>NC_137424.1:67868028-69068028 GCF_964374335.1 Astatotilapia calliptera
TGCTATGCCCTGCCAGCGACATGCATTACTCCTAACGTGCATATTCTTTTCCCCAGCCAGGAGAACTGTAAGATGTTTGTTATTTTGGGGTTCCTGCTCTAATCCCTTTCACAGCTGGGGTTCCTTTCTGCTGAGAAAGGCCATCGTAGTCTAACCGCAAAACACCGACCTATATTCTTTTCATCAATAAATCAAATCTAATTATCTCTCCTTATTGAATTCACATTCAGGGAATCTGTTGACTCTACTAGGTATGTAACACACAATAACTTAAACTTTATTATACTTGGTTGGTTGGTTAATAATGCAAATTTTCATGTCAGTTTTAAATTACTGTACATGAATAACTTGCACAGATTTACATATATCACTAGCCAATACAGTGTTACCTGGTGAAATATAGGGTCTACTAAAATAAACTGACTGAAACTGAATAACAATGTGTTATGAAAGCCAGTACTGACTATGTAGATTGTATATCAAGCCTCGTTTGCCACACATGAATGCAATAATACTTTTTTTGATAGTTAGTATACAGTATACAAATTAAACACACATATCTTTGAAATTTAGAAACATTCAGCAGCCATCTTTCATAAATCAGCCAACCTCTACCATTCAGTCAGGCAGATCTGGGTGAGATCTGCCTGTTTCTAATCTGTGATATCAGACCAACCTTATAGCTGTTTCCTTCTTCCGCATGCAGACCTAAACCTGAAATTCAAAAATTACCTTCAGTGTCACTTAGTCCTTCTACTGAAATACACATATTCACATCATATTTTGAAATTACACAAGTGTTGCCAGGTGAGTTCTTGAGGACACCTCAGCTATCTTTCACTCAGGTTTTTCTCAGTGGGTGAATGCCATAGGCATTCAACCTATTGTGTTCCTGTTTCCCTATATTTTTAATCTTCTTATTATTCTAGTTGCTCCGTTCTTTGTCCTTTGACTACTCCCACAGTTCTCAGGCTATTTTCACCATTCAAATTTTAAAAATTCTGCCATTTCTGTTCTTACCTGCTATATCTTTTGGTGTCGTTACTTTTGTATTTTTGAAAATATTAAGCTTTTTGTGCTGTTTTTGTGTCCCAATGACATGATTGGGACCAATTCGATCTGACTACTGACAGCATAATTTTATAAAGTACTATGATCACTTTCATGTTAACAGTATCTTCATAAACAACTGTGAACCATGGCCTTGTTGCCTTCCTATTCTATTTGCATTTATATTTTTATAGGAACATAAAAACTAAAACACTGGTGACTGAAGCATATATTGACCTTGAATTACCTGGTATTGCAGTTGCAGTCAAGGGTCGTACTATAACGCCCTGGATAGGATACTGCAGAGGAGAATTAGGCAAAGCAAAAAGTAGCTTGGATAGGATTGAATTAGTCCTGTTGAGGAGATGGAATTGGGAAAAATTACACAAAATAATTTTGAGTACTCAGTAACACACATACACACACACTTTAAATTATTTTATTACTGAACTGTGAGTCTAACAGTTCCCGGAAAGCTCCCACTCATACATCCATCTTCTACCTGGCTTTGTATTGCTGGAACTCTTTAGCTCGTCGCTGCATTAAATCCTCATACTGGTCTTGTGGGATGTGGTCTTTGAGGATTGTAGAGCCATCAGGACAAGTGCATGGACCAGGTAAACGGTGTTGTGTGGGCAAAGATGACTTATAACTTAGAGAACCTGAAGAGTGCCTGTAATATGGAAGTCCTGAAGAGTCACAATTCAACATCAACATTTAAATGAACTACTACAGTCAAGTATAAAAGAAAGTATATCCTTATTGTAACGTGCGGTGGAGATGAAGCCAGCCATGGAGGTGTGCAGGTGGATAGCGAATGAGCAATAGCTTCTGACTTTCCAAAAAGTACTCATTTATTTACAATATCAAAAATAAAAGTGCTACCTCTACCACACATTACTAAAGAGCACACTAGTCCGCGTACACACGGGAGCATCCATTACAGGAGGGGTGCGAAGAAGAAAAAAAAGGGGGTGACACCAGTCACCAGTCGTGAGCCGCCATGTGGTGATACACTGCATTACAATAGCAACTGTTACATTATGTAATGTGATCCTTATGGCAGCCTCAGCATGGCCATCCTTTTCATCATTGGATTCCTTCTCATCAGTCATTTCTTGGTCTAGATTGCATGGATTATATTCCGTGCCACCTTCAGATGCAGACAATTTCTCCTCTAATGCATCTCCACCATCAGTTTCCTGGCCTCTCTCCTCCTCACCAGTGTAGTGATCAAATAAGTAGTAAAGAGCCTCACTTAGGTTATATATCACCTTGTCATGGTGCTGACACCCAGTGACCTGTGAGCAAGGCCTCAAAAAAGCATTGTACACCAAATCTACGAGAAATGTTCAATGATACAATGATACTGCCAACAGAGGAGTCGTTCTCTTGGAAGTGAGGCTCTATTGGGCAAACATTTCCAGAGTAGTTGCTAGGGAATCCATTGTGTGTGTGTGTGTGTGTGTGTGTGTGTGTGTGTGTGTGTGTGTGTGTGTGTGTGTGTGTGTGTGTGTGTGTGTGTGTGTGTGTGTGTGTTTACGGCCATCTGAACTCAGTTATTTACACTAATTGTTGTCTCCACCATTCATTTCTAGTGATTGGTCATTATTGACCGGAAACAGTAAGTGTACAAATGTTGAATAAAATGAATTAGAGATCATTCACGAATCTCCCAGAACATTTCTAAACATATATGCAGTTCTCTCTACAATGATCGTGACAAAGACAGTATCAAAAAATACATCCATCCATTTGCTTCCGCTTATCCTTTTCAGGGTGGCAGGGGGCACTGGAACCTATCCCAGCTGTCATAGGGCAAGAGGCGGGGTACACCCTGGACAGGTCGCTGGTCTGTCACAGGGCTAACACAGAGGCACAGACAACTGTTTGCACTTACATTCACTCCCGCATTCACAACTATGGACAATTTAGATTGTTCAGTTAACCTATCCCCACAAACTGCATGTCTTTGGACTGTGGGAGGAAACCATAGGCATTCACCCGGGGAGAACCAACGCAAACACGGGGAGAACAAGCAAACTCCACACAGAAAGACCCCGGCCTGATGGTGGAATTGAACTCAGGACCCTCTTGCTGTGATTGAAACAGCACTAATCACTGTGCCACCGTGCTGCCCCCACTATCAAATAATCAATACATAATTGACGTGCAGACTATCAGGGTTTTACAAATCTTGTGCACTGGTCATTTTCAGCACAGCACTGTTTTAGCTACATCAGTTTATCCTTCTCACTCAGTTGCTTCAGTCTATTTGCCATGAAAAGAAAAATGTGTACCATACATATCATATTTTTATGTCCACACACACACACACACACACACACACACACACACACACACACACACACACACACACACACACACACACACACACACACACACACACACCAGGATACAGGAATACTTTACCTTTGTTTGTTGTAGGCTAGCGCACTTGTCCCATTACACAAGTTCCCGAAATAGAATGCAAACATAATGATCAGCACGCCGACAACAGCAATCACAAAAGGCTTTGAGCTTGTACAGACAGACATCTGTTGATACACACAAACACACATTATAGTAGATTAATTAACAAAAGGCAAAATCTTTACCATCTAAATAGTTACATTTTGCAAATCAGTCATATAAAACATGTTATGTCTTGACTCACATCTTAGATATGATTGAACATGTATAAAATGAACAAATACTTTCTTTTTTTTTTTACATTTTTACATTTTTTTTTTACAATTATTTCCTTTGCCTCTGTAAAAAGTTCATCCTGCCTTTCATGTCTCTCAGTTGAAGCTCTGTGTGTTATTGCCAAAAAGTAATTTCCAGTACTTGCCAGTAATGTTTAAGCTGTTGTAAATGACTTGTCAACATTTAGATGTCTTTTATTTATTCGGGTGAACAGTCTCATTTACATTAGAAATCTGTTTTTGAAGAGTGAGCAGACCAAGGGGCCAGCAGAAATTGAAGAATAATATAGCAGTAGCATAACGATAGTGGGCAGAAAAGACCCAATTGAATAAAATTTAGACACAATATCATGGAATCAGACATGATATTGTCTGTTCGGCTGGAACGTTGTGGTAAATGCAGACTACAGATACTATGGCAGTGCCAGGATTGTGAGTGATTGCTGAAAATATTGAAATGTATTCACTCACTTTTTATTAATATTTGTAAATATGTGTACAAATGGTTGGGGTTTTTTTGTACTGTTTTTATCAATAAATCTCAGCAACATGTGTTTTGTGGACTTGGAGAAGGCATTCGACCGTGTCCCTCGGGGTGTCCTGTGGGAGGTGTTGCGGGAGTATGGGGTGTCTGGCCCATTGCTACGGGCCATTCGATCCCTATACAACCGTTGCAAGAGCTTGGTTCGCATTGCCGGCAATAAGTCGGACTCGTTCCCGGTGGGTGATGGGCTCCGCCAGGGCTGCCCTTTGTCTCCGGTTCTGTTCATAATTTTTATGGACAGAATTTCTAGGCGCAGCCAAGTGGCGGAGGGCTTTCGCTTTGGTGGCCTCAGAATCTCATCTCTGATTTTTGCAGATGATGTGGTTCTGTTGGTTTCATCGGGTGAGGGCCTCCAGCTCGCACTGGAACGGTTCGCAGCCGAGTGTGAAGCAGCGGGAATGAGGATCAGCACCTCCAAATCTGAGGCAATGGTTCTCAGCCGGAAAAGGGTGGAGTGCCCACTCCGGGTCGGGGATGAGTTCCTGCCCCAAGTGGAGGAGTTCAAGTATCTCGGGGTCTTGTTCACGAGTGACAGGAGAAGGGAGCCGGAGATCGACAGACGGATTGGGGCTGCAGCTGCAGTAATGCGGACGCTGCACCGGTCCGTCGTGATTGCTCTCCCCCCGCTTCAGGACACCTACACCAGGAGATGCCGGACTAGAGCAGCGCAGATACTGAAGGACCCGTCCCATCCAGGCAACAAACTGTTCCAACTTCTGCAATCTGGTAGAAGGTTCCGCATCTTCCGGGCAAGGACAGAGAGACTCAAGAGGAGCTTCTATCCCCAAGCCATCCGTGCCCTAAACACACACACCCGCCCTCTCACATCATCTATAATTGACTGAGACAGGACTCTCTTCCAGACACTCTAAACCAAGGCACAATGTACATTTCAATTCCTTTAATTTTAAATATGTTTATATTGTCTATCCTGTAAAATAGTCAGATGTCTATTCATATTAATGTACAGAATTCACCTGCTTGCTGCTACTACTGCACATTCACCCAGTGTATATACTATATATATATATATATATATATACTATATATATATATATATATATATATATATATATATATATATATATATATATATTAGGGGTGCAACGATATTCGTATCGATATTGAACCGTTCGATACAGTGCTTTCGGTTCGGTACGCATATGTATCGAACAATACAACATTTGTAATTTATTTTATCAACTTTCCTTCTGACGATGCTGTCTGTGTTGAGCGCTCAGTGAATCTGCGTTCGACTACTCCGCCTAGGCTGCACTGTCGAGCGCAGATCCACTGAGCGCTCAACACAGACAGCATCGTCAGAAGGAAGAGCGCAGGGCAAGCTAGCAAGACAGAAGTTAAGCTCTCCTTGCAACATGGACCTCCCCCACTCTCATTCAGATCTGGCGTTTGGAATTATTTTGGTTTTCATGTGACGTATGACCCTGAAGGTAAGCGAGTCATGGACTAAAGTAAAACAGTATGTTGGATGTGCCATGCAATGCTCAATTACATGGGTGGGAACTAGTGTGTTAGCGCAGTTAGCTCGTTAACGTGTTGGCCGTGTTGTGGCGTTAAGGTCATTTCAACGAGATTAACCTGAAAGCACTAGTGGGAACACAACGAATATGACTGCACATTTACGCCGACATCATCCTAGTGCAAAGACAAAAACAACAAGCATGCTACTAACTTTAGCCGAGTCATTTAGACAGCTGTTAGCACATGATTCTCCTTATGCTGCTGAGAATATAGCCCAGAAGAAGCGGATAGTATAGCTTTTATTTTGGAAAGAGACATTTCTCTGTAATAAACTCTCTTTTCCAAAGATGAGTGATTCCTCAATCAGATACAGGGCTCGCAATATCGCTAGCCCGACGTCCTGGGGCTAGCGATTTTTTTCAGACGGGCTACCCTGCCCGTCGGGCTATTGTAGGAAGGAAAAATATATGTCAATGCTTTTGCATTCTTTCAGAAATGTAGCTGGGTAATTATGTCATTGGCATCGGTGAGCCACTGTCAATATGTGACATATTGAAATCGCGTTTGAATTTGCGCTTGTTTTTTTGCTTTCACTTTATAATCGTGCAACTGTGTATAGAGAGCGACAGCACTGATCTGTGAGTGATGATAATTTGTGCACCAATTCCTCTGACATCGTCTTATTAATCGTTAGCTTACTATGCAAACATGACAAGTGAAATCTCCCGCAGCTTAAACATGTGAGAGGTTGATCGCACAGAGAATCGCTGAGCTTATGTGAGTCGGTGTGTAAAAGCAGCAGGATATATATTTTAGTTCTGCTGAGCCAAATAAGAGAGGTCAGGGTGAAGAAGTGACAGCCAAAGAAAAGCTTACCACAAAACGGAGAAGTTATGACAAATGAGACTATAAGGCAAAAAGAAAGTGCAGCTTTATGGTTTCATGGACAAAATAATTTCTGTGGCTGCAATATGACGAGCTAAATAACCAGGGCTGCACATAAGTGGTCCGCAGGTGCGCATTAGCTGTCAAAATAAAAAACGCGCACAAGGGTTAGGGTTAAATTTAAAAACTGTACTTTTGAGTTAAAATATATATTTATAATTTTAATAAATGACAAATTAAAAAGGCATGAACATTTTTTTTGTATCGAAAAAACATTGAACCGTGACACCAAAGTATCGAACCGAACCGTGAATTTTGTGTATCGTTGCACCCCTAATATATATATATATATATATATATATATATATATATATATATATATAATGTTCTTCCTCTACACCCCCCCCCCCCCCCCCCCCCAATTTTTGCACATGTCGAGGAGCGTGTCAGGCTACATTTCACTGTGTGTTATACTTGTATAACTATGCATGTGACAAATAAAGAACCTTGAACCTTGAACCTTGAAGAGGGAGCTGAGTGTAAAAGCGAAGCTCTCAATTTACCGGTCGATCTACGTCCCTACCCTCACCTATGGCCACGAGCTGTGGGTAGTGACCGAAAGAACGAGATCGCGGATACAAGCGGCAGAAATGAGCTTCCTCCGAAGGGTGGCTGGCCTCTCCCTTAGAGATAGGGTGAGAAGTTCGGCCATCCGGGAGGGGCTCAGAGTAGAGCAGCTGCTGCTCCACATCGAAAGGAGCCAGCTGAGGTGGTTTGGGCATCTGACAAGGATGCCCCCTGAGCGCCTCCTGGGTGAGGTGTTCCAGGCATGTCCCACCGGGAGGAGGCCCCGGGGCAGACCCAGGACACGCTGGAGAGATTACATCTCTCGGCTGGCCTGGGAACGCCTTGGTATTCCCCCGGACAAGCTGGAGGAGGTGGCTGGGGAGAGGGAGGTCTGGGCCTCTTTGCTTAGGCTGCTGCCCCCGCGACCCGGCCCCGGACAAAGCGGATGAAGATGGATGGATGGATGGATGGATCATGGAATCATAAAGATACTTGCGACACAAGTTATTTCTTTATTTTATATGTAAGCCTTTTGTAAAGTCTATTATCTACAATCGGTTTACCAATATAAACAGATATATTACACATGAAAAAAAAACCCAGAAACACTGGAAAACACATTTTGACAGTTTATTGCCTGTATCTTTCAATACTATAAGTCCTTTTGGCTGCCAAGGGGCTCATGGGATTGGAAGAGATTAGTCCATTAGTCCAGGCAGTATGTCAGAATTAGCGCCATCTGCCTGTGTTCAGACAGACTGCAATTTTAAGGCGCAATTCATTTTTGCTTTGTCTGTTTGAAAATAAATAACTGCAATAATTTGAACTAAAAGAATGTTGTTTTTATCATTGCAAACTAGGTCTGCACAAGTAGGATCAAAATGATTATTTTGGAAAAATGTTGAGATCAGAATACTTAATTTACCATTGATTTTAGTAACATTAATGTTTTTTTATTATTATTTAACTGTTATGTAAACATAATACTGCTTTCACATCTTAATATTGCTACAAACATTGCTTAAAAACAGATAAACTGTTAAACAATAGAACAGTAGAGCTTAAAAACTTGTTTAAAGCATTTGTGAGTATGAGTATTCACAGCAGTGTCATCAATGTATCATTTATTTTGCATGAGTCACCTTGGCACAGGTAGTCTCACTGCAAGTTAGGTATGTGCCAGTCTTACCAAGTTTTACACGACGCTCAACCCAGACCTGTTTAAGAGTTCTTAATTTTATTATGCTTTTTACGAGGGAAACTGGTTGGTTTTTCAACCTCTTATATGTGGTTAGAGGACACACGCGTGCACACACACACACACACACACACACACACACACACACACACACACACACACACACACACACACACACACACACACACACACCTGTAAGGCAGTTTTAAATAGGAGATTACAATGTAATCCTATATCTTCAGTGACTGAAAAAACAAGTATTTGCTAAAGAGGTGTACCTTTTTTTGTTCTTGTTAATACGTTTCTGTATGCACTCATAAGAAAACATATGGAGACCCACAGGCTTTAACCCTCTGACATCTTTTTAAAAATACTCTAAGAAATATATAAAATACTCCAAGTCTCCACAGATGAGGGAAACAATAATGATCAAAATAATTTACACACAACAAAAACTATTTACAGTTTTACTTTTTTCTGTGCTCAGAAAAAAAATGTGTGCCTTGACCCAAAACATTTAAAACACACCATGATATTAAGGTAAAAAAAAAAGAAGACTTTCATTGGCTGCATATTTAAAGACAGAGTGCAGTTACCTGGAGTAAGATTATTCATATGACATAACGATCCAGAAATTTAGTTTTAAGGTGAAACCTCAAGGGAGAGCCACTATCTCTTGCTTGCCTCAGTGATACAACGTTTTATGTGTAGAGTTGGTCAATCAGCATTTTCTGAAGCTTGTTTTGACCATGTTTACCTGCCTAAAAGCCTGAACACATGGGTTAAATAGCTGTCCAGCAGGTGTACCTAATAAAATATATAAATATAAAAGTATGGGCTTCTTTCCCTTTTTGTGGTAAAGGACTATTTACTTCAAAGACAAACTAACCAGTTTTCATTGTAGCCAACAGCTTTTTTTTGAGTCAGGCGTCAGTTGTTCCCCTGACAGTGTGACAGTAAAGCTAGTTTGACTAGATGGCTATGTGAAATTTACAGGTCTTGTGGTGCAACAGTAAACACGAAAGACTGGAATACTCAGCATGCACACTCAGAAATTAAAGTACAGAAATGTACCTATAGGGGTACAATGTCTTGTCACTGGGGTGGTACCCTCTAAGGTACCGTTCTGTACCCTAAACTGTGGGTACTGATTTGTACCCTTGTAATTTGTACCTTTTACACGTCAAACCTGTACTTTAAAGGGCAAAGTTGTACCCTTAGTATAAAGTACAAAAAAGAACCCTTAAAAGGAGTACAAAAATGTCTTTCTAAAGGTTCAGTCTCTACACACAGATTTCCTATATTTTTCCTCTCAAGATTTGAAAAATTGAAGATAAAGTCAAAAATACTTGTCACATTTATTACCTTCTTAAATACATTGCTTAAACAAAACTAATGAAAACCTACAGCGCCAGAATCAGAAAGTATCGGAAAATTTTAAATTACATAACTTATTTATGTAATTTCAAAGATATTGGGTTTTTATTCTTGTAGTATGACAAAAGTATAGAAAATAGCTCATTTCCTACCTCTTCTCCCTGCTGTTTATGGAGCCACAATAAGAAAAAGTGATGAGCGAGTGACGAAAAGCCGTTCTTGAAAAACTTGAACAACTTGAATATAATTGTTGAAAAGTTTGCACACTATGAAAGGTGCGGTGTTCTTCTTTTCAGGTAACTGGTGTCACAGAGGACAATATAGTGTTACGATGAGGTACGATAAGGAGGCGGAACCACTGAGCAAGGTTAAAAACAGCAGAAAAAAAGCTCAACCAACTGTTCTGATACATCCACACAGCTCCATGCTTTACCGACAGAAAAAACCCAAACAACAAAACCAAAGTCTGAATAATATGTCATTTACCTTTTCTTGTATTTTTAGATAATTTGTGGATTTTGGTCCTTGTGTAGCAGTATGTAGTATGTGCATGCACCAAGAATAGCAGTACAAATAAGCAGATATTTCTCTCTCAAAACATTTAGGTAGATAAAGGTAGTTTCCAGCATAACCAGTTTTCATTGTAGCCAACAGCTTTTTTTTTGTTTTGAGTCAGGCGTCAGTTGTTCCCCTGACAGTGTGACAGTGAAGCTAGTTTGACTAGATGGCTATGTGAAATTTACAGGTCTTGTGGTGCAACAGTAAACACGAAAGACTGGAATGCTCAGCATATAGGTAATGTCAATATTGTTTGTGTAAGAAAAAGGAGAAGCTGTCATGGTCCTGGGTCGTTGACCCAGGGTTTTGTGTTTATTCTGATTTGTATTAGTTTGGGGTTGAACCTGAAGTTGATGTATATTCAGCCCTACCTGTGTCTGTCCTTGGTGCTCTGTTCATGTCTCCGTGTTGTGTTGCAAATCAGTCTGTGTTTCCTGCTTTACTTTGAAGGCTCGTGTTATAGATTTCCTGTTTTGTTCTGAAAGTCTGTTTCTGTTGTCATTGTGTTCAGCTTGTCTCCTCCAGTCCTCATGTGTATTACGTTCAGCTGTTCTTCCCTGCTGTGTGTGATTACCTGATTACCTTGTGTGTATATTTAGTGGGTGTCGGTCTGTGTTCGTTGTCGGCTCGTCTGTGTTTCTTGGTATCCTGTTCCTTAGTCTGCGTCTCTCTGCTCCGCTCTCCGTTTTGTAGATTTCAGGTTTGCTCTTTAGTTTCTCCCAGTTTAGGTTTGTCATTACTCATGCTTCATTGCCTGTTTTTGCCACTGCCACCGTGTAAATAAACTTCACTCGTATCATCAGTTTGCTGCATTTTGGGTCCTCCTTTTCCTCCACTCCACACGGCTCACTCCGCCAGCCGTGACAGTAGCAAAAATATGTGTGTGGGTCTGTATGTGTGTGTGTCTTCCTATACAATAGCAAGACAATAGAGTAACACTCCTGCATTTATTCATAGGTTTCTCAAAGAGGAAGCACAAGAAGGAAACTTGGGTCATGGTCCTGGGTCGGTGACCCAGCGCTTTTAGTTTGTTATCATTTTCTAGATGATGATTGTTTAAGTTCTGTGTTATATTCGGTCTGCCTCTGAGTCTGCGTCTGTATCTGTCTGTCTATGGTGTCACCCCATCTGTTTGTGAAGCTGTCTGTTTAGTTCAATGTCTTGTCTGGTTCCATGTGTCTGAGTTTCCTGTTTTATTGTGAAGGTCCGTGTCGTATGTGAGTGTGATCAGTTTACGTTTCCCCTGTCCCGTCAGCCCATATTCCTCCCAGCTGTGTTGCCCTCCTGTCTCTCATCCCCTGATTACTGGTGTGTGTATTTAAGCCCTGTGTGTTCTCCTGCCTGTTGCCGGTTCGTCTGTATTACTCAGTGTCAGTCTGTGTATCCACCGTGTCTTCTCCCTGCTGTTCATCGTCATCCTCCTCTGCTCATTTTCATTCAGGTTTGTGCTCTGTAGTTTAGTTGTTTCCCAGTTTAGTTTAGTTCGAGCCCCGTTTGCTGTTTGTCCACATTCTTTTTGTGTTCAATAAATCACCTTCACTTCTCCACGACTGCCTGCGATTGGATCCTCATTTATTCCACACGGCTTGCCTCGGCAGCCGTGACAACTTGTCCATAGACAATTTAGAGTCCATAGATTTTACACTTTGTTTTTGTTTTTTTTTACAAAACTGTAAAAGTAATTGGTCAAATCTGGTCTGAAAATCAAACATTAAAAAAGCTACTGGGGCTGCTTGAGCCACAGTAACTCCACTGGTGGTTGAGCTGTAAGCCAAGCTGAAGGCACAGGATGACTAAGAAGGCTGGAGGAGAAAGGAGGGGCACACTGCAAGCTGTGCAGGTCATAGGACAATGCTGACAGGTCCCATCTGTGAAAAACAGCAGTGGTGGTATGGTGGTTGGGGCATGTTTACTGTATTTTTCTTAAATATAAATATAAATGTAAAAGTTTAAAAGTTTAATTTTATTTTTTAAATGAGGTTTTATTGGTTAATATGGTCAAAACACTTTCTGCTGGCACTAAACAGCCTGCATGAGTTAATCAACCTGTGAGTGACATTTCTCTTGATAGGAGTGCCAGTAAACTCTACTGTGCTCTACTCAACTCATTGTATAAAATTTAAGAAGTTAAATTATAATACAAAAACAAAAGATTTAAAAAACTATCTATTATTATTATTATTATCATTATTATCATCATATACAACAAATTATAACCCAAATATTGAATCTTTATTTCTTTGACACCTAAATCTTATTTCCTGAAGATAAATTTGTGCACTTAATCAAAAGCCAAAAAATAAAGGAAAGGACTGTGTTTGCTTTATTTTAGACAAACACACCACCACACCTTAACCTACATCAGACGCCATTACCACAACCACTCCTGCTGATTCCTCATTCCTTTTCCATGTGTTGTTACCTGTTGGATCGGTCTGTGTTGTGGTTCTACTGGTGTTAGGGATTCTATTGGTGAGACAATGGCTGTGTCCCAATTCAGGGTCTGCACGCTTGAAGTACGCGTACTACGTACGGTGCGTACTATAAGTATGAGAAGTGCGGAAGCGCAAGGCTTGTGAAATGGGACGGTCTAGCCTTCGTAGCGCTGTTCAGGTTGCCTAGCAACCATGTTACTAACCGCGAGAAACGTTACATACAGCTTTGTTTGACAGAAATGAAGGAGAAAAAAATGTTTTGTTGGTCATTCACAAGCTGTATCAAAAAACCCCCCCCCCAAAAAAATAAACCCTACACCCTTTCATAAACACCTATAGCCTTCAGAAACCCCACCAGTTCCCTCACCTGTGCCCTACTAACCTCCAACACACTCTTCCGATTAAATTCCCCAATTCCCCGCTCCTTCAATCTATTCTGCAGAACTGACCTCTCCACATCATAACCCTTGCACCGCAGTATTACATGCTCTACTGTCTCCACCTCCTCCTGGCACACTCCACAAAGCCCCGCCTCATGTTCTCCTATCATCTGTAGTGTTTTATTTAATGCACAATGTCCCAGTCTAAGCCTGGTAATGACCACCTCATCTCTCCTATTACCCCTATACAACCTACTCACTGCCACCTCCTTATTAAGATGATACAATTGCCTGCCCGTACTCCCTGAATCCCACCGCTTCTGCCACTCCTGAACAACCTGCCTCCAAACAACACCTTTCGCTTCAGATCCACTGCTTGTAATTTCCATCTCAGTCCTATTTTTAGTCAACCTATCCACCTTTTCATTTCCACTGATCCCTACATGAGCTGGCACCCAAAGAAAGTGAATATTGCCACCACAACACCTTATTCTGCTGACAGTCCCCAGAATAGCATACAGCATGCCATGCCTTGTCTTCGAACTAAACGATTGTAGACTTGAAAGAACAGCTGCCGAGTCAGAACACACTACCACCTGCCTGATTTTTGAACACTCTACCCATTTCGGTGCTACCAAAATTGCTACCATTTAAACCGTGTATACTGCCAGTCCATCCGAAGTGCGTCTGTGTATTCCAATATTTTTTGACGGAACTACTATTCCAAACCCTGTACATCCAGTAACTGGACTTTTAGCACCATCCGTGAACACATGAATACACTCAGGGTATGCAGTCAAGCTGTGAAAATGAAATGCTGAAAAAAGATCGACTCTGCCTTTCAATGTTCTCTTCAGATCCAGCAAGTACCAGTCCAAAGGAGGGGTCTCCAATAACCATGGGGGACCCACAGAGAACACTACTGCAGGACATATTTTAGGGTCATACACCTGACCACTGGTTCCCCACCTTTCCAAAATGAGCCTTCTGACTTCTTCCATACTCCCAGCATTCCAAAAGTACCTCCTTTGTGGGATGTGCGTCACCATGACCACCAAGAACCCAGTAATTCACCGACACTTGCTTCCTCCTAAGATCTAGGGGCATTTCTCCCATCTCCACCTGTAGGGCACTGACTGGAGATGTCTTAAAAGCTCCACAGCACACTCTAAGGGCTTCCGATTGCAGAACATCCAAACGTCTCAACACAGAAGGAGCTGCTGAACCATATGCCACACACGCATAATCAAAGACCGACCTAATTAATGCCTGGTAAAGTCTTTTCAAAGCAGAAGAGCTCGCTCCCCAACCCCTCCCACCTACACACCTCATAACATTAATAACTTTTTTGCATTTGGTTTCAATCCGATCAATATGCTCCCGCCATGTCAGTCTCGAATCAAACACAACACCTAAGTACTTAAAAGAGCTCACTTTCCCAATTACCTTGTCATACAGTGTCAATGTCAAAGTCTCACTCACTTTTCTTTTGGTAAAGAACATCATTTTTCTTTTTTCCACCGAAAACCTGAATCCCCAGTCAAATCCCCACTCAACCACCATATTCACAGCCTCCTGAACCTTGCCCACTAGGTGCTCAATATTTCTTCCTTATTTCCATAACACACCATCATCAGCGAAGAAAGACCTCCCAATTCCCTCAGGAACATCAGAAAAAACATAATTGATCATTATAACAAAAAGCAGGGGACTAATCGCACCGCCCTGTGCAACCATGCACTGACTAGAAATTGTAGACCCAATTCGCACTTGGATCTTCCTACCAGATAAAAAGTCTTGGATTCAATTGAATGTCCTGCCAACAATACCCAACTTATGCAACTTGAGTAAAAGCCCATCCCTCCACAACATATCATATGCCTTTTCTATGTCAAAAAACACTGCCAAAACAGACTATTTAGTCGCCTGCGCTTTCCTAACGACATTCTCAAGTCTAACAATAGCATCAGTTGTGTTACGAGCTGTCCTGAAACCACTTTGGTAAAAGCCCCTTTTCTTTCCAGCTTAAAATACAGTCTTGCCATCATCATACGTTCCATTAACTTGCACACATTTGATGTAAGAGCAATTGGTCTGTAGCTATCTGGTTTAGATGGATCCTTCCCGGGTTTTCTTATTGGCACAATAACAGCCTCCTTCCAAGTACTTGGGAGCTCACCCTTAATCCAAACTGTGTTAACCAAACATAGCAGTTTATTAAGCGCTTTCGTACTGTGGAGATCAGGGAAATTATTTTGCTGCTATTGTTAATAATCATCAACATTAACATTGCACTAATAATATAATCTACAGCATTGATATTGCATTCAGATGTTTAAACAGTGTGTGTCTTTCAGAAAGACTAAGCCACAGGCTGACAGGAAATTGCAGGTTTGCAGAGTGTGCCTGTTAGGTTTTGTATTGTTGATTGTCATTTATGCTTAGAAATATTTAACCATATATGCTTAGAGGTGTATAATCAATTGTGTAGTGATAGGATATGTGATCTTTAGCAGGCTGCAAAGGCTCGGTGTGTATTCCACACTGGAATGCACACCTACATCCTGGGAGCATGGGAAGAGGTCGTACCTTGTTTTATTGTTTTATGGTAGGATAAACGTGGCTGTATCTGTTTTAGGCTAAGTGCCTTTTGTTTAGATGAACTGTTGGACTTCCAGACCAGCAGGTTTAGGGAAGTCACACACACACACACACACACACACACACACACACAGTATTCTTTGTTCACATGTATACCTATGTAAGATGTTATATGTTAATGACCCTATGCATATTCATGGAACCACAATAAAAGGAGTGCTATGGGGAACCTGGCTGAGAGTCTGACGGAGGTCAAGTGGTGGAACGACACTTGGCTCCAGGCAGGTCTCCCTCATGCATGAGTAACAAGAAGAACTTTGCCTACTTCATGTCTTGCTTGCTGTGTAATTATATTGTCTTCAACATTCCAGCGAATAGGTTCAAGCTACAAACCTATCAGTGCCATTTGCAGAACTGAAACCTGTTATGGATTCAAATATTGGGGATGGATACAAGAGGAAAAACCACAATAACAACACTGGTCCGGCCGGGTTGAGTCAAACGATGATTTTAATGATCACACGCGTGGGAGATGGACACCGTACGCAGACAGCATCAGATCTCAAAATGGTGGAGCATTGATCAAACTCTTATAGCCTCTAGTGGTCCCCACCTAATCATAAAAGCCTAAACATTCACATTCTTTCTCTCACACAGTGCCTAAGCTACGACCTTGGCTCCCTGTTTATCTGCTCCTGCTGAGATGGGGCAGAAAACTCCAGTATGTTCTGTTCTCTTCTAATCAGACAAATAAGGCGATGACTTACTGCAAACAGTATTTCTTATAACTCAGCAGTATAATGCATCATAAAACAATATCATTCATTCACAATAAATCAGCAGTCTAATGTAATGCAAATCAGTTTAACTAATGCAATAGTTATCACCTTCTTCTAATTCAGGAGAATAATGCAAACTAAAACTACATAATAATACACAATCTTTAATTAAGGGTCTAACATGGCATAAAATAATATTATAATCCCACAAACCGAAAGCAGAGTCTAAGTGCAGGTTATTCTGAGGATTACATGCAAGGATGAGCCTCTGTTCTGGTGAAAGGTCAGAAGTGCAACGGGTGAGATGAGAGAGCATTTAAGGACGACACACACACACACACACACACACACACACACACACACACACACACACACACACACACACACACACACAGTTAGAGAGAATCATTGATAGGTCATCGGTTAATCATGTTTGCTTGTAACTGCGGGTTTGGAGAAGCGGGAGTCAAAAGGTTGACAGGAAACATCTGCCATGAAGATAGAGACAATGTTCCTTTTCAAACTGTGTTAAAAGTCATTGTGGTTTTGAATTGACGTATGCATATATTGTATCTGATGACACATGAGGGGGCGTCATTAAATTCAAACCCTGATGGTATAAAATATATGCTTATGCTTTGATTAGTCAGAGATCAGCGCTGTCTGCGAACGGAGCTGGTCCCCCCACGCGTGTATTTCATTAAAATCAATTGTTTGACCAAGTTCTTCTGGACCCTGGTTGTTTGTACTCTCCTTCCTCAATATTTGAACCTTAACATTTGGGGCTTCGTACGGTGGTTGAGGAGGGAGAGAGTTGGAGGTGTAGACGGAGAAATTTGGTGGTCCGTGGTGGTCAGACAGGCAGGCGTGATCCGGCAACCAAACTGAGGGGACAGGCGCCTTTATAAAAGAGGTAGGCACAGGCCTGTTGATTTTATCCGAAGTGTGCTGAATTGGATGATAAAATTAAATGTGTATTCAGTAAAAGTTGCCGGTAAATGTCTGTTTTGTTTTTGATGAAAATCTCATGACAGTACTGAGGATTTAAATGACTGAATGCGGTTGGACCGCTAAAGGATTTAATACGGTTGGACCGTGTAAAGCAGTTGGACTGCTGAGTGATTTTAGTATATTAGGGAATTTGGTTATTGTTTGGGGTTAGGGCCCCTATTGGTTATAAGGTTGGACCTGCTTCAGTCTTACACTTTTTTTTGGGTGTTTTACTGTTGTTCTAAAGTATTATAAATTATTCAAGAACGTCAGTTGGACTGATAGGAAGCGCATAGCCCGGAGGTTACGCTCCCTCCTTGTCGTGGACGCGCGACATTGACCTCTCGGCGAAGAGGGTTAGTTCAGTGTGGCTTAACTGTGGGGTACAGGGCATCCTCGAATAAGCTAGTGGTTGGACCACTTTACCGTTTGGAAAGGTAGTCTGCGCTTTTTTGGCCAGCAGAAGTTGGACTTCGGGCGTATAACTTTAACTTAAAACTTCGGGGTAAGCCTTGGCTGTGAAATGCCAAAAATAGAGCTTCAGGCAAAGTTTGGGTTGGTTGACGCTTTTAAATTGAGTTAGGGATTTTAGAGATGAGGCCAGAAATTGTTGGACAGATACTGGTTAATTGATCACAAAAAAGTTGAACTTTATCGGTTGGACCGTTAACTTAAATTTGTCGAAATTGTTTAGGCGCTAAAGCTGACAGATCTGACAGTGGTTGTAAATATAAGACGTCTTTGTAATATAAAATAAGAGAGTTTAGTGTGAGAGGAGGCTGTGTGTCGAGTCAGTAATGCATTGACTGTCTGCTGCTATTTTTAGATGGTGTGTGAAAATGCAAATGAGTAAGCAGTGAACTGTTTAAACCACAGTTGGTTTTACAAATACTGCTGCAAACATTGTTGAATGTGTGTTTAAGACGCCATTTATGTTTATTAGAGGGTTATAAATAAAGTTTTGAGTTGCCGTAGTGGATGTATAGTAATTGACTGAGTTTGGATGTAGATATATAAATATGTTGAGTGCATTGTATATACTTAAGACTAACATATTATTTTCAGTAGTAACCTCTCTCCAGCAATAATTGCTGCTGTGTTTTATTTTTTTCTATTCTATGTGTGTGCTGTGAGAATTAATAGAGGTTTCAATTGTTTTTCTTTTTGACTTGCTCTTTCTGATTATGAGAGGCATGTCTAAAATGTTCTTAGGAAAGCGTATTTTGAGTTATATTCCTAAACTCCTGACACAGTTTAAGTGTGTGAATGCTGTGAGTAGTAGGTTTTGAGTGATTGGGTGTGATTTGTACAAAATAATAAATAATAATAACACTAAGAAAGTTGATAGTAGAGTGAGTGCAGAAGTGGAAGTGTGAGAGAAAAGGCGGTGTGTGTGAGACGATTTGACAAATGCAAAAGAATTTAGTATAGTTAAAAGTGTGTGCGTGAAATAAGGGTTGATGGGCGAAAAAATTTTTAGATCAAAAGTTAGTAGAATTACAGAGGGTTTGTAGATTGTAAATAAAAAATGAGTTTGATTAGCCTGTAGAAACACAAAAGAGAGAAACAGGAAATATGGCTCTGAGTGCTGTGTGAGTAACAGGAAGCGTTTCTGTGACAGGAACTGTGCATGCCCATAAAAGGAGACTCACTGTGACAAGTGAGCACCCAGAGAGAAAAACCGATTCTATGCAGATGGAGCAAATGGAGGTTTCAAGAAAAGAAATGAAAAGGATATTAATTGTATGCTTTAGTGTGTCAACACAGGTTACAAATAAATAAAGGTGGACTTTTCTCAACCTGAAATTTTGAGTACAGCGGCAAAACCATAGATTAACAGAATTGGGAGGAAAATAGGCCAGATTTTGGCTTAAAATTTTACAGCTTGACCTCCCACTTGGCCCCCATCCTGAGAAGAAGGCAAGGCAAGGCAAATTTATTTGTATAGCACAATTCAACAACAAGGTGATTCAAAGTGCTTTACAGAGACATTAGAAACAAAAACAAATAAAAAGCATGATTTAAAATTGATTAAAACAAGCAAACAAACAAACTAACTAAACACACACATTTCACAACTATTTGCGCGATCTGAACCCTTATCGTAAGGGGAGCTACCAGTCCTTCTGTGGACGAGCTACATTCTATTTTAAATTCCCTGAATTTAAAATACTCTCTAGACCCAGTCTAGACCCAGTTGGGGAGCTACCCAGAGCTCTAATCCCACACCTGTTCGCGCGATCTGAACCCTTATCGTAAGGGGAGCTACCAGTTCTTCTGTGGATGAGCTACTTTCTATTTTAAATTCCCTGAATTTAAAATACTCTCTAGACCCAGTCTAGACCCAGCTGGGGAGCTACCCAGAGCTCTAACCCACTTAACAAAAGAAGCTCAAAGGACAGTTAATCTCCTGATGAAGACCGACAGAACATTGTAGACTTGAAGAATTAACAGCAGGCAAAAGGCAGTGCAACTGAAACCACACTGACGACACCAGCAGCAGCATGTAAGAAAAGCACGTGATGCAACATGTACTGTAAATTACAGGCTGGGCAGTTGAACAGTGGGATAATGAACTGTGGAAAAGCACTGGACACTGATTGTCAGATTTGCCATGCTTGGAGTAATCTTGAAAGAGACGACTGAAAGGATGAACAGAGAAGAAGAAACCACGTGATGAAAAGATGGACAGTGTACTGCAGGCTGGTAGGAACAGTGTGACATAACTGTTTAAAGGCACTGAATGTGATATTTTGCCAGGCTGGGACTTAATCCAATAGGAAAATACTGAAAAGATCAACGGAGAAGAAACAGAGAAGAAACAGACTGTGTTTGCTGGAGATTTCAAGACAACAAAGGACACTGTGAGAAGAGCACAGGGGCCAGTGGGAAGGTGATGTCCAGAGGAGTTCTAGTGCGAGAATAGAGGGTATAATTGGGTTGAAATTGAAGCCTGAACTCATGATGGTGTTCAGAGATGTCCACCAGAGAAAACTAAAGAGGTAAACAAAAATAGAAAACACACATACACAAATTGTTACATGTGAAATTATTTTTGTAAAGAATTAGAAGTGAGATAGTTTTGAATTAGGAAATCAGTGAAAAGATGCATGAATTAAACCTGATTATAACATAACATACAGAGGCAATGAAGAAAGCAGCTTACACTCATTGAACATTAACAAGAATACATAGAAAAACGCAATGAAGACATGCTTACACTTATACACATGACATAAGTTGGTATTTCTGACCAGAGAGAGGGAAACGGGTAGTTTAAGTACTCATGATAATAATGAAAATGTCTCAGTTGTGTTTCTTCAGGGGCGAAACAGACCTGGATCAATTCTCCACATGCAGCGGTCGGAAGAAACTTATAGGTTAACATGACTGGATATGTCAAGGCAAGTTTCTGGTTGAATTGTTCACAGCACCATGTGTCCCTGAACCTCACAAGCAAACTCCGACCTATGGTTGAGGACCAGGAATGCTGTTAATAAGGTGGGAACTTAAAATTTGGGTTAGCAAATTTGGGAAAGAGAAAACTGACGGCTTAAGTGGAGAATTGTGCAGGAGTCTGAAACACTGCAAAAGCAACATACACAAGCAGAAAATGCATTAACCTTACAAGGACAAGCTCGTGGAGATTAATTTATAGACATTGATTAAACCTGGCTAAGAACACAAACATACGCAATGAAGATCAGCTTGCTATTTGTATGAGTGATAGAATGGTGTGAATGTTTAATAAAATACATTTGAGTTTGAAGTTGAGGAATAACTCAAAGATGCTATATGACAAGCGAGTGAGTTATGGAAAAAACAAAGAAGTGATTAAAGTAGTTTTAAAAGAGCGACTTAGGAGTGCTCTGGTACTGAGTGATCAAAACCAGTGATCACTGTAGAAAGAAATAAAATAATTTAATAAGTTGGTAATGTTTAAACATATGTTTCTCTTGTTACGGCAACTCATTGAGATATGACTCAGTATGCAAATTAGTTAGAGTGAGTGGTGACGAAGGAGCTTCCTGTGTGCGTGTGACTGAGGCTTTCAGGAGAGGAAGCGTAGCAGAAAAGAGGAGTGCAGATTTGGATAGGAAATTTATAGTTTAGTGTTGTCGTAAGGGGGTTAATATCTTATACTGAATCTAAGTATGTTAAAGTACATAAAGGGGGTGATTGTTGTGTGCAAATTGTGTGGTTTTAACAAGATTTTCGGTGTATTGAGGAGGTGAAATTATGTCAGTTGACCTGGGAGTGTCAGTGTGTTTAAGCTTTTTGAGGTTGTTGTGGTGAGGGGTTGATTCTGTAAGTTAGGTTCGGGTTGTTTTTGTTTTTTGTTTTTAATAGAGGGAGTTTTATTAAACATGGACATGTCTAGAATTGGGCCCATTATTTTTGTAACAGTGCACTTAGAAAACCTGTCAGGTGATTTTGTTTTGTGCTTTGATGAGCTAATAATCAGCTTGCTTTTTCTCATTTTTGTTCTAAGCAGGCCTGCAACAGTGAATAACAGCGCTGAAAATTCTCGGGAGAGCAAATATAAGGTGGGCTTTCCAGATTACAACTGTCTGAGGAAAAAGCTACCGGAGGGGGACTGATCAGGTCGTAAGTCCCTGTCTAAAAGGATTGTAGCAATTCAATCACGTCCAAAAGCATAAAGAACTATTTTACTATGACAAAATAAAAAAAAATAAATGAGCTAATTTTGCCGAGGGTGGAGAATCTGATCACTTGCGCGGGAGGCTCCACTATTAGCAAAAAATATGGTGTGAATGCATGTGAGTGAATGTGTGAGACTGGACTAAAGTTGGGATGATTAAATGTGGACAAACAATTGGCCAGAAAGAGAAATGGTATACTTTTCTTTTACCAGAGAAAATTTCTGTTTTATTGACTGGGGTTAGATTATGGTATTATAGTATATTGTTGGGAGAATGCCTAACGCAAAAGAGGAAACATCCAGGTTGTAGGAGTAGAAAAGGTTTGATTTCTTTTTGGTTTCTAGAAGAAGTGGTTATTGTCATGGTCCTGGGTCGGTGACCCAGCACTTTTAGTTTATTATCATTTTCTAGTTTATTATGATGATGATGATGATTATTGTTGTTTGAGTTCTATGTGAGTCTGCCTTTGAGTCTGCGTCTGTGTCTCTGTCTGTCTATGGTGTCACCCCGTCTGTTTGTGAAGCTGTCTGTTTAGTTCTGCGTCTTCTTTGGTTCCCCGTGTCTGAGTTTCCTGTTTTATTGTGAAGGTCTCTGTCTGATGTGAGTATGTTCAGTTTATATTTCCCCTGTCCCGTCAGCTCTGATTCCTCCCAGCTGTGTTGCCCTCCTGTCTCTCATCCCCTGATTACTGGTGTGTGTATTTAACCCCTGTGTGTTCTCCTGCCTGTTGCTGGTTTGTCTGTGTTCCTCTGTGTTACTCGGTGTCCTGCGTGTCGTCTGCCTCTCTGCCCTTTGTCGTATGCTACCAGGTCTGTTATTTTAGTTCTCCCAGTTTAGGTGTCTTCAGTTATTTGTCCTCCCCCACTGCTTGTTTGCCACTACACCTTGTAAATAAACTTCACTAGCATTTTCATCCACTGCTTGCATCTTGGGTCCTCCTTCCTCCACACCACACGGTTCGCCTTCCTAGCCGTGACAGTTATAATGTAGGCTTACACATACAGATACAGATTACATAGATTTATTTTTAGGATAAAGGGGAGAGCTTATACGTAGAAATGATTTTTTTTATACATATTGCATTTTGTGCCTTTAAAGGAGTTGTGGCTCAATTCGTCTCTTGAGGGTCACGAGCCTTTGGCTAGCACTATGATTAGCCAATCTACTGTGAGGATGATATGAGTTATTGAAGGATTGCACATGCTTACAGACACAGAGTCCATAAACACACATGACAGTATTGATTCCAGGCAAAAGGCCTCAAATTCATTTAGCTTTTAACTGAATTTGAGCTGGCTCTGTAACAAGTGACAGAAAAGAGGAACTGAATAGGAGTTTCTTGCTTTAAAGAAGGACCAGAGGAAGGAAAGCATATATCTTGGTTAAGTCTGATAAACTAGAATTAGAAGGTATTGTTACATTAAAAGGAGCAAAATGAAGTAAAAAAGGCTATATCAAAACAGGTTATAACATAGGAAATGTGAGTATTAAAATGAAGTTAGTGTTAACACACAGGAGTTGTTTCAAGGCAGCGTTTAGCTATGATGAAATGTATGCATGAGTAATTGCTTATATGTTTAAACTTAATTGATTAAACTGGCTGTTTTCTCTTTGAGCTTTTAACCCTTGTGTGTCCATCATGACCCCAGGGGTGTGGCCGGGGTGTTGGAATACCCCCGGTCGGGGAGACGTTGTTTTTCCTGTGTTTTTTTTGGTTTTTGTTATTATATCGCTTTTCCTTTTTGTTATGATGATGATGATGATGGTGATGGTGATGATGATGATGATGATGATGATACTGTAACACATTGTCTGCTTGCCGAATAAATATATCTGAACACACCATCTGTGCAGCCCATGTATTTGGCTATTCTTTCTATTTGTGTTAGCCACGGCGTAGTAGAACATATATATATATATGAACATACCATATGTACAGCCCATGTATTTTTGGGTATTCTATTTGTGTGAGCCACGGCGTAGTGTGGCGTGCTAGTGGTGCCTGCCTGTCCTTTTCCTCTTGCAAAAAACCCAACACCGGAAAAAAAAAAACCACTCTCCGTTTGTCACGCTGGGGTCCGCGCGGACCCCTGCGTCACCAACACCCCACCTTCCCCCAGTTTGTTTCTTAGCCTCCTCTTTCCTTTCCTACGTTTCCCTTCTCGCCGGGGTCCCGAGAGACCCCCACTCCCCCGGGACAACACCACCGACACCGCCCCAGGGCCCTCGCCAGCCTGTTTCATTTTTTGTTCCCCTCCGTTCTTCCCGCTGGGGTCCCTAAGGACCCCTCGAGACAACGCCGACAACACACCCCGGTTTGGTTTGGTTTGGTTTTATTGGTTGTTGTTTTTTTTTTTGGGGGGGGGGGGGCCTTCCCTTTCTGTCCCGCGCTCCGCTTTGCAACCACTGCCGTTGCTTCTTTCCCTAGATCGCTTGGGGCGCACAAGGGTTAATGGAATAGGCGCTTATAATGATTTGCTTGTTAAGGAACTTGCAACAGCGACAGTTTTGTGTACAGGATGTTGATGATCAGATAAGGCAAGCGACAGGAAACGTATGCAGGGACGTGAAAGCAGCGTTTTAAGAGTGTTAAAATGATGAGTAACGTTGAAGAATATATATAAATACAAGTCAATAAGTCAAGAACATAATTAGGATCATGCTTTTAATTAAAGAGTCCCAAACATGATGAGTTAGGGAGGTGCAGGAGAAGGTGTTTTGTTTCCTTTGCAGGAGATCTCGGCGACCACAGGGTGTGAGGATCCTGGAGGCCCGCAGCATGATGGACCACAAGAGAGGGAAAAAACCTAATATTACGCATGGAGTGTTCTCGAGTGGGAGCTGGTGTTTATTATTGGACCACTTAGATGACATGAGGTTGTTGTCTGATTTGCTCAGCAAGAGGATGGATGTCACAGAAATGAAACAAGTGTAGTGACCCTCTTTTTTTTTTTTTAGGGAAAAAGAGGGTCAAAAGGGGAAGTGTGGAGATCAGAGAAATTATTTTGCTGCTATTGTTAATAATCATCATCATTACCATTGCACTAATAATATAATCTACAGCATTGATATTGCATTCAGATGTTTAAACAGTGTGTATCTTTCAGAAAGACTAAAGCCAGTGAGGATAAATTATCCCACGGCTGAGTAACAGAGCGTGACTGTGAGGTGGTGCAGCCCGGACTGGTTTGCACTGTTGCCTCGAAATATCCCTAGTTAGCGGCGTGCTAACTTGGCTAATCGGAGTTAGCCATAAAGGCGGACTTCGCTGGGCGTCACCTGACCTGCACAGAGTGGGAGGCTACTGACTGCCAAAGCGGGCCGATCAGGTTTACTGCTTAAAAGGAGTAAGCGTGCAGCTCAGCGACCCAAGGGACGGACCTCTCGGCGTGCCGTGAGTGTATTGTGGACAAAAGACTAAGGTTTCCAGGTAGGAGCACCATTTTGTTTTCTTTTAGGACCGTTGGTTCCTATGCACCCTAGCATCGATCCAGGCCTGCACCGAGGGGACTTGGGAAACTGGGTGGTGTGAGAGAGTGTGTGTGTGGGGCCCATTACAGTAAAGAACTGTGTAACTGTTATTATTGTTATATTTTGTCATTGCAAGAGACTTCTTACTTTATTCATTTATTGGATGTTTACCAGTTCATTCAGTAAACCTGCTTGGTTTAAACATAAGATTTCGTGTCTAGTACTGTTTCTTATCTATAGTTCAAAGTAAGGTAAAAGTGTATCTGTGTGTTATACGTGTGTAAATCAGGGGAACTGATGAGTTCCCCTGATTTGGTGTTTGCTCGCTCTGTGGTAGAGTATCACTTCCTGTTCCTGCTCAAACACAGTGGTGTTTCTGAGTAGCTTATTTGCTTAGAAATTTAATTAACAACTTTTAAATACATTCTTCTTTCATAGTATAATTTTCACGTGCTTCATCCGAAGCACACTTTCTGTGTACTCACTACCTAATTTATAGCCAAAGTATTCACTCACTGTCTCTGTACTGTTTCGCTAGCTTAGCTTAGCTCGTAGCCGACTCGTTAGCACCATGGCTACTTCACCTGTCCCTCCTGCACTTTCTTGCTCATTGTGTCAGATGTTTAGTTACTCCTCGGCCTCCTTTAGCAGTAATGATATCTGTAACAAATGTAGCATATTTGCAGCTCTGGAGGCCAGGATTACTGAATTGGAGACTCGGCTTTGCACCCTTCATTCACCTGTAGCTAGCCAGGCCCCTGTAGCTGGTGCAGCCGAAGATAGCATAGGCCCCGCTAGCTGTTCCCCGGCAGACCCCAAGCAGCTGGGGAAAGAGGGCGGCTGGGTCACGGTGAGGAGGAAGCATAGTCCTAAACAGAAGCCCCAGGTACACCACCAACCCGTTCATGTGTCTAACCATTTTTCCCCACTCGGTGACACACCCGCCGGGGGTCAAACTCTGGTAATTGGTGATTCTGTTCTCAGACATGTGAAGCTAGAGACACCGGCAACCATAGTCAATTGTCTTCCAGGGGCCAGAGCAGGCGACATTGAAGGAAATTTAAAACTGCTGGCTAAGGGTAAACGTAAATTCAGTAAAATCATAATTCACGTCGGCAGTAATGACACCCGGTTACGCCAATCGGAGGTCACTAAAATCAATATTGAATCGGTGTGCAACTTTGCTAAAACAATGTCGGACTCTGTAGTTTTCTCTGGTCCCCTCCCCAATCAGACCAGGAGTGACATGTTTAGCCGCATGTTCTCCTTAAATTGCTGGCTGTCTGAGTGGTGTCCCAGAAACGATGTGGGCTTCATAGATAATTGGCAAACCTTCTGGAGGAAACCTGGTCTTGTTAGGAGAGACGGCATCCATCCCACTTTGGATGGAGCAGCTCTCATTTCTAGAAATATGGACAAATTTATTAAACCCCCCAAAATATGACTATCCAGAGTTGGGACCAGGAAGCAGAGTTGCAGTCTTACACGCCTCTCTGCAGCTTCTCTCCTCCTGCTACCCCCCCAAAAACCCATCTCCATAGAGACTGTGTCAGCTTCCAAAAAGACAAAAACAAACTAAAAACCAGCAACAAACGACTTAAACATAAACAATTACAAAGAAAGAACAATACAGTATCCACATCTGAACCAAAGAGTAAAACAGTGAAATGTGGATTATTAAATATTAGGTCTCTCTCCTCCAAGTCTCTGTTAGTACATGACTTAATAATTGATCAACAAATTGATTTACTCTGCCTTACAGAAACCTGGTTGCAGCAGGATGATTATGTTAGTTTAAATGAATCAACACCCCCGAGTCATTCTAACTACCAGAAACCTCCAAGCACAGGCCGAGGGGGCGGTGTGGCAGCAATTTTTCACACCAGCCTATTAATTAATGAAAGACCAAGACAGACTTTTAATTCATTTGAAAGCCTGATGCTTAACATTGTCCACCCTAGCTGTAAAACTCAGAAACCAGTCTTACTTGTTATCATCTATCGTCCACCTGGGCCTTACACAGAGTTTCTGTCTGATTTCTCAGACTTTATATCTAATTTAGTTCTGAGCTCAGATAAAATAATTATTGTGGGTGATTTTAACATCCATGTAGATGCTAAAAGTGACAGCCTCAACATGGCATTTAGTCTGTTATTAGACTCAATTGGCTTCTCTCAAAATGTAAAAGAACCCACCCACCACTTTAATCACACTCTAGATCTTGTTTTAACATATGGCATAGAAACTGAACATTTAACAGTGTTTCCTGAAAACCCTCTCCTGTCTGATCATTTCCTGATAACATTTACATTTACAATAATTGATTACACAGCGGTGGAGAGTAGACTTTATCAAAGTAGATGTCTTTCTGAAAGCGCTGTAACTAAGTTTAAGAATATAATCCACCCACTGTTATCATCTTCAATGCCCTGTACCAACACAGAGCAGAGCAGCTATCTGAACGCTACCCCAACAGAGGTAGATTATCTTGTTAATAATTTCACCTCCTCACTACGTACGACTCTGGATACTGTAGCTCCTGTGAAAACTAAGGTCTCTAATCAGAAGTATTTGACTCCGTGGTATAATTCTCAAACACGTAGCCTAAAGCAGATGACTCGTAATCTGGAGAGGAAATGGCGTGTCACAAATTTAGAGGATCATCATTTAGCCTGGAGAAATAGTTTGCTGCTTTATAAGAAAGCCCTCCGCAAAGCCAGAACATCTTACTATTCATCACTGATTGAAGAAAATAAGAACAACCCCAGGTTTCTCTTCAGCACTGTAGCCAGGCTGACAAAAAGTCAGAGCTCTTTTGAGCCAACCATCCCTTTAACGTTAACTGGTAATGACTTCATGAACTTCTTCACAAATAAAATTTTTATCATTAGAGAAAAAATTACCAGTAATCATCCCACAGATGTAATATTATCTACAGCTACTCTTAGTACCATTGATGTTAAGTTAGACTCTTTTTCTCCAATTGATCTTTCTGAGTTAACTTCAATAATTACTTCCTCCAAACCTTCAACGTGTCTTTTAGACCCCATTCCTACAAAACTGCTCAAAGAAGTCCTGCCAGTAATTAATTCTTCGATCTTAAATATGATCAACCTATCTCTAATAATCGGCTATGTACCACAGGCCTTCAAGCTGGCTGTAGTTAAACCTTTACTCAAAAAGCCATCTCTAGACCCAGCAGTCTTAGCTAATTATAGGCCAATCTCCAACCTTCCTTTCATATCAAAAATCTTTGAAAGAGTAGTTGTCAAACAGCTAACAGATCATCTGCAGAGGAATGGTTTATTTGAAGAGTTTCAGTCAGGTTTCAGAGCTCATCACAGCACAGAAACAGCTTTAGTGAAGGTTACAAATGATCTTCTTGTGGCCTCTGACAGTGGACTCATCTCTGTGCTTGTCCTGCTAGACCTTAGTGCAGCATTCGATACTGTTGACCATAATATCCTATTAGAGCGATTAGAACATGCTGTAGGTATTACAGGTACTGCACTGCAGTGGTTTGTATCATATCTATCTAATAGACTCCAATTTGTGCATGTAAATGGAGAGTCCTCTTCACACACTGAGGTTAATTATGGAGTTCCACAGGGTTCAGTGCTAGGACCAATTCTGTTTACATTATACATGTTTCCCTTAGGCAGCATCATTAGAAGACATAGCATACATTTTCACTGCTATGCCGATGACACCCAGCTCTATCTGTCCATGAAGCCAGATAACACACACCAATTAGTTAAACTGCAGGAATGTCTTAAAGACATAAAGACCTGGATGGCCGCTAACTTTCTGCTTCTTAATTCAGATAAAACTGAGGTTATTGTACTCGGCCCTGAAAATCTTAGAAATATGGTATCTAACCAGATTCTTACTCTGGATGGCATTACCTTGGCCTCCAGTAACACTGTGAGGAACCTTGGATTCATTTTTGACCAGGACATGTCCTTCAAAGCACATATTAAACAAATATGTAAGACTGCTTTCTTCCATTTGCGCAACATCTCTAAAATTAGAAATATCCTGTCTCAGAGTGACGCTGAAAAACTAGTTCATGCATTTATTACTTCCAGGCTGGACTACTGTAATTCATTATTATCAGGATGTCCAAAAAACTCACTGAAAAGCCTTCAGCTAATCCAAAATGCTGCAGCAAGAGTACTGACAGGGACTAGAAAGAGAGAGCATATTTCTCCTGTTTTGGCTTCCCTTCATTGGCTTCCTGTTAAATCCAGAATTGAATTCAAAATCCTGCTCCTCACATACAAGGTCTTAAATAATCAGGCCCCATCTTATCTTAATGACCTTGTAGTACCATATCACCCTATTAGAGCACTTCGCTCTCGCACTGCAGGCCTACTTGTTGTTCCTAGAGTATTTAAAAGTAGAATGGGAGGGAGAGCCTTCAGTTTTCAGGCCCCTCTTCTGTGGAACCAGCTTCCAGTTTGGATTCGGGAGACAGACACTATCTCTACTTTCAAGATTAGGCTTAAAACTTTCCTTTTTGCTAAAGCATATAGTTAGGGCTGGACCAGGTGATCCTGAATCCTCCCTTAGTTATGCTGCAATAGACGTAGGCTGCCGAGGGATTCCCATGATGCATTGAGTTTTTCCTTTCCAGTCACCTTTCTCACTCACTATGTATTAACAGACCTCTCTGCATTGAATCATATCTGTTATTAACCTCTGTCTCTCTTCCACAGCATGTCTTTTATCCTGTCTTCCTTCTCTCACCCCAACCGGTCGCAGCAGATGGCCGCCCCTCCCTGAGCCTGGTTCTGCCGGAGGTTTCTTCCTGTTAAAAGGGAGTTTTTCCCTCCCACTGTCGCCAAAGTGCTTGCTCATAGGGGGTCATATGATTGTTGGGTTTTTCTCTGTATCTATGAAGCGCCTTGAGGCGACTTTTGTTGTGATTTGGCGCTATATAAATAAAATTGAATTGAATTGAATTGAACTTTCACTGAGGGCAACTAAGTAAGTTTAAGATAACTAGAACTCAGGGCGTACCCGGCTATAGTGGAGTACACAGTCAGGGGCGCTACATAAAATGGAGGCACCACTGGGATCTTTTGTTGTTTCAGTCTGAAGTTCCCAAGCACATGTATTTTGAGATAAAAGCAGTAACTTTGATATTGTTTGGTCATGGATGTTCAAGCTATGCACTCTGAGTTGTTCAAGGAGCTTCAGGAATGGAGTCGTGGAGAGACCTTAGATGAGGCTCACACACTGATGGTGCTTACTCCCGAAGGAGTGGAGATAGACCAAATAGAGCACACTCTGGAGAGTGTTAAAGCTTTGGGTCGAGTGCGGGTCAGAGGCCGGAGATACAACAAAGCGCTTGATAGGCTAACTGTCCTGTGTGAAACCAAAGAGACAGTAGATGCCACAAGAATCCCACGGGGGCTGGTGAGCCGTGGTCCATCATAGTGACAGCTGAAGCTTCGCCTCGTGAGGATTTTTCCCAGAGTAAATCGAAACGCGGGGCAGAGGCACAGGAGAATGGTAACTCTGCAGAGTCGATAATCCGTGCTGTGGGCGATTTGTTGGCAAAGATGGAGAGACCCTCCAGTGAAGGCAGTAGTTATCGTAGACTCAGAATGTTCTCAGGCACAATACCAACACCAGTTGGAGAAGAGACATTCGAACAGTGGATTGAACGAGCACACCTAATGGTGGAGGAGAGTGACAGTTCTGCTAAAGAAAAGAGGCGCAGAATCATTGAGAGTCTTAAATTATGAAGTTTGTTTAGTCACTGATGTCTGTTTCTCCGACCAGTTGTTATTTTTAGTCTCTCCCCCCCTCTTCATATCTGACAAACAAAGTCTTTAAAACAGGTTTGTCGTGAGTGGTGTGTAGAGTTTTGAACAGGAAGAAGACACATGCAAAGTCTGTTTACAATTTGCATAGGGTGATGTTTAAAAAAGGTAAGAGGTGGAGATCACCTCATTGTTTGCACCTAAGATAAAATGAATGTTAAAATGAAAGCAACGTGTGGGTACAGCGAACAGCTGACACACAGCAGACAGTGTCTGCACCAGTTTCTCTGCTTGATTTAGAGAAGTTGGTTGTACATGCAAAGTGCTGTAGTTCCCTGAACAATGTTGTTACTCCCCACTTTCTCCAAAAGGTATTTCCTACCATTGGACCTTACATCCTGAAAATTATCAATACTAGTCTGTTAACCAGTCAAGTTCCTAGTGGGTTATGCAGTCATAACCCTTAAGAAACCTGGCCTTGATAGTTCTGTTATGTCAAATTATAGACCTATTTCCAAGCTTCCCTCTTTAAGCAAGATCTTGGAGAAATACATTTGAAATGCAAATCAGTCAAACATCTGTGATGCTGTTTTGACAAACTTATCCACCACACGAGTCTCTCAGTTTGTAGCCTCTGAGCACTTGGAGTAGCCGTATTTGTGTAATGAGGGAAAATAAGAAGGAAGGAAGGAAGGAAGGAAGGAAGGAAGGAAGGAAGGAAGGAAGGAAGGAAGGAAGATGGAGGTCCTCCTCTATCAGGTGGATAATTTAATATCAGATAATTTAATAATAAAACACAAACTGATAACAGACTGAGTTACACTGCTACACTCTTCACTCCCATCATTGTGATAATATGATGTTCCAGTGTCTCCTCTGCTAAAGGAAACATTAAAGGAAGCAGTCGAACACCTTTTTGTATTGTTTGGAAAATTCAAAGTGAGAGAGGGACAGAGCGACTAACAGCTTTTATTATAGTTTTTCTGAGTTGGAAACATTCCCGTGTGTAACACAGGACCCACGCACACATGACTGAGTTGTGCTTGAACTGTCCTTTATTGAAAAATAATATTTTTCCTTTTGTGGTTTTTGGCACCCGCCTTGGACGCAGCCTCTCCGACTCTCTCTCAGCTCTCGCTCCTTCTCACTGCGGAAACATAAGACAGGTCTCCCTCATTTAAACAGTCCCGTTCCCTCCCTGCCTCCATGCCGCCCTGTGAGCTCACTGTGGCACTCCTGCTCATCAGCAGGCCAAAAAACCAGTTAGTTTTATATAAGTGGAACAAAAGAAGCTGAGTTTAAAAAAAAAAGAAATGCAAAAAAGTCCTCCTCCTCAGCTCCTCTTAAAGAGTGCACATTCTGCATGTCTGGACTTGATCACAGTGATACCATAATCACTTTAAAATATGATCTCTACATTAAAACTGGTGTTGAGGATCATAAAGAGTCCAAACTGTGTGAACAGTTTCATTTGGATAAATTAAATTAGAGGCACTGTCACAGAAAATGATCCATGATAATATTCAGTTTGATTTTTGGTTCAGTTGACTGAACTTTAGTTCAGATTACATGTTTGCTCAGTGCGTTTGTTTTACTGTGGACTGATTCCAGATCAGATTATTCCGTTTTATTCATGAAACACCAGGAAACAAAAAACAACAGACAACTACAGAAAATTAATCTGTACAGAAAAACTCATTAATTTTATCATTAATAATAAAAGAATAAAATCTGTTATATAAATAAAGAGTTTCACAGTACATGCAGTGTTCAAACTGAAATAAATAAAAGCTGAATATATTACACACAAACACACCCAAATGTATGAATGATGTCTCATCTATTTAAACTACAGAAACATACTGAGGCTTTAGCTCAGCAGGAAGTCACGAGCAGAGATGGGCAGTAACGTGACTTCCTGCTGACTTCACCCCGTACTGTAAAAAGTAATCACTTTTTACAGTAATCAAAAGTAATCAGATTACTGTAATCTGATTACTTTTTTCAAGTAACGAGTAAATTAAGGGATTACTATTGCAAAATCGTAATTAGATTACCGTTACTTTCCCGTAGGAACGCTGCGTTACTAAAACCGTGATTTTTTTTTTTTTTTTGCGAGAATGTCTCATGACAGTGACGTAAGCAAGTGCACTGTTAGTGACAACAGCTGTGTGCAGATCGACAAGGGATCATATATCGATTGTGGGTGAGAGTATGAGCGTGCAGCGTTTAAAGTGTGGAAGTACTGACCTTATTTTGAGTTTGATTCCATAAAAAGTGACAAAAACATTAGCGTCCGTTGTGCGTGGGAAGAAAACTTTTTACAGCGAAAAAAACCCCTAAACTTCCAAGCAAGCACCGAGTGCACAACGACGTAATGGGAAATTCACAGAGAAACTCGCGGATTCTTCAACTGACAGCATGTCTGACTGCCTGTTCAGCATATGCAAAAATATATGAGTTTAAGCATGTGATGACTAAGGCCTTCCATTATGGTGTTTGTCATCACATGTCACAGATATCTGGATGATCATTTGGAATAAACAAAATACTAAAAACTTGTTACTTCATCTTATCTTTATTATTATTATTATTATTATTATTATTATTATTATTGTTCTTATTTTACATTGTTAGGCATTAGGTTTATTTGTAGTAGTCCTTTCCAACTTCTTTCCCTCTTCCATGTTACTGTGGCAGCTTGTCAGCATCTATTTGGGGTTGGGAGTGGAACAGAAAGTAAGGAAATCCAAAGTGCCATTAAAACCAGGAGAGGTTCTTATATTTCAGAAGAAGGGATTAATTCAAAAGAAATGACCTCAATGCCATATTTTATTTAGGAACCCTAGAGAGTACTTTGCAAAATAACACATTCTTATAATTTCACCCTCAGATGAACCAAGCTACGACTGTCAGGGAAGGTGATGTAGGTACAGAGCATATGAGAGTGGGTAAGTTAATGTCTCTTGTCTAGATGAAGGCACAAGAGGGATCAAATTCAAATTCAAATTCAAATTCAAATTTTATTTGTCACACACACACAACCATACACAGTATGACATGGGGGTGAAATGCTTGTAGCTGTACAATGCCCAACCATTAAATGACAAAAGAAAAGTTTTACAATATTTACAATTTACTACAAAAATTTACTAATTAACTTAGGAATTTACAGTAAAGAATGTGCAAATAGCAGAAGAGATTATAAAGATAAGGATTATAAATTATAGGAATTATAGGATTATAGGAAATGTGTGGTGGTGCGTGTGGTGACGTGTGTGAGAGTCCAGTCTTATAGTGACGTGTTTGGGAGAGTCCAGTCCTACACCTGGTTCAGGGCCCGAATAGCCTGGGGGAAGAAGCTCCTCCTCATTCTCTCTGTTTTGGCCTTAAGGGAGCGGAAGCGCTTCCCAGACCTCAACAGTGAGAAGAGTCCATTGTTGGGATGGGAGAGGTCCATCATAATCTTCCTAGCTTTGGACTTGCACCGCTTGGTGTAGATGGACAGCAGGTCAGGGAGCTCTGATTGAATGATGCGTTCTTAGGATCAATGGCAAGGCGTAGAGATTCAGTATCTTCAGTCTTCAGTGGACACTCCATTTCTGGCACAAAACACCTGTAAAAGATGGTCGATTTAGGAGGTGACCCGACAACTTCAGCCTGTCAAACATAGTAATGGAGCAGTATGTTTTAAAAAAAAAAATCTAATTAAGCATGCACTCAGTACCCTAAGAATTATTATGGTAGTTAAACACAGTGATAGTTGTATATCATATTATATCACTTCAAACAGAGGTGATCCAGTAATGCTGCACTAATGAATTAGACTAACTATTCACTTTAGCTAAAGTTATTAAGTTAACTAAAGAGTTGGGATGCTGTGTAAGACATAAAGCTAAAATACAAAGGTTTGGACACCGTTTTGCATGTTTCCCTACTGTAGGGGTCTCTGCAAGCATACAGAGCTCTGAGAAGGTACAAGATGAAAACTTTGGAATTCAAATTCAAATTCAAATTTCAAATTTTATTTGTCACATACACAGTCATACACAGTACGATATGTAGTGAAATGCTTGGACAACTTCTCGTGACCTAAAGAGAACAAAAAAGGAAAAGGCTATGAATAAGATAGGAAATAAATATGAAAAATTAAAAAGGGTAAATTTAACTAGGAAGGAATAAAATATAAATTAAGGTTAAAAATGAAATAACTGTACAACACAAATTAGAATGAAGGGTAAATTTAACTGGGAAGAATAAGATAAAATATATAAATTAAAGTTAAATAAAATAACTGTACAACAAAATACACAATACACAATATAGAACTATATAAGAATGTATGAAGAAATCTAAATATAAATAAATATATACACAATAACAGCAGCTGTACAAGTATTAACCGGAAATGAAGAATATAGTGACCAGTGTTGTGCAAAACCAAAGTCCAGAAAGTCCAGTGTGTGTGTAAGAACCATATGTGTGGGTCAGTACTGTGTGGTGGTGTGATTGAGAGACCGTATCGCCTGCGGGAAGAAGCTCCTCCTCAGTCTCTCTGTGTTGGTCTTCAGGGAGCGGAATCGCTTTCCTGACCTCAACAGAGAGAACAGTCTGTTGTTGGGATGGCTGAGGTCCTTCACGATCTTCCTGGCCTTGGTCCAGCACCGCCTGCTGTAGATTGAGTGCAGGTCAGGGAGCTCGGAGCGGATGGTGCGCTCAGCTGACCGCACAACCCTCTGTAGAGCTCGTCTGTCCTGCATGGTGCTGTTCCCGAACCAGGTTAAGATGTTTCCCGCCAGGATGCTCTCTATGGTGCACGAGTAAAAGTTCCTGAGCACCTTGGAGGGCAGTTGGAAGTCTCTCAAGCGTCTGAGGTGGTAGAGACGCTGTCGGGCCTTTTTCACCACGGTGTTGATGTGACAGGACCATGACAGGTCCTGCGTGATGTGAACTCCGAGGTATTTGAAGCTGTCCACTCTCTCCACTGGGCACTCGTTGATGACGGGGGTCTGGTAGTTCCTCTCCTGCTTAGTGCTGAAGTCCACTATCAGCTCCTTTGTCTTACTGACGTTTAGAAGGAGGTTGTTCCTCTGGCACCAGTTCTCCAGATTCCTAATCTCCTTCAGGTAGGCCGTCTCGTTGTTATCAGAGATCAGGCCCACCACGACGGTGTCGTCAGCAAACTTGATGATGGTGGTGGAGCTGGTAGTGGCCACACAGTCATATGTGTACAAAGAGTACAGCAGGGGGCTCAGAACACACCCCTGGGGGGCTCCAGTGCTGAGAGTGGTGGAGGCTGAGACATGTCCGCCCATCCTTACTGCCTGTGGTCTGCCAGTTAGGAAGTTGGAGATCCACTGACACATAGATGAGCTGAGTCCCAGATGCTCCAGCTTGGTGGTGAGTGTGGAGGGAATTATGGTGTTAAATGCAGAGCTGTAGTCTATGAAGAGCATTTTAACATAATTCCCCCTTCTAGTGTCCAAGTGAGTGAGTGATGTGTGGAGGAGATGAGAGATGGCATCGTCTGTGGAACGATTTGGACGGTAAGCGAACTGTAGTGGGTCCAGTGTGTCTGGTAGTGAAGAAATGATGAAGTCTCTGACCAGGCGTTCAAAGCACTTCATCACTACTGAGGTGAGGGCTACAGGGCGATAGTCATTGAGAGAAGCAGGGTGGGGTTTCTTCGGGACAGGAACAATGATGGACTCTTTGAAGCATGTGGGGATCACCGACTGAGATAAAGAGATGTTGAATATCTCAGTGAACACAGGAGCTAGCTGGTATGCGCAGTCTCTTAGGATACGACCTGGGATGCCGTCTGGTCCTGCTGCTTTCCTGGTGTTCACTCTCTTGAAGGCTCTCCTTACTTCATGCTCGGAGATGACGAGCACGTTTCCGGTGCTGGCAGTATCTTCCTGTCTGCAGCCGTTAGCGCCGCTAACACTAGCATTGTTGGAGACCTTAGCTGCAGCCTCGAAGCGAGCATAGAAAGTGTTCAGCTCGTCTGCCAGAGTCACGGCCGCGTTCGTCATACCGGTTGTTGGTGCTTTATAGTCCGTTATTGTCCTTAGTCCCCGCCACAGGCTCCTAGAGTCACTCTGTTGGAGTTGTGACTCTAGTTTCCTCCTGTAGCGCTGCTTCGCCTCTTTCACCGCCCTCCGCACGTTATATGACGCGGCTTTGTACGGGTCCATGTCCCCCGTCATGAGTCCCGTGTTGTAGGCAGCGGTGCGGGATCTCAGAGCGTCGCGGATGGTTTTATCCACCCACGGCTTCTGGTTGGGAAACGTTGTGATAGTCTTTGTCTCCACGGTATCATCCGCTAGTTTCCCGATGAATCCCACAACCGCTTCCGTAAACACGTTGACGTCATCGTCTGAGCTGTTTCTGAACATGCCCCAGTCTGCGTCATCGAGTGCGTCCTGTAACGCGGCCACCGATTGATCCGTCCAGCGCGCGACCTTCCTCTGAACCGGAACTTCCTGTTTCAGCCTTTGTTTGTATTTTGGCATGAGGAAGATGGCGGCGTGATCAGATTTGCCAAACGGGGGGCGGGATTGTGCCTTGTAGCCGTCCTTGACCGTAGTGTAGCAGTGGTCCAGTGTCCTTTCACCCCTGGTGGGGCAGGTGATGTGTTGATAAAAGTTCGGCGCTGCGCGTTCTACTAGAAACAGTCGATCATATTTGTTGTCAAAGCTGAATTCAGGGCAAACTACGCAAAATTAGCGTTTTTAGCTAACAGCTACAATAAGCATAAAAGTTACCTTACGGCTATCATTTGTTAACATGACGCTTGTTCTTATACATGTAATACATTTATTACCAACCTGAGAGTTTATCCGCTGGTCATTCGACATGACGAATGACTTCTGAAGTCTTAATTCAGCTCAAGATGCAGTAGATTTCCGTCAGTAACACTTTCGGTCTGCTAGTAAAACGTAGTTCTATTAATCTGCGCTTGAACCGGAACCAGATGTATTTTGGAACTGAAATTGAATTGTAGAACTGAAACTGAATGGTGAGAAGTGAAACTGAAATTATTCGAGAGCTGAATTTTTAAAGGATAAAATGCAGTTTCAAAGCAAATCAATTCATTTTCAAAATATAAAATTCAATTTCAATTTAGTGATGATCATTTTCAAACCATAAATTCAATTTCAAATTAGACTAATTCAAATTCAGTTTTCAAAAGCATTTATTCAAGTTACAATTCAGATTCAATCTGAGGAATTCAAATTCAAATTTAACTTATTCAAATTCAGTTTCTGATGGCACAGATTTCTGCCCATACATTTGGCTTCTGCACAGGTGTTATTTAAGGTGGGAAATCAAAATTTGGGTTAGCAAATTTGGGAAAGAGAAAACTGACTGTTTAAAGGGAAAATTGTGAAGGAGTCTGAAACACTGAAAAAAGAAACATATACGAACTCACACACACAAACAGAAAATGCATTAACCTTACAAAGACAAGACAAGCTCCTAATGATTAATGCATAGACATTGATTAAACCCGGCTTAGAACACAAACATACGCAATGAAGATCAGCTTGCTATTTGTATGAGTGATAGAATGGTGTGAAAGTTTAATAAAATACACTTGAGTTTGAAGCTGAGGAATAACTGAAAAAGAAGCTATATGACAAGGGAGTGAGTTATGGGAGAGAGAAAAAAGAAAACAGTGATTAAAGTAATTTTAAAATTACTTTAAATTTTAAAAGATTGACTTAGGAGTGCTCTCGTACTGAGTGATCAAAACCAGTGATCACTGTAAAAAGAAATAAAATAATTTAATAAGGTGGTAATGTTTGAACATGCATTTCTCTTGGCACGACTACTTCTTGAGAGATGACTCAGTATGCAAAGCAGTTGAATGACTCGGAACAGGAAAAGAAAAAGGGGAACTTGGGTTTCCTGTCTGACTGTGTGAGTGAAGCTTGCACTGGAGGAGACACTGTGACTGTGTGGCGTTTAACAAGACTTTCTGTGTATTGAGCAGGTGAAATTATGTCTGTTGACTTCGGAGTGTCAGGACCCTGAAGAACTTGTGGCAAAATTTTCTGTGTTTAAGATTTTTGAGCTTGTTGTGGAGATGGATTGATTCGGTCAGTTTGCTTTGGATGGTCTTGTTATTTTAATGGAGGGAGTTTGATTAAGCATGGAGCTGAGCTGTCTGACAGGGGCCCATTATTTTTGTAACAGTGCACTTAGAGAAAACCTGTCAGGTGATTTTGTTTTGTGCTTTGATGAGCTAATAATCAGCTCTCTTTTTTTCTCATTTTTGTTCTAAGCAGGCCTGCAACAGTGAATAACAGCGCTGAAAATTCTCGGGAAGAACAAACATAAGGTGGGCTTTCCAGATTTCAACTGGCTGAGGAGAAGGCTACCAGTGGGGACCTGATCAGGTCTAAGTCTCTGTCTAAAAGGATTGTAGCGATTCAATCCAGTCAAAAGCATAAAGAACTAGTTTCCTAAAAAACCCCCCAAAAAAACAAAAAACAAAATAAAATAAAACAAATGAATGAGCTCATGTTGCTGAGAGTGGAGAATCTGATTATTTGCACGGGGGTCTCCACTATTAGCAATACCTGGTGTGAATGCGTGTGAATGGATGTATGTAAATGGACGGTGACTGGATGGACGAGGTGAACTAAGGTTGGACCGATTGGACACTGAGATAAAGACTGGACTAAGGTTAAACACATGTGCCGGAAGGCCTGCAAGGAATAGTAATTCAAAGGGATTATTCTGTTTCTCATAACCCTGTCACCATCTTCCTAGGTCCATGGAACATACTGCCTAAAGCCGAGAGCCTGGGAGGCGTATTCTATCTGGTAATCGGGGTGGACATGTCAGGAACAGATTCATTTGGGGTAATTAGGGTACACTTAGTTTACCCCAAAGCCTGAGTCGCACTTAAAAACTCAATGACAAATCTAACTGATAACCTAATAATCTCGGCACCAAACACGATAGGGCAAGCGGAGAATGCCAATTCATTTATGCCAAAACAAGATAACTATACATGTTTCAAGTTTTCTAAAGATAATGTAAAGTACCAGGTGGGAGAAATCGACCCTACTTGGTGTGCCGTCACACCCACGGGAAGGACCACGAATAATGTGAGTGACCCAAGCACATTAATTGGAACATGGGCAAGAAGTGGGTTGTATTATTATTGTGGGCAAAGCACCCTTTTGGTTCGTGTCCCAATGGGAAGCGTAGGGACATGTGGGATGGTGCAACTGGGAGCTCCACTCATACTGATTGGAAATCAGGTAAAGACTATTCAGCAACACAACACACGTACCTTAGCAGCCAGACATAAGAGACACATTTTGGCAAAAAGAGGGACCCAGGGTATACATGCATATGACCCCCGGCTAAAAACTCTCCGACTTGGATAGACTCCATAGGAGTGCACATGTCACAGGGCCGAGTGGCCTGTACTGAATAGGACTCAGGTGCAGAAACCCAGAGCAGAGACAGCAGATGATGTAACAATTTATTAGGTTTAAGTGCAAAAAAGAAAACGTAGCAAAGACAAAAAAAAACCAATAAGACGTGGAGTTTGACGAGGCGTGGCCTGGGGAACGTGGCTAGGGCGAGGGAATGAGGCCTGAAATGCGGAGTGGAGCTGAGCAGGGAACAGTCACACTGAAGAGAGAAGATAGAGGAGTTAGGGAGGTAGTGGAGGCAGCTCTGAAGTGGCCAGTTGTAAGAGTAGCAATTCTTACTTGCAATAGGGGACATGGAGTGTTGAGAGGGGGGTGATGAGAATCCAGGGGAGGCTGAGTGGTGTGGAAAGGCTGGCCTGAGATCCGGGGCTTCAGATGGAGTGTGATGGCAGGAGGGCAGGCAGGTGAGGCACAGAGAGATTTTCAGAATGATTGCTTGGTATCCTGAGTCCGGAGGTGGAGCGTGAGCCAAGGTGAATACAGCAACTGCAGCACAAGAGAGTCGTGTTAACAAGATAGATCACAGCAAGAACTTGAAGCATAAGGCCTGTTACCAACATGTGTTGATGACGAACTGGCAGTGAATGAACATCAACGTGTGGTTTAAATCCCTCTGGCTTGATTGCCTGCAATAGGCTCCAGGTGTGCAGGACCTGGAGTTGGCCCTGCCCAGGGGCGGATCCCAGGTCAGTTCAGGAGCCTTATGGAAATTCCAGCCACCCACCGCAGACCATGACAGTACCCCCCCTCAAGGGACGCCTCCCGGCGGCCGATCGGTCCCCACCCTGCGACATGACCTGAAAAATCTAGAGACGAGAGCAGGGTCAAGGATAAACGAGCGAGGAACCCAGGCACGTTCCTCAGGCCCATACCCCTCCCAGTCCACCAAAAACTGGCGACCCCTACCACGGCGGCGGACGTCAACGATCCTCCTAACCATATAGGCTGGATGACCATCGATGAGCCGGGTGGGCAGAGGGGGGTCGGAAGGTGGGCACAGCACACTGGACAGCACTGGTCTGACTTGGGAAACATGAAAAACTGGGTGAATTGGTAGACTGGGAGGAAGCTCGAGTTTCACAGCAGAGGGCGAGATGACCGAGTGGATGACATACTGCCCAATAAACCGAGGAGGCAGCTTGCGGGAGGAAACCTTAAGGGGAACATCTTTAGCCGACAGCCACACCTTCTGCCCTGGAGTGTACTGAGGAGCTGGTGATCGTAGACGATCTGCATAGCGGCAGTGGCGGGCAGCAGCGTTCGTCAGTGCCTCCTGAGTCCGAGTCCAGACGCGGCGGCAGTGCTGGAGATGGTGCTGGATGGAAGGCACAGCCAAATCAGCCTCTTCCTCAGGGAAGAGGGGGGGCTGATAGCCTAGGGACACTTCAAATGGAGAGAGACCAGTGGATGCAGAAACATGTGAATTGTGCGCATACTCTACCCATGGGAGATGTGCTGACCAAGTAGCCGGGTTATGGGAAACCATGCAGCGGAGCATGGACTCTAGTTCTTGGTTGAGCCTCTCAGTCTGTCCATTGGTTTGAGGGTGGTAACCAGAACTGAGGTTGGCTTGTGCACCTAGGGCAGAGCAGAAAGATTTCCAAACCTGGGATGTAAATTGAGGTCCCCTGTCAGAAGTGACCTCGGCAGGAATCCCGTGGAGTTTGAAGACGTGGTCAACCATCAGTCTTGCAGTTTCCGTGGCAGTGGGTAGTTTCTCCAGGGCAATGAAGTGAGCTGCTTTAGATAACCTGTCGATCACAGAGAGTATTACTGTTTTACCTCCTGACCTAGGCAGTCCAGTGACAAAGACCAGGGAAATGTGGGACCAAGGACGAGAAGGTACGGCCAGAGGTTGTAGAAGACCGTAGGGTCGCTGATTTCGGGTCTTGTTCCTGGCGCACACGTCACAGGCAGAAATGTATTCCCGCACATCATGTTCCAGAGTTGCCCACCAGAAGTGACGACGTAGTAGTGCGATGGTGCGGCCAATTCCAGGATTGCAGGAAAACCGGGAGCTATGAGCCCACTTAATTACAGCCGAACGGGTTCCTGCGGGAATGAAGCAGCGGCCCGGAGGACCTGTGCCAAGGTCTGGTTCATCCTGTAATGCTCGCTGGATGGATTCCTCTATGTCCCAGGATAAAAACGCTACGCGGCAGGAGGTAGGAAGCACAGGAGCTGGTTCGGTGGGTTCAGCGTCTGGGTCGTAAAGACGAGACAGGGCATCGGCCTTGGTGTTCTTGGAACCTGGACGGAAAGAGATGGCGAACTTGAAGCAATCAAAGAACAGAGACCAACGGGCCTGGCGGGCGTTTAGACGCTTAGCCGTTTTGAGGTAAGTAAGGTTTTTATGATCTGTGAAGATGGTGAATGGGTGTTCAGCTCCTTCCAATAGGTGACACCACTCTTCCAGGGCTAACTTAATAGCCAGCAACTCTCTGTCTCCTACATCATAGTTGCGTTCAGCTGACGAGAGTCGACGCGAAAAAAAGGCGCATGGGTGTAACTTGGCCTTGGGACCTGAATGCTGTGAAAGGACCGCTCCGACGCCAACGTCGGATGCATCTACCTCCAGAACGAATGGCTTGGAGTGATCTGGGTGACACAATACTGGAGCTGAGGTAAATAGTCGCTTGAGCCTACTGAATGCTGCCTCAGCTTCAGGTGTCCAGACTAACTGTCTTTTGGTGGATGTGAGTGTAGTGAGAGGAGTGGCTACCTGGCTGTAGTTGCAAATAAACCTCCGGTAGAAATTGGCAAAGCCGAGGAAACGTTGTAGGAGCTTGCGTAACGTGGGCGTGGGCCACTCCAGAATCGTGCGGATCTTGGCTGGATCAGTCTTCACCTGCCCTCCTGCGAGTATATAGCCAAGAAACATGACGGATTGTGCATGAAACTCACATTTCTCGGCTTTGACGTAAAGTCGGTTTTCCAGGAGGCATTGGAGGACTGCTCAGACGTGGACATGGTGTTCCAGGGGGGTCTTGGAGAAAATGAGTATGTCATCAAGATAAACAAAGACAAACTGGTTCAGGAAATCACGGAGTACGTCGTTGACCAGGTTCTGAAAGACAGCGGGGGCATTGGTTAACCCAAACGGCATGACCAAATACTCAAAATGACCTAGGGGCGTATTAGAAGCCGTTTTCCATTCGTCCCCCTCCCTAATGTGGACAAGGTGGTAGGCATTGCGGAGATCCAGTTTGGTGAATATGGTGGCTCCATGGAGGGGTTCAAAGGCCGAGCTGATAAGGGGTAAAGGATATTTGTTTTTAATGGTGATGTAATTTAACCCTCTGTATTCAATCATGCAGTGATTTATCCTTCTTTTCCACAAAAAAGAAGCCGGCGCCCACTGGAGAGGAGGATGGGCGGATGATACCTGCAGCTAGTGACTCGTGGATATACTTTTCCATGGACTCTCTTTCTGGTCTGGAGATGTTGAATAGCCGGCTAGAGGGAAGCGGAGCACCAGGTAGAAGGTAGCGCAGTCATAAGGTCTGTGAGGTGGCAAAGATGATGCTTTGTCTTTACTGAAAACTTCCTGGAAGCCATGGTACTCAGGTGGGACGAGTGTGAGGTCAACCGGATCTGTGTCTGAGGTGTTAGGGTCAGGGGTACCTGGCGGTAGGGCAGATGTGAGGCAGTGGGCTAGACAAAAAAGGCTCCAACTAGCGACTTTACTCCCAGACCAGTCTATATGAGGGTTGTGTTTCTTTAGCCAGGGGTAGCCTAGGATGAGTGGTGAATCAGGAGAAGAGGAAGTGAACAAAGTAATGGCTTCGCGGTGGTTTCCAGAGGTGACGAGGGTTACGGGGCCAGCCTGATGGGTTATCTGAGAAAATATTTGATTGTTTAATACGGTAACAGGGACGGGAGGATCGAGAGTCTTGAGTGGCAACTGAAGACGTCTAGCGAGAGCTAAATCTATTAAATTTTGCTCTGCTCCAGAATCAACGAGAGCATGGAGAGGGTGAGAAACCTGATTTAGACATAGGGTGACTGGTAGAATTAACCGGGGTTTGGAACTGAAAGAGGATCCGCCCACCTGTATCCCCGAAATTACCGGCGGGCGGAGCCTTTTGGCCGAACCGAACACTGTGCTAACCTATGCTCCACTGAGCCACAGTAAAAACATGCACCCGACCGAAGCCGTCGCTCTCTCTCCTCTGGTGTGAGACGAGAGCGGCCGATTTGCATAGGCTCCGGAGCGGCGTCCGTTTCTACGGAAACGGGAGTGGATGTGGACACCGGACGTGATGGCGGAAGAAGTGAAAACGTACGAGGCGCAGGTTTACGATGTTTCTGATTCTTTTCGGCCTCCCTTTCCCTCAGACGATTATCTATCCTAAGGGAAAGGGAGACCAGGTCTTCAAAAGACTTGGGCTCATCGCGGGAAGCGAGCTTGTCTTTGAGCTCATCGTTTAAGGCGCGACGGAACACTCCCTGAAGGGCATGATCGGGCCAATTGGCCTCAGCGGCTGCGGTACGGAAGTCAATAATGAACTCTGCGACACTCCGGCTCCCCTGCTGTATCCCAAGCAACCTTTCATCAGAACTGCCCTCAGATTCTGGATGGGTAAAGGTCCTTTTAAACTCACACAGAAAATCATCATACAAGCAGGTTGGGAGCGGATGAGCCGACAGGTAAGCCTCAACCCATAACAGTGCCTTGCCCTGAAGCTTAGCCACCAGATATCCTACCCGAGCTGAATCACTAGCAAAAGAACGGGGAGAATGCGTGAACGCGAGAGAACGTTTTAGTAGAAAGGCGACCCTGCTCCCCGAAGTACGGCTCGGGTTCTGGGAATGCAGCATCGCGAAAAATGGAGCCTGAAGGGGTTGGAGCTGGGGAAGACTGGGGAGGTTCTGCCACGGGTGCAGGAGACGCAGAGGACGGGCATGGAGCAGAGGAAAGAGCTGACTGAATTTCCTGCAGGGAAGCTAAGATCTTAGCCTGAGTCTCGCCTATGGCTTGGCATCGGGTGTCGAGGGCCTGCAACGCTTGCTCATGAGCCCCTAAAATGTCTCCCTGCTTTGAGACTGGTGCACGTACTGGGTCTGCTGAGTCCATTTTTCTGGCCAGTTCGTACAGTCACAGGGCCGAGTGGCCTGTACTGAATAGGACTCAGGTGCAGAAACCCAGAGCAGAGACAGCAGATGATGTAACAATTTATTAGGTTTAAGTGCAAAAAAGAAAACGTAGCAAAGACAAAAAAAAACCCCAATAAGACGTGGAGTTTGACGAGGCGTGGCCTGGGGAACGTGGCTAGGGCGAGGGAATGAGGCCTGAAATGCGGAGTGGAGCTGAGCAGGGAACAGTCACACTGAAGAGAGAAGATAAAGGAGTTAGGGAGGTAGTGGAGGCAGCTCTGAAGTGGCCAGTTGTAAGAGTAGCAATTCTTACTTGCAATAGGGGACATGGAGTGTTGAGAGGGGGGTGATGAGAATCCAGGGGAGGCTGAGTGGTGTGGAAAGGCTGGCCTGAGATCCGGGGCTTCAGATGGAGTGTGATGGCAGGAAGGCAGGCAGGTGAGGCACAGAGAGATTTTCAGAATGATTGCTTGGTATCCTGAGTCCGGAGGTGGAGCGTGAGCCAAGGTGAATACAGCAACTGCAGCACAAGAGAGTCGTGTTAACAAGATAGATCACAGCAAGAACTTGAAGCATAAGGCCTGTTACCAACATGTGTTGATGACGAACTGGCAGTGAATGAACATCAACGTGTGGTTTAAATCCCTCTGGCTTGATTGCCTGCAATAGGCTCCAGGTGTGCAGGACCTGGAGTTGGCCCTGCCCAGGGGCGGATCCCAGGTCAGTTCAGGAGCCTTATGGAAATTCCAGCCACCCACCGCAGACCATGACAGCACAGGGGAGTTCCAAACGAGTATAAGCTGGCAGACCCAGTAGCTTCGGGGTTTGAAAGTATATTCCTTTGGATAACGCCTAATAAGAATGTTGACCGCATGTTTTTTACTTTTTTTTTTTTTGCTCTGGTTTACATCCCAAAATCCTCTAGTCTTATAGTATACGACAGCGGATCACTTGTAAACATCGGTGCCAAGGTTGCACATCTAATCTTGGACACTTTTAAACCTGACCCTTCCTGGCCGCCAGAGATTCTACGCGGCGCGGAGAACAACAAAGGACGGGCCGCTCATCCGAGGCACAGAACAAAGAAGCGCCGGGGAAAACGCGCTGGTATTAGAAACAGACTGAGACAGCAGGCGCATCGCGCACCACTGCCCAGTATCCTACTGGCCAATGTACAATCCATGGAGAACAAGCTCGATGACCTAAGAGCAAGGGTCACCTTCCAACGTGACATGAGGGACTGCAACATTCTGTGCTTCACGGAATCATGGCTGACCCCCACCGTGCCGGACCAGGCCGTAACTCCGTCGGATTCATTCTTTGTGCTCCGCGCGGACAGAACGGCAGAGTCGAACAAAACCAAAGGTGGGGGAGTGTGTTTCATGATAAACAGAAAGTGGTGTGATGCCAGGAGCATTTCTACTCTCTCCAGCGGCTGCTCGCCACATCTGGAGTTCCTGAGCATTAAGTGCCGCCCTTTCTATCTGCCCCGTGAGTTCACCTCAGTCATCGCCACGGCGGTCTACATCCCACCCCAAGCGGACACAGGTATGGCTTTGTCCGAATTACATGATGTGCTGACCTCGCTTCAAAACAAGGACCCGGGCGCAGCCCTCATTGTAGCAGGAGACTTTAACAAAGCGAACCTCAGACAAGTCATGCCAAACTTTTACCAGCATGTCTCGTGTCCAACGAGAGGGGATCGGATTTTGGATCACTGCTACACGGCATACAAGCAGGGCTACAAAGCTGTCTCACACCCGGCTTTTGGGAAGTCTGACCACAACGCCATCTTCCTCATTCCCCAGTATAAACAAAGCATACGGAGGGAAGACGTGACCAAGAGGGAAGTAAAACAGTGGACTGCCCAATCAGAAGCTACGCTACAGGACGCACTCAACGATGTAGACTGGGACATGTTCAGAGCATGCGCAGTCGACATCAACGAGTTTACGGAAGTAGCAGTATGCTTCGTCAATATGCTAGCGGAGGAGATTATCCCCACTGCGAGAGTCACCACATTCCCAAACCAGAAACCGTGGATGGACAGATCGATCCGCACTGCAGTAAACGCCAGGACCGCCTCCTACAACGCGGGTCTCGCCACTGGCGATATGAGCGCCTACAAAGCGGCCTCATACGGCGTGCGGCGCGCGGTGAGAGATGCCAAACGCCGGTACCGGGAACGTGTGGAGTCCCGCTTCCACCAGGGCGACACACGGAGTATGTGGCACGGACTACGCACCATTACGGACTACAAAGCCAGGGACACTGCGCCGATCAACGCCGACTCTGCATTCACCAACGAGCTGAATCGGTTCTACGCCCGTTTCGAGGTTAACCAGGCGGCTAATGCTATCTACCGCCTGACTACCGAGGACAGTGACGTCATCAGCGAGAGACCGGTGACCAGCATCGCGGAGCATGACGTCCGAGCGGCACTGAGGAGAGTGAACACAAGGAAAGCGGCGGGGCCAGATGGCATCACCGGCCGTCTGCTGCGCTGCTGTGCTGACCAGCTAGCAGGTGTGTTCACCTACATCTTCAACGAGTCCCTGGCGAAGTCTGTGGTCCCCACATGCTTCAAAAGATCCACCATCATCCCTGTGCCCAAGAACAGCAAACCCTCATCCCTGAACGATTACCGGCCAGTTGCACTGACCTCGGTAGTAATGAAGGTGTTTGAGAGGCTGCTGAAGAACATCATCTCCTCCTCCATCCCAGACACCACAGATCCGCTGCAGTTCGCCTACAGATCCAACAGATCCACAGAGGATGCCATCGCCCACGTCCTACACACCACTCTCAGCCACGTGGACAAGAAACAGGGTAACTATGTGCGAATGCTGTTTGTTGATTACAGTTCAGCGTTTAACACAATAGTGCCCTGAAGACTGTTCACAAAGCTGAGGGATCTGGGACTTAAAAGCCGTCTGTGTGCATGGGTGTTGGACTTCCTCACTGGCAGAACTCAGGTGGTGAGGGTGGGCAGGTGCTTCTCCAACAGCATCACCATCAACACAGGAGCACCTTAGGGATGTGTCCTCTCGCCACTGCTCTACTCCCTCTACACTTCAGACTGTGTGGCCACCCATGGCTCCAACACCATTGTGAAGTTTGCTGACGACACAGTGGTGTTGGGTGCCATCTCCAACAACGATGAGGCGGCCTACATGGATGAAGTGAAGAATCTGGCATTGTGGTGCCAGGACAACCACCTCCAGCTGAACGTCAGCAAGACCAAGGAGCTGGTGGTGGACTTCAGAAGGGGTCAGCACAGAGACTACAAGCCCATTATCATCAATGGAGCTCCAGTGGAGAGGGTGCAGTCCTTCAAGTATCTTGGTGTCCACATCTCCTCAGACCTGACATGGGCTGCCCACATTCAGGTCCAGACCAAAAAGGCTAGGCAGCGCCTGTATCACCTACGACAACTGAGGAAGTTCAGGGTCTCTCCAAAGATCCTCAGGATTTTCTATACAGGCGCTGTGGAGAGCATCCTCACACAGAACATGACATCGTGGTTCGGGAACAGCTGTGTGAAGGACCATAAAGCTCTCCAGAGAATGATCCGTACAGCAGAACGCTGTTGCAGGATTGCTCTCCCCCCACTTCAGGACACCTACACCAGGAGATGCCGGACTAGAGCAGCGCAGATACTGAAGGACCCGTCCCATCCTGGCAACAAACTGTTCCAACTTCTGCAATCTGGTAGAAGGTTCCGCATCTTCCGGGCAAGGACAGAGAGACTCAAGAGGAGCTTCTATCCCCAAGCCATCCGTGCCCTAAACACACACACCCGCCCTCTCACATCATCTATAATTGACTGAGACAGGACTCTCTTCCAGACACTCTAAACCAAGGCACAATGTACATTTCAATTCCTTTAATTTTAAATGTGTTTATATTGTCTATCCTGTAAAATAGTCAGATGTCTATTCATATTAATGTACAGAATTCACCTGCTTGCTGCTACTACTGCACATTCACCCAGTGTATATACTATATGTATGTATGTATGTATGTATATATATATATATATATATATATATATATATATATATATATATATATATATATATAATGTTCTTCCTCTACACACCCCCCCCCCCTCCCCCCAATTTTTGCACATGTCGAGGAGCGTGTCAGGCTACATTTCACTGTGTGTTATACTTGTATAACTATGCATGTGACAAATAAAGAACCTTGAACCTTGAACCATTAACTATGTTCATTACAACTTGCTGAGACTCTCTAACCTTACCAGGGATGCCATGGAAGGGTTTGCAGAATAATCCGACTTCACTGATGGGAGTGCAGAATCGAATGGCCCTTGACATGTTATTGGCGGAGAAAAGGGGGCGTCTGTGCTATGTTCGGAGTCATGTGCTGCACCTTTATCCACAAAAATAATACTGCCACAGATGGCTCAGTAACCTGAGCTCTGGAGGGACGGAAAATTTGTCTAAAACGATGCATGAGCACTCAGGTATCGGAAACCCAGTGGAGTCCTGGGTGGCATCCGTGTTTGGACGGTGGAAAGGTTGTTGTATCATTCCATGTGTCAAAGGATTGTTGGTAAAAATTATGGCTAGGGTTGTGGACCCTGGATGGGTGGATTCAATCTACCTGATGAACTTGGAAGCCAGGATGTGGGCCGAGGAGTGATACAACACGAGGTGTGGTGACATTCCTTTTGGAATGTCAAACGAGGGAATGTGGAGATACAGAAATTATTTTATTGCTGCCATATAATCTGCATCATTATAATTGCATTAATAACATTCTTTACAGCATTATTTCATCTAATAATATTTCTCACAGTATTGATACTGCATTACAGTTGTTTATTGAAGATGTCCATTTGAGGATCCTTCCATTATGTTAACTTTTATAACAAGTACGGTTAGAAGTATTTTATACACATTGCATATCTGTGCTTATTTTGAGTTGATGTTCGGTTCATTAAGGGTCTTAAGCTTCACTGGCGTGACTGTCCAGGTGATACATGCTGAGGGAAACTAGAACATAGAAGGATAACTGCAATGCATGCTTACAGTACATATAATACATATAATCTAGGAATAGGCCTGAGCAGAGGCCCAAATGTTTCCAGCTTCTTGTTGCAAACCTGTTGCATTTTATTCTACTTGGTAACAGATAACTGGAGGCGATAACCAGCCCTCAGACACTCTGAGGGCTTAAGATTATTACCTTTTATGGAAGGTGTGTTATGGTTCAAAATATTGGGGATGGAGACAAGAGAAAAACCACAATAACAACACTGGTCCGGCCGGGTCAAGTCAAACGATGATTTTAATGGTCACACACGTGGGAGATGGAAACTGAATGCAGACAGCCTCTGATCTCATCACAAAAAACACATCTCCATAGTTTTGTGAAAATCAGGGTATTAGAACGCCCCATTCATGCGTAATGACAGGTGTTATACAATCAATGTTGACAGTTTTATTTAACACAGAAAAATAACATTGTCTCCTTCCCGAGAGCAGACGCTGACTGCCCCCGTCTCCTGGAGCCATCCGTCCCCTGCTGAGACACAACATTGCAACTACAAGGACTTCCACATTGATTAAGACGATCAGTGTGTATTGCTCTAAAACAAGTGTATAATACTAAATGAATAATGCTTGGTCAGCTACCACTACTTAAAACATAACAAAAACATAACTGAGCACTAGATCACCAAGAATAACATCGTATAAGTGCTGTGTAAGCGTGTTTGCATGTAGCCCTCTGCACTCAAAGTCAAAACCTGCAATATATCAGTCCGGACCATCACGCCGAACGAAGCTTATGACCTTCAAAAGACCAAGTGCCAACTCATCATAAGCACAATTGCAAGGTGTGTCTGAAATTATTGAAACCACTCTTTTTAACAAAAGACAAACAAATTAACAAATCTTCTAAACGCTATTCAGTTCATTTCAATCATTAATGATTAATCATGAAAGTGATGATTTATGTTTTTCACTGATTCTCTAAAAAGCCCGGAAACTGACTCAGGTATTTAATATTTTAATCAATGTCATTTAATTAACTACCACTTTAAACTTAGCAAAAAACATAATTGAATAAAAGACCACAAAGAATAATATGATATCAGTGGTATGTAAGCGCGTGCGGCCCTCTATGCTCGAAGCCTTTCCCCTCCATAGATCAGTCAGACATTCACGCTGACTGTAGCTTTTAACCCTTAATTAACTTGAGCACGACTCTATAATGAGCAACAAACTGCAATATGTATGAGCTGATCATGGTCACATCTGCAATGAAAGATCATATTATTATTCTGGTACTTATAAGTAAAGAATCAAACTAGAGTTATAACAATCACTGTAACACAAAGGCTAATGTAAGGTCAAAAACTTCAGTATATATTTAATGCAAAGCTGGTTATATGATTCTAATGAACTAATAGTGCCATATTAAAATAATGAAACTAGAAGAGGAAAAAAACATCCCCTTTTTATTCTACAGGTGTTATCAAAATGAGACGCCATGGGGGGGGGGCGTGTACCCCACTGCTTTAAAAGTATCCACAACATGTATTTTGGTCAGAAGACGTATGTTGATGTTTTCTCCGGGCTGTTAATAAACTCCACGTTTGATTGCACTTTTCTGGGGCCTCCGTGGTTTGTGATACAACACGTCTACTGTGTTACACAGTAGTCGTGTTGGAATGTTGAATGTTGGCTTGTCTTGGCAGACTTCCAAGACTTCTACTGCCAAGACAACCTAAGCCAGTAGAAAACAAGTCAGACATGATGAAAGAAGCAGTAACAAACAAACATTGAAATCTAAACAAACACTAAACAGCTTCATTCTGTTTGGTTATTCTGAGTTTTTGTGGGACAGAGCCCTCTAGCAATGAGGAAATACAAGAGTAAACACAGAAGAGACTGTCCACACACACACTTGTCACAATTCAAGTCTGTCAGTGTACAACACCTCTTTTATTTAGATGTCTGTGTCACTGTTTAAACTGATTATTACCTCCACCTCTGTAGTTATAGTAACATATGATGTAAGTTCCTTCAACAGCAGCAGATTTCTTGCTTGGTCTGTTCTGCTGAATGACAGCAGTAAAGTTGTTTTCAGCTAAACAACATGATGAAAAGTAATTTCATGACATGAAACAGACCAGGACATGAGACAATCTACACCTTCAAATAGTCCATAAATGTCCATCCTTTGAATTAGTCAATCATTTTTTCTGACTTTGAAGAAAAACACTTAGAGGTGAAGGAACGATGAAAACATTTTTTTACTGCAGAGAGTCAGACAGCTCTGACAATGGGGTGATTAATAATGTGATTTTGGATATTGTTGATGCAGATAAACCATCTAGAAATTATGTGACGATGGAGCACAAGGAGCTCTTGTTACATGCAACGGCATGTATGGTTGCTTGGTATTTTCAGCTTTCAGATCTCTGAGAGAGGGATGTTATCTCATGACTTTTCATGTGAGCTGGAATATAACTTTAGATTTCAGCTGCCAGCTACAAGTTTATATATAAATGCCACAGAGACTACCATATTTTTGGCGCTATAGGGCACACTTAAAATCCTTAGATTTTTTTCTAAAATCGTCAGTGCGCCTTAGAATTTGGTGCGCCTTATGTATGAATTCTGGTTGTGTTTACTGACTTCGAACCGATTTTATGTGGTACACGGCGCACCGCTTGATGGATTGTCGGAGCATTAAAGCTACCGTAGTCAGGTGCCTCGTGGAGTAAACTGGGTCCAAAACTCTGTCTACTTCAGGTCCCAAAGTCAAACAAACATTGTGGCATCACTGAGAGTTGCGGTTGTGAGATTATTCTGTTATCATATGTTATCTTATATCTGTAGTTAAAGTAGTTGAATTATGTTAACTGCTGTAGGTCATATAATATCCTTTAGTCTAGATTGTGTACTGCGTATGTAGCTTAGTTTCCATTATATTTTTGGGTTAAAAGAATGTGACCATTTTTGGATTTGTTAGACAGGTGTGCATTACCCTGTACCCTTGATCTGCTGTGAATATGTTACACTGTTTCTTGACATTTCATACTGCTGAATCATGAAGAGAATGTTGTGTGCAGAGGACCTTGTGCCGATAATAGAAGAGACAGACCACATTCCATACCCCCACCTTTACAGAGAGCAGAAAGACAGGGAGCCGAGGTCATAACCTAGGCGCCGTAACAGAGAAAGAATGTGAATGTTTAGGCTTTTACGACTAGGTGGGGGCCACTAAAGGCTATAAGAGCTTGAGTAACCCTCCACCAGTTTGAGATTTACTGTGACCCTCTTCATGCATGTCTCCCCATCCGGATGGCTTTTGCTCATAAAGTGTTGGATTGTATGGAAATAAAGGATTGTTGATTGAGCATTTATACACCGAGTATTGTCCTTCCTTCAGCCCAAAGTTTAAAAGAATTGGGAGATTTTCACACTGTCTAAATTCTTTCATATGTAATAAAATGATCAGGGTTGCTGCTTTACCAGGTTTAACAATTAAGTTTAACATCCAGGCCTCCTTGAAAACAGAATTTATTAAATTCGACAGAGTTAGAAGTTAGCAGGAAGTTAGTTCGCTAGTTTCCACCTAAACATATATATAGATATAGCATGTTCTGACTGAGAGATTTCTGAAAAAATTAAAACGTGCAGCTCTGCTGTCACTTCCAACATAAATGAAGAGAGAAAACTAAAGAGCATTTGTAGGGTTACTGAAGTTGGACAAGCTGGTATTTAATGATGTGCTACGTGATCGCTAGCGACACAGCTATGTTAGCATAACATAAACAGTGAAGCTAGAGGATGAACGCTAACACTTTTCCACTCGATAAAAGTTAATGTGAGGGTTCCTGATGGTTAGAGACAAATGCAATCACATGGCAGGATGCAAACGGACCAAACTTCAGACCAAACTTCAGTCAAGAGAACATCTGAGAAAATCCATCCACAATATGAGGTTAGTCATTAATATACCGCAAGAGAGAGAAATCAACATTAATGAATCAATGGTACTGAAGTGGAGGATGCAAGAAGCATGAGTTGAGTAAAGTTTGACTTATCTGACTGTTTTGTTTCGCATAATGCGCCTTATAATCCGGTGCGCCTTATGGTCTGGAAAATACGGTGATTAACACTCACTGGTGTCAGTTCTTCATTTGCCACCACAAGTACGATAAGGAGACTAAAATACAGCGTATAGAAGAAAAGTTCCTGTAGGAAATGAGGAAATTGCTTTTGTTAAGCATTATAGTGTCTTTGATACAAATTGACTCAGTTGCCTGAATGGTTTGATGATGAAGAGACTAACACTAAGATTGTAACAGTTGTAACCCTGTGTTACCCTAATCGTTTTCTTTTTTTACTCTTTTCTTATTGTAACAGTATGATTTGGTTTTCTCTGCTGTCTGACGGGGACTTTAGAGATTTACTGGTCTTTGTGGATTTTACACCACTGAATTCATCAAACACACTAAACAGATAATTTTCCACAGCTAGTCATTGTAAAATTAGCCTCTGATGAGTGAAACTAAACAGCATCATAGAAACGGACATAAACTGACAGCTCCTAAATAACTGTTGAGTAATTTCACCTTTCAATAACATGTAATGATTATAATTCAGCTTGTTTTTCCAGATGTTTAACAGTTTGAAACAACTACATCATTTATTTATCAGATCTCACTGAGCACTTCTTACCTTTGAAAATAATCTCTCATTTCTCCTGTCCTCTCATTCTTACACCACATACAGTAAAAGTCAGATACACATATCACTGTCACATTTATTTTTATCTTTGTTGCTGTTCAAAACCAAGCACATAACTGATTTTATCTATACACAGACCAGTCACAATATTATGACCATGAGAGGGGAAGTGATAAATACTGATACAATCATCATAAAAATGTTCACACAATTTCCAAAGGTCTCAGTAACTAAAACTTGATGATTTGTGTTGCTACTATTGTAGAGGAACAAAGTGTGCAGGAGAACGTTGAGTCCTAATGTAGATGAACTCCATCAGAAATCACATCCAGCTGAATCACCTCCAACTCCCCACAACAAAAAAAACCTCCACACAATCAGATAACTCTGTCTCTGAATCAAAGATCTGATCTTTATCTACTGCTGCAGGCATGTTGACTTTCATTAAAATTCTCACAGTGACTCTCTAGAGTTTCACAATGAGACGAGAACAGTTTGCTTTAGTCTTATGTTCAGTATGAACTGAGGTGCTGCAACTAAAGCCAGGATAAAGGATAAAGACAGATTTTAAACTGTAAATGATTCAATAATCACAGTTTAAGAATATTCCAGTAGATGCACCAGAGTTTGGTGTTATTCCTCATCTAGACAGTTGTGAGAAGTTTGTCTATCTTTATTCGACTTGTGTTACAATGTGTAAATGTGAATTATTGTGCCTGTGTTCTTATCATGATTATCATTATCATGATTCATGATGTTAGCATAAGTGAATCCAGATTACAGAAAGATTCCCTTTGATTTGTAGAGTAAAGTAGAGTACCAAAAAAAGCTACAGAAGTACTGGCCAAAGTAAGATATAGGATTTATGAGTTTTTGTCATCCTGATTTCAAAACAGATGTCAGCTGCTTCATTAAGAAGGAAATGGTTGAATAAATTCTTCTTTGGCAATTCTAAATTGATCACAACAAGAACGAGTCCATATTGTCTATTGACTCCATCCTTCTTCCCACCATCCTCTGTGTGTCCTCCTGTCTGAAGTTGATTATGTCAACTGTTTACATGAATGTGTCATGGTCCATCACAATGAATTCTGTGACAGTGTTTTAATCTACCCTCTTATAAAGTATGGTCCAGTGGATACTGTGTTAAACGAAGTAAAAGGGAAGCATAGAATCTCCTTTCCTTACTTTGACAGTGTATCTATAGATGTGTTGTACATAAGAAACAAATATTGTTCGTTTAATATGTTGGCATTACTAAATTTGGCTTAATGCTTACATATACAGTATGTGTAAAAAGAAAATGTACGAGCTGTGATAACTGTTTCTGATAGAATGAAGAGTAGACTGATTTATTAAATATTCCTTTATTGGGTGAGAAAATCAGACCATGTCATAACTGCTTTAAGTCATACAGAATAGATATCAGAGCCTTAAACAGGCTGACTTCTGCTAAATGGGTCAAACTGGGCAGAAAGTCTACAAACACATAACATCCTTATAAAATATGATGTAACACTATAGATTAACTTACCTCAGAATATATAAAGCATATAAACAATTACAGCAATATGATGCAACAAACAGCAGTGCTACTAATCCAAAATACTCAAAGCTTCATAGAACTGGAACAAACATTTATTTTTAGGTCCATTCTGCTGCTGATACGTACTTTAGGTTTCTGAATATTAAACTTGTTGCTGCCTTTCATAGTGTGTAACTTGAAGGCCCTGAGTACTTTCTCCCACACTGAAAACACTGGAATGATCAAATTATTTGAACATTGCCTAATAAGACTGATTCAGGACAGACAATTAGTTATTTAAACTTTTCTAGCAGTCCTTCACAAACAGGGAACAGTCTGTCTATTCTCTCCATCTTTCAGCTGCTGCTGGCTCTTCCTCCTCCTCTTCCTCACACACTGCTGAGTTCGTCCTGGTGGATCATCAGGGGTGCAAAGCCTCACAGATGATGTGCAGCAGTGGGTCCCTCAGTCTGTCCTCACTCTGGACACTTGCAGCTTATCACACATGGAAATCAAATGTGTGATAACCTGCTAGGGATGGGTATTGATAAGATTTTCACGATTCCGATTCCAGTTTCGGTTCTGTTTAACGATTCGATTCTTTTTTTTTAAAAAAAGGAGAACACTAAGGTCAATTAGCTTAGAACTTTGTTTTATATCTTCTCTTTGAACAAGATAGAAATTTAGGAGTAACATGGCCTTACAAACCCAACAGTGAGATCTTAAGAGATCCAGCCCATGGCTCTTCAATGGGGTGTCACGGGGTCCCCAGGAAAAAAAGTTGTAAATGTAAAATAATAAAATAAATATTCTTCTGTAGCAATAACAAAGTATAACATAAATTATTCAGTAGCCATTACATAAGAATATCCAGTAATGTCCCTGCCTACAATTAAACACATTCACTTACCGAAAATCGGGGGCATCTGCTGTGGCAAATGGGTGCAAGCCTTTGACCACAAACTTAGTCACTGCTCGGTGACATTCGTCTATCCTGGCCTGAAAGGAGACGCTACCGGCAGACTGCAGCGAGAACTGCCAGCATCTGAGCCAGACTCTGTCTGTCTCTCTCATCATGGTCACCTAAATGCACAGTAATACCAGGTTTTGTAATAAGGCAGATCGCGCTAACATAATATGTTAGCGCTGTTGTTGATTATTTACCTGCCGCATTAACGGGACAGGACGTGCAAACGTTACCGCTGCTGCTGGGTTGAGATTCACGAGTCCGGAGTGGAATTAAAAACACGACATTCATTTAAGGTCATCGCGTGTTTTGTGAGCAATTGCCTTTACATATTCGTAGTGTTTCCTCCCTTAAATGAAATATCTACTTTGCAAGTATTGCAAGTTGCCCTGTTGTCACCTGTTCTCGTAAAGTATAACCAAACTTTTGAGCGTTTCAGCCGCTTAGGCGCCGTGTTTCCTGCCAGGTAAATGACGCTCCGCAACGTGGTGACGTCATTCAGGGTGACTGGAATCAATAAGGAAATCGTTTGCAAAAATGGCAAACAATTCCAAGGAATTGAAACAGTGGGAACCAGTTCTCAACAAGAACCGGTTTTCGAAACCCATCCCTATAAGCTCCAGGATTCAAACAGAAGTGTAACTTATAAATACATGTTCATACTTTTATTACACAATCAGAGAGAAAGAAAAAGAGAGAGAGAGCAGGACAGACAGACAGGTGACAGTCTCAGGTGTATACACTGCTACACAACAGCACCAGAGAAGGATGATTTAGTGTTTGTGTTATTACGAGTGCTAAACAAGAAGAGTTCCCAGATGGTACAGTGGACACATGTGTGACTCCTGTGATTGAAGCATCTTTCTTTCAGCTTAACGAGTGAACCATCAGCTCGTTCAAACACACGTTAAAGTCTGGAATATTAAGTCACTTTTGTATGTGCAAAGGTTTTCTCACAGTGAGTGGGGCAGACCGTGTGGAGAGTGCATGGAGGACCCAGGTGCGGACACAGATGAGCAGACAAAAATTTACTTTAGACAAAAGGCGAGCCTTTATTTGAGGCTGGAGTAAATGAACTAAACTAAACGAGAGCTGAACAGGGACAACAACTAAACAGGAACCTAAACTGGGAAGAAACTAAGAACAGTGAGACTATGAACACGACTGTGCCAGAACATGAAGGAACTATGAAACATAAGAATAAGCAACACAAGTCATGACCTGCACAGAGACTTGAAACCTGACATGGGGTTAGGGGTTAGCCATGACAAGACCTAGGGGAAGCGAAACTCAATACGCTGACATTGGACACAGACTTTCAAAGTAAGACAGGAAACATAACAGACACGGAAAGGACTAGGGAATACAGCAGACCAGAGAACACAGAGACTGAAACCAAAAGACTAGAAAAGATAAACTATGACAAAATCAAAATTCAATAATGATGCAAAACTCAAAACACTGGGTCACCGACCCAGGACCGTGACATGTTCCTTTAATTCATTTCCTTCGGGATTAATAAAGTATTCTGATTCTGATTGATTCTGATGTTTAATAATGAAGAACATAAAAACTGGCACATCTCTATCACCTTTCCCCTTACGTCTTCTTTTTCAGTCTCCTTGACTCCATGTAGTCTGAGATTCCACCTCCTGGAATATCTTTCCAACTCAGATATTCTCTGTTGGCAGTTGTCCACCCGGCCTTCTTCTTTAGTTACTTTTATTTCCAGGTCGCAAACTTCCCCCTTCATGTCTTTCATTTCCAGTGTTGAGTAAGTTACTTTAAAATAGTAACTTAGTTACATTACTAGTTACTTCTCTCAAAAGTAACTCAGTTACTTCAAGTTACACGTTACTTTCAAAGTAACTAGTTACTAGGGAAAGTAACTTTGGTTTTACTCATAATTCTCTTGTTAATATGTTGCTTCCATAACTTTGCCAGTCTTCTAGCTTGCTTACTTGCCACAAGTGCACTGTGCCACCTATCAATAGAAAGGAAAAGATAATGTGCATATTTCCACTAGAGAAATCCCACGCCTGGACCGTCATTGACTGCTGCCATGATTCTAGCCTACGTCACAGTGTCATGTGCGCCTTTTACATCAACACAAAAACTGCAGTCGTGGTGCTTTGATTGTACTCAGAACTCGGAAATTCTGCCTTCTGAATAGGAAGATGTAGGCAACACCAGACTGAAGATGAGCTGCATACAGGGCTGGACTGGGACAGAAAATTGTCCCGGGCATTTTGACTATAGGAAAAATCATAAAGCCTTTGAATGAAAATAAACACTGTTGTGACAGTGATGTACACTGTTTTGATGGTATATATGTATCAATCTATCAATCGTTTGTTGTAGGATTCAGATTATTATTTTTTAAAAGATAGACATTTTAAATGAGAATAAGAAAGAAAAGTATTTCTTTGTGCTCCCCTTTCCCTGTTAATGCCCTACCTGGCCCCCTGGCAACACTTTGCTAGACCCACCCCTGCACAGTTACCAGCTGTCAGCTACGTAGAAAAGGATCCTGGTGTTATTTGTCTCTCAGAAACAGTTCATAACTTCAACTCATTCATGTCACCTAAAAGGTAAACCTGTTTCTCCATCACCTGTTCAGCTCTGATGATTCAGTAAGGACATCTCCTGGTTTCATCTTCATGTTTCCCTCTCACCAGATAACCAAACCATATCAAGACCAGCAGCTTTTTTGCAGCTGTGGCTCCAGCAAACATCAGCTGATACTAGAAATTAATATTAAATAAATTCTAACAACAGCTGATCAAGCTTAAAAGTGCTGCTGTTGTTTAGCGCGACATCCGCTGGTTTCCTCTTTCGGCGCAAAGTGAGCGATAAACAAACAAGAGAGCCGATCAGCTGATCACTGATCAGTTTTCATGATTGAAGTAGAAACGGGAGAGGGAGGGGGAGAATGAGAGAAGAAGAGGCAGCTGTGCAGCAAAGACACAGAATAACTCCAGCTTTGTGCCTTTTCCATTGTAGCTGAATTACGGGACAAACTGTTCCTTTTCACCTCAATAAGAAACGCGTAATATTTTCTCTGAATACCAGACGGGACGGTTGGCAACTCTAATAACTTATGAACAAAATAAAGTTCAACATCATTAACTTCATAGCACCACCCAGCTGTATAGAAACTCCGTCATGCTAGCTAGCACGCAGTACGGAAAAAGTCAGCACAACGAAAATAAACTCCACCTAAACTTGGTTCATATCTGACCCAGAGAGACTGCAGGTCATAACTTCTTACCTGAAGTTCAGTTCACACTTGGACCGGCGGCCGCCTCGGGTCTCTTTTCCTTCATCCACCTGCTGGCCTCCACCACTTGCTAATGTTACTGAATCTGTGGAAGCTCCGCGATAGCCACCACATGAAGTAACGAGTAACGAGCCAATCTAAATCCCAGTAACAAGTAACGCGTTCCTGATTTTGGCATAATAACTAGTTACCGTGCTCGTTACCACAATAATAATGTAGTTACTGTAACGCGTTACTTAATAACGCGTTAGTCCCAACACTGTTCATTTCCGCGCACACAAAATCAATCGTTTTTTTTGAGACCCTCAATCTTGAGCGTATTCTCTCTCACCATGTTCGAGTTCTCTCTCACCATGCTCTCTATGTTATCAGACCTGGTGTTTATTAGTGCCGATAAACTGGAAATTACATCAACTGGGTCAGAGCTGCTATGTTCGTACATCATCTTCTTCGGAGCTGGTGATTTAAGAGGGGTAACAGGAAGACGTGGGAACTCAACCATTTCTTCTTCGGCTAACCCGAGTGCCACCGTAGTAGCTGTGTAGTTATGGACGCTATCCATTAGCACGTTGCTGGGTGTAGCACTCTCCTCGTTAGCATTCTCAGGCGCTATCTTAGACTTGGAACTTTCCAGTCCCCTTTTCGTGGTGGGTGTGGATAATTTTGCCAAAAAACGGCAGAGGGGCAGCCGAAGAGTAAACTTTCAAAAGTAAGTACTGAATACGATGTCACTTATTTATGTGCAAATGTTCAATAACGAAGAACATTACTGTTGGCCACATATCGGCAAAGTTATGTGACATTAGTGATGTTTGTACTTTTATCATTAGCTTGGTTTTAAAGCCTTTACTGTAAAATATACGCCGTTCAATAGTCCACCTTAATCTTACAGAGAATGTGATGATTTTATGGATAATTAAAGTAATATTAACCTTGGTCTTTCATTCTTTTAGACAGCAGTGACGTCAGCTAGTGGTGGGCAGATCGATCCAAGTATCAATAGTATCGATACCAAGTCGACATCGGTATCAGATCAATACTAGCCTGGTGAGACAGATTCTTTACTTTGAGTTTTGCTTGTTTACAACGCTGTGCTTTCGGCAAAGACGAAACAGCCAGGTCTCTGGACTCGCCGCTCCTGTGTCCTCGCCGCTCCTGTGTCCTCGCCGCTCCTGTGTCCTCGCCGCTCCTGTGTCCTCGCCGCTCCTGTGTCCTCCTCTTTCTTCCTCTTATGTTTCGGTGTTGCGCTGTCACGTCACATGACTTAGACACTTTGGGGGTTGTTAAGTTCTTTACATATTAATTATATTTATATTTTTACCAGTTGTTTTTGTTAGGGTTAGAATTTTAATTGTAATTTTTGTATTATAGTTTATCAACAGTGTTTGTTTTAATTTGTTTACTGGTTTGCGTGCACTTAAGACTTTTTTCAAAAAAAAAAAAAGGATCGCCACCACGGCAGACCCGATGGCATTTTCGTGCTTTGCAGCTTAATTTATTCTTACAATAATCGCACGGTTGCTGTAACAGTACATTCAACAGCTGCAGCTCTCCCGCTGGCAGCTGTACACATCACCACCACCAAACCTGCAGCTCCATCGCAGAACACACCACACACCACATACCTCCATCGCGTATAGTGTGATGATGTCTGTGCTCCTTATGTGCTATGGAGTTTTTTGTCCTTTCTCCTCATGATGACTCACTTGTTGAGCCTGACTTGTCTCCCCAGTGTAAGTTTGCATATTGTATGTATGGTCATCTAGGTCTGTCATCTCGGGTGCAGGCAACTGCAATGGACAAAAAAAGCTTATCCTTATCCTTATGTAAAACAGTAAAACTCTCGCTGACACGCTTATGTCATACTCACAGGCTCACAGCAGTTGTTGTAGATCAGATATGATTGTCTGCTCAAACATGAAGACAAAGCTGCAGCTGTCGAGTGTAGATTTTATTAAAATACACCAGCAGGATGTTCTGTTATCACAACTGGCTTTTGTTCCATCTTCACTCAGCATACGTGTCCTTTTGCTCTTTACTCAGTTTGACCTCCATGTTTAATTCAGCCAGTCACAAACTGATTCAGGACCATCAATAGGTCAAAGGTCATTTCGAGACAGGAATCGGCTCTGAAATCAGTGACACATCCAGCTGTGGGGGTGAAAAAGACTCTGATGTAGAAGTTAGGCACAGGTTGGTTTTTTCCAGACTGATCGCTCGGGGCGGGGAGGGTTTATCTCATAGATGGCATTTTAGGAAGAAACCATGTCATTCCAGGAGTATAGGATAATATCATTGAATGTTAACGGTCTTCAAAACCCCATTAAGAGGAAAAAGATAGCAACGAAAATGAGAAGGGAAAGGCATGATATAGTATTTTGGCAGGAGACCCATTTAAACAATACGGAACATGAGCAGTTAAAACGCTTGGGGTTCAAACACTTATACTATTCATCATGTAGACAGAAGTGTGCAAGGGGGGTTACAATACTGATTTCCAAGAAAATAAATGTATTTTAATTTTATCTATAGGGGATAGAAAAGGACGAATAATTTATGGTAGTGGGTCAAATTGATCATAAACCAGTGACTCTGTTAAATATTTACAGGCTGCCAGGCAATGATCAGGAATTTATTAAGAAATGATTTAATCTGATCACGGAACACACCAAGGGAACCCTTATCTGTGGTGGGGATTGGAATATACAACTACAGCCCCACTTAGATTCCAACAACAAAACTAAAAGGACGACTCGAGAGACCAAAACAGTTAAAAAGCTTCTTGTAGAAGGAAATATTATAGATGTTTGGAGGGAGTTACATCCCAAGGAAAGGGGCTATACGTTTTTCTCATACCCCCATAAAGTACACTCCAGGTTAGATTACTTTTTTATCGAGGCTAAAATCAACATATCAGAGGACAGTTGGTTAAATATATGTGGGACACAGATGGAAACCACTAGTTTGGGTTATTGGAGGGAATTCACATGGAAAAATTTTATTAGGTTTTTTATAACCCCCAAAATAAAATACAAACAAAAAGGTCAACTGACAGATTTCTACTGCTGGAGAAACTGTGGGGAAAACATGGCAGATCATTTTCATATATTTTGGAAATGCCCAATAATCCAACCATATTGGAGTGAAATGGTCGAATCAATTTACTTGGTGATTTACTTGGTGACTGGTCTCAAATTAAATTTGGATTTCTGACCTGTGTATCTGGGCGATATCCCATCAACAGTCTCCTTAAGGGACAAATATCTGATAAACATCCTGTTGAGAGCAGGCAAAAAAGCGCTTATCAGGAGGTGGCTGGAGAAAGAGACCCCAACAAAGAAAGATTGGATAGGAATAATGGAGGAAATTGATAGAATGGAAAAACTTACATCTTTTTTGAACCTCAAAATGGACCAATTTTATAAAAACTGGAAGAAGTGGGAGAGGTTTGTTGAAGGTGGTAATGTGGGATGAGGGGTGGTGGGTTATATAACCAGAGCTTAGCTAAGTATTTTCACGCAACCACTGGTAGAAGGAAAGCCGCTAAGGCCGTGACCACTGTTTTCAGAAGACAGCTCATAAAATAGACTGGAAATACCCTTCCGAAATATCACCAGGGGTGGACTGTAAGAGCTGCATGGACAGTAGCAAAAACCTGATGACATGGGACCTGAAAAGAGGTGGAGGGGAGCTCCCCCAGACTGGGCAGATCTGAGGGTTTCACTGTGCCAACATGTTATTGCCAGTGTGTATTATGTTTGTTTTTTTGTGTTGTTGTTGTTTTTTGTTTTATATGTGGATGATTGTCATAATTATAAAACTTTAAAATAAAACATTTAAAAAAAGAGGGTGAAAAAGACTCAAAGTGCTGTGAGCACAGAGCTCTGTGCATATCGCAGTGTGTAACATATTCTTTTTGCATTCCCGTCATTATTGTAATCTGATTATTCTCACTGTATAAATACTCTACTCTGTAGTGTTACAAGTTGCAGTAGTATTACATTACAGGCCAGAATGATTATTTGTAGTCATTCTGCAGAACTTTAGTCCAATTTCTCCCAGGATTCAAATTTCTGAAAGTGACACCCCCAGAAGCTTCATTAGAGCCACAGCAGCCGTTAGTGTAGGAGACTCTGTCACATTTACCTACTTAAACATGCACACACACACACACACACACACACACACACACACACACACACACACACACACACACACACACACACACACACACAGAGATTATTCCCTCAGCTGAAAGCACACAGCATGGCTGATGGTTTGTGCATTCGGAGTTTTAGGAACCTTTTTTAGTCCACACTAAAACCAGTTCAGAGTCACCAATGCACCTGCACATCTTTAGAGTTGGAGGAGGACACAAAGACAACATGCAAAGGTATCAGCCCTCCCTCACCTGGACTCCAAAGGTGAAACTCTCTGATGTTCCTGCAAAGTAAATATGGATGAATATCGCAGCAGAGGTGTGGCTTTCCAGGGTCTTATAAAAATGTCTGCTTCTCTCTGACACACACGAGCATCCAGACCGCCGCCTCGGACTCCATCATCACGTCCAGAAAACAACGATCCAATCTGACAGCTCCTCTCTCTGAACCCAGCATCAGGATCTTCACCTGTCCAAACCTCATTCAGGTCTGCATTTTCTGTTCAAAACAATTTACAAATTTACTTTACAAAATTGAAATGTGCCTTTTTGAGTAGAAAAGGTCAGCGTAAGCATAAAGGACTGAGAATAGTGGATGCTAAAGATTACTCTAATGAGGTCGCTGTAGCTCAGGAAATGTAGCAGTTCATCCACTAATCAGAAATGTTGCGTTTTCAGATGCTAGTTTTAAAAATTAAAACTTCTGTCTTTTCCTTTTTTTACATAACACTATTTTAAAAGTTTGTTGACTGCATCCTATCTCTTAAAAATAGACAATGAACAAATTATATTAGCTGACAATGACGATGAATAGCTTTATTCAACCAGCTGTGATAAATTAATACATATTTCTAAACATGGACAGACAGCAAAAACAGTTAATTTTATGCCTGATCCTTATTCATTTTATTTATTTCTAAGTTCATTTTATTTTATTTTTTGAGGGGAAATAGATGATTTTATGCCTAATTCAGAACGCTTATAATGGCATACCCAGATGTTTATTTGTTTATTTATAAGGAACCCCATTAGCTTCCACAAGAGTGGTTGCTAGTATTCCTGGGGCTGTGGCAGGCAGGCAGGAGGTGGATCCAAATGCAGAACTCGAACACAAAAGATTAACTTAAGGCAGCAGCTTTATTGCTGTGAAAATTTTTACAAAACATAAGCTCACAAAAACAAACCTAGAAAAATGGAAACAAAAACACTGAGAAATGAAAACTCAAACACCAGGAAACTAGAAATGAGGTGCTAACACTTGAAACTAAAAACGCAGCGAGACTTATACACATGAGAAGGTACGATGAGGAAAACACTGGGCTTAAATATACAAGGAGTAATGAGGGAATAGGAAACACGAGTGAAACACAGCTGGGATCAATTAGACCAGACCTTCCCAAAGTGTGGGGCCCGCCCCCGGGGGGAGGGGGTGCAGAGCCATTGCAGGGGGGGAGACAAAACGCTTTGACGTTGCTATCACGGGGCGCCCACAGAAACGCAAAGCAGGAGATGAAGCATCGCTGAATGTGTTTCCAAACCAACTTCATTCTAAGCCAAAAACTAGAAAATATGGTGAAGCAAATCTGCCCTTTGGCTTCACCTGCACAAGTGCTGAGGTAGGTCTCCCTGCAGAACTGGTTTTCCCTTCATCAGTGTTAATTGGACAAGTGCGCTAGCCTACAAAAAACAAAGGTAAAGTATTCCTGTATCCTGGTGTGTGTGTGTGTGTGTGTGTGTGTGTGTGTGTGTGTGTGTGTGTGTGTGTGTGTGTGTGTGTGTGTGTGTGTGTGTGTGTGGACATACAAATATGATATGTATGGCTTCATACATAGACTGAAGCAACTGAGTGAGAAGGATAAACTGATGTAGCTAAAACAGTGCTGTGCTGAAAATGACCAGTGCACAAGATTTGTAAAACCCTGATAGTCTGCACGTCAATTACGTATTGATTATTTGATAGTAGGGGCAGCACAGTGGCACAGTGGTTAGTGCTGTTTCCTCACAGCAAGAGGGTCCTGAGTTCAATTCCACCATCAGGCCGGGGTCTTTCTGTGTGGAGTTTGCATGTTCTCCCCGTGTTTGCGTTGGTTCTCCCTGGGTGAATGCCTATGGCTTCCTCCCACCGTCCAAAGATGTGCAGTTTGTGGGGATAGGTTAATTGAACAATCTAAATTGTCCATAGGAGTGAATGTAAGTGCGAATGGTTGTCTGTCCCTGTGTGTTAGCCCTGTGACAGACTGGCGACCTGTCCAGGGTGTACCCCGCCTCTCGCCCTATGACAGCTGGGATAGGCTCCAGTGCCCCCCGTGACCCTGAAAAGGATAAGCAAATGGATGGATGTATTTTTTGATAGTGTCTTTGTCACGATCATTGTAGAGAGAACTGCATATATGTTTAGAAATGTTCTGGGAAATTCGTGAATGATCTCTAATTCATTTTATTCAACATTTGTACACCTACTGTTTCCGGTCAATAATGACCGGTCACTAGAAATGAATGGTGGAGACAACAATTACTGTAAATAACTGAGTTCAGATGGCCGTAAACACACACACACACACACACACACACACACACACACACACACACACTAGGTTCCCTGGCAACTACTCTGGAAATGTTTGCCCAATAGAGCCTCCCTTCCATGAGAACGACTCCTCTGTTGGCAGTATCATTGTATCATTGAACATTTCTCGTAGATTTGGTGAACAATGCTTTTTTTGAGGCCTTGCTCACAGGTCACTGGGTGTCAGCACCATGACACAGCGATATATAACCTAAGTGAGGCTCTTTACTACTTATTTGATCACTACACTGGTGAGGAGGAGAGAGGCCAGGAAACTGATGGTGGGGATGCATTAGAGGAGAAATTGTCTGCATCTGAAGGTGGCACGGAATATAATCCATGCAATCCAGACCAAGAAATGACTGATGAGAAGGAATCCAATGATGAAAAGGATGGCCATGCTGAGGCTGCCATAAGGATCACATTACATAAGGATATACTTTCTTTTATACTTGACTGTAGTAGTTCATTTAAATGTTGATGTTGAATTGTGACTCTTCAGGACTTCCATATTACAGGCACTCTTCAGGTTCTCTAAGTTATAGGTCATCTTTGCCCACACAACACCGTTTACCTGGTCCATGCACTTGTCCTGATGGCTCTAGAATCCTCAAAGACCACTTCCCACAAGACCAGTATGAGGAATTAATGCAGCGACGAGCTAAAGAGTTCCAGCAATACAAAGCCAGGTAGGAGATGGATGTATGAGTGGGAGCTTTCCGGGAACTGTTAGACTTACAGTTCAGTAATAAAATAATTTAAAGTGTGTGTGTGTGTGTGTGTGTGTGTGTGTGTGTGTGTGTGTGTGTGTGTGTGTGTGTGTGTGTGTGTGTGTGTGTGTGTGTGTTACTGAGTACTCAAAATTCTTTTGTGTAATTTTTCCCAATTCCATCTCCTCAACAGGACTAATTCAATACAATCCAAGCTACTTTTTGCTTTGCCTAATTCTCCTCTGCAGTATCCTATCCAGGGCGTTATAGTACGACCCTTGACTGCAACTGCAATACCAGGTATGTCAAGCTCAATATATGCTTCAGTCACCAATGTTTCAGTTTTTATGTTCCTATAAAAATATAAATGCAAATAGAATAGGAAGGCAACAAGGCCATGGTTCACAGTTTTTTATGAAGATACTGTTAACATGAAAGTGATCATAGTACTTTTTATAAAATTATGCTGTCAGTAGTCATTGGGACAAAAAAACAGCACAAAAAGCTTAATATTTTCAAAAGTACAAAAGTAATGACACTAAAAGATATAGCAGGTAAGATCAGAAATGGCAGAATTTTTGAAATTTGAATGGTGAAAATAGCCTGAGAACTGTGGGAGTAAAAGGACAAAGAATGGAGCAACTAGAATAATAAGAAGATTAAAAATATAGGGAAACAGGAACAAAATAGGTTGAATGCCTATGGCTTTCACCCACTGAGAAAAACCTGAGTGAAAGATAGCTGAGGTGTCCTCAAGAACTCACCTGGCAACACTTGTGTAAAGTCAAAATATGATGTGAATATGTGTATTTCAGTAGAAGGACTATGTTGGAGCTATTTGTTCTTTATTTTTATTTTTGTTCTTATTTTTGAAATTAGTTAAAGTTTGTTGTTAGTTTACTTATATTTTGGGGTTTATTTGTCGGTTAATATTTTGTTTTAAATGATTTGTTTGTTTGTTGTTATTTTGTTAAATTAGTTAGTAAGAGCTGTAGGCTTACATTACACTTGTCCAATTACACAAATTCCCGAAATAGAATGCAAACATAATGATCAGCACGCCGACAACAGCAATCACAAAAAGCTTTGAGCTTGTACAGACAGACATCTGTTGATACACACAAACACACATTATAGTAGATTAATTAACAAAGGCAAAATCTTTACCATCTAAATAGTTACATTTTGCAAATCAGTCATATAAAACATGTTATGTCTTGACTCACATCTTAGATATGATTGAACATGTATAAAATGAACAAATACTTTCTTTTTTTTCCCTTTGCTTCTGTAAAAAATTCATCCTGCCTTTCATGTCTCTCAGTTGAAGCTCTCTGCATGTGTTATTGCCAAAAAGTAATTTCCAGTACTTGCCAGAAATATTTAAGCTGTTGTAAATGACTTGTCAACATTTAGATGTCATTTATTTATTCGGGTGAACAGTCTCATTTACATTAGAAATGTGTTTTTGAAGAGTGAGCTGACCAAGGGGCCGGCAGAAATTGAAGAATAATATAGCAGTAGCATAACGATAGTGGGCAGAAAAGACCCAATTGAATAAAATTTAGACACAATATCATGGAATCATAAAGATACTTGCGACACAAGTTATTTCTTTATTTTATATATAAGCCTTTTGTAAAGTCTATTATCTACAATCGGTTTACCAATATAAACACATATATTACACATGAAAAAAACCCAGAAACACTGGAAAACACATTTTGACAGTTTATTGCCTGTATCTTGCAATACTATAAGTCCTTTTGGCTGCCAAGGGGCTCATGGGATTGGAAGAGATTAGTCCATTAGTCCAGGCAGTATGTCAGAATTAGCACCATCTGCCTGTGTTCAGACAAACTGCAATTTTAAGGCGCAATTCATTTTTGCTTTGTCTGTTTGAAAATAAATAACTGCAATAATGTGAACTAAAATAATGTTGTTTTTATCATTGCAAACTAGGTCTGCACAAGTAGGATCAAAATGATTATTTTGGAAAAATAAAATAAAAGAATACTTTGACATAATTATCCATTGATTTTAGTAACATTAATGTTTTTTATTATTATTTAACTGTTATGTAAACATAATACTGCTTTCACATCTTAATATCGGTACAAACATTGCTTAAAAACAGATAAACTGTTAAACAATATACCAAAACTTAACACAAAGTTCAATCAACAGGCCCTGCTTTCACTCTACAGTCCTTATGGTCTATCAAAACCATAGTGATAAACTTGATCAGCTTGGAGGGGGAGCACATTGACAAAGACAATATATTCCTAACATCATTCCTAATTTTAATAAATTACAAGTCTTTGCAGATTAATAATGTTTATTCACTTGGTGTCTCCAGCAACGCCATTCTCCCTTTTAAGCCCAAGCACAAGTGCAGCCATAAAAGCAAATTCATAGAATCTTGATGGATTCTAACAACAGCTGATCAAGCTTAAACGTGCTGCTGTTGTTTAATGTGACATCCGGCGGTTTCCTCTTTCTGGCGCAAAGTGGCAAAGCCACCACCAAACAACTGATCGTGTTTGGTGGTGGTCGTGCCATCAGTTAACCCTTAGGATTGCCTGGTATAGCGCTTACCAGCCCCTGGCAGGACCTTGGCCTGTACCTGACCCTGCACCTGCTGTTTCTGACCGGAGGACAGGTGGAACGTTACCCAGCAGCAGGGGCAGTTAACGGGCACTATAGAGAGAGGATCCACCAGGGCTGTTGTCCTTCTCTCCATGTCTTTGTGGCTTTGCTGTTTGTGCTACTCTACACCCCCGAGATTGCTTTGCTTGCTTTGCTATGTACTTTCTTGCTGTTCAGATGATTCAGTGTATTAAACTCTGTCTCAACAATTCTAATCTTTTCAGGGGGTCTTTTTCTTTAGTGAACTGATGTTAATCAGATCTAAATAAGCTGGATCTCCACATCATCCGTTAGATAAGGTTATCATGCTGGCTTCAAAATTTGCGACTCCACACAGTTTATATTAATCAGTTTATTTTGTATCCTTGTGGTTCAGATGTGTCAAATATCAACACTGAATGTACCTGCAGATGTTTTTGATCACTCACTGAAAGTCCGTACAAACATTAGAGCTAATCACTTAGAACTGCCAGGAGGAGTCATTTTGAGCCATCACTCCTTTGTCTCCCTACACTCAGTACTCCAAGCCCATCATGTCTGATGTTTCCCTGATGTCGCCTTAATGTCACGATGTAGCTCCAGTACTTAGTAAGGAAAATGATGACTTACAATTTTGCTTTTGTAAAATAAAGATCTTAAATTCAGTATGTGCTGTCTCTGCTCCCTGGGTCAACCATGACACAGATCTGGCAAATTTTATTTATTTATTACTAAAATACTGTAATTACTCAGGGGGAAATCTGATATTCAGAAGAAGGTGAGGTAAAAGAATCACAGATGGGGTTAAATGATGCAACAATTCACATGATAAATTCAGTTTAAAGCTGATATTTAGAAGTACAGAGTAAGGACTGAAGTAAGTGTGGGGCTTCACAGATGCCAGTTAGACATTGTTCCAGTGGAACAGCTGAAGCTGCTCTTATGATCAATTGTCTTGCAGTAAATAGGCCTGGAAGAGTTTAGATATGGAAATGTTTCGGATAAGTTTCAAACATTATCTTATCTGTTACCGGTTCCCCATTTTGTCTGTTTATTGTAAGTTTGTGGGTTTGGTTTTTTTAGACATTATTATATCCAACCACCAGAATCAAGCTGCTGGTCTCTGATAGGTCAAATTATTCTCAATCAAAATGAAACCAATGAAACAAATAAGGTTTAATCTGAGGATCTCTCAATATTTAGGATATCTACACCATTTGTCATCATCTAGTATGAGAAAATTCCAGCGTCTCATCCTTTCCACAGGGTTATTGAGGTTGATTAAATAATAATTGCCTGTATTGTATTTTACTTAGTCCCTATGGACCCCAAAGCGCTTTACACATCCAGTCATCCACCCATTCACACAGTGGTGATGGCAGCTACATTGTAGCCACAGCTGCCCTGGGGTGCACTGACAGAGGCGAGGTTGCCGCATACTGGCACCACCAGTTGGATGGTGGCAACGGATGGCAACGGATGAAGTGTCTTGCCCAAGGACACAACAACCGAGACCGGGGCTCGAACAAACAACCTTCCGATTACAAGACGAACTGCCAACTCTTGAGCCACAATCAGCCAGGTTATCACATAAATAACTGTGATCCTCAACTTCCAGGCAAGAAGAGGAAGTTGAAGTCACTGCTGTGAAGAAATTGACACTATAGTTCACATTGGCTCACTAAAAAAGGACATAAGAAGATTGGAAAAATGTTGCCTGGTTTCACGACTCTCCATTTTTCTGCAACATTTGGATGGGAGGTTATGGCTTCAAGTAACTTAAAGAAGTCCAGACCACCTATTGCATCCAAGTTGTGCAGAAGAACATTTCTGACAACCCAACATGTGGAAAGTTAAAGCTGATGTGCCACAGCACCACATGCATTAGAGAACCTTTTGGATTTGGTGAAAGGAGAGCTTTGAATTGTGGACAAGTAGCTGACAAGTCTTCAGCAACTGTGTGATGATATCTTGCCAATATAGACTAAATTCTCTGAGGTGAATAAATTTCCGCCATGAAGAAGGCAAAAGATGGTTGAAACCAGTACTAGCAAGAAATGTTATATAAAGTATCCATTTAGAATTGGAGATCATTTATGGAGACCAGTTTCATCCCTTCTGTTTCTTTATCTACATATGATAGTATTTGTGGATATACCCACCCTGCTGCCAGTCCCTCTGAGACCTCCCCCAAACTGCAGCCTCAATTCACTTTCAAGCTGTCTGCCGCTACCTGCTAGAAATGCTGTCAAACCTGAAGTGAGGCTGTGGTCTCAGTGAGTGAATTGAGCAGTATGATGTCGCCAGTGCCTGCAGACAACTTGTTTGGTAATGCAGCAGCAGCAGTGTGGTGTCCTTTCCTCTGATGTTACGGTAAATGGGTTAGACCAGTCTCACCAATGAGGCAAGCTGTGGCTCAGACTGTCTGTTTAAATTAACCATCTTAAATTAACAATCAATATTCTAATTCAAGATTATTAAATCATTCTCAATACAAGTAAAGCATAAAAATCACTTTCAACTTTAGCAAATAAAACTAAAAGCCTTATTTCAGGAAGTAGAGCAGGTAGCACTATGAGTGTTAAACGCAAACGCAGTTGTTCTGCGTTTGCATTTAACACTAAGATGATGCATTAATCTGTGTGGAGCATCTATTTTTTCAGTCTGTGATTAACAGGAAACTAGCAGCTGTGCGGTGATCTAGTTTCCTGTTTCTGATGAAAACACTTTAACTGCTCAGGTTTTATTTTTAGGACCGCAGAGTTTTCTTGCACAGTAGCAGCATAAAAAAGAAAAAAAATCAAGACATTACTTTGTAGTTCTTGGAGGTGTCTGCCCTATACAATGCTATCCCAGATTCAATACTTTATAACCCAGATGCAACATACCCCTCTTGTCTGTATTTGTTTATGGTAAGCCCTCTTTACCCTGCACATTAAAAAAAACACCTATATACGAATGGCATGGATCTCTGCATCTTGATCTCATTGCAGGTCTATCCAAACTTCTCGCTGTACTTTTGGAGGTCTCTTTACTGTGTAGTCCTGTTTCTCCTCACTTCTCGGGTGATGTTGTTGCCTGGATTCTACAGTGCATCGTATCCACACTGTAAAAAAAATCCGTAAAAATACAGTACAATCTACTGTATAAACGTGAAGGAATTTTCCGTATTAGTCATTTACAGGTATTTTTCTGTATTTCTAAACTACTGCAATGCATTGTGGGAAAAAGAACCTGAAAAGGAGGGAAAAGTAAGCGCAAAAGCAGCCATTAGGCTTCTTTCAGGCTTCATCTGGATTTTGGATTCTGAAGTTGGAGAAACTGCCTTCAAATTTCTGTGGTAAGAATTAAAACTCATGTTTCGTTTTATTAAAATAATGTTTTTCAAAAGACTCCGTGTTTTTATTTAGAAAGAATTGTTAATTTATTTGTTAACTGGTTTCGGCTGTCTCCAGACAAGTCAGGAATATTTTGCTGACTCATTTTTTAAAATAATTGTTATTTAGGTTTAACATGACTTAAGCTTTATTTTAGTTAATGTTAAAATAATTTTTACTGTGATACCACCAGTTTTGCCCTTCAGTGGCTGAACCAGTTTTCATAAATATTAAAGTTAGCTGTCTGTGTCTCTCTGGGTATTACACAGCTGTGACTGCTGACTAGCTAATTAGCGAAAGTCAGCGATGTGGATAACTGGGAAAGTGAGAACTTCATGGTTCTAGAAATTATTCTAGGACTCTAATAAGTACTGTATCAATACCTGTGTTTTACAGTTGGCTCTACTGTACACTTTAAAGGGTTTCAGGCAAAGTTACACTAACCCTAGTTTAAGCCTCAGACCTTCCTGGCTTACGCTAGCAAATGCTAATGTTAGCCTCTGATTTGGGCTGCTAAAGTAAAGACTTTTAGCTAGCTGACCAGCATAGATTATTTCGGTGGTTAACAGACTGTAGTGGTAAAATTATTGAAAGTATAGTTTCACCTCAGCACATTTACAATTACAGTATGTCTATTTTGTAGCACATAGAAATGTTTAGTTAATATTTACAGACAGACACATTTTCCCTGTAACTGTGTTTTTACTCCAACATTTGTTGAAAATGTAATTTATGAAATGCTGAGCAGCATTTTTTTGTATGTGGAATATTTTTGTCACCCCACTGTGCTAATGTGATTAAATACTAAAAATGATTACTAAAAAAATTCAATAATAAATCAATAATAACTATTTCTTGATTGAACTATAATGTAAGCGCAGTGCTGGTGTGCAGGGGCTCTATATGCCTTGTCTATATCAAGCTTTTAGCCAAATATAAGCAGAGATATTTGTATCTTTCTTAAAAATCCAGATCCTTACAGATTATTTGAGAAATGGATCAACAGCTATCACTACTTGAAGCACTTTAAGTCCTGCAGTGGAAAAATATCCCTTATTTCACCTTTGATCACACACTTTGGTTTTCCAGTGCAGAGCAATGGCCAAGAAAAGGAAAGACTTCCCCGAGTGGAAAAAAAAGATGAAGATACAAGCTGGTGATGATCCAGAGCAGCTGGTCTCAGGAAATGAAGAAAAACCCTGATCACCTTCTCTACAAACACAAGGTGAGTTTAATGTTGTGGTTGATTTAGTTTTTCAAGGTATGTATGTTACTTTAATTATAAACTGCTTTTGTTGCAACAGAATGGTGTTATGTGTATGCAACTCTACGTGAATTATAATCCTTTGTAGGGCTGCGTGATATGACCAAAATCTCATATCCCAATATAAGACGTATCTCTCCTGATAACGATATATATCACAAAATAGTGCATTTTCTGTAAATTCTGTGATTCTCGGGCAACTCGACTTATGTGAAATGTTTTCAGTTGGGCGTCGTGTACCTGGAGTCGAGTGTTTTGACCGATGCATGAAACTATACATTTTTAGACATGAGTTTAAATGGCCGCCATTTTCTTTCTGAGTATTTATTACACGGCGTGCTGCAAGGAAAAGCCTGTTCTAACGTTTGAGTCTAAGGATTATTTTGAGCACCTGACGACTCTTTTTTGCTTTTCATTCGTAAACTCTCTCGAAACTCTTTCATGTGATTCTTGTGTAGGTGGTTAAAGAGGTTTGTCGTGTTCGAGTGGTGGTGGGGACCAGTTTGTGGCATAATTTGCATAGTACAGTTTTCTGGGGCGTGTCAGACTTTTCATAACCAAACCATGTCCATGCTACAGAGGTAGCCCCTCATTTAACAATAAGGTCCTCGATTTGTTTTGACTGGTCCTTCTGGTTCTGCCTCATCCTTGCTGGCCATGCTGGTATTCTCTGTGCCTTCATCTGCGTGGTGACTGTAAGCGCCATTTATAGTTACTTGATGTTTTTATTTGAGGTCATTTGTTTGATGCATATTCTGAAATTTTATGTTTGAGAATAATGTATATCATTTCAGTTTAGTTTGAAAAGTCTCAACAGAAACTTGAGCTTTATTGTGAAAGGTTTATGTGGAAAATAAACAAGCGGACGGCGGAGCCACACGATGGTTTTATCCTCATTGTTGGTAACGAAAGTACGCGTAAAAACAGTCACTTGTCCGTCCATAGTGTGGTTATTTTAAGTATAAGAGAAGGAGAGAACTTTAAGAAATAATATAGCAACTACAGTGACCATCAAAACCATGAAAAAAATATTGCCGTAAACAGTTTATTTTGCAACACCACAAAACAAAGAATAGTGTATAATATGAAACGATAGACATTTTTATATCGTAATCTGATATATATCGTCATATCGCACAGCCCTAATCCTTTTTTTGTTTATGTTGTTTATGCTCTAGGTAAAAAAAAATTATAAAAATACAAACTTTTTAAAAATGTCTTGTTGTTTCTCTTTTTTTCCTCAGAATAAATTGCGACTAGTCTCAATGGCTGACACGGAGGAGCAACACAGCGACACGTTAACTCCGACTGCTGCAGTTCCTGTATGAACTGAGCAACTCTTAAAACCCAAGGAAAAGCTGTGTGTATTTTACTTAAAGCTCAGATGGACCTTGATGTACTAACATGCAGGCTGGATTCAGGACTTTGTCACACTGTTATATGAAGAGCGGTAACAAGACTTTGTAGTAATTTGTCTTACTATTGTCTTATTTGTTGTGATTTAGGGTCTGTGCGCACAAGCAGAGGTTTTTGTTTGTAACTGTAACCTCGTTTTCAGAGCCTTGTCTAACATTTAATGGTCATGAAATATGTCAGACTTTTTCCTCTACTTAACCAGCTTAGAGAATTTGAACACCGTGGAGAAAAAGGTGTGCATTAAGGATTTTGAACTATGATGTTTAAGTGTTGTCACTGCTGAGGATTCGTGGACACAGATCCTTATTCACTATGCTGCTGTTTACAGTTTAACTTTTCATCAGAACAAGCACTTCTAATTATACTTTGCTCCTCACTGACAAAACAAGTCCTGTAAATACACTTTTATCTTTAAGTTTGGGACAGTAATCTGTCTTAATTTATTATGTGTTGTAGTTATCATATGGGGAAAAGTCCTGTGGTTATCCATCAGTCCTGTTCGAATAAACCCAAAGTTCAGGAACATCTTCTTTAGATTTGTTCAGTTGTATTCATGTGGCACCACTTAAACAGTCAACAAATTTTGACTCAAGTATGTTATATTGTAAGGTAAAGAGCCCAAAGAGTTAATCTCAGACAAATGTTCACACAAATGTGAATTACATTCACTTCATTAATGAAGTGAATGCAATTCAGTAATCAAAGGTCTTTGGCTATAACTGACTACATGTGTATACTGTATCATAAGTGGACAGAGATGGATGTAAACCACACCTTAACCATTTGGCTGAGGCAAAACTACCACAAGGCAGTGATTATAACTCAAAGGTACTCTGGATATTATTAAATGTGAACATGTCGTTAAATATGACATTTTTTGTTTGTCAGGTGTCCTGTTTGAAGAAAACACTTGGTAGCCACTTGAATGAATGTAAATAAACACATTTACATGAGGGCAACCTGATTTCAAGGTAATAAAAATGCTCAAATTTGAAAGCTTGTGAGTTATTTTGTTCATGTATCAGCTGTTTAGTAGTTTTATGACAAGATGGATGCTGTCATTATATTTTAGTATAGTGTTTGAGTTAAGGAGAATAAAAGAATATTTAACATTAATTGTACCAATGTTGTTGTGTACGAAGCACAAATTAATTTAAGTTTTAATTTATGAATTTTTGAGTACATGGTGTACTAGGTTGTAATTGCATAGAAATGTATGTTTAAGGATATAAAGAACTATATTTAATGAGTTACAGTGAAAAGAAGTGCTTGGAAATAGTAATATAAACAGAAATTTCAATTTTTCTATTAACGGAAAATATCAGTTAATGATACAGAAAATATACTGTGAATAAACGGAATTTTCTGTTTTATAGCTGAAGGAAATGTCCGTAAATAGTACAGAGAGTATACTGTAAATCTACAGAATTTTCCGTTTTATCATTTACAGAAAGGTCCGTCAAACCTCCGTAAAAAAAACAGAAAATGTACTGGCAGAAAATTACCAGGACATTTTCTGTTTTTCTACGGAATATTTTTTTACAGTGCATCTCTATCTTCTTTTTCTTCAATCTAGTGTCTCCTCTTAATATGTGGTTGCCACATAATAAAAGGAGACACCAGAGTTTAATGTTCCTTGGTTACCTTTAGAAAACTAAATTGTTTTCCTCTTGGTGATTCAGTGAACTGTTTTATTTCTCTTCAGTTCTGATCTTAGTGCTGAGCTGTGCAGCAAATCAAGGTCAGTAACCTTTTTTCATTTATTTATTCCAATTATGTTAAATGACCAAGTCTGTTACTCCTTCTTTCAGTGGGGGTTACTAATGTAAAACTACTGAATGTAGGAATAATTTTGTGGCATTATTTTTAAAAAAGATCAACATAATTTTTCTTTTAACCCTCACAGCTCGTCTGACTGTGAGTCCCAGCAGCTCTCAGTTCTTTAAAGATGATTTTGTGTCTCTGAGCTGTGAGGAGGACGACAGCTCTGCTGGATGGACTCTGAGGAGAAACACAAACACGGAAAACAGGACTCTGTGTGGGGTCGACTGGGGAAAAAAAGAATAGTTCTTCCTGGAAAATCACTGATCTCTTTACATGGGACAGTGGAGTTTACTGGTGTGAGTCCAATCAGAGTACCATCAGTAACATGGTTAACCTGACAGTCGCTGGTAAGCTGAGTGTGTGGAGTTAGTGTTGATGAAGCTGTGTGTAAATGGATGAAATGCTGTAGTTTGTCTCTGTGTTGAGGTGGATCAGTGATCCTGCAGAGTCCTGTCCTCCCTGTGATGGAGGGAGATGACGTCACTCTGCTCTGTAAAACAAAGACCACTCCCTCCAACCTCCCAGCTGCTTTCTATAAAGATGGCTCCCTCATCAGGAAGCAGCCTACAGGTCACATGACCATCCAGCATGTTTCCAGGTCTGATGAAGGCCTCTACAAGTGTGACATCAGCGGTCATGGAGAGTCTCCATCCAGCTGGATCACTATCACAGGTGACACACTCACCTGTCTGTGTTTCTGCAGGTTTCAACATTCCCAATGTGATGACAACTTCATGACTGTGTTTGCTTTGTTTTAGACAAACCCACCACCACACCTCCACCTACATCCACACCTCCTGGTTGCACCTCTTGTGATACATCACTCTCCCCGCCTGTTGTCTCTGTGTTGTCATTCTTTTTAACAGTCTGTGTTGCAACTCTACTCATTTCAATAATTCTGTTGATAAAACTTTGTGATGTTAGAAAACCTGAAGGTGACACTCGGACCTCTGGATTTGTCTCAGGTTTGGTTTTTTCAGAACTATGTAAAAGTATATCAATGACTTTAAACGTGTCATCAAAACTTGCACAGCGTCATACTGCTGTTCCTTTTGGTTTCGCTTCAGCTAATCAAGTGGAAGCTATAGAAGACAATCCAATCAGTGACGTCTTATGTGACATCGGACAGAGCAGAGGTGGTGTTCATGTTCTTTGTTTCTACTAATGAACAAATAAATGAATAAAAAATGATTATCTGCTCTTCTTCCCTTTTCTGGGAGGCAGTGGGGAGGTAGAGCGTACAGACCGATCCAGCGGGGAGGTGTGGGAAGCCAGATCAGGCGCCCCCCTTCTGGCTCTCCTCTCTGCTCTCTCCTATCTTGTCCCTTTTGTCTTGCTTCTCTCTATCACCTTTTCTATCCCTTTAAAGAAGTGAAGCTCCATAAATGCTAAAGAGTTAAGCATTATTTCTCAGTTGCAGTGAATAGATGAACTGTAGGAAACTAAACAGAAGAAAGAAGAAAAGAAATAACAATTTAACATAAACCACAGACACTCCAGGGCCTGATCAACCCTGGCAGGGCCTCCTTGATGAGGGTGTCTAGTGATAATGGCCGAAACACCCGATGAATCCAAGGTCCAGTACTGGCGATGTGTCCCAAATCTTAATATGACAATCTAGATCAGAAATCTAATCCCCCTAAAAATGGCAGATTAGCCTTAAAGATGGAAAGTTGAGGCACACAACGATGTCTCTGGGCTGCCTTTCCTCATAACAGGCATCCCTCAAGATTCTCGCCATTTAAAGCAATGCATTATCAGGGACTACAACATCTAGTCCTTTTATTGAATCAAATAAATAAATCACTCAAATAAACAAATAGCTTATCCTTCAGCTACCTTTTGACCGCCAACTGACCTTTGACCTTTCTGTTTACATCATTCTCCTTGTGTCTGTGTGGGTTTTCTCTGGGCGCTCCAGCTTAGTCCCACTGCCTAAGACAAACGAGTGAAGTTATTTGGTGATTCTCGAGTGATTGTGATTGAGTGTGGATAGTTTGTCTTGCTACAGTGTTTCCATCAGAGCCAGATGCCATCTCCCCCCTAAAAGATGTAGTCCACCAGTCCAACCACTGCAGTCCAGCTGAGGGTCTCGAATCCGTCCACCCAACACCCCAGATAACAATTACTTGTATAACCGATTAGTAGATATCTTCTGTTCTTTACATGGAGTTACAGTCACACAACTTTTGTGAGACAAGAAAATCAATTCAACAGTGAAAAAGATTTTTATTACAAAAAAAAAGAAAAAAGACTAAAACAAAAAGCAATAATAATAATTGTCTTTATCACCACTGCAATTATCTGGTTTCGCTGCAGGATCAGTTAGCTTTGGTCTCATTTCTTTGTTCTTATTTGTGTGGTTCTATGGGTTTTACAAAGATTTCTGATCAAAATTTGAGGCGTTGTGGCAAACCCGTGCGCACTTCTCTTTACTTTAACCAGACTGTAAACAGCATGAACATCATTCAGAAGGTCGACAGTGCACAGAATATATTTAGAACAAACTGGACGTGTCTATTTGTACATTTTGATTCAAGGAAATTGAATTTATGAGACTTTACTTCAGTTGTTTTTCAAACTAAGCATGCCACCATAGTATTATATCTTTCGAATTATGCAGCTGCACACATTCATCTTAGCGTGTTTTTCAGTGTTTGTGGACACAGGGTATAGATTTTCTTTTAAACTTCTATGGCTGATTGCTTTGCTACTACATTGTTCTTCAGTTTATTGCTATTATGTCAGTTTTACCAAAGAAAAAGAAGTAAATATTACATATATTGTGAGGATAAATGTTCAAACAGGTCATGTTTTTGATGCAGTTGTAAGTGCCGTGTTTGATTGTGATATTTGCCTGTAAGTTGCACAAATGTGAGTCATTATGTTGCTGTGTATAATTAAATGAAAATGAAAAAACAAATGTAATGCTTATTATTAACAAAATTCATGTGAAGCAGCAAAGTTAATAAATTCATATATAAAGTGTTTTTTTCACTGACTTAATTTCATGGATACAAATACAAAACAAATTCATTGTTCAGGGTAAAGTACTACTTTAATAGATATAAATCAGGTTTTTATCATATATATTAATTCTTTAGACAAATTTTAAACTGCATTTTTGTACATAGTTTCCATAAAGACAATGATGAATCTGTGCCTGTCATAAAAACTGACAACAAATGGATCAGAGCCACATCTGTATGTTTTAAAGAACAATCTAGTGAAAGCTAGCTTGCTGTGACAGTTGACTCTTTAGCTGCATCGTAACAAATGCAATGTACTGCAGGCTCACAGGTAAACAATTCTATCAGTACTTTCAAAGTCTTAAAACTGTAAATCTTATGTGGATTTAGAATTGATAAGTTGACTGTGTTGTGCCCCCTGGTCTGACAGGTGGCTGGGAGGTGTGCAATCCTAGATCCTGCAGCTGTGCATTAAAATAAAGAGGCACAGATCATGAGCTTGTTTACAGTTTCAACTGCAGGATTTATTCTGCAGATTTGCCTCCAAAGAGGGTTTACGTTCCTCCTGAGCATTAGGCGCCATCTAGTGGTATCTTTAAGTAATGCCACAGAACATGTAAAGATAACCGTGATTCAGCAAATATAATAAGACATAATAAGCACAAAAAATATAACGGGGGTGTCCATTTTTTTTTACCTTGTTTGAAGACATGAACTGAACTTAAATCCCCATAAGTTATGAATGCTCTTCTATTCTATTCAATTCAATTTTATTTATATAGCACCAAACCACAACAGTCGCCTCAAGGCGCTTTATATTGTACAGTATATCCTATAATAATACATATGGTGAAAAACCCAACAATCATATGACCCCTTATGAGCAGCACTTTGGCAACAGTGGGAAGGAAAAACTCCCTTTTAACAGGAAGAAACCTCCAGCAGAACCAGGCTCAGGGACGGGCGTCCGTCTGCTGCGATCTCCTGCTTCTTATCCCTTAACTTTTTAAATATTAGTTTAACTCATATTTCTGGCTTAAACACACATTTTTAACCTTTTACAAATGCTTGAAAGTGTTTATGTTTGAAAGTGTCAACAGTCAGTGCTGCAGAGAATTGTCTTTGTTGCAGAACCAAAAGTGACCACTAGCAGAGTAATATAAAGGTTGTAACAGAAGTAGTGGCTTAAAAGCAAATTGTGATTTCTCAATTTCTATCTAAAGTCTCTATTTTCTTGTAGCGTATTGTACCCTCCTAACGAGGAGTGTATCAACTTTATCATGACCATGCACTGCAAATGTTGTTAAAAAGAAACTTTAGCAAAAAAATTAATTTCTAACACATGAAATGGAACAATAATTAAAAGAAAGACTGTTGAAATAATCAGAATCAGAATCAGAATACTTTATTGATCCCTGGGGGAAATTATTTTTTGTTACAGTGCTCCATTTTAAACCAACATTAAGACAAGACAGACAATACGCTAACTAAGAATAGTACAATATATACATATATATACATACATACATACATAAGTCACTTATAAATAAATATTTGGAAAAGAAACATGTGTAGTTGTAGCAGCAAACAGTGTGTTAAGTGGATGCGTTGTACAGGGAGATGGCCACAGGCAGGAATGATTTCCTGTGTCGTTCAGTGGTGCTTTTCGGTAATCTCAGTCTCTCACTGAACGAGCTCCTGTGACTGACCAACATGTCATGGAGTGGGTGGGAGGTGTTATCCAACATTGTCTTTATCTTGGACAGCATCCGCCTCTCCGACACCACCTTGAGGGAGTCCAGCTCCATCCCCACAACATTGCTGGCCTTACAGATCAGTTTATTAAGTCTGTTGGCATCTGCGACCCTCAGCCTGCTCCCCCAGCATGCAACAGCATAGAGGATCGCACTGGCCACCACAGACTCATAGAAAATCCTCAGCATTTTCTGGCAGATGTTGAAGGACCTCAGTCGCCTCAAAAAATAGAGACGACTCTGGCCCTTCCTGTAAAGTGCTGTGGTGTTTTTAGCCCAGTCCAGTTTATTGTCAATGTGTACTCCAAGGTATTTATAGTCCTCCACAATGTCAACACTGACCCCCTGGATTGAAACAGGGGTCAAGTGTTTCCTGGTCTTCCTGAAGTCCACGATCAGTTCCTTGGTCTTTGCCACGTTGAGCTGCAGATGATTCTGCTCACACCACGTGACAAAGGAGTCGACCACAGCCCGGTACTCTGTCTCATCATCCCTGCTGATGCATCCAACCACCGCAGAGTCATCAGAAAACTTCTGAAGATGGCAGGTCTCTGTGCAGTGGCTGAAGTCTGTGGTGTAGAGGGTGAAGAGGAAGGGGGAGAGGACAGTCCCCTGTGGTGCCCCTGTGTTGCTAATCACCTTGTCAGACACACACTGTGGGAGACGTACATATTGTGGTCTTCCTGTCAGGTAATCAACAATCCAGGACACCAGAGAAGCATCCACCTGCATCGCTGCTAACTTATCACCCAGGAGGGTCGGCCTGATGGTGTTGAAAGCACTGGAAAAGTCAAAAAACATGACCCTCACAGTGCTCGCCGGCTGGTCCAGATGGGTGTAGACACGATTGAGCAGGTAGATGATGGCGTCCTCTGTTCCGAGACGAGGCTGATAAGCGAACTGAAGGGGATCCAGATGTGGTCTTACTATGGGTCGCAGCTGGTCCAGGATGAGCCTTTCCAGGGTCTTCATGATGTGGGAGGTCAGTGCCACGGGCCTGTAATCCTGGGGGCCACTGGGACGAGGCGTCTTTGGTACAGGGACGAGGCATGATGTCTTCCACATCACCGGGACCCTCTGCAGACTCAGACTCAGCATAAACAGTTTATGAAAGACTCCACACAGCTGGGGGGCACAGGCCTTGAGGACAAGGGGACTCACTCCGTCTGGTCCAGCAGACTTGCCTGAGTGAAGTCTCCTCATTTGCATCTCAACCTGGTATTGAGTGAAGGTGATGGGTGGGGGAGGGGTGTCAGGAATCTCACAGGAGGCAACATGTGAAGAGAGAGGCTGGCACAGTGGTGTGGCTCTGGATTCCAGGCTGACTGCAGGTGAGGTTGTGGGGGTGGGAGCAGACACTGTGGTGTCGAATCTATTGAAAAACAGATTCAACTCGTCGGCTCTATTCTCACCTCCCTCAGCTCCCCTGCTGTTGGTTGGCCTGAATCCAGTGATGGTCTTCATGCCCCTCCACACCTCTCTCATGCTGTTCTGCTGGAGTTTCCACTCCAGCTTCCTCCTGTAATTGTCCTTAGCCTCTCTGATCTTGTCCTTTAGTAACACCTGGACCTTCCTCACCTCCTCTTTGTTGCCCCCTCTGAAAGCCCTCTTCTTGTTGTTGAGGAGGGCTTTGATGTCCTTAGTCACCCACGGCTTGTTATTTGGGTAACAATGAACAGTCTGAGCTGGAACAATGGAGTCGGTGCAGAAAGTTATGTAGCCTGTGATACACTCAGTAAGCCCATTGATGTCCTCGGCGTGAGGCTCACAGAGTGTTTCCCAGTCGGTCACCTCGAAACAGCCCTGTAGTTCCGCTATTGCCTCCTCTGACCACCTCCTAACAGTCCTGGTGGTCACAGGTTCCCTCCTCACAATTGGCACATAGCGGGGGGTGAGGTGAATCAGGTTATGATCTGACCTACCAAGTGGGGGGAGGGAGGAGGAGCTGTATGCATCCTTGACGTTAGCATACAGTAAGTCTAAAGTTTTCTCTCCCCTGGTGGGACAGTCCACATATTGTTTGAATGTTGGTAGTGTATTGTCCAGTGATACATGGTTGAAGTCACCCGAGATCACAATAAAGGCACTCAGGTGCTGAGTCTGTAGCCGAGCTATGGCAGAGTGGATAGTGTCACATGCAGCTGTGGGGTTAGCAGAGGGGGGAACATAAACAGCCACCAAGATGACGTGAGAGAATTCCCTGGGTAAATAATACGGCCTGAGTCCAACAGCACACAGTTCAGTGTCCGGGCAACAAATCCTTTCTTTGATTGTTATGTTGGCAGGGTTACACCACCGGTTGTTAACTAAAACAGCAAGCCCACCTCCTTTACGCTTACCGCTAGCGATGCTGTCCCTGTCCGCCCGAACAGTGTGGAAGCCTTCCACGGAAGCATTCTCATCGGGAATGTCCTGGTGCAGCCATGATTCGGTGAAACACATCAGGCTACACTCTCGGTATTCCCTCTGACTCCGTACCAGTGCTGAGAGCTCGTCGATTTTAATTGCCAACGATCGCACATTTCCCATCACGATAGACGGCAGACACGGTTTAAACCTCCTCCTCGCTTCGAGCCTCCGCTGTCTCACCGTCACCTTTTTTCTTCTCTTCTGTCCTTGACCTCTGCATCCCCGATGTGTTTTCCTCCAAATTTCAGCTGGTACTTCTGCGGGCACTTCTGCGGGCCTGGCCAGCGAGCCGGCCGGCATCAGGGCGATCAGCTGATCTCTGGAGTAAACAGTCCGTGCGTGTAGGAGATGTGCCGCGGTCCTGTTCCATGATAAAAGTAACAGTTCCACGGCCACCAGAAGAACAAAAACTCTCTCAATCCACATGATTGAGTAAGAGATAGAAAACGGAGGAAAATACAAGTCAGAAAAAAAAAGAATACGTAAGAAAAAAGAGCTAAACTAAGAGAAAAGCAGGAGCGACTGTAACAGGCTGCACGCTGGTTGGCGCATGCGCACTAATCATGTAATAAGTAGTGTACATCTCTCTAATACGTTTGGATTTGAGTGCAAATGTCTTGGCCTCTCAGTTGGATACTTGAACATATTCTTTTGTTATTGCAAAATTCAAACTAGACCTGATCTGATTTACAGTCTCCAAGGTGAAGCTTGAGCACGCCCTCATTATGCAGCTCCACCAAGTGGGAAAACTAATTTGGCATTGCATGGACTTTCCTATTATAGGGTACATTATTATAGTAGTGGTTAGTCAGGGGAAAGAGTTTATCTGGGTGATTACTAAATGGCCAGAATCCATACAAATGCACCGTTTCACAAAATTCCAGTGCCAGGCTAGTCATATATAATCCAGTGCTAGGTCGATATTCCTTTAACCCCAGAGATTCCCAGAATTTGACCAGTCTTTCGAGATACCTAGGGTTTATGAAGATTGGTTGGATAGGGATATCCATGTCCTCAATGGCATACACAGCCCGCTGACAAACTGGGCGAGTAAAACCAAAGGAGAAGCAAGGAAAGAGAAGCAGGGAGTTGCCATACTGTTGGAGACTGTCTGCAAACGCCCCACGACGTCCCGTCAGTGACCCATACCTGCAAATTAACGCATGACTTAAAGCAACAAGACATAAACTAACAAGTCGGTTCAATGTCGGGTTCATTAATTGCTCACTTATGCATGAAGATGCTTGGGTTTGCTGTCACAAGATTAGTCTTCTTGCCGACATCATTGTGAAATTCATTTTCCAGAGGAGGAAGGTTGCACCTGAAATAACATGAAATATTACTTTCAGAGAGAAGAGTCCTCATCACGATTTCCATTCCTTACAGTGAACATCTTTCTCACCTAATAACAAAATCAGCTGAATCAATCATTTTTCCACAGCCGCTGTTTGTTAGAATCCCACCGCTCCCAACAATTGAACAAGTGTCCCATCTCTTTTTTGAGAAAGGATTCTCCTGGAAGTGACATCAACAGATTATAAATAACAAAGAGCAACATTTACAGTGCTTGTAACATACAGTGTGTGAAAGACAACTACTCATTGTATTTAGGAACTGATGTGATTTAATCCCTTAAGGATGATGACTCATCTGTTCAAATCTGCATATTCACTGTGAATCCACTGTTTGTTCATTTTATCTTGTGCTTGTATTTTATTGTTCTCATTCTGCCATTGTTTTACTAAGTGTTTTATCCTATTGTAAAGTGTCCTTGGGTGACTTGAATGGTGCTCATAAATAAAATTTATTATTATTATTATTATTATGACAAAACGTAGTCAAGTCATGTTTGAAAATTTGAAGAACAGAGGCATGAAACATGTGTAACACTTCTGGAGTCGTTACAGTATACTAGGACCAGTTAGGTTCGACTACTAGAGCAGAAATGAGTGTAGCATGTAATAAAGACCACAGACCAGTAAATACGTTTAAATTGCCGGATTATTATTTTGTGAAGACAGAGAATAGAGTTATAGACACATTATGTAACACATCCAACATCACACATTTAAGGAAAACAAGATATTTTCTTTCCCCTTTTTGTTTAGTATGTTCTGTTAGTTCATCGTATTTATCTCAAAACCTTTTATTTGGCTTTAGAAGGATGTTATTTTCAACCTAGGTTATTGTCTTATTTATTTCAAGTTCTAAGTTCAAGTTTATCCTTCAATCCATTTGAGTTAACAATGTGTTATTTTAAATCAAGTTCAGTTCTTTAAGCCCAAGATTTAATTTAATCTTGGTCTTGGTTCACCTTTAAATTTCAACCAGTTCTTATTTTGTTTTAACCCAACAAAATTATTTACATTTCCATTAACACTATTACAGCATTAAAATGTAAGGTTGACCAAAATAATTTACAGAAACATGTAAAAACTGAAAACAATTCAGCAAAAGGCTGAATGAATCCCTTAAACAAACAAACAAACAAAAGAAAGTTTTCTTTGTGTCCTTTAACTATTAATCCTGGAATTACTCCAAATGATTATCCAGTGCTTTGAAAAGTCCGCTGTTCTTTTGCAGAGGTGTATGGATTAATCCTACCAGTTTTATCAGCGAAAGAGCTCAACGTCCAGCAGGGGGCGTTTCCCTTTTCCTGCTCGGTATAGTTCAATAGGTCCGTGGGTGGCTCGCCATCTTGTTTCTCGCTCAGCGGATCAAACTCCCGATTCTAGCTCAGCATTTCCCGATCCAAACCTTAATGGCCTACCATAACAACAAAATAAAGTGCATAAACATTCGAAAATAACATACGAGTAGCCCTTAAATAACAGTAAAAGTCTGTTTTTTCCAGCTTATTTAGCCGTAAATGAGGTGACGCCAATATGGCGCGCTGAAACACCGTCAAAGGCCTTTGAAGTACAGTCTGTGTGTCGCTTAAGCACGAATCCACCGTTTCTAACAAAAAACAACATAAATCTGCTACCTTGGCTCTCCATTTGCATGAAATGAGCAATATAATACAACAAAACATTTCTTGCATGAAATAAAAGACAATTTCTGAACTCACCAAGTCCCGTTCGGTTATGTTTACAACGCCACCAAGGCAAGGACAGGTCGGAAAAACAAAAATACATTCTCCAGAGTACAAAAATGGCTTCAAGTAGATTTCTGGCTTATTTTTACTATTTTTTCACTCATTTAAGCAGCAGCTCTGCAAGAACTGTCTGCATTTCTCCCTCTCCAGCATCAAAAAGAAGAAACAACCTGATTGGGTGTGGCTATCACAGGAGTCACGCTGCAGCGTGCCCTTTCACAATAAGAGTCTCAACACATATTTTAGACATTTTACCTGAATTAATATAAAACACCATGAATTAGCAAGTTCTGTACCCTTTTAACATGTTTTTAAACACAAATGAAATCCTATAACGAGAATTATATCATTGCTGATGTTTTTAATGAAATTTCTAACCATTATGCTCTATTTATTGACTATTTATCACCTGTAATATTTTTCTTATGACTGTTTTTACTAACAGGCTTTTATTTATTGATAGCTGTGTTAACCAGGGTTACACATGCAGCAAATTTTGTCTTCATATTAGTTCATTCATAAACAACAAATTACAAGACCGGTTCCTGTATTTAGGAATAATATACTTTTATAAAGATTTTGAAAAGCTCCGGGGTCACAGAGATGACACTCCTGTCCTTGTCACAAACAATCTTAGATCCCACTGGAGTGTTTTCCTGAGTGACGATGCCATTGTTGGATCCATTGCAATTGATGCTCAGCTGTAATCTTGATAAATTAAAAACAAATGAAAAACAAATAAAAGAAAGCATAAAAAGCGTAAAATTAGTTTTAGATGTAGATTAGTTTTAAATTTTAGATTTGCAAGACAGTAAAAACTTAAGGCGTGGAAAAATCAGAGACAGATAAAGTTCACAACAGTCCATAACAGTAATTTTATGAGAAACCAAACGCAGACAAAAGGAGACAAAACTGAGATTAAGTCAGAGTATTTTTTATTAAGGCATATTTACAAAACTAGGAAAAACAAAGATAACAAAACTAAACTGAGGAACATTTAAATTAGGTATTTAAATAAATAAACAAACCCCTGAAGGGTAGTGACAGGGGATTTCTAAAAATCAGCCTGTAATTCTTCAGTTAAGACACCTGAGTTAGAAAACACAAAGACTGCAGTCGTTTTTTACACGCGTGGGCAACAACGAACGCACCTTGCGAACTGCGAACTGCTGCCTGCGTACTTTTATTTTATACATGTCTGTGTGTGTGTGTGTGTGTGTGTGTGTGTGTGTGTGTGTGTGTGTGTGTGTGTGTGTGTGTGTGTGTGTGTGTGTGTGTGTGTGTGTGTGTGTGTGTGTGTGTGTGTAAAAATAACAACGTCACTCAGAATCAACAGGTTCTTCCCCTTTTAAGATAAGATAAGATAAGATATAATAAGATAAGACTTTATTGATCCCACAACGGGTAAATTTTTGCGTCACCTCAGCTCAGGTACAGATATATGAAGGAAATACAAAAATACAATTAAGTACAATCAATGAAAAAAAGTAAGATAATACTTTTCTTCATCTGCATGTTCTCGGAAAGAGCTGCGGTTTGTCTTCTCTACATCTAACTGTTCTCTAAAAACAGGAAGTGATTTAGTAGCTGAATAAGTTCATCACAACGTTATTAGGTGAAAAGTCACATAGACATATAGATTGCTGAGTAAACAGAAAAAAAGCACATTTCATGAAGCTGATCAAATTATATAAAAACAAAAATCTCTTGACAGGTAGGAAGAAACCTTGGTATATCGTTGAAACAAGAAAACACGAGGAGGTAGTCACTGGAGGAAAACTGGAGGAACACAGGAGGAAATGAAGCTGAAAATATTTTTCAACTTATCTTTGCTAACAGCATGACTCAGATATTCTAGGATCTGTATATAATAGTTCCAGCCAATTCAAGAAGTCAAGACAGATTCCTTAAATTTAGGCAGTCCTTCAAAGTAGCAAATGATCCTAATGTCTCTGATCAGGGTAAACAAATGATGCCCTCTGGAAAGTGAGAGCTCTCTTAAATGTGACAAGACGGACTCAGTCTGCCGAGACCATGGAAGAATGACTGTCTTCATACATCTGTACCAAATCACAACTTCTGAGTGGTCTGTTCATCTGGACGTAGCGCTTTTAGTGGGAGAAATGCTTCGTCATTCATACAAGTGGCTTCTTCTGTCTCAGCTGACTGCAGGTTGTCCCGTTTTCATTGTTCATTCAGTGGTGCTAGTTTCAGTCATTGTGCAAATGTGCTGTTTATAGATTGGGGAAACCTGCAGTCAGCTGAGACTCAAGGAGTCGCTTGGATGAGTGACGAAACATTTCTTCCAATGAAAACACTACGTGAACAGAATTACTTACCTGGATGACTGAGCATGCATCAAGACATATTACATATCACTTCTTATCCTTAATGAATGTTGCGTGTTCTCATTTTGCCCTTGCTCAAGCTTCCCAGAAGCTGGTTTTTCCTCCTCTGAGCATTCACGTTCCTGCTCTACTTTCTGGCCCTCCTCTACCTCATCTCTGCTTCCTCTAAAGAGGGCTTGTTCAGATTAAATAGAACAAGAAACCAAAACATTAAAATATGTTAAAAACACGCATAGTAGTTTGGACCCGGAAGCAGAGTTCATACGTCGTCAATTAAAGGTTGGGTATCCCACCTGCTGTGAATGTTTTAATGCCGTACAGTTATTATTAACATCGCTTGTTACATCCTGTTTATGACAGTTAAAATAAATAACATTCATATTAGAGATAAAATTGTCTTGTGTAAACTGTATGTGGTGTTAAATAGGCCTATACAAGTGTACTTTAATATCGGTCATAAGGGTGTTACTTTAAGAGACATATATTTTATGAGGTGCTCTGAGGAGCTTGGAAAGGAAAGCGTCTGGACTTCTTTAAGTTGCTTGAAGACGTTTCACCTGTCATCCGAGAAGCTTCTTTAATTTAAGTTCAAATGGTGGAGAGTCCCAGATTTAAGCCCTATGGTAGTGAACCCCCAAAAGGGACGATGGACCCCCTATTGATTCTCTACTTAATCACACGAGTCAAGGTGTGAAAACAGGTGTAGGCCACGATTAGCCAAGGTTTCTTAGGGGACACTCCCATGGGGCTTAAATTCTCTATGCCTCACTCAGCCATCTGTCAAAAAATGCATGATCATTGTTAGTGCAATGGTTGGAGACGACTTTGCAGAAAAGCGGACCCTGCAACCGAGCGGGAAAAACGCTAGGAGGAAGATTGTTAGTGCAATGGTGATGTGGGAACAGGATGTGTGTGTGAACTCAAAAGTCCCAGGATGATAATTGGGTTCATCTGAATATTTGCTTTTCATTTTACCACTCATCCAAGTGACTTCTTCATTCTCAGCTGACTGCAGGTTTCCTCAAACTTAAACAGTACCTTTGCATAAATATCAAAACACTTTAATGATTGTTATGATCCAATAGACCATAGATGGCCCGCAGCCTAATTACATTTGGCCCACGAAGCCATACCAAATTACTATTAGAGCTGGCCTACTGGTATTATACAGCTAATATATATATTGTTTAGTATTAAGCTTTGCTTGTTCCATATTCAGTTTTCCAGCAAAACTTATTTGAGTCCATAAGAAAAGATTCATTCTTATATCTGGAGGAAGAATTTTTTTTTTCAATAAATATTAATGTTAGCCTGCGACTTTGTTCCAGTTTTGAATTTCGGCCCACTGTGTATTTGAGTTTGACACCCCTTCAATAGACCAAAGGCATTAGAATCATTCACACGGAGCTCTGGAATGGCTGAAATCACACCATTATAAAAGTCTCAAAGAGTTACCCTTAGATCCAGCTGGAATTAATTTTTATGCTTAAGGCTATTATGTCAAAATTAACATCACACGTTTGTTTTATCCTTTACCACACACAGTTATGTATTGTAGACTAGTAAGATGTTTTGGAAGTAGTCTATAACACTGACAACAACAGGCACAGACAGAAGCTCCTTCTGTGAGGAATTTGAGGGGGATGGTCTGCCTGGACTGCTGATGGCACCAGAAGGTTCAAAACTTTAAGACTGACTCTGTTAGAAGAAAGAGGCACATAAAGAAGCTCTCTTCCCCACTTTCCTTTTCCTTCCCCTGTCATGGTCCTGGGTCATGTGACCCAGTATTCTGAGTTTCTTGATGTTTTTGTTATTCCTTTCAGTCTAGTTTCATTTCAGTTTATCTAGTTACATTCTGTCATACCTAGGTTACAGTTTTAATTCATGATTTATCAAGATCCCCATTTGTCTCATCCCTGTGTGAAGTTTTCTGTGTTAAGTCTTCGTGTGTTTATCTGTCATGTTTCATGTCCAAGTTTTATTTGTTTGTCTAGTTCGAGTCATGTCTAGTTCGGGTCTCGTTACACAGTGTTCTTAGCCTCCTTAGTTTTCCCAGTTTCAGTGTTCTCTAGTGTTTTTGTCATGCCATCAACTGTAATAAAGGCTCTCTTTATTTTTGGAAACCTAGTTCTGTCTCCACCGTGTCTGCATCTGGGTCTACCTCTTCTTCACACCGGCGCACCCCGCTGTGACAGTACGATCTGACCATGTCAGACCCAGCGGACAGTCCGGACGAAATTGGGGAGGAGCTGCAGCGGATCAGCCGGCTCATGACGCGCATCTGTGGTTGCACGGACCCCAGAGTGGTGTCCACTGGGTTGGCGGCCATTGACGCCATCCTTCAGAAGGCGCCACAGCTCCGGCAGTTTCCCCAGCTTTTTGAGGCGTTCGACTCTCTGGCCCCCCTGAAGGAGGAGCTTCGTGCCCGCGCGCTGGCTCAGAGGGTGTTGAACGTCGCCTCAGCACCTACGACTCCGACGCGTTAAATGGTTGTCGTTGTGGTTACCTCGCGAGCTGGAGGCAATCAGAGTAGGGACACTGAGGCTCACCGCTGCACCGCCATCGTTTCACAGTTCGTCTCCGCCACTGTCAAGCTGCACAGCACAGCGCACTGAGATGGTGGAGGCCGCAGATTTCGGCAACGATGAGTGACAGCAGGTATTGCTAGCTTTACGGGAGGACGAGCTCCGTTGGAAGCCCTGGCTCATCTTGGAGGAGGAACTCTCACCTGTTGCACCGCCTCGGGCCAGCTGCTCGCCCTCTCCACCCCGCTCGGACTTTACTTCGCCTGCCTCTTTTCTGGCGAGGATGTGGGCGGACGACGAGGAGATCGCCGCCACGTCACCCTCTGCTTCGGTGGCTTCAGCATCCATCGAACCCACTTCCAGAAAGAACCGGCGTCTACGCCGCCGTTGCACCGCGCTATCCCCGGGGGAGAGTGACTGTGTGTCTATGTCTCACGATCCTTCTATAGAGAAGAGCGAGATGTGCATTGATTCGCCGGGGCCGGAAACTCGTGTTCTGAGACTGAAAGTACAGTGTTTAGTTGTTTAGAAAGACGGGAATCATGGAGTTCGACCTCTGTGAGTGGCAGCAAGCAGCTTGCACCCACCTAGAGAAGGAGCTCCGGGGAAAGCCGTGGCTCACCCCCGATTGTCAGCACATCTTTCGGGGAACACGCCTGTCTCTCGGGGGCCCTCGGAGCTGCCAGGGTCTGCCACCCCTCACTTCCCCAACAGCCAATGCTTCACCCTCAGTGGTTTCTTCAAAGAAGAGGCGACGCACCGCGCAGCAGCTGGAGGTTGGTGGGACTCTTGTTTCCTCTCAGACTCCGTTAATAATAGAGGTTAGTGACAGTCTTTCGCCTCAAATTCTGCCTAGGTTGCAGGAATATGACTGTTATGAAAGGTCTGTAGATGCTCCAGAGATAAAGACAATTTCTACATGTGCTGGAGAAGCAATAGCAACCCAGTGCTCCTCAACACCACCCATTCCCTTAATAAATGATGAAAGTGTTGATCAAGAACTCATGTTTGGTGTGAAGGGTGGTGATATAACCTCTGGTCATGAGCGGTGTGACTTAAATAAGGACACCCTGTCTGTACCTGGTGATCAACTTGACTGTTCCTTAGCTCATTCATCTTGTGACTCTAATACTTGTCATGAATTGTGTAAGATCAAATTATTGTGTAAACCAGAGGAAAACAATTCAAAGCGACCTCTGAGTGGTGCTCTCACTCCTGTACTCAACAAGCACAATTCACCTGAGTTTTGTGTTCCTGGTCAAGAGAACAGTAATGGCAATGTGGTCTATGTTCTGAACTCTAAAAGTGTATTGTGCCCCCCAGAAGAAAAAGATGGGGGACACATGTCTGACCTATGTAGCTCTGGCTCCCCTCAGGGCGCAGTGAATGCCGAGGCTGAGATCTGGGCCTCCGATACTGTTTCTAATGATCATGTTCTACCTTCAGTTTGTGTAAATTTGAAATCATGGTCTTTTGTTTCTTCTAAAACATTTCAGGATGGGGTGTTGGTTGGGAGTACTACTGACATAGTAAGCTCACAGTCTGCACCACCACTGGCAGCCACAGCTCTTTTAAACACTATGTTAGCTGCACCTCCCTTCATAGGTGACTCAGAGCCTCTGTCTAAGTCAGCTTCTGGTGGGGGTCTAGCTGGGGAATGCAGGACTGACCTGCCAAATATCAGGCCGAGCTCCGTGATTCCTGTCAGTCAGAGCATAATGAGGCTTCAATCCCCTCTGACAGCGTCGTTTTTGAGTTGTTTGTGACTAATGTGGTTACTGCTAGAGCTAATGGCTCTGTCAAACCCATCACAGAAGAGTTTATTCAGACTCTTGCCGTTAACCTAGTGCCAGCCTCCCCATCATAAGTAAGTGTAACTGCTTTATGTGTAACCACAGACTCTGATCAGGTTACATGTCCACCACATGACTGCAAAATGAACGTGAATGAGTCTTCTTTGACCAGTTGTGCCGAATTAATGGATGTCCAGGAACCAGCCATGAACAGATAAATCATGTGTCTATGAACAATTCTGTTATAAACGCAGCTCACGGGGCCAAACTGGCCCCTTTGGTGACTGAAACCCTGTCACAGGTGGAGACTGAAGAAATGTCACGTTGTCTTCCTGTGACAGAGAAAATGAACTGTACTGAGTACCTTGGGGGCCCAACTTTCAAACAGGGTTTTTCCATAACAGTCAACTTGCTTGCTAGGAATGGTGAAACTTCCGCTAGAGATGATGCAGAGACTGTTACTGACTCTGGGCAATATTATGGGGTAGATACTGCCTGTGTGTCAAAGATTCATCAATGTAATTCTGGTGAGGGTGAGGCAGCCAATCTGTGTTTGTGTTTTTCTGCTTCTGAGTTAAAAGAACCAAAGACTGAGAATAAAGACTCTGAATTTATGTTTTTGGAGAACAACGAAAATACGAATTCGGGCGATGACAGACAGACCTCTGAAAGGAACACTCACCTAGTACTTGACTGCGGAGCGACTTTTTCTCAGGCTACAATGGACATTAATATTCTGGGTTCTAAACCAGACGGTGAACTAATGAATAATGTTTCCGGGGGCGATCAGTTGGGAAATGAATTGGGTGATGTTACATTAAGTTTTCCAGGGAGTCAGCAGCATCTTTCTTCGGCCAGAGTAACAGTTCAGCCCCCTGTTGAGCTTTCTATTTTGCCAGGGGTCTCCATAACTGCTCATCCTGCATCTGTTGCAGGGTACCCTCCTTCTAACGAGGAGTGTATCAACTTTATCATGACCATGCACTGCAAATGTTGTTAAAAAGAAACTTTAGCAAAAAAATTAATTTCTAACACATGAAATGGAACAATAATTAAAAGAAAGACTGTTGAAATAATAAGTAGTGTACATCTCTCTAATACATTTGGATTTGAGTGCAAATGTCTTGGCCTCTCAGTTGGATACTTGAACATATTCTTTTGTTATTGCAAAATTCAAACTAGACCTGATCTGATTTACAGTCTCCAAGGTGAAGCTTGAGCACGCCCTTATTATGCAGCTCCACCAAGTGGGAAAACTCTTTTGGCATTGCATGGACTTTCCTATTATAGGGTACATTATTATAGTAGTGGTTAGTCAGGGCAAAGAGTTTATCTGGGTGATTACTAAATGGCCAGAATCCATACAAATGCACCGTTTCGCAAAATTCCAGTGCCAGGGTAGTCATATATAATCCAGTGCTAGGTCGATATTCCTTTAACCCCAGAGATTCCCAGAATTTGACCAGTCTTTCGAGATACCTAGGGTTTATGAAGATTGGTTGGATAGGGATATCCATGTCCTCAATGGCATACACAGCCCGCTGACAAACTGGGCGAGTAAAACCAAAGGAGAAGCAAGGAAAGAGAAGCAGGGAGTTGCCATACTGTTGGAGACTGTCTGCAAACGCCCCACGACGTCCCGTCAGTGACCCATACCTGCAAATTAACGCATGACTTAAAGCAACAAGACATAAACTAACAAGTCAGTTCAATGTCGGGTTCATTAATTGCTCACTTATGCATGAAGATGCTTGGGTTTGCTGTCACAAGGTTAGTCTTCCTGCCAACATCATTGTGAAATTCATTTTCCAGAGGAGGAAGGTTGCACCTGAAATAACATGAAATATTACTTTCAGAGAGAAGAGTCCTCATCACGATTTCCATTCCTTACAGTGAACATCTTTCTCACCTAATAACAAAATCAGCTGAATCAATCATTTTTCCACAGCCGCTGTTTGTTAGAATCCCACCGCTCCCAACAATTGAACAAGTGTCCCATCTCTTTTTTGAGAAAGGATTCTCCTGGAAGTGACATCAACAGATTATAAATAACAAAGAGCAACATTTACAGTGCTTGTAACATACAGTGTGTGAAAGACAACTACTCATTGTATTTAGGAACTGATGTGATTTAATCCTTTAAGGATGATGACAAAACGTAGTCAAGTCATGTTTGAAAATTTGAAGAACAACAGAGGCATGAAACATGCAGCAAATTTTGTCTTCATACTAGTTCATTCATAAACAACAAATTACAAGACCGGTTCCTGTGTTTAGGAATAACATACTTTTATAAAGATTTTGAAAAGCTCCGGGGTCACAGAGATGACACTCCTGTCCTTGTCACAAATAATCTTAGATCCCACTGGAGTGTTTTCCTGAGTGACGATGCCATTGTTGGATCCATTGCAATTGATGCTCAGTTGTAATCTTGACAAATTAAAAACAAATGAAAAACAAATAAAAGAAAACATAAAAAGTAAAATTAGTTCTGGTGTTGAGATGAAAGATTTGCAAGACAGTAAAAACTTAAGGCGTGGAAAAATCAGAGACAGATAAAGTTCACAACAGTCCATAACAGTGATTTTATGAGAAACCAAACGCAGACAAAAGGAGACAAAACTGAGATTAAGTCAGAGTATTTTTTATTAAGGCATATTTACAAAACTAGGAAAAACAAAGATAACAAAACTAAACTGAGGAACATTTAAATTAGGTATTTAAATAAATAAACAAACCCCTGAAGGGTAGGAAGAAACCTTGCTATATCGTGGAAACAAGAAAACACGAGGAGGTAGTCACTGGAGGAAAACTGGAGGAACACAGGAGGAAATGAAGCTGAAAATATTTTTCAACTTATCTTTGCTAACAGCATGACTCAGATATTCTAGGATCTGTATATAATAGTTCCAGCCAATTCAAGAAGTCAAGACAGATTCCTTAAATTTAGGCAGTCCTTCAAAGTAGCAAATGATCCTAATGTCTCTGATCAGGGTAAACAAATGATGCCCTCTGGAAAGTGAGAGCTCTCTTAAATGTGACAAGACGGACTCAGTCTGCCGAGACCATGGAGGAATGACTGTCTTCAGTACAGTTATTATTAACATCGCTTGTTACATCCTGTTTATGACAGTTAAAATAAATAACATTCATATAAGAGATAAAATTGTCTTGTGTAAACTGTATGTGGTGTTAAATAGGCCTATACAAGTGTACTTTAATATCGGTCATAAGGGTGGTACTTTAAGAGACATATATTTTATGAGGTGCTCTGAGGAGCTTGGAAAGGAAAGCGTCTGGACTTCTTTAAGTTGCTTGAAGACGTTTCACCTGTCATCCGAGAAGCTTCTTTAATTTAAGTTCAAATGGTGGAGAGTCCCAGATTTAAGCCCTATGGTAGTGAACCCCCAAAAGGGACAATAGACCCCCTATTGATTCTCTATCCAATCACACGAGTCAAGGTGTGAAAACAGGTGTAGGCCACGATTAGCCAAGGTTTCTTAGGGGACACTCCCATGGGCAGGGCTCTAGACTAACTTTTTGCCATGGTTGCACTGGTGCGCCTAAAAATAAAATTTAGGCGCACCAGCACAAAATTTAGGCGTACCCAAATTTTTTAATTGCATTACTTAACACCGCAGTTTTACATGTTCACGTTTTTTTGATTTGTAAATGATTAACTAACAACCTTTCAAAATGATTAACTTGACACCCCCTTTGTTGCCCAAATTAACAGCAGCTCCATCAGCCCCCATAGCAATGATTTTATCCAACCAGTTACTGCACTGGTCCCTAAGAGCAGCAAATGCTTTCTTTGAGGCAGCATAAATTCCTAAACAAATAAAAAAAAAATACCATTTACTTATCAGATCAAGAGTTTACAATGCAGTCTTTTTCAGTTTGAGTTTCTATATTCATGTATTATTGCTATGTTTAATTTTCAATGATAAGAATATGCTAGATATGGTTCATTCAGTAACAATCATATACATAGGCTACGTGACATGACATGGCTTACCTTGGGCATGGGCATGCTGGACTTCAATGTGTCCAATCAGTATATTCCCTGGTCTTCCTTTTTGCAAGATACGAGCGTACACAATGACACATTCTTTTGTGGCGATGTCTGTGTCTCCATCGATCAGGAAGGCCATGTATGTACTGTTCGCAATTTCCACTGACGTCTTTTTTTTCAGTGTGTCAGCGATTACGCCTAGAAACTGGGCGTACGCAACATCATTGCTGTATGTGGGGTTTATGTCCAAGCCATTTTTCTTGTGAAGAGTTATTTCTGACTTGAACTTAGTAAACGGAACTTCTTCTTTTGCAATATTGTAGGCGATGTTAAACTTAATGATCATCTCGGCTTCCTCAGATGACCTCTTTACTCCTGCCTGCCGCTGAAAGGCAGTGGGGAGCGGGGACATTTTGGCAGCGCATTTATCGCGGCATATAATGCTGTATGCTTTTTCAGCGTTTCAATTCGAAACGTATTAGCACCAGTGACAAATGCAGTGTTGCCGGCCTAGCTGGCCTATTTGCTTTTCATTTTACCACTCATCCAAGTGACTTCTTCATTCTCAGCTGACTGCAGGTTTCCTCAAACTTAAACAGTACCTTTGCATAAATATCAAAACACTTTAATGATTGTTATGATCCAATAGACCATAGATGGCCCGCAGCCTAATTACATTTGGCCCACGAAGCCATACCAAATTACTATTAGAGCTGGCCTACTGGTATTATACAGCTAATATATATATTGTTTAGTATTAAGCTTTGCTTGTTCCATATTCAGTTTTCCAGCAAAACTTATTTGAGTCCATAAGAAAAGATTCATTCTTATATCTGGAGGAAGGTTTTTTTTTTTTCAATAAATATTAATGTTAGCCTGCGACTTTGTTCCAGTTTTGAATTTCGGCCCACTGTGTATTTGAGTTTGACACCCCTTCAATAGACCAAAGGCATTAGAATCATTCACACGGAGCTCTGGAATGGCTGAAATCACACCATTATAAAAGTCTCAAAGAGTTACCCTTAGATCCAGCTGGAATTTATTTTTATGCTTAAGGCTATTATGTCAAAATTAACATCACACGTTTGTTTTATCCTTTACCACACACAGTTATGTATTGTAGACTAGTAAGAAGTGTTGGAAGTAGTCTATAACACTGACAACAACAGGCACAGACAGAAGCTCCTTCTGTGAGGAATTTGAGGGGGATGGTCTGCCTGGACTGCTGATGGCACCAGAAGGTACAAAACTTCAAGACTGACTCTGTTAGAAGAAAGAGGCACATAAAGAAGCTCTCTTCCCCACTTTCCTTTTCCTTCCCCCCTCCCCATCTCTGTATGCAGGCCTGACCAGAGTGCAAGAGGTGGTTGCTATGGTAATGGGATTTTTTTTCCTGAAAAAGGCTCATGTCTGTATAAGGAGACGTATAGAGAGAGGTACAAGAAACCTGAGCAGATATCAGACCTAAGGCCACCCTCAGTTGTTTCAACCAAGCATGTTAAGATTCTGTTTAAAGGCGTACACTGCCTGGTGTGGTGCTCTTTGTTCATTTGGGTCTCCTGAGTGAGCACAGACAAGGCAGCCGTTTTAACCTTGAACCTTGAATTGCTTAATAAATGTAATAAAATGTACTTATTTGTCTTCTTCCTCAAAAACCCAACAATTTTGTAAAACCTTGGGCCCGCTCTTGTCTGTCAGATGACGATTATGTTGTCCTCACTAAGCGACACGACCGCCTTCCTCTCCTCCATGGATGCTGGAACATTTGCATTGCTGAAGAGGCCAAAACCATCATTCGCAGTTGCGTCCACATCCACAGTGTTGGTTCAGGTTTCTGAATCTGTGGCTGCGATCAGCTCCACTAGTGGAATTTGTCTCTACATCACAGCAAAGTTCAACATTTTTGCAAGAGAATTTTCTCTACTTGATTTAGTTGCCTCTCAGACAATTTTTCCACCCACTTGTACACATCCTGAGTGTGAGTCTGCTAAACAAGTAAACCAAACCTTTATTTCTTTCTGGCTGGTCTTAGACTTTTAATTGTGGGCTGGTCAAAGGTCCCCTTTTCACGTGTCTTCTTAACTAAAACTAGTTTAAGCATATTGACGGGAAAATTTGTTTAGCCGTTTCGTTTAGCAAATGGCTCTTAGCCTTGACTGAAGAGCTTGTTTAAAGACCTTTAGGAGTAATCCTGCCTCATCTGCATTTGAGGATAAATAGCAGCTGTTTCCTGTAGTCTGCCATCTTCCATGCTCGTACTCACATACTAGCTTCAGGCAGTTTTTATTTATTTATTATTAACCAGAAATTCACATAAAAATAAAACTCAACCATCAATCAATAATATCAGGATGTTAGGTATTACCTCAATCTGTGGTAATTCTCCTCATGCTTTTTCCACGTTGGATTGTAGAGCTTTTTCACTTCATCAATGACTTCCCTGTAATGCACAAGCATTCCAGTACATTTAGTAACCTTCCTGCACTGGGTGTCTGTGAAGGTTCTCAGTCATCCAGGTCATCGTAGTCTAAGGAGCTTGAAAAGAAAAGCGTCTGGACTTTTAAAATTTTCTTTAAGACGTTTCACCTCTCACCTGAGAAGCTTCTTCAGTTCAAAGAGCAAATGGTGGATGTGGTGGCAGTGTCCCCCAAGGGGGGTCATGTTGACCATGTTGACGTCTTCAAGAAAAATAAAGAAGTTCTGACACTTTTCTTTCCAAGCTCCTTAGACCTACTCCTTCCTGCAGGGGGCTTACATGACTTAATCTTGACATAAAAATTGTAATTTCTTAATGAACAAGTCATGGCAATGTTTGCTCTTACTTGCAGCCTTTACAAAGTTCAGAGGGCTTTGGGGCACTTCTTTGAGGATTTGGTCGGTGAAGCTCGACAAAACTGTGAGAAACAAATAAGAGATAAAATTATGACTCTTTCTTGACCCCTTCTTTGGTCTTGTTTTGTTTACATCTCACAGGAGGTAATTTGTGATTTTAACTCATTTATTAAATCTGATCCCTGTTCTTATGTATGTTAAATATTTAAGATATTATTAGAGGGGTCTATGAGTTGTTGGAAATTTAAAGATTACAAGTAATGCCGTAATTCACTTGAGAGATGTTTGTATCAGATATTGTATCTATACACAATGAGGTTTTTGTTTGTTTGTTTGTTTTGTTTTGTTTTTTAATAGTCTTAAATGTCAACTCGAATATACCAACTGTGTTATTGGCAGCTGCTGTGCTATAAAGCACAGACAGTTTGGTGCAGGCTAAACAGAATAGAATAGAATAGAATAGAATAGAATAGAATAGAATAGAATAGAATAGAATAGAATAGAATAGAATAATCCTTTAATTGTCCCCACAAGGGGAAATTTGGTTAGTCTGCAGTATTGTATTGAAGTTTACAGTATTGCTGTTGTTGTTGAACAGTTGCAGAAGAGCTTTAGTGTTTACAGTCATAGTTCAGTCACATCAGTGGTGCCAGAGATCAGTTTCAATTTAAGATGATGAGGGTGTTTAAAAATCAGTGAGTCAGTGTAAAAGTCAGAGCTCAAATGTGACATGATATTTGGTTACAAGCTAGAGTGTGATATTAACCATCGCTAGATACCAATAGAATTCCCTAAATGCTGTCACTGCAAACAAAAGGAATTGAAGTTTTAAGTATAGTTTTAATGATAAAAGAATTAACCTTATTGGAACTTGAAGAAGCGGTCCAGAGTACGTTATTTACTAATATTAAGATATTTAGAATCCCCATTTAGCATTCCTATATGGCTATATATAATCAATATCAACAGTGACAGTAAGAAACACGTATAGTATATCTGCATAGTAAACGGAATATGTTTCTGGTAACATTTGTGTGTAAACGTGTGCGATTGTGCCTGTAAGGACACATAAATACAGGGTAACAAAACACAGTTTGCATCTAATCAGATGTGCAAGAGCAGTAAGTGCAATACGAGCAGATTATATAAGGATAAGGATAGTATAAAAGGCGGGAATAGCTATGAACAGATTATGTACAAGTAAGTTAAGTATACACAAATAAGTATTCAGATGTTTATATTGCTATGCAGAGACCAAATATACAGATGTGATGTTGTATACAAATGTATAGATGATCTATACTGTTATACAGATGGGATACACAGATATACAGATGTACTGTGAACCAACATGTAGAAAGTACCATACAAAGATATGTGGTGTGCTGGGAGTGCTAAATGGAATCTCCCATCATCCCCCTGGGACATTGTGTTTACTCTGTTATGGTTTTGTAGCTGTTATAGGTCGTTTCTACCAATAGTGCAGTGTTGATTTGATTTACAGTTGTTGCGGTGGTAAAAAAGATTTGTTACACAATAAGTGAAGGCATGTGCAGGGTTACTGACCCCATTGGAAGCGCAGTGTTGGTTGTTTTTTTTTTTATGTGCTGAATGAAAGAAGGTCCTCTATGTCTCGCTTGAGCTACAGCAACATCTGAAGGTTCAGTACCTCTTTGTAGATTCCCCACTTTGTGGTTTCTCAGCTCTTTACAACACCATACTATATATGAGTTTGTATTTCACTTTACATTTTACGTCTGCCTTTCTTTCAAAATGAATCCTAACTAAAAAAAAAAAAGTATTGTCAAAAGAAATTAAGTGCAGCCAAGTTAATTAGAAATATACTTTTGTGTAATACTACGTAATATACAAGTTATTCATGTCCAGTTATTTACAAATCAGTACCAATAATGTTGTGTAGTCAGAGTAAACCGGTCATGTGACTCTAACCTTATTTTCACTGCACAACAAAACTCGTATCAAAAGAACAATGCAAACAAAACAAACATACCAAATACTGTTATTCCCTTAGAAGGAAATACAGAGTGAGAGCTGAGGTTTGTGGTTACGTGTGAAAGAATGAATGACAAACACATGAAGACATGTACTTCAGCTTTTACCAGAGTATTTTTTAACAAATATGAAATGTGTATTTCTACTTAAATTAAGCATGTTTGTATTTCTGCAACCTCAGGCTTATATTAGCATTTTACACAGCTTCCCAACTGTTGGGAAGCGTTTATCACAGTGCCATAAGCTACTTTTGATCAGAATACTTTGTTTCGTGACCTCTTGCTTTTATCTGTAAAATACAAAAGTACTCACTCACCTGTCCTCAAACGCGTACCAGGTAAGAGTGGTCAGCAGACTCCCCAAACAGAGAAAATTGATCACAATCGAGAGGTTTTTCCTCATGTCGCTCTAGTGCTTCACCTTTCTTAACACTTCGCTTTAACTCAGCTTTTTTTATGTACTTTTACCTCATATGTTGATACGGTTATCTGCCCGGTATTAAATCCGGTTCTTTTATATTCTTTACGGCCAAAAAGACAAAAGTGCTCAAAGTGGTCAAACTCAAAAAATTATCTTTAATTTTACATATTCCGGAATATGGAGACCCAGCAGACACACAGACACGTCAGCCAAAATCTGAAGCACAAACAGGAAGCCTAGTTATATTTATATACTCCCTCTAGTCGTCACACCAGGTGAGGTGGTGAGTGACAGGAGAATGGTGGCTAAGCTGTCATCCTTGTTGGACAACATTTCCCACCCCATGCATGAGACTCTGACAGCACTGAGCAGCTCCTTCAATGGGAGACTGCGGCACATTGCACTAGAGATTGGCATACTTGGCAAACCACGATGTCATGTTCTGTGTGAGGATGCTCTCCACAGCGCCTGTATAGAAAATCCTGAGGATCTTTGGAGAGACCCTGAACTTCCTCAGTTGTCGTAGGTGGTACAGGCGCTGCCTAGCCTTTTTGGTCTGGACCTAAATGTGGGCAGCCCATGTCAGGTCTGAGGAGATGTGAACACCAAGATACTTGAAGGACTGCACCCTCTCCACTGGAGCTCCATTGATGATAGTGGGCTTGTAGTCTCTGTGCTGACTCCTTCTGAAGTCCACCACCAGCTCTTTCGTCTTGCCGACGTTCAGCTGGAGGTGGTTCTCCTGGCACCATGATGCCAGATTCTTCACTTCATCCATGTAGGCCGCCTCATCGTTGTTGGAGATGGCACCCAACACTAGGGCTGGGCCATATTATACCGTTCACGGTAATACCGGTATAATGTTAGGCAACGATAGGAAAATGAAATATCGCGATAGAATATGAGTAAAACGCGCATGCGCAGTGCCTTTGTTTTCATACGCACATGGCCGATTGTTGAGTGAAACAGATGAACCAGAATTGGTTTGTAAAAATGGTGCAACTTCAGTGATGTGGAACTGGTTTGGTGTTTGTCCGTCAGATACACGACAAAGCACATTTTTTTGCAGAACATGCAAGCGGCCGTCGTTATTGTCGTATTTATCGGACTAAGATGCTCTTAAATCTGGGAGTAATCTGGGTCCTAAACTCCGTAATCTTCAGGTCAAACTAACACTGCAGCATCACTGAGAGTTAAAAACTGTCTAAATTCTTTCATCTTTAATAAAACGATCAGCATTGCTGCTTTACCAGGTGTAACTATGAAGTTTAACTTCCAGGCATCCGTGAAAACAAAATTTATTACATTTAACGGAATTAGAAGTTAGCAGGAAGCTAGCGGAAGTTAGCTCGCTAGTTTCGCTAGTTACCTAAGCATGATATAGCATGTTCTGACTGAGAGATTTCTGAAAAAATTCAAACGTACAGCTCTGCTATCACTTCCAACATAAATGAAGACAGGAAACTAAACAGCAGTGACGTTTGTAGGGTTACTGAAGTTGGGCTAGCTGGTATATAATGATGTGCTACGTGATCGCTCGCGACACAGCTATGTTAGCATAACATAAACAGTGAAGCTGGAGGACGAACACTAACACTTTTCCACTTATAAAAGTTAACGTGAAGGTTCCTCATGGTTAGAGACAAATGCAATCGCATGGCAGGATGCTGTAAACACCAAACTTCAGTCAGGAGAACAACTGAGATAATCCATCCACAATACAAGGTTAGTCATTAATATACTGCAACAACATGGGAATAGAGCAGCTGCCAGAGAATTCAACATTAATGAATAAATGGTACAGAAGTGGAGGAAGCAAGAAGAATGAGTTTAATAAAGTTTGATTTATCTGACTGCTTTGTTTCGCTTAATGTGCCTTATGATCCCGTGCACCTTATGGTCCGAAAAATGCGTACTGCACACTGCAGTTTAATGTTGCAAAGCACCTCTTTTTAACTTCAGTGGATATTATACATGGTTATGCTCAGGATATGTCAGCCCATTTCTACTGGAAATGCCTTTTGGTTAAACTTTCAGCAAGGAATTTGCATTTGCACTGTTACATTTTTATAAAGCTTTAATGTACATAAAAACCAGCTTCTTGTTTAAGTGAAAATAAATGGAAGGTTGTCTTTTTGCGCTAGTAATGTTGTGGAGTTGTATTTTGTCTCGCATCAATTATATCGTCAGTTATATCGTTATCGCAAATTTTCAAATATATATCGTGATAAATATTTTTGGCCATATCGCCCTGCTCTACCCAACACCACTGTGTCGTCAGCAAACTTCACAATGGTGTTGGAGCCATGGGTGGCCACCAAGTCTGAAGTGTAGAGGGAGTAGAGCAGTGGCGAGAGGACACATCCCCGAGGTGCTCCTGTGTTGATGGTGATGCTGTTAGAGACGCATCTATGGGCAGAAATCTGTGCCATCAGAAACTGAATTTGAATAAGTTAAATTTGAATTTGAATTGCTCAGATTGAATCTGAACTGTAACTTGAATAAATGCTTTTGAAAACTGAATTTGAATTAGTCTAATTTGAAATTGAATTTATGGTTTGAAAATGATCATAACTAAATTGAAATTGAATTTTATATTTTGAAAATGAATTGATTTGCTTTGAAACTGCATTTTATCCTTTAAAAATTCAGCTCTCGAATACTTTCAGTTTCAGTTCTACAATTCAATTTCAGTTCCAAAATTCAGTTTTTTGGACCTTACATCCGGTTCCGGTTCAAGCGCAGATTAATAGAACTACGTTTTACTAGCGGACCGAAAGTGTTACTGACGGGAATCTACAGCGTCTTGAGCTGAATTAAGACTTCAGAAGTCATTTGTCATGTCGAATGACCAGCGGATAAACTCTCAGGTTGGTAATAAATGTACTACATGTATAAGAACAAGCGTCATGTTAACAAATGATAGCCGTAAGGTAACTTTTATGCTTATTGTAGCTGTTAGCTAAAAACGCTAATTTAGCGTAGTTTGCCCTGAATTCAGCTTTGACAAACAAATATGATCGACTGTTTCTAGTAGAATTCCAAAGTTGTCATCTTGTACCCTCTCAGAGTACCCCCTCTGTATGCTTGCAGAGACCCCAACAGTAGGGAAACATGCAAAACGGTGTCCAAACCTTTGTGTTTTAGCTTTATTTATGCCTTACACAGCATCCCAACTCTTTAGCTAACTTAAAAACTTTAGCTAAAGTGAATAGTTAGTCTAATTCATTAGTGCAGCATTTCATTTACCTGTTCAGCACGGAACTTATTGTTTTTGGAGGAAAACACGAACACGGTGTACAGTCCAGTCTTAATAGCTTACTTACAACTGGGCTCGTCAGACACTCTTCTTGGCTGCAGTGGTTATTATTATATTTACATGCTTCCAGCTCCCGTTTTTGCTCGATGACAACTCATACCTTTCCACTCCCCTTTTTCTCCCTCCTCGCGCTCACAGACCCATAACGTGTATGGCAGTCCATTCTCCCTGCAACACGGACTACACTGCCTATGATGCTACATTCTTTAGAGCTATGCTTGTAACATTCTGCCTGTTAGCTTAGCACAACAACAACAAAAAGGCCTCTCTCACCCAGGAAACACGCAGAGAGAGAGAGCATCACCCTGTAACCATGGCAACCGTAACGCTGCCACCCGGAACAACCGAACTTAGCTGTCAAACAAAACCCAAACAGGCCTGACCCGCGACAATATGAAACATGGAATGTACCACAGTGTAATCCATTTATTTCAACAAAGTAACTGTATTCTAAATACCACCTTTTTAAACGGTAACTGTAACGGAATACAGTTACTCATATTTTGTATTTTAAATACGTAACGGCGGTACATGTATTCTGTTACTCCCCAACAGTGTTTACAGGTAAGGCCGTTTAAGCCCAGTAAGCCACACCCCCCCCCCCCCCCCCCGCCCCGCTCCGCTGATGGTTGACTCCAAATCTCCCGAACACTATGTCGTTTTGAGAACGCAAGACCGAAACAGCGAGACCAAGACCGAGACCAAGACAAAAGTCTGTCGAGACCACGTAAAAGTGGTCTTGAGACATCCAACTCTAATCCTCAGCTGTGTCTCACTACTGTTCCCTCTTTGCCCTGTTCACCTTCTCTATTTATTGTCTGTGCTTGCCTCCGTCCATTGTTGCATTATCCGTCATACCTCTGTGTGTTCTGTTCAGGTTGTGCCTCAGTTTAGTTTTGGTTTTTCTTTGTTCAGCAATAAAGACATTTAAAGTTCATGTCTGCCATTTTGGAGTTTGCATTTGGGTCCTTTTCCTGTCTGCCTGCAAACAGCCGTGACACCTACTCTTTACCTTCCCAAATTGCCATTGTTCATAGGCATTCATCATTTCAAAGGAGAGAAAAAGAGCACCTGCTGCTATTCCTTTGATACCCTCCCTTTGCCTGGGTCTTAGTGCCTTCCCGATTCCATTCAATTCAATTCAATTTTATTTATATAGCGCCAAATAACAACAAAAGTCGCCTCAAGGCGCTTCATAGGTACAGAGAAAAACCCAACAATCATATGAACCCCTATGAGCAGCACTTTGGCGACAGTGGGAAGGAAAAACTCCCTTTTACCAGGAAGAAACCTCCGGCAGAACCAGGCTTAGGGAGGGGCGGCCATCTGCTGCGACCGGTTGGGATGAGAGAAGGAAGACAGGATAAAAGACATGCTGTGGAAGAGAGACAGAGATTAATAACAGATATGATTCAGTGCAGAGAGGTCTATTAACACATAGTGAGTGAGAAAGGTGACTGGAAAGGAAAAACTCAATGCATCATGGGAATCCCCGGCAGCCTACGTCTATTGCAGCATAACTAAGGGAGGATTCAGGGTCACCTGGTCCAGCCCTAACTATATACTTTAGCAAAAAGGAAACTTTTAAGCCTAATCTTAAAAGTAGAGATAGTGTCTGTCTCCCGAATCCCAACTGGAAGCTGGTTCCACAGAAGAGGGGCCTGAAAACTGAAGGCTGTCCCTCCCATTCTACTTTTAAATACTCTAGGAACAACAAGTAGGTCTGCAGTGCGAGAGCGAAGTGCTCTAATAGGGTGATATGGTACTACAAGGTCATTAAGATAAGATGGGGCCTGATTATTTAAGACCTTGTATGTGAGGAGCAGGATTTTGAATTCAATTCTGGATTTAACAGGAAGCCAATGAAAGGAATCCAAAACAGGAGAAATATGCTCTCTCTTTCTAGTCCCTGTCAGGACTCTTGCTGCAGCATTTTGGATTAATTGAAGGATTTTCAGCGAGTTTTTAGGACATCCTGATAACAATGAATTACAGTAGTCCAGCCTGGAAGTAATAAATGCATGAACTAGTTTTATAGCGTCACTCTGAGACAGGATATTTCTAACTTTAGAGATGTTGCGCAAATGGAAGAAAGCAGTCTTACATATTTATTTAATATGTGCATTGAAGGATATATCCTGGTCAAAAATGACTCCAAGGTTCCTCACAGCGTTACTGGAGGCCAAGGTAATGCCATCCAGAGTAAGAATCTGGTTAGATACCATATTTCTAAGATTTTCAGGGCCGAGTACAATAACCTCAGTTTTATCTGAATTAAGGAGCAGAAAGTTAGCGGCCATCCAGGTCTTTATGTCTTTAAGACATTCCTGCAGTTTAACTAATTGGTGTGTGTTATCTGGCTTCATGGACAGATAGAGCTGGGTGTCATCTGCATAGCAGTGAAAATGTATGCTATGTCTTCTAATGATGCTGCCTAAGGGAAATATGTATAATGTAAATAGAATTGGTCCTAGCACTGAACCCTGTGGAACTCCATAATTGACCTTAGTGTGTGAAGAGGACTCTCCATTTACATGCACAAACTGGAGTCTATTAGATAGATATGATACAAACCACTGCAGTGCAGTACCTGTAATACCTACAGCATGTTCTAATCGCTCTAATAGGATATTATGGTCGACAGTATCGAACGCTGCACTAAGGTCTAGCAGGACAAGCACAGAGATGAGTCCACTGTCAGAGGCCATAAGAAGATCATTTGTAACCTTCACTAAAGCTGTTTCTGTGCTGTGATGAGCTCTGAGACCTGACTGAAACTCTTCAAATAAGCCATTCCTCTGCAGATGATCTGTTAGCTGTTTGACAACTACTCTTTCAAGGATTTTTGATATGAAAGGAAGGTTGGAGATTGGCCTATAATTAGCTAAGACTGCTGGGTCTAGAGATGGCTTTTTGAGTAAAGGTTTAACTACAGCTAGCTTGAAGGCCTGTGGTACATAGCCAATTATTAGAGATAGGTTGATCATATTTAAGATCGAAGAATTAATTAATTCAAAGCCCTTTTCTCTGTTCACCATCTGGAGCAGCAGACCCGTTGGAGGAGTTGGCCGTCTGGTCAGGATCTGGGATTCTGGGCCTTCCTGCTACTGCAGGTCTGCTTGTCGTCACCCAAGAGCAAAGGGAAACATCTCCTGGGTCTGAGGGTTGATTGCCCTAAAATATGAAATACTTGTCTGTTTATATTTTTGGATTTTGTCAGTCTCCGTGAGTCCAGTTTATTACCTGCTGCTTTTTCCTAAATGTTTCTTAAAAACATTAAAAAGTTCAGCTGTCAAAACAAACATTTCTTTTTAAATCTTTTTAATCTCACACACTATGAAGAGGCTTTTTTTTCTAATGAGAGCTACTACTGCAGCATTGTATCAGTTTGACGTCATTGCAGCAGTGTTTGTTCAACACCATGGTTACATTGTCTGAGTTTTCAGTAAATCTCCTGAATCCTGAATCTGTTTTTTTTTCTTCACTTCACTTCACTGTTCATAACAAAGTGTGTTTGTGTTTTACAAGTTTCAATAAAAGTTTGTGAATCAGTTAAAGTGACCTGTACATGTAGATGAGTAGAAAAGTTAAGGGACATAAAAATGAAAGGTGTATTTAAGTCAATGACTGTAACAAATCTATTCTTTAGTCAGACTGCCTGAACAGACTGAAACTTCCTCCTTGTTTCCTGATGAAGATCCTTTCAAAGGCTCTTGACAGGTTTTGGCTTCAGTCACATGTTTTCTCTGAGCTGCTGAGAACTGAAACTACAAGAAATTCTGAATTGCTGAATCGCAGCCAACCTGATTATTCATGGTGGACTGACTGTACCAGCTGTCCTTGACAGAAAACTGACCTAAATCAGCGTTCAGTGATCCACTTACAGAAAAGGAACTAACTGTGCCTCAAGTAGCACTCACTTTCAATGTCACATAAATAATTTATCTCATATGAATTATATGAAATATCCAGAGGTGTTAGTGTTTTACACACACACACACACACACACACACACACACACACACACACACACACACAAATGTGTGTGTGTGTGGAGGGGGAAGAGGATTCTCAACTGTCAGCTTACAACAGAAATATCAAGAAGTTGTCGAGGAAAACCTGTTATTTTACTGTTACTTGGTTATCATTTACAGGCACTGTCATTATTTCATCATTACTTCATTAGTCTGTATTACTTATCTTCAGTTTATCATGTATCATTTATTGTTTATTTCAGAGCACGTAGGATAAAACCCATTCTAGATGTAATACTCTATCATGTGGCGAAAGCACCTCTCGAGTTAGAGGGTCCAGTTGGGCCTCCTGCAGTCACTTGCAGGCTTACACAAACATGCACATACAGAGTTATGTAAAACACGCACGTTCACATACACACTTAATAAGAACAGAAAGGTCGTCTTAGGACAGTCTCTCTGAGAGCTACACTATCACAAAATGCACAATGTATTACACACTTGTTTTTCTCTAAAGTAGCAGTTGATGTCCATATAAGGAGAACTTTTTGAGTGCGAGGAACTGTTATCATTGCCAGTAAGGTCTAACTGTGTGACGTCATAATGACTATAAAGCTTTCTGTCTTTGTGCAAACGAAGAAGAAGTCCGGCTCTTCCCACACTGTAATGTGTGTTTTAATAAATGATCTCTGCTGACCCAAACTATATCCCAGTCGTAGTCTCTTCCTCAAAATCCGAACCATGACAATTCACAAGCGTTTTTTCTTTCACCTGAGCCCCAGGCATAAAGCGAGTATGAACCTAACAGAATCCCTACAAAAACATGTATAGTTTGTCTTGAGAAACACACACATATAATGACAAAGGAACTAAAAATCCATGTCTAAAAATGGGAAAATAGATCAAACCACTGATCAATAGCCATGAGTACCATTCACAGAGAGTTGGGGAATGGCTGCAATCACAGCATTGTAAGATGGCCAGGACTCTTATGTGGATGATCATATCTGCATTGGTGTTCATCCTGCTTTGCCACTTGAGGGCGTACATGTGATTTTGGGGAATGATTTGGCTGGAAATGGAGTCTGGGCTGATAGTTCTCTGCCTGTTAAATTTGGAGTTCTGAATGAGTCTCATGGGTTATATCAACAGGTCAACAGGTTTTTTTTCTGAATTTGCAGCTTGTGCTGTTACAAGGGCTTCAGCTAAAAGGGATGCAGGGCCTGTAACTCAAGCAGAAGAGTGTCAGGTTGAACCAGATTTGCTTGTTCTTAACATTTGTCAGTTTCCCAGCAAGAGTTAATTCCAGCACAGCGTGCTGATGCTTTACTGACTGAGCTGTTTGTCAAAGTGCAAGAGAAAAATAATTGAGCAGGAAGTTCAGTACATGTTGGAAAACAACATTGCAGTGTCGTCGTCATCAAGCTGGGCTTCCTCATGTTTGTTGGTTGAAAAAGCTGATAAATCACCATGTTGTTGCACAGACTTTCGTAAAGTAAATGCAGTGACCAAACCCGATTCTTATCCTTTGCCTCATATTGGCGACTGTATTGACCAAGTGGGTGCAGCAGAATATGTGAGCAAGTTTGACCTGTTGAAGGGAGGTGCCACTGACTCCCAGAGCTTAGGAAATATCTGTTTTCATCACACCATCTGGTCTTTATTCATATACAGTCATGGGTTTTGGTTTATGCAATGCACCAGCTTAATTTCAGTGACTCATGAATATGGTTGTTAATGGGCTGAAAGGCTGTGCTGTTTACCTAGATGACGTGGTGGTATATAGCAGTACCTGGGAGGACCATCTGGATCGTATTTGAACGACTAGTTTGGGGAAATCTTACTATCAACCTGGCGAAATGTAAATTTGCAAAAGCAACTGTGACCTATCTTGGTAAGGTTGTTGGCCAAAGTTATGTGAGGCCTGTTGATGCGAAGGTGTTGGCCATCAAAGAGTTCTCTGTTCCAGTCACTAAAAAAAACTCATGAGATTTTTGGGTCTGGTCGGTTATTATCATTGTTTTTGTCGTTGAAGGCCAAAGTGAAGTTCATTTGGTTTGCAGCATGCCAGCAAGCTTTTTGGGATGTAAAAGCTTTACTGTGTTCTGAACCTGTGCTTTTAGCACCCCGTCTGGTTCAGCCCTTCTAACTATATGTGGACACAAGCCACATTGGTGCAGGTGCTGTTCTAGTCCAAGCTGACAAGCAAGGTATTGAACATCAAGTTAGCTTCTTTTCCAAGAAGTTCAACTCCCATCAGCTGAATTATTGAATTATACACAAGGTTGCGTGTGTGTACATATGGGTAGAGCTCACCCAATTATAGATGCAGCACACCTGAGAAGGCCAGTCCCAGTATATAAAGACACCTTGACTGAACCTTGGTTGCGCTGTTCTCTCTCCACTTGGCATCCATCATGTTTATTTGAGGCTTTAGTTATGGCTGTTATATTAGTTCAATTGTGTTTAAGTTTCTTCACCTTAACACACACACACAAAACGCTAATGAAGCTAAATGTGTCCAAAAATATGAAAACATTTCAAAGCCCACTGATCAATGGCCATGAGTACCATTCACAGAGAGTTGGGGAATGGCTACAATCACAGCATTGTAAGATGGTGGCAGATATACCCTTAGGCCCCCTCCTCGATTCAGAGATGGTCTTTTCCTTTTCACATAAATGGCCTCCTTGACTCCGCGCTCAAACCAGCGTTCGTCTCTTTCCAGGATGTGTACATCCTTATCTTTGAAAATGAAAAAATAATTATATATTACCAATAGAAATTAAACTGGTAAAATATTGACAGGTGGAAGGTTGGTAAGTGCTCTCTGCCATTTGTTTATCCACATTTTTCTCCCGTTTTGTGACCAGTCAGGGAGCTCAGGCACTTTGTGTTACAAGTGGCAACACTCAGTGTAACACTGTGGATATCAGATGACTTCCAGTTCTTTGAAACAAATGATGTGTGAAGGACTTCATTGCCTTGGTTGCAGCCCCCAAAAAAGTCCAGGCCACTTATGTGTAAGTATAATAAAGTGTAGTATTTGAATCATTTACTTAAACAGTAACATGAAAATATATTCAAAGAACCTGAAACAGAAGTACTCATGAGTACTCATTACACAATTTCTTTGAGTAATTCTGACATTAAGAAATCAAGATGTAGCTACAGGTGAAAATCTGAATGCTTTTGATTCTAAAACGTATTCTGCTCTTTAACTATTTAATAAACCCAGAGAGCTGACTGACAGCAACAGTCGTGAGAATGGAAATTTTTACAGACACACAGAGGCATTCATTACCTCTGCGTGGGTGTGACAGGTGATGACAATTTAGTGGAATGCAGTTAGTACCAGGAGGTGCTTCAGGTGTTTTACATTTCAACATATCCTAAAGGTCACAAGTCTGATGCAGGACTAACACACATTCACACCTACAACCAGTTAATAATCACAGATTAACCTAACATGTCTGTCTTTGGACTTTGGTGCCACAGAGACACAGGGAGAACACACTGAAAGACCCACTAGATTCAAAGGTTGGCAGCAGTTCCACTTTATTTAAAACATCTTAAATTATATTCATCTTTTATTAGTGACAATATTAGAAAACCCTACACTGTGTACAAACATTGAACACTTCTTATTATACATTAGAAGGTTCCCTCTTCTTTGACCTTATTCCACTTTCAAACAAGTGAAGGTCAGTTCCTGTTCAGCACGACATGGAAACTGACGTATCCAGAAACTATTTTCCAAATAAGTGTGTTTGCGTGTCAGTTTTTCTGTGGTTAAATACTTTTCATCACCTTTCCCAGTAACACACACCCTGTTCTTACATTACAGAAAATAAAGCAACCGTGAACCCTGTACTAAAGAAAGACAAACAAAAAAGAGACGCAGAGCAATAGAGTGACTAATTTCACATCATTAGGGCCCGAGCACTGAGAGTGCGAAGGCCCTACTCCGTTTCTTCTTCTTCTTCTTCTTCTTCTTCTTCTTCTTCTTCTTATTATTATTATTATTATTATTATTATTATTATTATTATTGTTATTATTATTATTATTATTGTAGTGGCAATTCCTTTACTTTTGAAAGATCAAACGTCCCACAACTTAAAGTCCACAAGCCACTGCTGCACTGAGGTAATATTTCGTACGCAGGCAAAAGAAGTCCACTGTCCAAACCTTTTAGTTGAAAGTTTTGGTTTATTTATCCATCTTGGCAAGCAATAACAAGATCCTTCCTGCTGCTTCTCCTGCTCTGGTAAAAAACCATAGGCCCACCCCAATGCATGCTGGTCCTATACCAGTCTCTTTATTTATAGAAACAAAATGGCCCTACAGCTCTTACTAACTAATTTAACAAAATAACAACAAACAAACAAATCATTTAAAACAAAATATTAACCGACAAATAAACCCCAAAATATAAGTAAACTAACAACAAACTTTAACTAATTTCACATAAAAAAATAAATAAATAAATAAAGAACAAATAGCTCCAACAATTATTATTATTATTGTTAGGTATTTTGATACCACGGTAAGCATTTACAGGATATTGTTTTATACAGGAAAACTGTTACTCAATAAGGCCAATCTACTAGTTGTTTTTCTCTTTCTCTGTGACCCAAGAATTAATGTGAGACTCACAAGCTGGTACCTCAAGGTCGAAAACACCACAGAGATGAGACCACTTCTTTGCTCCCATCCTCCCTTTTTCTTTATCTCCTGGAAAAGGCTCGTTAAAGGCTAGGTGGTTTGTTTCAGAATTCACTGATGAAAGAACTCTGTATTTTATGTCTAGGAGTGTATTTTGCTGGGATGATCATAAATTGTAGCTGAACTGATAAACTACACACAGGATACTTCTTGGCTCACAAGGCAGGAAGACGTTTCCTTATTTGGTCTGTACCGGTTTGAACTGGGAAAGCTGACACACGAACCTTTTTTCATCTATATAAACTGCTGTGTATCAAATAAACCTTTGAGTTGATTTGGGAAGGCAACCTGAAGCAGTCTGTGTTTCCTTGTTCTCCCAAGCTGCTCCCGGCGCTGTAACTAACCCAGCTGAATGGCATACCTGAGTGTTACTTTAAATAATTAGGAATCTTAGAAGGAAAGGACAAAACTCTGCTTATCGCTCACGCCACGGAGGAAACCCGGGATGGCAATTTCCTTCAATTATCATTATTATTAGGGCCCGAGCACTAAAAGTGTGAAGGCCCTATTGTATCTGCTCTGTTTATTAGGGCCCGAGCACTGAGACTGCGAAGGCCCTACTCCGTTTCTTCTTCTTCTTCTTCTTCTTCTTCTTCTTCTTCTTCTTCTTCTTATTATTATTATTATTATTATTATTATTATTATTATTATTATTATTACATATGAGCATTGGGAAATGGCTCTAGAGCGCCACCTATGCCTTGTTAAATACAGTCCTACGACCACATCGTTTGAGCTACGTGTATGAAATCTGCCACACATGTGTATCATGCCAAGTCGAACAAAAAAGTCAGTGGGCGCAAACCCAACAGGAAGTCCGCCATTTAGAAGTGAAGGTGACATTTTGGCTCTAATTTTGCCATTTCCATGCCTCGAACTTTTTCGAACTCCTCCTTGGGATTTGGTCGTATAAGCTTCATCTTTGGTCGGTGTCAACTACACACCTGGGCCATGTTAAATTGCGGAGCTTTTGAGTTTTTGTGATACGGTGATGCCGTGGCACCACGGCGAATTTCGATGACTCGCCATGAAAATCTTATTGCCTCTCATTCCCTCATACATTGTCCGACCTGGACCAAAGACCACACATATGATAAGGCTCCTCCCCTGAACATATTTCAACTGCCACATTTGACATCAGGGACAGCGCCACCTAGTGGGAACAGGAAATGTCATGTTTTACATTTTGGGCTACAGTATTGTGATGGGTGACATCTGCAGCCTCAAATTTCTCCAGGAAAGCCTTAAGGAGTTGGTCTTGGGTTACAGTGAAAACTGTGACTTTTCGCGAAAGGGTGTGACCCCAGCAGCATGGCGAACTTTGATGTCTCACCATGAAGAAACAAATTAGTATAAATCAATGAAATCCAGTTTGATCAGTACCAGACTTTACAGGCATGATGTCAGTCCCACCCTGAACAGATTGATGTGCCCATTGTCGGAAATACACAGAGCGCCACCTAGTGGCAACAGGAAATGTCATGTCTTTCACTTTGTTGTACTGATTTTCACAGGTTCATCGTGGCCACCTCAAAAGCGGTGAATATTAACATCAGTCCCTCGTGATGCTTCAGTGAGAAAATTGTGACTTTAAACTGAACGGCGCACCCTGGTGGCAACGCAGTTCACTATGAAAGATGAAGTGGCTTTTGAGGGGCCTGGAAAGTTTAAAAAGTCTTGAAATTTGGCCCACCCTTCCAATGTGAAGAAGGCTTTGTTGTTATGTGAACATTCTTCTTGAAAAGCACAAAATGGCTCCACAGCGCCCCCCACAAAATTTCAAAACATCAGCCCCTGCTCTGTGTTTTATGTATGAGTCTGAAACCTGGTAAGCTTATGGAAGATATCAAGATGTACAAAAAAGTCTCTTGGAGCAATATCCCAAATCCAACAGGAAGTCTGCCATTTTAAAATTAATGCGTAATTTTGGCAACATTTTCCCCTCTTTTCAGGCACCGTACTTTGACGAACTCCTCCAAGGGATTTTGTCAGATTTACGCGATCTCCAGTGCGTGGAATCTAAACACCTTTGTGATGTTAAATTGCGAATCTTTTTACGTTCAGGGAAACGGGGTGGTCATGGTAGCACGTGGAGTTTCAATCACTCACCAAAAAGCAGTAATCTGCTGTCACTAAAAAACACAATGTTCAATCTCTCTCAAAGGTCGTAGGCGTGATGAGACTCGAGCTCGGAAATGTTCGTTATGCCATTTGTCAGTAATGGTTAGACCGCCAGCTGGTGCGATGACTATAATCATGATTGAATGGGATGAAATGTTTGCTGGTGGTTAAATGCATGAATTCCATCAATGTGACATCAGATCGGACGTGCTGGTTTTAGGTGTAAGGCGTGGCTCGACGTGCCAGGGGTGCGAGGGCCCTCATAACGCTGCTTGCAGCTTTAATTTCATTTTTATTATTCTTCTGTGTTGAGATTTCAAGAAAAGCAGTAATGACTAATTATTCAGACATTTTAAACAAGTAAAGAGTCACATTACAAGTTCAGGCAGCATCAGTCACTCATTCATTATTTTATTTCCATATTAATGTTTTTAAATCAGGCTGCATTGCTGACTGTCATCTTCAGATGAAGGTTTAATTTGTTAGTATACTTGTAGATGTTCACCTGACACAGAGACTGCTCTTTTCTATAAAACTAAACTTAGCTCTTGGAGTTGTTTTCAACAATAATATAAATAATTACTTATTAATAAATAAGCTGTCAGTGAAATCAACACACAGTCCTGAAGCAATAAGGAAATAGAAAGTTGGAGCTCAAGGAACATTTGAATGATTTAGAAAACTTCACTGCTCCACCGACACATTTCGGCTTGTGGCATTCATCAGGATCATCATCACCATTGTTAGATCTTATGCTCGTCTCCGTGGAAGGAGCTGCGATGTGGTGCCAGAAATTTCTGATCCGTTTCTGCAAAACACAAAACAGAGCCAACATGAGAGCAGAAACTTTACTTCCACATTTCAAATTCAAAGCCCGAATTATTCAGGAGCTGAAGAGCAGGTTTCCTTCTGTCTAAAATGTTGTTGTTGTCATGTTATTTATCATAACGTACTTTGTTTTACAGCAGATAATTGACCGCTCTTAAAGAGGAAAACTCAAATAAAATATCACATGAGATGTCGACTGATAAGGTGGAGCTGGTGCTTGTTAACCCTAAACTTTAAAAAAGTAAACTTTATAGATTAAAAAAAAAGAAAGTCTGCTTCACAATCATTTCACCGGCTTAAACGGTTTTCCTAATGGGTGTCTTTTTCCAAAATATCCGACCCTGTGTCACTGACTTCAAGCAATTTCAGTCAAACAGTCAAGAAGGTATGGAATCGTCTCTATCTGCCATTCTGCAATCCATCTCATGTAAGCAATAATGTGGCGCACAGTGTGACGTGAAAAAAGGCACACACCTTTGACGTTGCGTGACGAACTCTGTATTCCTCGTTCACACGTAAATGCAAAAAAAAAAAGGGTTTTAAAAAATCGTGTGGACGAAACAGCTGCGTTTTCAAAAATACCCGTGTAGGTGTGGACGTAGCGTAGAGTTAATAGTTTATTTTATTACTACCTGTCATTTATTGCAGATTACAACCGAAGAACACAAACTCAGAAAGGCTCCAGCTGACAAAGACGTCTGATCTCAGTCCAAATACTGCATTTCTTGTTTCTTTCTACAGTAACACATTCCTGTCAAACACTGCCATCTAATGGTGAAAATGTAAATACAAATTTAGCTAATTCTGAAAATAGAAAGCTCCCTTAACCCTTTGAAGCCGGTCGGAGCAGGCACGCTCTTTTTTTGCGTAACTATTTTTAAATCCCAGTAGCACTGCAACCGCATAAGCTAGCGCAATAATTTTTTTGGCATATGAAACCGGAGGAGTTGTACTTACATCTTATGCCATCAGCTTGTCCTAGGTCCTGGTTTCCTTCCACATAAACCTTTGCAAAAATTGCATAAAAAGCCCTTGCAGGAACAAAAATGTAATAGTCCAGAAACACGCTTTGCCGATCTGATCAGCTGTTCGTAACACTTCCCACATTGAAACAGACGTCAGCGCGAATGATCGCATGTCCACCATTTCCTTCCCGAAACCGGAAGTGACGTCATTTTCGCGGAAAATGTAGTTTTTTACTTGTAAGCCATGCTTCACGGAGACATGGCTGACCCCACCGTGCCGGACCAGGCCGTAACTCCGTCGGATTCATTCTTTGTGCTCCGCGTGTACAGAACGGCAGAGTCAAACAAAACCAAAGGTGGGGGAGTGTGTTTCATGGTAAACAGAAAGTGGTGTGATGCCAGGAGCATTTCTACTCTCTCCAGCGGCTGCTCGCCACATCTGGAGTTCCTGAGCATTAAGTGCCGCCCTTTCTATCTGCCCCGTGAGTTCACCTCGGTCATCGCCACGGCGGTCTACATCCCACCCCAAGCGGACACAGGTATGGCTTTGTCCGAATTACATGATGTGCTGAGCTCGCTTCAAAACAAGGACCCGGGCGCAGCCCTCATTGTAGCAGGAGACTTTAACAAAGCGAACCTCAGACAAGTCATGCCAAACTTTTACCAGCATGTCTCGTGTCCAACGAGAGGGGATCGAATTTTGGATCACTGCTACACGCCATACAAGCAGGGCTACAAAGCTGTCTCACACCCGGCTTTTGGGAAGTCTGACCACAACGCCATCTTCCTCGTTCCCCAGTATAAACAAAGCATACGGAGGGAAGACGTGACCACGAGGGAGGTAAAACGGTGGACTGCCCAATCAGAAGCTACGCTACAGGACGCACTCAATGACGTCGACTGGGACATGTTCAGAGCATGCACAGTCGACATCAACGAGTTTACGGAAGTAGCAGTATGCTTCGTCAATATGCTAGCGGAGGAGATTATCCCCACTGCGAGAGTCACCACATTCCCAAACCAGAAACCGTGGATGGACAGATCGATCCGCACTGCAGTAAACGCCAGGACCGCCTCCTACAACGCGGGTCTCGCCACTGGCGATATGAGCGCCTACAAAGCGGCCTCATACGGCGTGCGGTGTGAGATGCCAAACACTGGTACCGGGAACGTGTGGAGTCCCACTTCCACCAGGGCGACACACGAAGTATGTGGCACGGACTACGCACCATTACGGACTACAAAGCCAGGGACACTGCGCTGATCAACGCTGACTCTGCATTCACCAACGAGCTGAATCAGTTCTACGCCCGTTTCGAGGTTAGCCAAGCGGCTAATGCTATCTACCGCCTGACTACCGAGGACAGTGACGTCATCAGCGAGAGACCGGTGACCAGCATCGCGGAGCATGATGTCCGAGCGGCACTGAGGAGAGTGAACACAAGGAAAGCGGCGGGGCTAGCAGGTGTGTTCACTTACATCTTCAATGAGTCCCTGGTGAAGTCTGTGGTCCCCACATGCTTCAAAAGATCCACCATCATCCCTGTGCCCAAGAACAGCAAACCCTCATCCCTGAACGATTACCGGCCAGTTGCACTGACCTCGGTAGTAATGAAGGTGTTTGAGAGGCTGCTGAAGAACATCATCTCCTCCTCCATCCCAGACACCACAGATCCACTGCAGTTCGCCTACAGATCCAACAGATCCACAGAGGATGCCATCGCCCACGTCCTACACACCACTCTCAGCCATGTGGACAAGAAACAGGGTAACTATGTGCGAATGCTGTTTGTTGATTACAGTTCAGCGTTTAGCACAATAGTGCCCTGCAGACTGTCCACAAAGCTGAGGGATCTGGGACTTAACAGCCGTCTGTGTGCATGGGTGTTGGACTTCCTCACTGGCAGAACTCAGGAGTTGAGGGTGGGCAGGTGCTTCTCCAACAGCATCACCATCAACACAGGAGCACCTCAGGGATGTGTCCTCTCGCCACTGCTCTACTCCCTCTACACTTCAGACTGTGTGGCCACCCATGGCTCCAACACCATTGTGAAGTTTGCTGACGACACAGTGGTGTTGGGTGTCATCTCCAACAACGATGAGACGGCCTACATGGATGAAGTGAAGAATCTGGCATCATGGTGCCAGGACAACCACCTCCAGCTGAACGTCAGCAAGACCAAGGAGCTGGTGGTGGGCTTCAGAAGGGGTCAGCACAGAGACTACAAGCCCATTATCATCAATGGAGCTCCAGTGGAGAGGGTGCAGTCCTTCAAGTATCTTGGTGTCCACATCTCCTCAGACCTGACATGGGCTGCCACATTCAGGTCCAGACCAAAAAGGCTAGGCAGCGCCTTTACCACCTACGACAACTGAGGAAGTTCAGGGTCTCTCCAAAGATCCTCAGGATTTTCTATACAGGGGCTGTGGAGAGCATCCTCACACAGAACATGACATCGTGGTTTGGGAACAGCTGTGTGAAGGACCAAAAAGCTCTCCAGAGAGTGATCCGTACAGCAGAACGCTGCTGCAGGATTGCTCTCCCCCCGCTTCAGGACACCTACACCAGGAGATGCCGGACTAGAGCAGCGCAGATACTGAAGGACCCGTCCCATCCTGGCAACAAACTGTTCCAACTTCTGCAATCTGGTAGAAGGTTCCGCATCTTCCGGGCAAGGACAGAGAGACTCAAGAGGAGCTTCTATCCCCAAGCCATCCGTGCCCTAAACACACACACCCGCCCTCTCACATCATCTATAATTGACTGAGACAGGACTCTCTTCCAGACACTAAACCAAGGCACAATGTACATTTCAATTCCTTTAATTTTAAATACACTCAACAAAAATATAAACGCAACACCTTTGTTACTGCTCCCATTCCCCATGGGATGGACGTAGAGACCTAAAATTCATTCCAGATACACATTATAACCATCCTTCCCAAACAGTGGTCACAAATCAGTCCAAATGTGTGGTAGTGGGCACATCTGCTATATTGAGGTAATCCATCCCACCTCACAGGTGTGCCACATCAGGATGCTGATCTGACATCATGAGTAGTGCACAGGTGTACCTCAGACTGCCCACAACAAAAGGCCACCCTGGAATGTACAGTTTTGTCTCACAGCAAAATGCCACAGATGCCACAAGCAATGAGGGAGTGTGCAATTGGCATGCTGACAGCAGGAATGTCAACCAGATCTGTCGCCCGTGCATTGAATCTTCATTTCTCAACCATAAGCCGTCTCCACAGGCGTTTCAGAGAATATGGCAGCACATCCAACCGGCCTCACAACCGCAGACCTCGTGTAACCACACCAGCCCAGGACCTCCACATCCAGCAGGTTCACCTCCAAGATCGTCTGAGACCAGCCACCCAGACAGCTGCTGGAACAATTGGTTTGCACAACCAAACAATTTCTGCACAAACTGTCAGAAACCGTCTCAGGGACGCTCAACTGCATGCCCGTCGTCCTCATCAGGGTCTTGACCTGACTCCAGCTCGTCGCCGTAACAGACTTGTGTGGGCAAATGCTCATGTGACCAAGTGGTCGGCGGGGTTATGCACAAAATAAATAAACTTAACAACGCCTCCTAGGGGAATTACACCCCCAGGAAATATATTTAAGAAAAATAAATAAAAGGAATAAAAGAAGACCGCACAGATTCAAGGATGCACACTGAGGCAGGTTGGCTTCCAATATTAAAACAGTTTTATTTATAGAAATAAATAAAATATTATAAATAATATTTTATAAATAAAATATTAAAAGTCAAGATGTAGCGTCATTATTGACAGTGTCCTACAGTAAAAATAAACCATCGTGGAACTTGGACTTACCAGCAGCCGTGGAACCAAAAGAAAATCACACCAAAAGAATCACTGCAGACCACCCAGTGCTGTACAAAAGAAAGTGTGAAAACGACCCACCACCTGAGGTCCCAGGGCCACTGGCTCGTCCTCCTTCACTGAAATAAAACACAGAAAAGTATGTTAAAAGAATAAAAGGACACTGAGCGTCAGGCTCGCTACAAATCATAAAAAGACTAAAACACACGTTAATAACTTTAATAAAAGAAATCACACACACACACACACACACACACACAAGGCTTATTCCCCACGGGTCAAACTACCACTCGTGCTGGTAATAATTATTCTCAGGCGTAGGCCGGTCTGGCTCCCCACCGGCTGAGACCGGCCACCCAGGCGATTTAGAGTCCCAGCACGACACTCGGGCAGAGAATCACTTCAGCCCGATCACAGAAGTGTGGGTACGAGCAACAGTCCAGGGTAAAATAGAACACCAGGCGAACCCAAAAAAAGGTAAGCCTACTTAATAAAAACAAGATAAGACAAAACGAGACAAGACAGCAGACTCCACCAAGGAGGAGTTCACAACAGCAACTGAGAAGGCAGTCCACTCTTCCAATTTAGGTTGGACAATTTACCATGGAGAGGTGAGTACAGCAGTGAACCCTGAAACAGATAAGTGTAACCTTAAACTCTTATAGCTATGAATGCTAATAAAAGTAGTTCTAACAGCTTACCCCAGGACCGGAGGCACTATACTCTCATTGGTGGAGATACCACGAACACCTCTCTCCGCAATGGCAGAATTAAACAGACTGCTGCGCTACAACAGGCCGGAAAAGGATATTAACACCAATTCCAGTATTCGGAGGGAATCCAAGGTTAAGCGAGAGCATACCTGTAGCTGTCGTATAATCGGCTCTTGCTGATCAATCCGTCGCAGTACGCCAGCATTTACTGCTGTATCGTACCAGAAGCTCGGGAGGAATTAATCCAACAAGACATCGGCTTAGCTTTATACAGGCTAGCGCCACCCTGCAATCAATGTGCAGGTGGGTTCCCAATTAACCCGATCACCTGATACAAGGAGCGAGTGCAGTGGAAAGAGAGCGAGGGTGGTAGAGCGAGCGAGAGAGAGAGAGAATGAGAGAAGAAAAACAACGGAAGGCGAGTAGCCCATCTGGCTACACTCACATTCGATGGCGTCTGGCATGTTGGAAAGGTGTGCGCTTCACGGAAGAATCATGGTTCACATTGTTCAGGGCAGATGGCAGCTGAGAATGTCCCAGTTCTTGCATGGCCAGCATACTCACCGGACATGTCACCAATTGAGCATGTTCGGGATGTGCTTGACCGGCGTATACGACAGCGTGTACCAGTTCCCACGAATATCCAACAACCTCACACAGCCATTGAAGTGGAGTGGACCAACATTCCACAGGCCACAATTGACAATCTGATAGACTCCATGCGACGATGTGTTGCACTGCATGAGGCAAATGGTGGTCACACCAGATACTGACCGGTTCTGGGTCCCCAGACCCCCAATAGCGCAAAAAACTGCACATTCCAGGGTGGCCTTTTGTTGTGGGCAGTCTGAGGTACACCTGTGCACTACTCATGATGTCAGATCAGCATCCTGATGTGAGGTGGGATGGATTATCTCAATATAGCAGATGTGCCCACTACCACACATTTGGACTGATTTGTGACCACTGTTTGGGAGGGATGGTTATATTGTGTATCTGGAATGAATTTTAGGTCTCTACGTCCATCCCATGGGCAATGGGAGCAGTAACAAAGGTGTTGCGTTTATATTTTTGTTGAGTGTATGTTTATATTGTCTATCCTGTAAAATAGTCAGATGTCTATTCATATTAATGTACAGAATTCACCTGCTTGCTGCTACTACTGCACATTCACCCAATGTATATAATATATATATATATATATATATATATATATATATATATATATATATATATATATATATATATATATATATATATATATATATATATATATATTATATACACTTGGTGGTTGCACCACCAAGGCTGGAGACGGAGCAATACTGGAAGAGCATATGGGAGAAGGACGCAACCCATAACGGCAATGCTCAGTGACTAGTGGATCTGAGGGCAGACCACAGCGACCTCCCTGAACAGGGTCCAGTAACCATCACAGTGGCAGATATCCAAGAAAGGGTCTCCAGTATGAAGAGTTGGACAGCACCAGGGCCCGACATGGTTCACGCCTACTGGCTAAAGAAGCTGACTGCACTCCACGAGCGTCTGGCAGCACAAATGAACCAGCTGCTAGTTAACGAGAGACACCCGGAATGGCTAACTGAAGGCCGGACGGTCCTGATCCCCAAGGACCCCAAGAAGGGACCAGTCCCCTCCAACTACCGACCAATAACCTGCCTCAGTACTACATGGAAGCTCCTGTCAGGCATCATATCGGCTAAGACGAACAGGCACATGGGTCAATACATGAGTGGGACACAGAAAGGAATTGGCAAGAATACCAGAGGCGCAAAACACCAGGTACTGGTAGACAGAACATTCAGCCGAGACTGCAAGACCAAACTGACCAACCTGTGCACTGCCTGGATTGATTACAAGAAGGCCTATGACTCAATGCCCCACAGCTGGATACTGGAATGCCTAGAATTGTACAAGATCAATGGGACCCTAAGAGCCTTCATCAGGAACTCAATGGGGATGTGGCATACAACACTAGAGGCCAACTCCAAGCCCATAGCACAAGTCACCATCAAGTGCGGGATCTACCAAGGAGATGCTCTGTCCCCACTGCTGTTCTGCATAGGCCTGAACCCCCTCAGTGAGATCATTAACAAGACTGGCTACGGATACTGACTACGGAACGGAGCAGTTGTCAACCACCTCCTGTACATGGATGACATCAAGCTGTATGCCAAGAGTGAACGAGACATCGATTCACTGATCCACACTACCAGGCTATACAGCAATGACATTGGAATGTCGTTCGGACTGGAGAAGTGTAGTCGGATGGTAACAAAGAGAGGGAAGGTAGTCAGAACTGAGGAGATTGAACTACCAGAAGGCAACATTGCAGACATAGAGAACAGTTACAAGTACCTGGGGATCCCGCAGGCGAATGGGAACCATGAAGAGGCCGCTAGAAAAGCTGCAACCACCAAGTACCTGCAGAGGGTCAGGCAAGTCCTGAGGAGTCAGCTGAATGGTAAGAACAAGATCCGGGCCATCAACACGTACGCCCTGCCCGTGATCAGGTACCCTGCTGGGGTAATAGGCTGGCCAAAGGAGGAGATAGAAGCCACTGACATAAAGACAAGAAAGCTCCTTACCATGCATGGAGGGTTTCACCCCAAGTCCAGCACCCTGAGGCTGTACGCTAAGCGGAAGGAAGGGGGCCGGGGACTGGTGAGTGTCAGCACCACAGTCCAGGATGAGACAAGGAACATCCAAGAATACATTGGGAAGATGGCCCCAACTGACCGAGTGCTCAGTGAATACCTCAGGCAGCAGAAACCCAAGAAAGAGGAGGGAGACGAGGAACCATCCTGGAAGGACAGGCCCTGCACGGTATGTACCACCGGCAGATAGAGGAGGTGGCTGATATCCAGAAATCCTACCAGTGGCTGGACAAAGCTGGACTGAAAGACAGCACAGAGGCACTAATCATGGCAGCACAAGAACAAGCTCTGAGCACAAGATCCATAGAGGCTGGGGTCTATCACACCAGGCAAGACCCCAGGTGCAGGCTGTGTAAAGATGCCCCAGAGACAATCCAGCACATAACAGCAGGGTGCAAGATGCTAGCAGGCAAGGCATACATGGAACGCCATAACCAAGTGGCCGGCATAGTGTACAGGAACATCTGTGCCGAGTATAACCTGGAAGTCCCGAGGTCAAAATGGGAGATGCCCCCAAGGGTGGTGGAGAATGACCGAGCTAAGATCCTGTGGGACTTCCAGATACAGACGGACAAAATGGTGGTGGCTAACCAACCGGACATAGTGGTGGTAGACAAACAGAAGAAGATGGCCGTAGTGATCGATGTAGCGGTTCCGAATGACAGCAATATCAGGAAGAAGGAACACGAGAAGCTGGAGAAATACCAAGGGCTCAGAGAAGAGCTCGAGAGGATGTGGAGGGTGAAGGTAACGGTGGTCCCCGTGGTAATCGGAGCACTAGGTGCGGTGACTCCCAAGCTAGGCGAGTGGCTCCAGCAGATCCCAGGAACAACATCGGAGATCTCTGTCCAGAAGAGCGCAGTCCTGGGAACAGCTAAGATACTGCGCAGGACCCTCAAGCTCCCAGGCCTCTGGTAGAGGACCCGAGCTTGAAGGATAAACCGCCCGCAGGGGCGTGCTGGGTGTTTTATATATATATATATATATATATATATATATATATATATATATATATATATATATATATATATATATATATATATATATATATATATATTCTTCCTCTACATTTTTTGCACATGTCGAGGAGCGTGTCAGGCTACATTTCACTGTGTGTTATTCTTGTATAACTATGCATGTGACAAATAAAGAACCTTGGTCCTTGAACCTTGAACCTTGAAGAGCCTATACTGGTGTTTTTATAAGTCATGTTTGACTTTATGCTTTTCTGAATACTTGCTGGGATGCTTAGAACTTGAATTGCACTGCTGGAAATAGTTTATTTTGATGCACATGCTGTTTTCTTGGCAAATTTGCATCATAGGATTGTTTTTCGTTTTTCCTGCAGTATATAAAAAATGGTGTATCTCAAAAAATATATATATGAAGACACTCAAAATAAATTTCCTGTTGTTGTAAACTATTTTTTGCAACTTTTGTGTATTTAAAGTTTTGAGGGATAAGCCTCTTAAATTTCTCCAAGTAGAAATATATGTAAAAAAAAAACGATTTTCAATTTTTTTGTAGTTTATTGCACTTTTTTGGAATTAATATAGTTATTATGGACTTAATGCATAGATATTATTAAAATATGGGCTATAACAGTTGTACTGATGTATAGCATCTTGAAATGCTCCCAAAAATGGCACTACAGCATGTAAAAATATAATATAAGCTCTGGCGGACTTGGATCTATGGTAGGTCTTAAAGGGTTAAAAAGCAGTACATAACAAGTTTAACAGCAATGTAGACAAAGTAGATTCCAGACTATAGCAGACTTTGATCAGACTTCAATGTTAGTACTTTAATCTTGAGTGCATGGAGGGTCATTTCAATTAAGAGCCTGACTGTTTTATGTTAAGATAATAAAAGCTCTAATAAAGGACTACATTTAAAAAGTATGATGTAACTCTTTGTGTTTTGGTCTTGTGTATTTTCAGACATGGCATCTGTTGGTCCGCTGCTCCTGCTGATGATGTCAGCCTTTTTCATCATCTCCAGTGTGACCACGTCTCCGTCTGCTGACCAAAGCAAACATGAGAAAGCCCTTCGGGAGAAACTAAAACAAGGCAAGGAAAAACTTAAAAGTGCACTAAAAAATAAGGAGAACCTCAAAAATATTGGTGAACCTTTTCTAACTTTAATCACAGGCATTGGGAATGCGGTAAAAGACACTAGTCATGATATTCTTAAATCTGCTACGTCTGTGGTTAATGTTGTGCCAGTGGTAGGTGCTGTATTTTCTTTACTAATGACAATAGCGATAGTGATAGACGAACATGTTAATGACAAATCATTACTGAAAGATATCAAGGAAGAATTTGAAAAAATCGATCTTAAGCTTGAGAAGCATCATCGGGAACTAAAGTGGAACATCTGGGCAGCTGCAACTTATTCTAAGCCAGAGATGAAAATTAGGACTGCCTGGACTGAATACAAAACACTGCTGGGCAGTCTCGCTGGGGCTAAAGATCAGGATGAAAGGAAAAGACATGAAAAAAGCTTTATAGAAGCCTACTCAAAATATGAGAAAGCTTCTCGGGAAATGGGAGAGTTGCTGAAAAAAACAGGAAAGAGCTTCATTAATAACCTCGGGGATGAACTGGCTGAATATGTTAAATGTCACGAGAAGGAAATCATAGAATATACTTATCTCATTCTTACACTTATCTTCAAGGGCAACATGATGAATCAATTCTACTACAGACTGAAGAACATACAGTCTGAAGCGAGAAATGATGAGATGAAGAAGAACGTATATGTGTAACAGAGTTAATAATACATATGAAAAACATGCACTTACCTGTTCTTAATTTTCATTTTAAGTGTGAATTTTATCTTTTTTTTTTTTTATTGTATTTTATTTTGAAAACCCAGAAACCGGATCTCACCCTAACGTTTAGAAGCTGCTAAGGCTTCCGCTCCTCACAGCGCGCGCTTGCACTGTGAGGGTAAGTCCGGTAATGAAAGGCTCTGGCATTTTTATGGTTTCTGGTGTGAATGTTGTTACATAAGTTATATATGTCAATGTATATAGGTTCATATTGATATTAGAAAGTTTCTGTGTAACTGAAACAAAGGCGGGTTGCTGTTAAATAGTGTTTCTGCCGTATTTATGCTCTTTGGCAGTTAGTCTTTGTCAGCCCCCTAGTGGTTGCTGCGCATAGCAGGAAATGTGTTTGGATTTACCGTTTTTCTGTGCTTTTTGTGATGTTGCTTTACATTGTAGGAGCTACAATTGCCGGTACCACCAGAAGACACCTGTTGAATGTGTTTTATGTCTTCTGCAGGTATGTGAGCTTGTTAACAGCCATTTTGTCTGTAAAGCACAAGCAAGTGAAGATGTAATGCGCTATTGTTAATTTGTCCACTAGAGGGAAATGTTTAGTCGGTGGTATTTATGTTTATCCTGTTATTTTGTTTTATACGATTGTGGAATGTATTTTATTAGTCATAAGATTTCTTTTGTATACAAGCTCAGTATGACAGACTGTAAAATGGGAGAAATTATTATTTTCCACCTTTTCTTTATTAAAAAGTTAATTGTAAGTCTGTTAACACAGCGCGCGCTTGCACTGTGAGGGAGCTACAATTGCCGGTACCACCAGAAGACACCTGTTGAATGTGTTTTATGTCTTCTGCAGAAGTAAACTGTGAAAAGCCAACCCTTCTGAGCGTCTGTGATTCTTGAAGAGCTGGAAGTGTTACATATGAAGCATTGGCAGCAATGTTTGAAATCCAAAAACAATGCATTGATAGCAGTATGACTTATGTTAAACAGGACGTGAAACCACTTATTGATAAATCTAAAAAGCGTGATGATTTGGCACAGGAAGTCTGGGATTTTCTGCAGAAGACATATGACAGGTATGACTGGATGGTTGTTGGATTTATAACCAAAAAATCCAGACATAAAACAATTAAAACCCTGAACAAACACGTGCTGACAGGATTCCAGGATGTGTCAACAGATCGCATTACTGTGGCCGTATCCAGACAGGTGAAAGGGACTCAAAGCAAAGTACAGGAGGTCAGCACAGTCATTGAGAAGTGTATTAAAAAGAAAGTTTTGTGTTACAAGGTGGAAGAGACACTCCGCAGATGTGGGGAAAAGGTGGCAGGAATTCCAATGTCTCAGACTTACACAGCAGTCCACGCCTATACTAGAAAAGCTCACCAAAGCATCAAGGCAAAGGAAGCTAACCCTAAAGCTAAAATTGAAGACCCAGCTGATGATGAAGATGAAGTCAATGCTGCTCCTGAAAACCCTTCAGATCAGACTCCTTACATTTACACAGGGGAGTGTGAGAAATCTCCAGGGGTCAAGCATGGAAAGTTTGTTGTTCTGATCAAAAGTGACGAAGAAATGATGGGAAAAGATCCGTGTGCCAAGCAGGACTGTGGGCAAAGAAAAGGCAGAGGAAAATGTGTGAAAATGAAAGACATGTTCCTTGGAATTTGCCGGTGTAATTATCCATACTATGGGCTTCACTGTGAGAATGACATAAATGATTATGCCATAGAATTAGAGAAAGAAGCAGGGACACAGAAAAATAAACCAACAGTGACAGGCAAGAGGAGGCGAAACAAGAACTGAAACAGCAGAACAGACTTCATGAAGTGACATGAGCTTCTTCTCTAAAATGACATTGAAACATTCGGTAAATCATCTTTTTCCTCAGACTCAAAGTATCTAAGAAACCAAAACCACATTTCTGAATGCGACTAACACTTTAATCCACTGCTCCATTCTCAGTTACTCAATCTGTTTGGATCACATGTTTGTGGCTGATGTGCTCACCGTCACTAAGACTAAAGCTGATTTCATGTAAACACAGGCGGTTAGAAAAACACCAGAGTAGGCTCTGATTGGTTTGAACCTCCTCTGAACATTGTTCCCTTCAAACAACCAAAGTCAGTGTCCGAGATCATGTTCACTTCATGAGATTTTCTGCTGTTCATGTTTCTTTGAGCAGCAGCTGATGATGCACAGCAAAATCTCCAATAAAGCTTCTGTTTCACTGTCATACTTGTGTCTCTGATTTGAATACTCACCTTATATCCTGTCAGTGTGTCGTATCACTCATTCTAATGCACACTTTTAATGTAGTCCCTCCTGACTGGGGGAGTGGAAATTTCTAAGGAAATCCAGATTTTTATTTTGAGTGAAGTGACCCTTAAAAGTTCAGTTCACCTATATCAGCTGTAGGTTACAGCTTAAAACACTTCAAAAACACCAACCTTCTGTTGGATGGACGTGTTTTCTGTCCACTACACTGTAAGTCAGTGCTTTCAAAAAGTTCCCTTTTCATTGGAATATACGTACAGATTTTCAACATCCTAATATCCTAACTATTAAAAAGAGTAAAACACTGACACCATTAAAAACTAAACTAAAACAAGAAAATCCAGTCTGGAAAGTGATGAAAAATACAGTAAAAGGTCAAATCTAAACAAAATAATTCAAAAATATTAAACTAAAACAATAGTTTAACTGGTTTTATGTCTACAGCAGATTTACTGTTTGAATATAATTCAGAAACACTTGACCCCTGTTTCAATCCAGGCGCTCAATGTTGACATTGTGGAGGACTATAAATACCTTGGAGTACACATTGACAATAAACTGGACTGGGCTAAAAACACCAAAGCACTTTACAGGAAGGGCCAGAGTCGCCTCTATCTTTTGAGGCGACTGAGGTCCTTAAACATCTGTCGGAATATGCTCAGGATTTTCTACAAGTCTGTTGTGGCCAGTGCGATCCTCTACGCTGTTGCATCCTGGGGGAGAAGATTGAGGGTTGCTGATGCCAAAAGACTCAATAAACTGATCCGCAAGGACAATAATGTTGTGGGGATGGAGATGGACTCTCTTAAGGTGGTGTCAGAGAGGAGGATGTTGTCCAAGATGAAGAGGTTTAGTGTCTAGACTGGCTGGGGCGAGTGGAGGAACGGTGGCGTGAGAGAGCAGCTTCTGTTTTCCATCCTGAATCTCAGGATCAGATTTTATTGTCCTTGTGCAGCTGCAGTGCAGTGGTTTTGTTTCTGTATTCTGAGGACTGATTCCATCTAGTGGATATCTGAAGACACTACACAGGTTAGTTTGTATGAAGTTCATGGGTCATGTGACTCTTCTCCCACAGAACATGATGCTATGAGTGCCACCAACCTCAGAGAGGTAATCAGACAGTGACTAAAAATCTATGAAAACATCAAAATCTGACAGTAAACATTCTGAGTTGTTTGAACAGGTGTTCAGGTGTGTTCTGTTCATACTCTCCATCACTAAGACACGCTGAAACAGGGTCGGAGAGTAAATATGAAAACATTAGCTCAGTCTACATGTAAAGATGATCTGAGGTCAGCAGGAACAGGGCAGGTGTTTCAGAAGAAAGGTGCTGTAAAACAGCAACAACAAAACAAATGTGTCTAATAAGCAATCTTATTAGTATTACTGATGCTCAGCAATGAAACACAAAGATATTACACACTATTACACACTATTAAAAGCAGTAGCGGTTTTTGATATGGGCGATTGCCCAGGGTGGCATCGATTTTGTTATTGACCAAATACTTATTTTCCACCCTGATTTACGAATAAATTCTTTACAAATCCTACCATGTGGATTCATGGATTTTTTTTTCACATTCTGTCTCTCACAGTTGAAGTGTACCTCTGGTGCAAATTACTGACCTCTGTCATCATTTTAAGTGGGGGAACTTTCACAATCGGTGGCTGACTAAATACTTTTTTGCCCCACTGTATGTCTGATCACAGACAGTGGAAAAATGTCAGTCTTAGTTTTACTGGATCTCAGTGCAGCATTTGATACAGTTGACCACAACATTCTTGCATAGTTCCCATTTCTGTATAGCTGTATATCTCAGATTCCTGTAAAGTTATTTATTTCATATTCTGTATAGTTTTTCATATTTATATCCTGTACATAGCTTGTACTCACTACAGCCTGCACATACTTATAGTTATAGAATATTCACAACATACTTCATACCGTGTACATTATAACATACCATAATAGACCCATTTCTGTAATATACTCACATATCTATATTATTGCTAATATATATTGTAATATATCTATATCACTAAAGCACTTCTGGATGGATGCAAATTGCATTTCGTTGCCCTGTACCTGTGCATGTGCAATGACAATAAAGTTGAATTCTATTCTATTCTATTCTATATTACTCAAACGACTGGAGAACTGGGCAGGTCTTTCAGGAACTGTACTAAACTGGTTCAAAACATACTTAGAAAACAGGAAATACTTTGTATCAATAGGTAACTTCACATCTGAGCAGACAAGTATCACATGTGGAGTTCCCCAAGGTTCCATCTTGGGACCCCTTCTGTTTAACATTTACATGTTCCCACTGGCACAGACTATAAAGAACAACAAAATAAACTATCATAGCTATGCAGATGACACACAAATATATATCACAATGTCACCAGGAGACCAAGGCCCTGTACAGGCTCTTGGTAAATGCATTGAGGAAATTAATGACTGGTTGTGCCACAATTTTCTCCAGCTAAACAAAGACAAAACTGAGGTAATAGTCTTTGGCGCCAAAGAAAAACAATTACAGGTCACCAGAGAACTTCAATCTATACACCTAAAAACCACAAACCAGGTGAGAAATTTGGGTGTAGTGAGGGATGCAGACCTAAACTTAGAAAAACACATTAAGACAATAACAAAGTCAGCTTACTATCACCTCAAGAATATATCAAGGATAAAAGATCTGATGTCTCAACAGGACCTGGAAAAACTAGTCCATGCATTCATTTTTAGTAGGCTTGATTACTGTAACAGCATCTTTACAGGTCTACCTAAAAAAATCAGTCAGACAACTACAGCTCATTCAGAACTCTGCTGCTCGAGTCCTCACTAAGACCAAAAAAGTGGACCACATCAGTCCAGCTCTGAGGTCTTTACACTGGCTGCCTGTCCGTCAGAGGATAGACTTTAAAGTTCTGATGCTGGTCCATAAAGCTCTGAATGGTTTAGGACCAAAATACATCAGTGACCTCCTGACCCAGTATGAACCTTCCAGATCCCTCAGGTCATCTGGATCCGGTCTTTTATCAGTTCCCAGAGTCAGAACCAGACACGGAGAAGCTGCATTCAGCTTTTATGCTCCTTATATCTGGAACAAACTCCCAGAAAGCCTCAGATCAGCTGAAACACTCAGTTTATTTAAATCCAGGTTGAAGACTCACCTGTTCTCAGCTGCATTTGAATAAAGCACCAAATCCACACTTTTAAGCTTAAATTTCCAAACTAACATTTTAACTACTGATTTTATCTATTGTTCTGATTTTATCTGTTTTGATTTTATATACTGTTTTGTTTGTTTGTTTGTTTGTTTGTTTGTTTGTTTGTTTGTTTGTTTGTTTGTTTGTTTGTTTGTTTGTTTGTTTGTTTGTTTGTTTGTTTGTTTGTTTGTTTGTTTGTGTCATGGTCCTGGGTCATTGACCCAGCGTTTTGTGTTTATTCTGATTTGTATTAGTTTAGGGGTTAACCTGAAGTTTGGTGTATTGTCAGCCCTACCTGTGTCTGTCCTTGGTGCTCTGTTCATGTCCCCGTGTTGTGTTGTACATCAGTCTGTTTCCTGTTTTATTTTGAAGGCTCGTGTTCTGGATTTCCTGTTCTGTTCTGAAGGTCTGTGTCTGTTGTTATTGTGTTCAGCTTGTCTCCTCCGGTCCCCATGTGTATTAGGTTCAGCTGTTCTTCCCTCCTGTGTGTGATTACCTGATTACCTTGTGTGTGTATATTTAGTGGGTGTCGGTCTGTGTTCGTTGTCGGCTCGTCTGCGTTCCTCCGTGTATCGCTGCATTCTATGGTGTTTCGTTCCTGTCTCTGCGTCTCTCTGCCCCGCACCCCTTTTGTATGGTCTCAGGTTTGTCTTTAGTTTCTCCCAGTTTAGATTTGTAATTGCTCATGCTGAGTTGCCTGTTTTTGCCACCACCACCTTGTAAATAAACATCACTCGTATCATCAGTTCGCTGCATCTTGGGTCCTCCCTTCCCTCCACACCACACGGCTCCCTCCGCCAGCCGTGACAGTACGAGCCGACCAAACATGGACCCAGCAGCATTCGCACCTACCCAGGAGTTTCGGGAGGAAGTAACCGACACGGTCGCAAGGTTGGTAAACCTGTGGCTCGAGCAGGAGGGAGAAGAGTTCCACCGCGCTGTAGAAGCCAGGCTACAGCAGCTACTCTCTGCACACTCCTGGCTGCTAGACTCGCTTCACCCGCTGGCACAGGACTTCCTCCTTCATGAGCTGCACCTTCACCCTCCAGCCGCTACCGCTTCCCAACCCAGCCCGGCGGTGAAGATTTTGCCCGGCCCGCCGGAGGTTTTGCCCGGCCCGCCGGAGGTTTTGCCCGGCCCGCCGGAGGTTTTGCCCGGCCCGCCGGAGGTTTTGCCCGGGAGGAAGCGACGATCACGCCGTCGGCACATCGCCCCACAGCCGGAGATTAGGACTTCGGAACTGCCGGCTGTGGTGAGTGAAAAAGACACTGTTGTGACAGCTCGTGTGACTGTTTATTCCGGGGCTGTGTTTGTTGAGCCAGCTGCCCAGCCGGTAGCTCGGTTAGCTGCCCTGCAGCCGCTACCTCAGTTAGCCACTCAACCGTCACCTCCATTACAGTCACAGCCAGACCTATAAGACACTTGGTTACAATCCATAGCTCAGTCAATAGCTCAGTTGGCAAGAGACTCATCAGCCTTATCATCACCTATTCAGCCATCATCTTCACCAACTCCTCCTGCACAACAAGTTAAGTCCATCCAACCTGGAAAGAACTATTTTTCACCTGTTCATGTCAAGCAGAGAGACACACCACATACTGTAGTAGTCAGTCCGCAACAGCTGGCCAGCCCAGAGACTGTGACGCACTCCAGGGCCTCCCCAGAGGCTGGGTTCCAGCCCCCGGCCGACTCTGGACCCCTGGAGGTTAAGAAGCCAGCTGAGGACTGTATCCGGCTGTCGCTGCCTGAGCTGAGTCAATGCTCCGTGCAGCTGCAGTCTGCCTTGTGTTTACCAGAGGCCCGTGCGCCTGCTGGTTCTGACCCGTTCCTGCCAGAGGCCCGTGCACCTGCTGGTTCTGACCCATTCCTGCCAGAGGCCCGTGCGCCTGCTGGTTCTGACCCGTGCCTGCCAGAGGCCCGTGCGCCTGCTGGTTCTGAACTATGCCTGCCAGAGGCCCGTGCGCCTGCTGGTTCTGACCTGTGTGTTCCAGGGGCCCGAGGTGCCCACTGGTCCAGAGACTGTTTTCGCTGGGGGGCCCGAGGAGCCCGTCCAGCCTCCTGCTTCGCCTGCTGGGGGGCCCGAGGAGCCCGTCCAGCCTCCTGCTTCGCCTGCTGGGGGGCCCGAGGAGCCCGTCCAGCCTCCTGCCTCGCCTGGCCCGGCTTCAGCATCATCGGCTTCAGCTTCGCCTGGCCCGGCTTCAGCATCTTCGGCTTCAGCTTCGCCTGGTCCGGCTTCAGCATCATCGGCTTCAGCTTTGCCTGGTCCAGCCTCTGCTTCAGCCTCGTCTGGTCCAGCCTCTGCTTCGGTCTCGTCTGGTGCTGCGACGGCCACGCCACCTTCGGGTCCCGAACTGCCGCCTCGACATCGGCGGTCATCTGCCAGGCCGCTGGTGGAGCGTCATCGTCAATATGGACGACCTCCTAGACGCCGCCGCTGCCTTCCGCGTGGTCGGCCTCCAGACTTGTGTCATCGCCGCCGTTGCTGTCCGCACAGTCGGCCGCCTGAACGGTTTCCTCGTCGCTGCCGTTGCTGTCCCCACGGTCGGCCGCCTGAACGGTTTCCCCGTCGCCGCCGCTGCCGTGTGCACGGTCGGCCCCCTGAACTGCCTCCGCTCCGCCACCGCTGCCTTCCGCTCGGTCGGCTTTTGGAGCTGTGTCGCCGACGTGTCGCGGACTTCTGAGCTGTCAGCCTCTGGGCCGGCCTCCTGAACTGTGTTGTTGTTCTTGTGCTCCAGCATGTGTGTTTTTGTTTTGGTCAGTTCCCTCGGTTCGCTGGAGCTTGTTCTGTTCGGTGTTGGTCCCCTCTCTCGTACCACTGTGTGTGTGTCATCTTTCTGCTCCTGTAAAAGGAAACACATGGGTTCATCTGCACCTTTGTCAGGTGGGGGTTAGCTTCACACAATCATGTTCAGTCAGTCAGTCAGTTATTTTAAAATTCTTACTCATTCACTCAGTGGTTCCTTCTTTTGCTAATTGTGGAAATTATCATCGCATTCGTTTCCACGCTCAGCAAAACGACGTTATTTCAAAAAGAAAAATAATTTAGACTGGATTTCCTCGTTGAATCCTTTTTGGGGGGGACTCTCATTTCCTAATTGTCCCAAATAAGTGGCTTTCTCCTGAACCCATTTTAAATGTGGAGAAACTCACTTGCAACAATTTTCTTGACGACGTGTAACGCTTTTAATTCCCGACTTGCAGATCTGCTCAAAGAAAAGAAATTCACAAGCAAAAATCAGTGCTTGTTCAAAAATGAAAAATAAAAAATAACAGAGATTATCAAACCAAACTCTCAGTGCACTGTGAAAGTATCAAAATAAAAAGGCCTTGTTAAGTCATGACACAAACTCCTCATCATCTTCACAACAGGAGAAGAATCATCAGCTAGATTCACTCCAAACCAACCATCAACTGCACAACACACAACATAACCCTAATGTCATATTAGCTATGAGTTTAATCACCCGGTCTGTGCTCTTCACTCATTTAAGCCACAGATCTATTTTATTCAATTTTTCCTTTTTCCCTTCATCATAAAACATGTGACATGCTGTCATGCACTTCACAAAAGACGTTTGTTCTGATGTATTCAGAGTTGTGTATCTAAATACAGGATTCACTCGCACATCAAAACAGGAAACTCAGTGTTTTAGAGTCTCCACTCAACACACAACAACTCCAACACATCTCATTCACTCGTGCTAGAATTCAGTCACCTTTCATTAATCTAAAACCGATCAACTAATTTGCATATCAGCTATTAACCCACTAAGTTGACAGGACGACAGAAAAGCATGTTCAAAATAGTATCACAAAAGACAATTTCCCTCATACAGTAAATTACATGTGCTGCCTCAATCAAGCAGGAAGCTTCTCCCAATTTACCATTTTAACAACTAAATTTATTGTCTGATCACTGGTTGGTCAAACCAGGATCTTTTTTCCCACAAAAGTTAAACTGTTGTCCTGCAACCTGGAGAGTCAATTTTTTGCATTGGATACATTCAGTATTTAATAACAAGTGTCTGCTAAATTGACACTAATTTAACACTGATGAAAGATAACAAGCTAATTTTCATTGCATGGGTGTTTGTGTTATTAGGCAGGTCTAATGCATGTCTGTGGAGCTGCATCTCCAGCAGAGCATGTTCTTAAAGCTGCCTTTCCTACACATTTCTCTGCTATTATTTAATCATTTCTTAACTAATGTGCTATGAGTCTTCATGAGTCATTTTGTGTTTGGAATTGTTAGTAGGGTTAATGCATGTTCTGCTTGTGTGTGTGTGTGATTTTGTATATGTTTCTATTTTCGCAATGTTTCAGACTCCGTCTCAATTTTCCAACTTAAGCAGTCAGTTTTCTTTTCCCCAGGTTTGCTAACCCAAATTTTGATTTCCCACATTAAATAATTCCTATGTGTTCTCACCTAGTCTTCTCACTCTGTTGTCCTCTCACTCTTTTGTCCTCTCCCACTTCAACAGTCCCGGCAGTTCTCCTTCAGCTTTGTCCTGTCTAGTAGCTGAAGTGCTGCTGCTGCCTTCTTGGGCGACTTCTTAGCAGCTGCTGCCGGTTTCTTGGCTTTGGCCGCGGCGGGCTTCTTGGCTTTGCTCTCAGTAGCCTTGTTCATCTTGAAGGATCCGGAGGTCCTGGTGCCCTTGGTCTGCACCAGAGTGCCCTTCGCCACCAGGCTCTTGATGGCGGTCTTGACACGGGCCTTGTTCTTGTCCACATCGTAGCCTCCGGCAGCCAGAGCCTTCTTGAGAGCGGCCACAGACAGGCCGTTGCGCTCCTTGGAAGCGGCCACGGCTTTCACAATCAGCTCGCCCACGCTGAGGCCGACCTTCTTGGGCTTGGAAGTCATCGTCTTCTTCTTTTTGGCCTGAACCTCGGCGCAGGGCGTGTTTATGATGGAGCCTTTCCCACCACAGCGCTGGCACGTTGAACGCATCATGAAGGGTCCATTTCTTTCATGTCGCTAGCCGCATGTGGCTTGCCCAAGTCACTCAGTCCTTTTTGAGCATTTCAACATGCTGCCGCCGCAGACCCTGGCCTCAGATCCAGCAAGTTTAGCGCGCTGATCTCCAAAAAAGTCCCGAAGGCCAGAAAGACGTCAAATAAGTGTCTCGTGCTGAGAACTCAAACAAAAACTCCTCTTCACGCTGCCATCTTGCTCGCCCCTCCGTGAAATTCAACCAATCAGACAGGAAGATGGGTTTGCTTTCTTCTTCTGCTGCTGTTTATCCACATTGCTGCTGCTTTGCTGGGACTTTTTGTGCTCAGGACTTGCTGCTGTCTCTTTATCATGGAGCTGCATTTCTTATCTTCAGGGAGGAGTGAGCTCGCTTGTGAGGTTGAGAAACACATGGCACTGTAAATAAGTCAGCCAGAAACTTGGCCTGCATGTTTCCAATGGTGTTAAACTATAACTTTCTTCCGACTGCTGCATGTGGAAAATTGATTCAGGTCTGCTTTTCACCTGAAAATGACAAACTAAGACATGTTCATTATTATCATCACTGCTTAATCAACACACATCTCTCTCTCTCTCTCTCTCTCTGTGTTTGTGTGAACAATCCTTTCTTAAAAGCAGAAAATGACATTGTAGTTGTTTTTCGGCTGATCAACACAAAACCTTTTTCCTATGATTATTTTTCATCTACAATATAAATTCTCTCTCTTTTTCACTCTTCTTTTTTTTTTTTTTTTAAATAGCTGGTGACCTGCAAAATCACCGCTCTCACTCACAATCAGAGGCAATCACTTTTGCACAGTGCACAAAAACACTGTGATGTCAGACACATTCACACTCACTTTTTCATCTGCATAAATAAACCATATGGCTGGAGATATGTGCCATGGTGATCCATAAGCATGATCACCAGTTTATTTAATTATTTTTAATCCAACAAAACAAATAAACAAAAACATGATGCTGATGCTACACACACACACGAGTCAAGGTGCAGAAAAACTGCTCATGGAAACGCTGCACACTCTCTGTTTCCCTCTCTTTGAGTAGGTCTCAGACAGCTCTTGATCTGATAATGTGTAGCTTGCTCATCAGCTCAAAAAACAAAAACAAAACTGCAACGCGACATCACACAGTAGTTGCATGCTCTGCCCACAGTGGCAAAGTCTTACACTTACATATTCAACACAGCTTCTCCATCATGTATTTTTAGATGTTTCATACAGGGTTGAGCATATTAGTTGTTTTCACAGGTGTGCTCTATATCTCAACAATGGCTCATAATAAGACGACCGTCTTCCACACAGGTCAAGTGCCTCTATGCACTTCATGAGTTTAAATATTTACCTATATCACTTCACCTCACATGTCATTGTACTGAATTTAAGCAACCACAAGCTTAATGTAGATTACTTTTAACAACTATCCACCTCAATTAAATCTATGGTCTGGCACACAGGCTGCTGTCGATCAGGGCAAGCTACAGAATAAACATTGTGTCAGCAAGGGGTGGGGGGAAAGCCATTCACCAGAGCATATCTTAAGTGCTGCTGATGTGGGCTGGCCTTCTCCACAGCTCTCCAAGGCTGGTGTGTTTTCTGAAAACTTCTAACATTTGAATCTCTTCCATTTATAAGCCTGCGATTAACCGCACGGCTCAGGTCCGCGTGACCGCGCTCGCGTGAACCCGCGCAGCTGTGGAGCCGTCGCTCTCTCTCTTTTTTACATAAATACTTTGTGCTGCCAGGAGCAAAGTCCAGCACAAACGTCTGTCTCCCTCCGACTCACTCTTGGTTGCTTAGAAACCCATGATAACAACAACAGTCGGTGTCACAGACCACATGTTCTGCTCCGCACACACTCACACAACAACAACGACGACGACGACAATGACAACAACACAAAATTGGCCTACTGTCCAGCACAATCTGGACCCCGCGGAACTTCTCAACACCCCACTGAGCGGTGGAGAACTCACAACAGTACCCCACACAGCGGTCTGTATTTCGCCCCACTAAGACGGCGAACCAAAAAAAGTTCGAACTGCGCAACTCTGCGACTTAATGCTTCTGTACAAAAAACCCCACTGAGCGGCTTTGTACATCGCCCCACTTAGACGGCGAATTTTAGCCCCACTAAGCGGCCACGGACAACGCCCCACTGAGCGGCGAAGACGTAATTTTAGCCCCACTAAGCGGCCACGGACAACGCCCCACTGAGCGGCGAAGACGTACAGTTATAGAGTTGGACTCTAAACTTACTCGGTGTTGCTTAGCGTGTAATATCAGCCTCGAATCCCGCCAATCGCCATTCGTCGAGGAGAAAAGACATACAGCGAATCCACAGGAACTTCCTGGCTGACGTCAGTCTTTCAGCGTGTCCCTCCTCCCCTCGGTGAATGCGATTCCAGGGCTCCGGCATCGAAGGACCAATTAATGATAGGTTTGTAGCATAAACCTATTCGCTGGAACGTTAAGACAATATAATTACACTGCTAAGCAAGACACAAGTAGGCAAAGTTCTTCATGTTACTCGTGCACGGGAGAGAACCGGACAACCGCTTGACTCCAGTTGGTCTCGTCCGTTCTCCCGTATCACTGTCCTTTTATTGAGGTTACATGAATATGCATAAGTTCATTAACATATGACGTCTACATACACAAAGAGTACCTTGCCTGTGTGTGTGTGTGTGTGTGTGTGTGTGTGTGTGTGTGTGTGTGTGTGTGTGGGGAGACTGCTGATCAAAGGGTCAAACATCCTTGGTCAGGAAGAGGGTAGCCTCCCCCTCACCCTATGGTTCATCCTAGATAACACGGTGAGGAAGTCCTGCAGTTCATCTAAACAAAGAGCACTTAGACTAGAACAGACGCAACTACGTTAATCCTACCATAAAATAATAAGACACGGTATGACCTCTCATGCTCCCAAAGTGCTGTCTAATACACACAAAGTTTGCAGACTATCAAGGATCAAAACCTCTACCAATCTACAACTAATTACAAAACTCTAAGCATATATAAGTAAATATTTCTAAGCATAAATGACAATCAACAATACAAATCTAACATGTACTCTCCTTCCTCAATTTTGAATCTTAACATTCTGCATGGGTTCGGGCGGGGGAGGCGACGGAGAGCGCGCACACGCAGCCGTGGGCGGGGGCGGAGAAACACGGATCCCGGGGCGCAATACGGAGCCCATAGGCTTAAGCCGCCGCTCGGCATCCCTCTCCCGCAGGCGTCTATCGATCCTACGGGTGAGGGAAGCCAATTCTTCGAAGGATTTAGTTTCCTCGTGAAAAGCTAGTTGGTCCGTCATCTGGTCGGTTAGTGACCGTAAAAAAAACCCACGGAGGGCCGAATCGGGCCAACCCACGGCGACCGCTCTGGTACGGAACTCGACTAGGTACTCCGCGATACTGCGCCGCCCCTGACGGAGCCCCAGCAACTTCTGCGTGGCGTCATCCTCTGAGACCGGAGGGGAGAACATAGCCCGGAACTCCTCCAGGAAATCATCGTAATCGCAATCACGAATGGAGTGAGAGGTTAAGTAGGCCTCAGCCCACGCTAAAGCGCGTCTCCGTAACAAACCCACGAAATAGGAGATCTTAGCTGCATCCGTGGGGAAGGCGTGTGGCGTGCGGCTGAAGAACAAGGAGCATTGAAAGAGGAACCCCCCACACAGGCCTAACTCCCCGTGGAAGGGCTCCAAAGGCGGAGGCGAAACGCTGCGGAGCACGGGGTCGGGCGGCTTGGTTCGCAGCTGTTCCTGAGTGTCACTGAGCTCTTGGCAGCGGTCTAGGAGGGATTGGAGCTGCTGATCGTGGCGACCGAGAATAGCGCCCTGTTTATTAATGGCGGAGCGGAGTGGATCTGCTGGGTCCATACTGGCCAGTCCGTACTGTCATGAACCGAAGTTCCACGCACAAGCTGGACCCAGGAGCAGAACACACACACAGTGGTACGAGAGAACAAAAAATAAACTTTATTATAACTGAGGGTGTCCCGGGAGGGTAGAAGGGAAAAAACGCACGGAACCAGAGAAACCGAGGGACCAGGAGGCGAGTCGCGCTGGAACGCCGAGAGCGGGACTGTGGAAGGCTGAAACAGAAAAAGGAAAAAGGATTATTGGGGTGCGGGGAAAACGGCAGCATACGAGGGGAGGTAGAGTACGCGTCTTACGATGATAGCGGGGCCGAGGGAACCGGAGGGAGGGGTGAGGGTCCGTGGGAAGAAGCTCCAGAAAGGTCGAGGCAGCTGGGGCTGATCGTGATCCAAATTTCCGGACGGGCAGGTGGACAGGCTGGTGGCTCAAACACGCCGAGCTGTGATCTGAGTACACAGGGCAGAGTTAGTGTTAGTTCACACGGATAGGTTTGCATAAGGGCTTTCCCGCAGGTGTACGTTACCGCTGAAGGACGATTACGGACTGGCGTGGAGCAGCAGGCTAGGCAGGATTAAATAGTCCACCTGGTGATCGCCTGGGATGGGATGCAGGTGTGGAGTTAGCAGCCACGCCCACGGGAGTGGGCATCCCATCAGCACCTCGGACGCCGGGCCACGGACCATGACAGGGATAGGAAGCTTGAAACAGACGTTTCTACACTGTGTCGACCTGAGAGGTTTCTAAACACTTACTCCAATAATACTTGAAAGCGCTCAGGGCACATGACTATGGCTAACCGGGGATTTTTGTTTGCATGATTACTGCCAGATAAGAGGAGGCGAGAGAGAGAGACTGCTGGGAGTGCTCATTTCACTTTTTCCACTTTCAACAGAGCATTTTATTTGGTGTAACATGGGACCTTTCCCCCTCATTATAATCCGATATTTACATACTGCGCTGCTATAAACAATATGCAGGATATCTGCTTCTTAAAAATTTTAATGGCAATGAAGTTTTTTCTTCCTTTTTTTTATTCCCACTGAGGCTTCTGCTGCTTTACAGTGTGTAGAACAAACCTGATGACACAAACACCTGGAACACTAAAGGCGACCATAGCTTGGGGGACTGGGAGCAAAAACTGAAGCCAACCGATTGTCACGGATCACTGTCTTTAATGGTCCCAATCAGAGATGGGCAGTAACGCGTTACAAGTAACGCCAGATACTTGTAACGCCTTCCTGTAAGCTCTGTGCTCACAGGAAGCAAAAAAAAAAGATCAGACTTGTGAAACAGAAAGTAAATTGTTTGTAAATTATGTAGACATTAGTAAAAGGTTTTTGCTTGTGGTCAAATTGCTTTGGATTTTGAAACACAGTGTAGATTGAAACACACATTTATGAGTCAGGAGTTACACATACATCTGAAGTGTTACGAAATCAGTTTTACCCTGGTTCTTTTATTCCTCAAGGCATCCAGACACCGGAACTCAGTAGTTATTTCACAAAACCTTTATTCATCTTTATTTATCTTTATTTAAGCATGCACCTTCTAGAAAGGAAGATGTGCAAGGACGGTGTCCATCTGCAAAATCTTCACTCCTTTGTTAGTTACAGCCAGCTTTATAGAAGTGACCCCATCATAAAACCCTTGGTGTCCTGCAAACTCTGTGTGTCTGTGTGTATGCACAAGCACATGAGCGCCAGTGTGTGCACGTACCCGTATGTCTATGTGAGTGCACGTGAGTGACTGTATGCGCGTACATGTGTGTGTCTGTCAGTGCACGTAAGTGAGTGTGCATGTAGGTGTAGGTGCGTCGTAACAGTTAAAGCACTGTGTGTGTCTCTGTGTACGTGACTTCCTGCTGGTCATAAAAGTCCATCTCCCTTCCAGACCACAGTTATCCAGTTACAAATGTTGAGACCCCCACCCAGGTATCCTCTGGAGAATTTCCACTCAGCATTAACTCCTCTTTGTCTTACTTTCACAGCTCAAACTGGGGGAGGATCTCCTAAAATCTACTCCTAAGTTCATGACACAGTCAGGCCTTTATTTATATCCAGGGCAGTGTCAGTGTCTCACAATTCTACATCCTACATCTAACACATTCCTAAACTCTAAAATAGATTAGATTAGATTAGATAGAACTTTATTAATCCCTCGGGTGGGTTCCTCTGGGAAATTCGATTTCCAAAAAAGCACAGCACCGACAGAAGTTACAGAATATTATATATATATATATATACATACACACACATATATATATAAATACAGAGACAATATAAATAAAATATACGAAGGGGATAAATAGAATAAATAGGAATAAAAAAATAAAAATACAAGTGAATTGCACATTTCAAGTATTGAGTCTATTGCACTGTTGACTATTTACAAAAGTATTGCACAAAAGGTATTGCACAGTGAGGTGAAGAGGCACTACAGCTTAGTTGTTCCCCCCTCCTTTGTCCTCCTGTTTCCCCTCCCTCTCCCCTCCAGAGAGGAGTTAAACAGTCTGATGGCGTGTGGGACAAAGGAGTTTTTAAGTCTGTTAGTTCTTGTCTTTGGGAGAAGCAACCTGTCACTGAACAGACTCTTCTGGTTGTTTATGGCCGTGTGCAGAGGATGCCTGGCATTGTCCATAATGTCCATCAGTTTCTTTAATGTCCTTTTCTCTGCCACTGTCACCAGAGTGTCCAGCTTCATGCCGACCACAGAGCTAGCCCTCCTGATCAGTTTCTCCAGCCTGGATGAGTCCTTCTTTGCTGTGCGTAGAAAAGTACTCCAGCAACCACCGACTGGTAAAACATCCTCAGGAGCTTCCTGCAGATGTTAAAAGACCTCAGCCTCCTGAGGAAGTACAGTCGGCTTTGGGCTTTTTTATACAGGTGCTCTGTGTTGCATGACCAGTCCAGTTTATTGTCCACCCACAGCCCGAGGTACTTGTACTTGTTGACCACCTCCACCTCCTCCCCCTCTATCTGAACCGGCAGTGGACCTTCTCTGGACCTCCCGAAGTCCACAACCAGTTCCTTAGTCTTTGAGGTGTTGAGTTGCAGGTGGTTTGTGTGACTCCATGCGACAAAGTTCCTCACCAGACTTCTCCTCTTCCTGATCATCCCAGATACACCCCATGATGGCTGTGTCGTCTGCAAACTTCTGAATGTGGCATAATTCAGAGTTGTAGCAGAAGTCAGAGGTGTACAGGGTGAAGAGAAGAGGGGACAGCACAGTTCCCTGTGGTGCTCCTGTGCTGCTGACCACTGTGTCAGACGTGATGTCCTTCAGCCTGACGTACTGTGGTCTGTCGGTGAGGTAGTCGGAGATCCAAGCGACCAGGCAGTGGTCCACCTCCATCCTGTTCAGTTTCTCCTGAAGCAGCCAGGGCCGGATGGTATTAAAGGCACTGGAAAAGTCAAGAAACAGGATCCTGACCATGCCTTTTCCCCCATCCAGGTGTGAGTGGGCTCTGTGTAGGAGGTACAGGATAGAATCCTCCACTCCGACACCCGCCTTGTATGCAAACTGTAGTGGGTCCTGGGCATGTTGTACCTGTGGTCGGAGGAGGTTGAGGAAGAGCCGCTCTAGAGTCTTCATAAGATGTGACGTCAGTGCCACCGGTCGGAAGTCATTCAGCTCATTGGGCCGGTTCTTTTTGGGGACCGGAACGATGCAGGATGTCTTCCATAGGGCGGGCACTCTCCCCAGTCGCAGACTGAGGTTGAAGACTCGTTGTAGCGGCTCCCCAAGTTCAGCAGCACACGCCTTTAGCATCCTAGGACACACCTTGTCTGGGCCTGCTGCCTTTCTGGGGCGAAGCTTCCTCAGTTGTCTCCTGACCTGATCCACTGTGACACTGGGAGGTGTTTGGGAGGAGGGGAGGGGGGGAGATGTCTTGCTGCTGAGAGAGGGATTGGAGGAGGGGGTGTGTCGAGGAAAACCTGTTATTTTACTGTTACTTGGTTATCATTTACAGGCACTGTCATTATTTCATCATTACTTCATTAGTCTGTATTACTTATCTTCAGTTTATCCTGTATCATTTATTGTTTATTTCAGAGCACGTAGGATAAAACCCATTCTAGATGTAATACTCTATCATGTGGCGAAAGCACCTCTCGAGCTAGAGGGTCCAGTTGGGCCTCCTGCAGTCACTTGCAGGCTTACACAAACATGCACATACAGAGTTATGTAAAACACGCACGTTCACATACACACTTAATAAGAACAGAAAGGTCGTCTTAGGACAGTCTCTCTGAGAGCTACACTATCACAAAGTGCACAATGTAATACACACTTGTTTTTCTCTAAAGTAGCAGTTGATTTCCATATAAGGAGAACTTTTTGAGTGCGAGGAACTGTTATCATTGCCAGTAAGGTCTAACTGTGTGACGTCATAATGACTATAAAGCTTTCTGTCTTTGTGCAAACAAAGAAGAAGTCCGGCTCTTCCCACACTGTAATGTGTGTTTTAATAAATGATCTGTGCTGACCCAAACTATATCCCAGTCGTAGTCTCTTCCTCGAAATCCGAACCATGACAATTCTGGTGCCGAAAAACCCGGTTTGAGGAGGGACAAATGGAGCGTGGCTGGGGTATGAGTGGTGTCAGACGGACAGCCAGGAGGCCGACTGAGTGATGGGCCCCGGAATATGAGAGGTAAGCACCGCCTGTTGACGTCCAAAGGTGCTGAATTGGAAATTAAAACCAAATTAAATGTTCACTCAGTGGGGCTTCTGTTCTGTTCTGATCTTGAGTAATTCGTTTTAAAATAGGGCATATTAGTCTGACTAAATTCATTGCTGTTTATTTTGGGGGTGAATTTTGAGTTAAGAAGTTATGTGTTTAAGTCAAGGTGTGACAGTGTGTGAAAACAGCAATTATTACAGTGATTCACACTGATGAGAGATTGTTGTCTAAGAACTGATTTAAACCTGATTTCAATGTTTGTAAAGTAATAAACTTGCAAACAAAAGCTTTGAGTGCAGCTAAAAGTAAATAAAGCAGGTATAGAAGAAGGGGAGGAGTCAGGTGGTAACAGACACTCATATCCAGGTTATCAGACTTTGCACTGAACCTCCTTTCTGAAACAGATCACCACCTCCATTGTCAAATTTGCTGACGACACTGTTGTTGTGGGCCTGATCTCCGACAACATCGAGACGGCCTACCTGGAGGAGATTAGGTACCTGGAGAACTGGTGCCAGGAGAATAACCTCCTCCTAAACATCAGCAAGACTAAGGAGCTGATCGTGGACTTCACTACAAAGCAGGCGAGGAATTACAAACCCCTCATCATCAGTGGCACGCCAGTGGAGAGAGTGGACAGTTTCCGATACCTGGGTGTCCACATCACTCAGGACCTGTCATGGTCCTGCCACATCAACACCCTGGTTAAGAAAGCCCGTCAGCGTCTCTTCTTCCTCAGAAGACTTAGAGACTTCCATCTGCCACTGAAGGTGCTCAAGAACTTCTACTCCTGCACCATCGAGAGCGTCCTGACGGCAAACATCTGCACCTGGTTTGGGAACAGCACCAAGCAGGACAGACGAGATCTGCAAATGGGTGGTGCGCTCAGCCGAACGCATCATTCAATCAGAGCTCCCTGACCTGCTGTCCATCTACACCAAGCGGTGCAAGTCCAAAGCTAGGAAGATTATGATGGACCTCTCCCATCCCAACAATGGACTCTTCTCACTGTTGAGGTCTGGGAAGCGCTTCCGCTCCCTTAAGGCCAAAACAGAGAGAATGAAGAGGAGCTTCTTCCACCAGGCTATTCGGGCCCTGAACCAGGTGTAGGACTGGACTCTCCCAAACACATTACATCACTATAAGACTGGACTCTCACACACGTCACATCACCACACGCACCACCATACATTTCCTATAATTTATAGTCTTTATAATCTCTTTCTGCTATCTGCACATTTTTTACTGTAAATTTCTAAGTTGATTTGTAAATTTTGTAGTAACCTGTAAATTGTAAATATTGTAAAACTTTTTTCTGTCATTTAATGGTCGGCCATTGCACAGCTACAAGCATTTCACCCTCATGTCATACTGTGTATGGTTGTGTGTGTGTGTGACAAATAAAATTTGAATTTGAATTTGAATTTGAGATCAGTTTTAGGCTGCTTTAACTCTTTATTTGTGGTGCAGTGTCAAGCCACGGGAATGAATCAATGAGCACAGGTCACATCAGTGTGTGGTGTTGTTTTCAAATTTAGAGTCAGGATGTTGGCTCTGCAAAAGACTGATTGCCCTTACTCCCATATATCTTGGCTTGGATTTGTCAGTATAAGTAAACTGGCTTGGTAGTATACTCTGGGAGAGCACTAAGATAACAACACAACAATGCATTCCAGGAATGTTCCCAGACTGACCTGTACTGTGTGTGGTCATGTTTAGACATATTTGTGAGAACAGAAAATTGGCATGCTACTCTACAGCTCTACTTGTGGAGATCAACAGTCACTTATGGGCACAAAATATGGATCCCCATGAGTTTGAAGGGATTTTTGAGGCACAAAATGTTGCTTTAGTGTCAGGGTTACAATTAGGTTAAAGTTAGGTTTAGGCATTCATTTTTGAAGGTTAGGGTTAGCAGCTAGGGAAAGCATTATGTCAATGAGATATCCTCACTAAGATATGAAAATGAGCATGTGTGTGTGTGTGTGTGTGTGTGTGTGTGTGTGTGTGTGTGTGTGTGTGTGTGTGTGTGTGTGTGTGTGTGTGTGTGTACAAGCTAGATTTCACCTGCTGAGGCAAACATAAGGGGGCAGAAGGAGAGTAAAGGCAGCCAGGTAGACGATGAAGCAGAAGCAGACATTTCCTCCTCATCTATCTCTGCTGATCCGACACTTAAAGATGCTGTAGATATCCAAAGGATGGTGCCATTTTCTGAGAGTAAGAGGCTTTAGATCTGCCTACATTACCCCAAAGTTGTTGAACTAAAGTGAGTGGGATGACTGGTGTGTTTATTTTCAGCAGCTCGCTGTGTTTGCCTTTCAAGGAAGGTGGAGTTAATCTGTTTCAGAATGAAAAAGAAAAACAAGGGTGGAGTTCTAAAAAACACAGGATCCTGTTTCACAGCTGTTCATCTTTAAAAAAGAGCTTCACCTGAAAGACCTCATAGAAATTGAAGGAAAAAAATGTCCATCCCGGTTTTCCCTCCAAGGCACGAGCGATAAGCAGAGTTCTGTCCTTTCCTTCTAAGATTCCTAATTATTTAAAGTAACACTCAGGTATGCCATTCAGCGTGTTAGTACGAGCTCGGGAGCAGCTTGGGAGAACAAGAAAACAGAGACTGCTTTAGGTTGCCTTCCCAATCGACTCAAAGGTTTATTTAGTACATAACAGCTTATATAGAGGAAAAAAAGGTTCGTGTGTCAGCTTTCCCAGTTCAAACCGGTACAGACCAAATAAGGAAACGTCTTCCTGCCTTGTGAGCAGAGAAGTATCCTTTGTGTAGTTTATCAGTTCAGCTACAATTTATGATCATCCCAGCAAAATACACTCCTAGACATAGAATACAGAGTTCTTTCATTAGTGAATTCTGAAACAAACCACCTGGCCTTTAACGAGCCTTTTTCTAAGAGATAAAGAAGGGAGGATGGGAGTAAGGAAGTGGTCTCGTCTCTGTGGTATTTTCGACCTTGGGGTACCAGCCTGTGAGTCTTACACATCAATTCTTGGGTCAGAGAGAAAGAGAAAAACAACTAGTAAATGGGCCTTATTGAGTAACAGTTTTCACTACAAAGCAATATCCTGTAAATGCTACCGTGGTATCAAAATATCACAACAGAAATGATGTATCTTGTTACAGTATAAGACATATTCTGCTGGTTTAGAACACCCATCCAATATAATGTCAATACAAAAGCACCAAATCGCAACAACGGTTTCCTTTGGGATGCTTCATATTGTAATGTGAAGATCTTGCCATAATACAGAGAAAAAACACAACAATCAGAAGAACCCCTTGTAAATGACCTCATTAACATTTGGTAAAGTGTTTTGTAAACTTATGAGTGGCTATTATATTGTTGGAGTGAATGCTTTTATTTTGAAAGTCACAGAGCAACAAGGTGCCGTAAATCAAGTGGCGTAAACCATATGGCAGAAGCGCGAGTTTTAATGCACAGAGAGAAGGTGTGCTCTATGGTTAATGGACGGGAATGGGAAAAAGAACGGCTATTAAGGTGCAACACTGAGTCGAAAGCAGTTTCTTAGCACCTGGTTGATGAGGGAACAAGGTTTGTAACAAGGTTTGACCTGTAGATATGTTTTTTTTGTTGTTTTACGGAGCATATAGCTGCTGACCGCTACTAAGCATAAAGGCTAAGTTTTCACCCACTAGAGGGCGCTAACGTACCTCGTCATGTTTAGGCAGCGATGCAACGATTTCCCTGTTATATGCAATAATTTACAAGTTTTAGTGTTATTTGTAATGTAAGGTAAGGAGAATTAATTTGTGATTAATGGATAAGTCAAAAGGTTAAAGGTAACACACTGTTTGATTTACTAATAGTCTTTTATTCTGTATGTTGTAGCTCTTACGGTGTGTTCACATACACGGCTGTTTAATAAAAGGATTGTGAACCATCAGTTTGAGAGACCATCTTTTCAACCGGGGATGCTACACCCCTATGATCAAGCACTTGGCAACAAAGGGAAGGAAAACAGTAAGAGACCTCCAGCAGAGCCAGGCTCAGGGAGGACTGTGACCAGTTGAGGGTGAGGGGAGAAAGACAGGATAAAATACATGCTGTGGAAAAGATCCAGAGATTAATAGCAAGTATGATTTAATGCAGAGAGGACAATTAACACATAGTGAGTGAGAAAGGTGACTGGAAAGGAAAAACTCAATGCATCATGGGAATCCCCCGACAGCCTATGTCAATTGCAGCATAACTAAGGGAGGATTCAGGGTCACCTGATCCAGCCCTAACTATATGCTTTACCAAAAAGGAAAGTTTTAAGCAGAGATAGTGTCTGTCTCCTGAATCCAAACTGGAAGCTGGTTCCACAGAAGAGGGGCCTGAAAACTGAAGGCTCTGCCTCCCATTCTACTTTAAATACTCTAGGAACAACAAGTAGGCCTGCAGTGCGAGAGCGAAGTGCTCTAATAGGGTGATATGGTACTACAAGGTCATTAAGATATGATGGGGCCTGATTATTTAAGACCTTGTATGTGAGGAGCAGGATTTGAATTCAATTCTGGATTTAACAGGAAGCCAATGAAGGGAAGCCAAAACAGGAGAAATATGCTCTCTCTTTCTAGTCTCTGTCAGGACTCTCAGAGCAGCATTTACATCTGTTTCCTGGTGGCCTGTTGTTGGTTTTGGACATACTGCTTTTTAATCACACCGAAATAGAAACTAATCGAGTGAGGAAAGGAGATCGGTCACATAGGGTGTTGTATCAGACAGATTTATGGAACAGAAAACATCAACAAACAAAGAAGCTAAGAGTCATTATTACACAATGGCAGGCAGGAGAGCACCAAGCCGAATGAAGTGACAGCAGCAGATTATACAGCGTGAGAATGCAGGGTCCCAGACCTGGAAACATGCCCCGCCCACCAAGACAGTGAAACACATTCAGTCAGTGACTGTGACCATTTCTATTGCAGATATAAGAAACACACCTCACACATTGTTTCCTGGTCATTTTGGTGAGATAATGTCTGACTCTGGCTGTGTTTTACCCTGAAGTTACACTAACAGTGTGCTGTGGGTTCTCTGGGACGTGTCCAGCAGGATTTCACAACATGCAGGCTGAACACACACACTTTAGCCAGAGGTTGGGATGTGGTTTGATGTTGTTCATCTAAACACTTTCTCATCAGAAGTCAGTGGTTGAAACAAAGAGAAGGTTGAAACAGGAACACCTCCTGATCATGTCCTTCTATTAACTACAGAGAGACACAACCTGTTTCTGTAAATCTCACACAGAATTAATCAAATCAGTGTATTAATATATCATCATAATTTTATTTTATTTTTTGAACAAAAGAGCCACACACACACACACAAACTACCCTCAGAGGCAATAGGACAGTAAATGAAAGCATCACACATGTGCTTGTGTTGCCTTCAGGTTCTGTAGGTTTTAAAATTTATTGATGCCAAAAACAGAAACTTTCTCATGATGTTCAATGGAGAGAGAACCACAACACTGACAGCCAGTCAAAGTGAAAGGAGAAGAGAAAGAGCAGCGATTTACTCAAAGCGACTGTGAACTGAGTGTTGGTTTGATATCACTGAGTAGTAGGATGGAGGAAACGTCTCTGCTGTGTCTGCTCTGTAAGTTCACTCTGTGTTTTTCATGCCTCTCCTGTCTTCTTCAATGTAAAAACTGAGTTTAACTGTGTTAAGTTTAATTTCTCACTGCTGAGCTGCACGACAAACCAAGGTCAGTAACCTTCTTCTGTCACACTGTAAACCTGACTCACTCCTCCAGGAGACTGTGGGACACATTTATGAAGAACATGGTGCAGATCAATAAAAACATCAAACTCTTCTGTCATAATAGTGTTATTTTACTCCTCCTTAGGGGCAGGGATAGCTCAGTAGGTAAAGTGGTCGCCCCATGATCGGAAGGTCGGCGGTTCGAATCCACTTAACGGCTACCCTGAGGTACCCCTGAGCAAGATACCGTCCCTACACACTGCTCCCCGGGCGCCTGCTTAGTGGGCTGCCCACTGCTTCACTGAGTGAATGGGTCAAATGCAGAGAAAAAGCAAGTAATTTCCCCATGGGGATCAATAAAGTATCCATTATTATTATTATTATTGATGAGGGTGTCTAGTGATAATGGCCGAAACACCCGATGAATCCAAGGTCCAGTACTGGCGATGTGTCCCAAATCTTAAATATGATAATCTAGATCAGAAATCTAATCCCCCTAAAAATGGCAGATTAGCCTTAAAGACGGAAAGTTGAGGCACACAACGATGTCTCTGGGCTGCCTTTCCTCATAACAGGCATCCCTCAAGATTCTCGCCATTTAAAGCAATGCATTATCATGGACTACAACATCTAGTCCTTTTACTGAATCGAATAAATAAATCACTCAAATAAACAAATAGCTCATCCTTCAGCTACCTTTTGGCCGCCAATTGACCTTTGACCTTTCTGTTTACATCATTCTCCTTGTGTCTGTGTGGGTTTTCTCTGGGCGCTCCAGCTTAGTCCCACTGCCTAAGACATACGAGTGAAGTTATTTGGTGATTCTCGAGTGATTGTGATTGAGTGTGGATAGTTTGTCTTGCTACAGTCTGTTTTGTATCGCATCTTTCACACTCAGCCTGGGATAGTCTCCAGACCCCACTTGAGCATAAAGTGCTAAGTATTTTTTTAAACAGGTCAAAAGTAGTTGTTGTGTGTTTGTTGATGAACCATAACAGGGAGCATCTATTGTTTTTAGCCTATGATTAACAGGAAACTAACAGCTCTGTGGATTCCAGTTTCTGATGAAAACACTCCAGTGCTTTTTTATTAATAGACACGAGCCTCCAGAATTTAGTCCATCGTCCTCAGCCTCTCCAGCTTTTTATATACAGATGTAAATTGACTGATACTAAAAGGAACGCATAGATATAGATAAAGGACATGAATGATTTTTGTATCTTATTCAAATCAGCCGCAGAGGTAGCTTTCAGGCTGTATAACTTGCATTGATGTCCTCTGTGTGTTTTGTTCCGCAGGGATAAATCGGTATGCACTCTACTCAACAGTGAGGAAAAAAACACCACTTATTCACAAATCGTGAAATACAAGAGAAAGAAATCAAAGTCAACAGGTGCGGCTTCTCTCCTTTGTCTCTGTCATTGTTCCGAATCAGAACAAGATCCCAGCACGTTGATATTTTAGTCAGTATCAAAAGGACACTGATCAATGGCCATGAGTGCCATTCACAGAGAGTTGGGGAATGGCTGCAATCACAGCATTGTAAGATGGTGACAGATGTACCCTTAGGCTCTTTTCACATAAATGGTCTCCATGACTTTCTGCTCAAACCAGCTTTCATGTGTACATCCTCATCATTGAAAGAGTGTCCACTGGCCTGTAGCCATATATAGACTGTGACGTTTTGGCATTTGTGCCGGGGCGCTCGATTCTTGGGGCAGACCGGTTTTTGGCGCAGCATATTTTGGGGTTTTGCGTCAGTATTGAAAAAGCTGAGATGCACTTTCTTTAATTAGTGGAGCAGGAAAAAGAAAACACCAAGAACTGTGTTTAAACCTTTTAAATTGACATAATGATGTTTGTCTTTCCAGAGTTTCCATCAGAGCAGTAGTAGTCCACCAGTCCAACCACTGCAGTCCAGCTGAGGGTCTCGAATCCGTCCACCCAACACCCCAGATAACAATTACTTGTATAACCGATTAGTAGATATCTTCTGTTCTTTACATGGAGTTACAGTCACACAACTTTTGTGAGACAAGAAAATCAATTCAACAGCAAAAAAGATTTTTTATTAAAAAAAAAACCTTTAAAAATGTAAATGCTAAAGACTAAAACAAATATATTTCGAACAAACTGTGCGTGTCTATTTGTACATTTTGATTCAAGGAAATTGAATTTATGAGACTTCAGTTGTTATTCAAACTAAGCATGCCACCATAGTATTATATCTTTCGAATTATGCAGCTGCACACATTCATCTTAGCGTGTTTTTCAGTGTCTGTGGACACAGGGTATAGATTTTCTTTTAAACTTCTATGGCTGATTGCCTGCAGACCAGGACCACCCGAAACAGGAACAGTTTCTTTCCCCTCGCCATCTCCCTTCTTAACAGTTGACCTGTCACACTGCTCCCACTGCCAGACTGCAGCTGCACCTTATGTACATTTTGTAGTATTCATTCCACCTCATTCATTTCTGTATTTTATGTATATAAGTTTAGATTCGTTATTTATAGTTGGTTTACATAGCTTTGTGTATGTGTGTAATGTGTATATATAGACACTTGTGTGTGTGAGATTTACATTGCTGTGCTTGAGAGCCACCATCTACCGGAACCAAATTCCCTGTATGTGTCTGCACATATACTTGGCCAATAAACACGATTCTGATTCTGATAAAGACAATGATGAATCTGTGCCTGTCATAAAAACTGACAACAAATGGATCAGAGCCACATCTGTATGTTTTAAAGAACAATCTAGTGAAAGCTAGCTTGCTGTGACAGTTGACTCTTTAGCTGCATCGTAACAAATGCAATGTACTGCAGGCTCACAGGTAAACAATTCTATCAGTACTTTCAAAGTCTTGAAACTGTAAATCTTATGTGGATTTAGAATTGATAAGTTGACTGTGTTGTGCCCCCTGGTCTGACAGGTGGCTGGGAGGTGTGCAATCCTAGATCCTGCAGCTGTGCATTAAAATAAAGAGGCACAGATCATGAGCTTGTTTACAGTTTCAACTGCAGGATTTATTCTGCAGATTTGCCTCCAAAGAGGGTTTACGTTCCTCCTGAGCATTAGGCGCCATCTAGTGGTATCTTTAAGTAATGCCATAGAACATGTAAAGTGTAGCGGATAACCGTGATTCAGCAAATATAATAAGACATAATAAGCACAAAAAAATATAACGGGGGTGTCCATTTTTTTTTACCTTGTTTGAAGACATGAACTGAACTTAAATCCCCATAAGTTATGAATGCTCTTCTATTCTATTCAATTCAATTTTATTTATATAGCACCAAACCACAACAGTCGCCTCAAGGCGCTTTATATTGTACAGTATATCCTATAATAATACATATGGTGAAAAACCCAACAATCATATGACCCCTTATGAGCAGCACTTTGGCAACAGTGGGAAGGAAAAACTCCCTTTTAACAGGAAGAAACCTCCAGCAGAACCAGGCTCAGGGACGGGCGTCCGTCTGCTGCGATCTCCTGCTTCTTATCCCTTAACTTTTTAACTATTAGTTTAACTCATATTTCTGGCTTAAACACACATTTTTAACCTTTTACAAATGCTTGAAAGTGTTTATGTTTGAAAGTGTCAACAGTCAGTGCTGCAGAGAATTGTCTTTGTTGCAGAACCAAAAGTGACCACTAGCAGAGTAATATAAAGGTTGTAACAGAAGTAGTGGCTTAAAAGCAAATGGTGATTTCTCAATTTCTATCTAAAGTCTCTATTTTCTTGTAGCGTATTGTACCCTCCTAACGAGGAGTGTATCAACTTTATCATGACCATGCACTGCAAATGTTGTTAAAAAGAAACTTTAGCAAAAAAAAAACTTATTTCTAACACATGAAATGGAACAATAATTAAAAGAAAGACTGTTGAAATAATAAGTAGTGTACATCTCTCTAATACGTTTGGATTTGAGTGCAAATGTCTTGGCCTCTCAGTTGGATACTTGAACATATTCTTTTGTTATTGCAAAATTCAAACTAGACCTGATCTGATTTACAGTCTCCAAGGTGAAGCTTGAGCACGCCCTTATTATGCAGCTCCACCAAGTGGGAAAACTCATTTGGCATTGCATGGACTTTCCTATTATAGGGTACATTATCATAGTAGTGGTTAGTCAGGGGAAAGAGTTTATCTGGGTGATTACTAAATGGCCAGAATCCATACAAATGCACCGTTTCACAAAATTCCAGTGCCAGGGTAGTCATATATAATCCAGTGCTAGGTCGATATTCCTTTAACCCCAGAGATTCCCAGAATATGACCAGTCTTTCGAGATACCTAGGGTTTATGAAGATTGGTTGGATAGGGATATCCATGTCCTCAATGGCATACACAGCCCGCTGACACGCTGGGCGAGTACCACCATAGGAGAAGCAAGGAAAGAGAAGCAGGGAGTTGCCATACTGTTGGAGACTGTCTGCAAACGCCCCACGACGTCCCGTCAGTGACCCATACCTGCAAATTAATGCATGACTTAAAGCAACAAGACATAAACTAACAAGTCAGTTCAATGTCGGGTTCATTAATTGCTCACTTATGCATGAAGATGCTTGGGTTTGCTGTCACAAGGTTAGTCTTCCTGCCGACATCATTGTGAAATTCATTTTCCAGAGGAGGAAGGTTGCACCTGAAATAACATGAAATATTACTTTCAGAGAGAAGAGTCCTCATCACGATTTCCATTCCTTACAGTGAACATCTTTCTCACCTAATAACAAAATCAGCTGAATCAATCATTTTTCCACAGCCGCTGTTTGTTAGAATCCCACCGCTCCCAACAATTGAACAAGTGTCCCATCTCTTTTTTGAGAAAGGATTCTCCTGGAAGTGACATCAGCAGATTATAAATAACAAAGAGCAACATTTACAGTGCTTGTAACATACAGTGTGTGAAAGACAACTACTCATTGTATTTAGGAACTGATGTGATTTAATCCTTTAAGGATGATGACAAAACGTAGTCAAGTCATGTTTGAAAATTTGAAGAACAACAGAGGCATGAAACATGCAGCAAATTTTGTCTTCATACTAGTTCATTCATAAACAACAAATTACAAGACCGGTTCCTGTGTTTAGGAATAACATACTTTTATAAAGATTTTGAAAAGCTCCGGGGTCACAGAGATGACACTCCTGTCCTTGTCACAAACAATCTTAGATCCCACTGGAGTGTTTTCCTGAGTGACGATGCCATTGTTGGATCCATTGCAATTGATGCTCAGCTGTAATCTTGATAAATTAAAAACAAATGAAAAACAAATAAAAGAAAACATAAAAAGTAAAATTAGTTTTGGTGTTAAGATGAAAGATTTGCAAGACAGTAAAAACTTAAGGCGTGGAAAAATCAGAGACAGATAAAGTTCACAACAGTCCATAACAGTGATTTTATGAGAAACCAAACGCAGACAAAAGGAGACAAAACTGAGATTAAGTCAGAGTATTTTTTATTAAGGCATATTTACAAAACTAGGAAAAACAAAAAACTAAACTGAGGAACATTTAAATTAGGTATTTAAATAAATAAACACAAACCCCTGAAGGGCAGGAAGAAACCTTGGTATATCGTTGAAATAAGAAAACACGAGGAGGTAGTCACTGGAGGAAAACTGGAGGAACACAGGAGGAAATGAAGCTGAAAATATTTTTCAACTTATCTTTGCTAACAGCATGACTCAGATATTCTAGGATCTGTATATAATAGTTCCAGCCAATTCAAGAAGTCAAGACAGATTCCTTAAATTTAGGCAGTCCTTCAAAGTAGCAAATGATCCTAATGTCTCTGATCAGGGTAAACAAATGATGCCCTCTGGAAAGTGAGAGCTCTCTTAAATGTGACAAGACGGACTCAGTCTGCCGAGACCATGGAAGAATGACTGTCTTCATACATCTGTACCAAATCACAACTTCTGAGTGGTCTGTTCATCTGGACGTAGCGCTTTTAGTGGGAGAAATGCTTCGTCATTCATACAAGTGGCTTCTTCTGTCTCAGCTGACTGCAGGTTGTCCCGTTTTCATTGTTCATTCAGTGGTGCTAGTTTCAGTCATTGTGCAAATGTGCTGTTTATAGATTGGGGAAACCTGCAGTCAGCTGAGACTCAAGGAGTCGCTTGGATGAGTGACGAAACATTTCTTCCAATGAAAACACTACGTGAACAGAATTACTTACCTGGATGACTGAGCATGCATCAAGACATATTACATATCACTTCTTATCCTTAATGAATGTTGCGTGTTCTCATTTTGCCCTTGCTCAAGCTTCCCAGAAGCTGGTTTTTCCTCCTCTGAGCATTCACGTTCCTGCTCTACTTTCTGGCCCTCCTCTACCTCATCTCTGCTTCCTCTAAAGAGGGCTTGTTCAGATTAAATAGAACAAGAAACCAAAACATTAAAATATGTTAAAAACACGCATAGTAGTTTGGACCCGGAAGCAGAGTTCATACGTCGTCAATTAAAGGTTGGGTATCCCACCTGCTGTGAATGTTTTAATGCCGTACAGTTATTATTAACATCGCTTGTTACATCCTGTTTATGACAGTTAAAATAAATAACATTCATATTAGAGATAAAATTGTCTTGTGTAAACTGTATGTGGTGTTAAATAGGCCTATACAAGTGTACTTTAATATCGGTCATAAGGGTGTTACTTTAAGAGACATATATTTTATGAGGTGCTCTGAGGAGCTTGGAAAGGAAAGCGTCTGGACTTCTTTAAGTTGCTTGAAGACGTTTCACCTGTCATCCGAGAAGCTTCTTTAATTTAAGTTCAAATGGTGGAGAGTCCCAGATTTAAGCCCTATGGTAGTGAACCCCCAAAAGGGACGATGGACCCCCTATTGATTCTCTACTTAATCACACGAGTCAAGGTGTGAAAACAGGTGTAGGCCACGATTAGCCAAGGTTTCTTAGGGAACACTCCCATGGGGCTTAAATTCTCTATGCCTCACTCAGCCATCTGTCAAAAAATGCATGATCATTGTTAGTGCAATGGTTGGAGACGACTTTGCAGAAAAGCGGACCCTGCAACCGAGCGGGAAAAACGCTAGGAGGAAGATTGTTAGTGCAATGTTGATGTGGGAACAGGATGTGTGTGTGAACTCAAAAGTCCCAGGATGACAATTGGGTTCATCTGAATATTTGCTTTTCATTTTACCACTCATCCAAGTGACTTCTTCATTCTCAGCTGACTGCAGGTTTCCTCAAACTTAAACAGTACCTTTGCATAAATATCAAAACACTTTAATGATTGTTATGATCCAATAGACCATAGATGGCCCGCAGCCTAATTACATTTGGCCCACGAAGCCATACCAAATTACTATTAGAGCTGGCCTACTGGTATTATACAGCTAATATATATATTGTTTAGTATTAAGCTTTGCTTGTTCCATATTCAGTTTTCCAGCAAAACTTATTTGAGTCCATAAGAAAAGATTCATTCTTATATCTGGAGGAAGAATTTTTTTTTTCAATAAATATTAATGTTAGCCTGCGACTTTGTTCCAGTTTTGAATTTCGGCCCACTGTGTATTTGAGTTTGACACCCCTGCAATAGACCAAAGGCATTAGAATCATCCACACGGAGCTCTGGAATGGCTGAAATCACACCATTATAAAAGTCTCAAAGAGTTACCCTTAGATCCAGCTGGAATTTATTTTTATGCTTAAGGCTATTATGTCAAAATTAACATCACACGTTTGTTTTATCCTTTACCACACACAGTTATGTATTGTAGACTAGTAAGAAGTGTTGGAAGTAGTCTATAACACTGGCAACAACAGGCACAGACAGAAGCTCCTTCTGTGAGGAATTTGAGGGGGATGGTCTGCCTGGACTGCTGATGGCACCAGAAGGTACAAAACTTTAAGACTGACTCTGTTAGAAGAAAGAGGCACATAAAGAAGCTCTCTTCCCCACTTTCCTTTTCCTTCCCCTGTCATGGTCCTGGGTCATGTGACCCAGTATTCTGAGTTTCTTGATGTTTTTGTTATTCCTTTCAGTCTAGTTTCATTTCAGTTTATCTAGTTACATTCTGTCATACCTAGGTTACAGTTTTAATTCATGATTTATCAAGATCCCCATTTGTCTCATCCCTGTGTGAAGTTTTCTGTGTTAAGTCTTCGTGTGTTTATCTGTCATGTTTCATGTCCAAGTTTTATTTGTTTGTCTAGTTCGAGTCATGTCTAGTTCGGGTCTCGTTACACAGTGTTCTTAGCCTCCTTAGTTTTCCCAGTTTCAGTGTTCTCTAGTGTTTTTGTCATGCCATCAACTGTAATAAAGGCTCTCTTTATTTTTGGAAACCTAGTTCTGTCTCCACCGTGTCTGCATCTGGGTCTACCTCTTCTTCACACCGGCGCACCCCGCTGTGACAGTACGATCTGACCATGTCAGACCCAGCGGACAGTCCGGACGAAATTGGGGAGGAGCTGCAGCGGATCAGCCGGCTCATGACGCGCATCTGTGGTTGCACGGACCCCAGAGTGGTGTCCACTGGGTTGGCGGCCATTGACGCCATCCTTCAGAAGGCGCCACAGCTCCGGCAGTTTCCCCAGCTTTTTGAGGCGTTCGACTCTCTGGCCCCCCTGAAGGAGGAGCTTCGTGCCCGCGCGCTGGCTCAGAGGGTGTTGAACGTCGCCTCAGCACCTACGACTCCGACGCGTTAAATGGTTGTCGTTGTGGTTACCTCGCGAGCTGGAGGCAATCAGAGTAGGGACACTGAGGCTCACCGCTGCACCGCCATCGTTTCACAGTTCGTCTCCGCCACTGTCAAGCTGCACAGCACAGCGCACTGAGATGGTGGAGGCCGCAGATTTCGGCAACGATGAGTGACAGCAGGTATTGCTAGCTTTACGGGAGGACGAGCTCCGTTGGAAGCCCTGGCTCATCTTGGAGGAGGAACTCTCACCTGTTGCACCGCCTCGGGCCAGCTGCTCGCCCTCTCCACCCCGCTCGGACTTTACTTCGCCTGCCTCTTTTCTGGCGAGGATGTGGGCGGACGACGAGGAGATCGCCGCCACGTCACCCTCTGCTTCGGTGGCTTCAGCATCCATCGAACCCACTTCCAGAAAGAACCGGCGTCTACGCCGCCGTTGCACCGCGCTATCCCCGGGGGTGAGTGACTGTTTGTCTATGTCTCACGATCCTTCTATAGAGAAGAGCGAGATGTGCATTGATTCGCCGGGGCCGGAAACTCGTGTTCTGAGACTGAAAGTACAGTGTTTAGTTGTTTAGAAAGACGGGAATCATGGAGTTCGACCTCTGTGAGTGGCAGCAAGCAGCTTGCACCCACCTAGAGAAGGAGCTCCGGGGAAAGCCGTGGCTCACCCCCGATTGTCAGCACATCTTTCGGGGAACACGCCTGTCTCTCGGGGGCCCTCGGAGCTGCCAGGGTCTGCCACCCCTCACTTCCCCAACAGCCAATGCTTCACCCTCAGTGGTTTCTTCAAAGAAGAGGCGACGCACCGCGCAGCAGCTGGAGGTTGGTGAGACTCTTGTTTCCTCTCAGACTCCGTTAATAATAGAGGTTAGTGACAGTCTTTCGCCTCAAATTCTGCCTAGGTTGCAGGAATATGACTGTTATGAAAGGTCTGTAGATGCTCCAGAGATAAAGACAATTTCTACATGTGCTGGAGAAGCAATAGCAACCCAGTGCTCCTCAACACCACCCATTCCCTTAATAAATGATGAAAGTGTTGATCAAGAACTCATGTTTGGTGTGAAGGGTGGTGATATAACCTCTGGTCATGAGCGGTGTGACTTAAATAAGGACACCCTGTCTGTACCTGGTGATCAACTTGACTGTTCCTTAGCTCATTCATCTTGTGACTCTAATACTTGTCATGAATTGTGTAAGATCAAATTATTGTGTAAACCAGAGGAAAACAATTCAAAGCGACCTCTGAGTGGTGCTCTCACTCCTGTACTCAACAAGCACAATTCACCTGAGTTTTGTGTTCCTGGTCAAGAGAACAGTAATGGCAATGTGGTCTATGTTCTGAACTCTAAAAGTGTATTGTGCCCCCCAGAAGAAAAAGATGGGGGACACATGTCTGACCTATGTAGCTCTGGCTCCCCTCAGGGCGCAGTGAATGCCGAGGCTGAGATCTGGGCCTCCGATACTGTTTCTAATGATCATGTTCTACCTTCAGTTTGTGTAAATTTGAAATCATGGTCTTTTGTTTCTTCTAAAACATTTCAGGATGGGGTGTTGGTTGGGAGTACTACTGACATAGTAAGCTCACAGTCTGCACCACCACTGGCAGCCACAGCTCTTTTAAACACTATGTTAGCTGCACCTCCCTTCATAGGTGACTCAGAGCCTCTGTCTAAGTCAGCTTCTGGTGGGGGTCTAGCTGGGGAATGCAGGACTGACCTGCCAAATATCAGGCCGAGCTCCGTGATTCCTGTCAGTCAGAGCATAATGAGGCTTCAATCCCCTCTGACAGCGTCGTTTTTGAGTTGTTTGTGACTAATGTGGTTACTGCTAGAGCTAATGGCTCTGTCAAACCCATCACAGAAGAGTTTATTCAGACTCTTGCCGTTAACCTAGTGCCAGCCTCCCCATCATAAGTAAGTGTAACTGCTTTATGTGTAACCACAGACTCTGATCAGGTTACATGTCCACCACATGACTGCAAAATGAACGTGAATGAGTCTTCTTTGACCAGTTGTGCCGAATTAATGGATGTCCAGGAACCAGCCATAAACAGATAAATCATGTGTCTATGAACAATTCTGTTATAAACGCAGCTCACGGGGCCAAACTGGCCCCTTTGGTGACTGAAACCCTGTCACAGGTGGAGACTGAAGAAATGTCACGTTGTCTTCCTGTGACAGAGAAAATGAACTGTACTGAGTACCTTGGGGGCCCAACTTTCAAACAGGGTTTTTCCATAACAGTCAACTTGCTTGCTAGGAATGGTGAAACTTCCGCTAGAGATGATGCAGAGACTGTTACTGACTCTGGGCAATATTATGGGGTAGATACTGCCTGTGTGTCAAAGATTCATCAATGTAATTCTGGTGAGGGTGAGGCAGCCAATCTGTGTTTGTGTTTTTCTGCTTCTGAGTTAAAAGAACCAAAGACTGAGAATAAAGACTCTGAATTTATGTTTTTGGAGAACAACGAAAATACGAATTCGGGCGATGACAGACAGACCTCTGAAAGGAACACTCACCTAGTACTTGACTGCGGAGCGACTTTTTCTCAGGCTACAATGGACATTAATATTCTGGGTTCTAAACCAGACGGTGAACTAATGAATAATGTTTCCGGGGGCGATCAGTTGGGAAATGAATTGGGTGATGTTACATTAAGTTTTCCAGGGAGTCAGCAGCATCTTTCTTCGGCCAGAGTAACAGTTCAGCCCCCTGTTGAGCTTTCTATTTTGCCAGGGGTCTCCATAACTGCTCATCCTGCATCTGTTGCAGGGTACCCTCCTTCTAACGAGGAGTGTATCAACTTTATCATGACCATGCACTGCAAATGTTGTTAAAAAGAAACTTTAGCAAAAAAATTAATTTCTAACACATGAAATGGAACAATAATTAAAAGAAAGACTGTTGAAATAATAAGTAGTGTACATCTCTCTAATACATTTGGATTTGAGTGCAAATGTCTTGGCCTCTCAGTTGGATACTTGAACATATTCTTTTGTTATTGCAAAATTCAAACTAGACCTGATCTGATTTACAGTCTCCAAGGTGAAGCTTGAGCACGCCCTTATTATGCAGCTCCACCAAGTGGGAAAACTCTTTTGGCATTGCATGGACTTTCCTATTATAGGGTACATTATTATAGTAGTGGTTAGTCAGGGCAAAGAGTTTATCTGGGTGATTACTAAATGGCCAGAATCCATACAAATGCACCGTTTCGCAAAATTCCAGTGCCAGGGTAGTCATATATAATCCAGTGCTAGGTCGATATTCCTTTAACCCCAGAGATTCCCAGAATTTGACCAGTCTTTCGAGATACCTAGGGTTTATGAAGATTGGTTGGATAGGGATATCCATGTCCTCAATGGCATACACAGCCCGCTGACAAACTGGGCGAGTAAAACCAAAGGAGAAGCAAGGAAAGAGAAGCAGGGAGTTGCCATACTGTTGGAGACTGTCTGCAAATGCCCCACGACGTCCCGTCAGTGACCCATACCTGCAAATTAACGCATGACTTAAAGCAACAAGACATAAACTAACAAGTCAGTTCAATGTCGGGTTCATTAATTGCTCACTTATGCATGAAGATGCTTGGGTTTGCTGTCACAAGGTTAGTCTTCCTGCCAACATCATTGTGAAATTCATTTTCCAGAGGAGGAAGGTTGCACCTGAAATAACATGAAATATTACTTTCAGAGAGAAGAGTCCTCATCACGATTTCCATTCCTTACAGTGAACATCTTTCTCACCTAATAACAAAATCAGCTGAATCAATCATTTTTCCACAGCCGCTGTTTGTTAGAATCCCACCGCTCCCAACAATTGAACAAGTGTCCCATCTCTTTTTTGAGAAAGGATTCTCCTGGAAGTGACATCAGCAGATTATAAATAACAAAGAGCAACATTTACAGTGCTTGTAACATACAGTGTGTGAAAGACAACTACTCATTGTATTTAGGAACTGATGTGATTTAATCCTTTAAGGATGATGACAAAACGTAGTCAAGTCATGTTTGAAAATTTGAAGAACAACAGAGGCATGAAACATGCAGCAAATTTTGTCTTCATACTAGTTCATTCATAAACAACAAATTACAAGACCGGTTCCTGTGTTTAGGAATAACATACTTTTATAAAGATTTTGAAAAGCTCCGGGGTCACAGAGATGACACTCCTGTCCTTGTCACAAATAATCTTAGATCCCACTGGAGTGTTTTCCTGAGTGACGATGCCATTGTTGGATCCATTGCAATTGATGCTCAGTTGTAATCTTGACAAATTAAAAACAAATGAAAAACAAATAAAAGAAAGCATAAAAAGTAAAATTAGTTCTGGTGTTGAGATGAAAGATTTGCAAGACAGTAAAAACTTAAGGCGTGGAAAAATCAGAGACAGATAAAGTTCACAACAGTCCATAACAGTGATTTTATGAGAAACCAAACGCAGACAAAAGGAGACAAAACTGAGATTAAGTCAGAGTATTTTTTATTAAGGCATATTTACAAAACTAGGAAAAACAAAGATAACAAAACTAAACTGAGGAACATTTAAATTAGGTATTTAAATAAATAAACAAACCCCTGAAGGGTAGGAAGAAACCTTGCTATATCGTGGAAACAAGAAAACACGAGGAGGTAGTCACTGGAGGAAAACTGGAGGAACACAGGAGGAAATGAAGCTGAAAATATTTTTCAACTTATCTTTGCTAACAGCATGACTCAGATATTCTAGGATCTGTATATAATAGTTCCAGCCAATTCAAGAAGTCAAGACAGATTCCTTAAATTTAGGCAGTCCTTCAAAGTAGCAAATGATCCTAATGTCTCTGATCAGGGTAAACAAATGATGCCCTCTGGAAAGTGAGAGCTCTCTTAAATGTGACAAGACGGACTCAGTCTGCCGAGACCATGGAGGAATGACTGTCTTCAGTACAGTTATTATTAACATCGCTTGTTACATCCTGTTTATGACAGTTAAAATAAATAACATTCATATAATAGATAAAATTGTCTTGTGTAAACTGTATGTGGTGTTAAATAGGCCTATTCAAGTGTACTTTAATATCGGTCATAAGGGTGGTACTTTAAGAGACATATATTTTATGAGGTGCTCTGAGGAGCTTGGAAAGGAAAGCGTCTGGACTTCTTTAAGTTGCTTGAAGACGTTTCACCTGTCATCCGAGAAGCTTCTTTAATTTAAGTTCAAATGGTGGAGAGTCCCAGATTTAAGCCCTATGGTAGTGAACCCCCAAAAGGGACGATGGACCCCCTATTGATTCTCTACTTAATCACACGAGTCAAGGTGTGAAAACAGGTGTAGGCCACGATTAGCCAAGGTTTCTTAGGGGACACTCCCATGGGCAGGGCTCTAGACTAACTTTTTGCCATGGTTGCACTGGTGCGCCTAAAAATAAAATTTAGGCGCACCAGCACAAAATTTAGGCGTACCCAAATTTTTTAATTGCATTACTTAACACCGCAGTTTTACATGTTCACGTTTTTTTGATTTGTAAATGATTAACTAACAACCTTTCAAAATGATTAACTTGACACCCCCTTTGTTGCCCAAATTAACAGCAGCTCCATCAGCCCCCATAGCAATGATTTTATCCAACCAGTTACTGCACTGGTCCCTAAGAGCAGCAAATGCTTTCTTTGAGGCAGCATAAATTCCTAAACAAATAAAAAAAAAATACCATTTACTTATCAGATCAAGAGTTTACAATGCAGTCTTTTTCAGTTTGAGTTTCTATATTCATGTATTATTGCTATGTTTAATTTTCAATGATAAGAATATGCTAGATATGGTTCATTCAGTAACAATCATATACATAGGCTACGTGACATGACATGGCTTACCTTGGGCATGGGCATGCTGGACTTCAATGTGTCCAATCAGTATATTCCCTGGTCTTCCTTTTTGCAAGATACGAGCGTACACAATGACACATTCTTTTGTGGCGATGTCTGTGTCTCCATCGATCAGGAAGGCCATGTATGTACTGTTCGCAATTTCCACTGACGTCTTTTTTTTCAGTGTGTCAGCGATTACGCCTAGAAACTGGGCGCACGCAACATCATTGCTGTATGTGGGGTTTATGTCCAAGCCATTTTTCTTGTGAAGAGTTATTTCTGACTTGAACTTAGTAAACGGAACTTCTTCTTTTGCAATATTGTAGGCGATGTTAAACTTAATGATCATCTCGGCTTCCTCAGATGACCTCTTTACTCCTGCCTGCCGCTGAAAGGCAGTGGGGAGCGGGGACATTTTGGCAGCGCATTTATCGCGGCATATAATGCTGTATGCTTTTTCAGCGTTTCAATTCGAAACGTATTAGCACCAGTGACAAATGCAGTGTTGCCGGCCTAGCTGGCCTATTTGCTTTTCATTTTACCACTCATCCAAGTGACTTCTTCATTCTCAGCTGACTGCAGGTTTCCTCAAACTTAAACAGTACCTTTGCATAAATATCAAAACACTTTAATGATTGTTATGATCCAATAGACCATAGATGGCCCGCAGCCTAATTACATTTGGCCCACGAAGCCATACCAAATTACTATTAGGGCTGGCCTACTGGTATTATACAGCTAATATATATATTGTTTAGTATTAAGCTTTGCTTGTTCCATATTCAGTTTTCCAGCAAAACTTATTTGAGTCCATAAGAAAAGATTCATTCTTATATCTGGAGGAAGGTTTGTTTTTTTTCAATAAATATTAATGTTAGCCTGCGACTTTGTTCCAGTTTTGAATTTCGGCCCACTGTGTATTTGAGTTTGACACCCCTTCAATAGACCAAAGGCATTAGAATCATTCACACGGAGCTCTGGAATGGCTGAAATCACACCATTATAAAAGTCTCAAAGAGTTACCCTTAGATCCAGCTGGAATTTATTTTTATGCTTAAGGCTATTATGTCAAAATTAACATCACACGTTTGTTTTATCCTTTACCACACACAGTTATGTATTGTAGACTAGTAAGAAGTGTTGGAAGTAGTCTATAACACTGGCAACAACAGGCACAGACAGAAGCTCCTTCTGTGAGGAATTTGAGGGGGATGGGCTGCCTGGACTGCTGATGGCACCAGAAGGTACAAAACTTCAAGACTGACTCTGTTAGAAGAAAGAGGCACATAAAGAAGCTCTCTTCCCCACTTTCCTTTTCCTTCCCCCCTCCCCATCTCTGTATGCAGGCCTGACCAGAGTGCAAGAGGTGGTTGCTATGGTAATGGGATTTTTTTTTCTTGAAAAAGGCTCATGTCTGTATAAGGAGACGTATAGAGAGAGGTACAAGAAACCTGAGCAGATATCAGACCTAAGGCCACCCTCAGTTGTTTCAACCAAGCATGTTAAGATTCTGTTTAAAGGCGTACACTGCCTGGTGTGGTGCTCTTTGTTCATTTGGGTCTCCTGAGTGAGCACAGACAAGGCAGCCGTTTTAACCTTGAACCTTGAATTGCTTAATAAATGTAATAAAATGTACTTATTTGTCTTCTTCCTCAAAAACCCAACAATTTTGTAAAACCTTGGGCCCGCTCTTGTCTGTCAGATGACGATTATGTTGTCCTCACTAAGCGACACGACCGCCTTCCTCTCCTCCATGGATGCTGGAACATTTGCATTGCTGAAGAGGCCAAAACCATCATTCGCAGTTGCGTCCACATCCACAGTGTTGGTTCAGGTTTCTGAATCTGTGGCTGCGATCAGCTCCACTAGTGGAATTTGTCTCTACATCACAGCAAAGTTCAACATTTTTGCAAGAGAATTTTCTCTACTTGATTTAGTTGCCTCTCAGACAATTTTTCCACCCACTTGTACACATCCTGAGTGTGAGTCTGCTAAACAAGTAAACCAAACCTTTATTTCTTTCTGGCTGGTCTTAGACTTTTAATTGTGGGCTGGTCAAAGGTCCCCTTTTCACGTGTCTTCTTAACTAAAACTAGTTTAAGCATATTGACGGGAAAATTTGTTTAGCCGTTTCGTTTAGCAAATGGCTCTTAGCCTTGACTGAAGAGCTTGTTTAAAGACCTTTAGGAGTAATCCTGCCTCATCTGCATTTGAGGATAAATAGCAGCTGTTTCCTGTAGTCTGCCATCTTCCATGCTCGTACTCACATACTAGCTTCAGGCAGTTTTTATTTATTTATTATTAACCAGAAATTCACATAAAAATAAAACTCAACCATCAATCAATAATATCAGGATGTTAGGTATTACCTCAATCTGTGGTAATTCTCCTCATGCTTTTTCCACGTTGGATTGTAGAGCTTTTTCACTTCATCAATGACTTCCCTGTAATGCACAAGCATTCCAGTACATTTAGTAACCTTCCTGCACTGGGTGTCTGTGAAGGTTCTCAGTCATCCAGGTCATCGTAGTCTAAGGAGCTTGAAAAGAAAAGCGTCTGGACTTTTAAAATTTTCTTTAAGACGTTTCACCTCTCACCTGAGAAGCTTCTTCAGTTCAAAGAGCAAATGGTGGATGTGGTGGCAGTGTCCCCCAAGGGGGGTCATGTTGACCATGTTGACGTCTTCAAGAAAAATAAAGAAGTTCTGACACTTTTCTTTCCAAGCTCCTTAGACCTACTCCTTCCTGCAGGGGGCTTACATGACTTAATCTTGACATAAAAATTGTAATTTCTTAATGAACAAGTCATGGCAATGTTTGCTCTTACTTGCAGCCTTTACAAAGTTCAGAGGGCTTTGGGGCACTTCTTTGAGGATTTGGTCGGTGAAGCTCGACAAAACTGTGAGAAACAAATAAGAGATAAAATTATGACTCTTTCTTGACCCCTTCTTTGGTCTTGTTTTGTTTACATCTCACAGGAGGTAATTTGTGATTTTAACTCATTTATTAAATCTGATCCCTGTTCTTATGTATGTTAAATATTTAAGATATTATTAGAGGGGTCTATGAGTTGTTGGAAATTTAAAGATTACAAGTAATGCCGTAATTCACTTGAGAGATGTTTGTATCAGATATTGTATCTATACACAATGAGGTTTTTGTTTGTTTGTTTGTTTTGTTTTGTTTTTTAATAGTCTTAAATGTCAACTCGAATATACCAACTGTGTTATTGGCAGCTGCTGTGCTATAAAGCACAGACAGTTTGGTGCAGGCTAAACAGAATAGAATAGAATAGAATAGAATAGAATAGAATAGAATAGAATAGAATAATCCTTTAATTGTCCCCACAAGGGGAAATTTGGTTAGTCTGCAGTATTGTATTGAAGTTTACAGTATTGCTGTTGTTGTTGAACAGTTGCAGAAGAGCTTTAGTGTTTACAGTCATAGTTCAGTCACATCAGTGGTGCCAGAGATCAGTTTCAATTTAAGATGATGAGGGTGTTTAAAAATCAGTGAGTCAGTGTAAAAGTCAGAGCTCAAGTGTGACATGATATTTGGTTACAAGCTAGAGTGTGATATTAACCATCGCTAGATACCAATAGAATTCCCTAAATGCTGTCACTGCAAACAAAAGGAATTGAAGTTTTAAGTATAGTTTTAATGATAAAAGAATTAACCTTATTGGAACTTGAAGAAGCGGTCCAGAGTACGTTATTTACTAATATTAAGATATTTAGAATCCCCATTTAGCATTCCTATATGGCTATATATAATCAATATCAACAGTGACAGTAAGAAACACGTATAGTATATCTGCATATAGTAAACGGAATATGTTTCTGGTAACATTTGTGTGTAAACGTGTGCGATTGTGCCTGTAAGGACACATAAATACAGGGTAACAAAACACAGTTTGCATCTAATCAGATGTGCAAGAGCAGTAAGTGCAATACGAGCAGATTATATAAGGATAAGGATAGTATAAAAGGCGGGAATAGCTATGAACAGATTATGTACAAGTAAGTTAAGTATACACAAATAAGTATTCAGATGTTTATATTGCTATGCAGAGACCAAATATACAGATGTGATGTTGTATACAAATGTATAGATGATCTATACTGTTATACAGATGGGATACACAGATATACAGATGTACTGTGAACCAACATGTAGAAAGTACCATACAAAGATATGTGGTGTGCTGGGAGTGCTAAATGGAATCTCCCATCATCCCCCTGGGACATTGTGTTTACTCTGTTATGGTTTTGTAGCTGTTATAGGTCGTTTCTACCAATAGTGCAGTGTTGATTTGATTTACAGTTGTTGCGGTGGTAAAAAAGATTTGTTACACAATAAGTGAAGGCATGTGCAGGGTTACTGACCCCATTGGAAGCGCAGTGTTGGTTGTTTTTTTTTTTATGTGCTGAATGAAAGAAGGTCCTCTATGTCTCGCTTGAGCTACAGCAACATCTGAAGGTTCAGTACCTCTTTGTAGATTCCCCACTTTGTGGTTTCTCAGCTCTTTACAACACCATACTATATATGAGTTTGTATTTCACTTTACATTTTACGTCTGCCTTTCTTTCAAAATGAATCCTAACTAAAAAAAAAAAAGTATTGTCAAAAGAAATTAAGTGCAGCCAAGTTAATTAGAAATATACTTTTGTGTAATACTACGTAATATACAAGTTATTCATGTCCAGTTATTTACAAATCAGTACCAATAATGTTGTGTAGTCAGAGTAAACCGGTCATGTGACTCTAACCTTATTTTCACTGCACAACAAAACTCGTATCAAAAGAACAATGCAAACAAAACAAACATACCAAATACTGTTATTCCCTTAGAAGGAAATACAGAGTGAGAGCTGAGGTTTGTGGTTACGTGTGAAAGAATGAATGACAAACACATGAAGACATGTACTTCAGCTTTTACCAGAGTATTTTTTAACAAATATGAAATGTGTATTTCTACTTAAATTAAGCATGTTTGTATTTCTGCAACCTCAGGCTTATATTAGCATTTTACACAGCTTCCCAACTGTTGGGAAGCGTTTATCACAGTGCCATAAGCTACTTTTGATCAGAATACTTTGTTTCGTGACCTCTTGCTTTTATCTGTAAAATACAAAAGTACTCACTCACCTGTCCTCAAACGCGTACCAGGTAAGAGTGGTCAGCAGACTCCCCAAACAGAGAAAATTGATCACAATCGAGAGGTTTTTCCTCATGTCGCTCTAGTGCTTCACCTTTCTTAACACTTCGCTTTAACTCAGCTTTTTTTATGTACTTTTACCTCATATGTTGATACGGTTATCTGCCCGGTATTAAATCCGGTTCTTTTATATTCTTTACGGCCAAAAAGACAAAAGTGCTCAAAGTGGTCAAACTCAAAAAATGATCTTTAATTTTACATATTCCGGAATATGGAGACCCAGCAGACACACAGACACGTCAGCCAAAATCTGAAGCACAAACAGGAAGCCTAGTTATATTTATATACTCCCTCTAGTCGTCACACCAGGTGAGGTGGTGAGTGACAGGAGAATGGTGGCTAAGCTGTCATCCTTGTTGGACAACATTTCCCACCCCATGCATGAGACTCTGACAGCACTGAGCAGCTCCTTCAATGGGAGACTGCGGCACATTGCACTAGAGATTGGCATACTTGGCAAACCACGATGTCATGTTCTGTGTGAGGATGCTCTCCACAGCGCCTGTATAGAAAATCCTGAGGATCTTTGGAGAGACCCTGAACTTCCTCAGTTATCGTAGGTGGTACAGGCGCTGCCTAGCCTTTTTGGTCTGGACCTAAATGTGGGCAGCCCATGTCAGGTCTGAGGAGATGTGAACACCAAGATACTTGAAGGACTGCACCCTCTCCACTGGAGCTCCATTGATGATAGTGGGCTTGTAGTCTCTGTGCTGACTCCTTCTGAAGTCCACCACCAGCTCTTTCGTCTTGCCGACGTTCAGCTGGAGGTGGTTCTCCTGGCACCATGATGCCAGATTCTTCACTTCATCCATGTAGGCCGCCTCATCGTTGTTGGAGATGGCACCCAACACTAGGGCTGGGCCATATTATACCGTTCACGGTAATACCGGTATAATGTTAGGCAACGATAGGAAAATGAAATATCGCGATAGAATATGAGTAAAACGCGCATGCGCAGTGCCTTTGTTTTCATACGCACATGGCCGATTGTTGAGTGAAACAGATGAACCAGAATTGGTTTGTAAAAATGGTGCAACTTCAGTGATGTGGAACTGGTTTGGTGTTTGTCCGTCAGATACACGACAAAGCACATTTTTTTGCAGAACATGCAAGCGGCCGTCGTTATTGTCGTATTTATCGGACTAAGATGCTCTTAAATCTGGGAGTAATCTGGGTCCTAAACTCCGTATTCTTCAGGTCAAACAACACTGCAGCATCACTGAGAGTTAAAAACTGTCTAAATTCTTTCATCTTTAATAAAACGATCAGCATTGCTGCTTTACCAGGTGTAACTATGAAGTTTAACTTCCAGGCATCCGTGAAAACAAAATTTATTACATTTAACGGAATTAGAAGTTAGCAGCAAGCTAGCGGAAGTTAGCTCGCTAGTTTCGCTAGTTACCTAAGCATGATATAGCATGTTCTGACTGAGAGATTTCTGAAAAAATTCAAACGTACAGCTCTGCTATCACTTCCAACATAAATGAAGACAGGAAACTAAACAGCAGTGACGTTTGTAGGGTTACTGAAGTTGGGCTAGCTGGTATATAATGATGTGCTACGTGATCGCTCGCGACACAGCTATGTTAGCATAACATAAACAGTGAAGCTGGAGGACGAACACTAACACTTTTCCACTTATAAAAGTTAACGTGAAGGTTCCTCATGGTTAGAGACAAATGCAATCGCATGGCAGGATGCTGTAAACACCAAACTTCAGTCAGGAGAACAACTGAGATAATCCATCCACAATACAAGGTTAGTCATTAATATACTGCAACAACATGGGAATAGAGCAGCTGCCAGAGAATTCAACATTAATGAATAAATGGTACAGAAGTGGAGGAAGCAAGAAGAATGAGTTTAATAAAGTTTGATTTATCTGACTGCTTTGTTTCGCTTAATGTGCCTTATGATCCCGTGCACCTTATGGTCCGAAAAATGCGTACTGCACACTGCAGTTTAATGTTGCAAAGCACCTCTTTTTAACTTCAGTGGATATTATACATGGTTATGCTCAGGATATGTCAGCCCATTTCTACTGGAAATGCCTTTTGGTTAAACTTTCAGCAAGGAATTTGCATTTGCACTGTTACATTTTTATAAAGCTTTAATGTACATAAAAACCAGCTTCTTGTTTAAGTGAAAATAAATGGAAGGTTGTCTTTTTGCGCTAGTAATGTTGTGGAGTTGTATTTTGTCTCGCATCAATTATATCATCAGTTATATCGTTATCGCAAATTTTCAAATATATATCGTGATAAATATTTTTGGCCATATCGCCCTGCTCTACCCAACACCACTGTGTCGTCAGCAAACTTCACAATGGTGTTGGAGCCATGGGTGGCCACCAAGTCTGAAGTGTAGAGGGAGTAGAGCAGTGGCGAGAGGACACATCCCCGAGGTGCTCCTGTGTTGATGGTGATGCTGTTAGAGACGCATCTATGGGCAGAAATCTGTGCCATCAGAAACTGAATTTGAATAAGTTAAATTTGAATTTGAATTGCTCAGATTGAATCTGAATTGTAACTTGAATAAATGCTTTTGAAAACTGAATTTGAATTAGTCTAATTTGAAATTGAATTTATGGTTTGAAAATGATCATCACTAAATTGAAATTGAATTTTATATTTTGAAAATGAATTGATTTGCTTTGAAACTGCATTTTATCCTTTAAAAATTCAGCTCTCGAATACTTTCAGTTTCAGTTCTACAATTCAATTTCAGTTCCAAAATTCAGTTTTTTGGAACTTACATCCGGTTCCGGTTCAAGCGCAGATTAATAGAACTACGTTTTACTAGCAGACCGAAAGTGTTACTGACGGGAATCTACAGCGTCTTGAGCTGAATTAAGACTTCAGAAGTCATTCGTCATGTCGAATGACCAGCGGATAAACTCTCAGGTTGGTAATAAATGTATTACATGTATAAGAACAAGCGTCATGTTAACAAATGATAGCCGTAAGGTAACTTTTATGCTTATTGTAGCTGTTAGCTAAAAACGCTAATTTAGCGTAGTTTGCCCTGAATTCAGCTTTGACAAACAAATATGATCGACTGTTTCTAGTAGAATTCCAAAGTTGTCATCTTGTACCCTCTCAGAGTACCCCTTCTGTATGCTTGCAGAGACCCCTACAGTAGGGAAACATGCAAAACGGTGTCCAAACCTTTGTGTTTTAGCTTTATTTATGCCTTACACAGCATCCCAACTCTTTAGCTAACTTAAAAACTTTAGCTAAAGTGAATAGTTAGTCTAATTCATTAGTGCAGCATTTCATTTACCTGTTCAGCACGGAACCTATTGTTTTTGGAGGAAAACACGAACACGGTGTACAGTCCAGTCTTAATAGCTTACTTACAACTGGGCTCGTCAGACACTCTTCTTGGCTGCAGTGGTTATTATTATATTTACATGCTTCCAGCTCCCGTTTTTGCTCGATGACAACTCATACCTTTCCACTCCCCTTTTTCTCCCTCCTCGCGCTCACAGACCCATAACGTGTATGGCAGTCCATTCTCCCTGCAACACGGACTACACTGCCTATGATGCTACATTCTTTAGAGCTATGCTTGTAACATTCTGCCTGTTAGCTTAGCACAACAACAACAAAAAGGCCTCTCTCACCCAGGAAACACGCAGAGAGAGAGAGCATCACCCTGTAACCATGGCAACCGTAACGCTGCCACCCGGAACAACCGAACTTAGCTGTCAAACAAAACCCAAACAGGCCTGACCCGCGACAATATGAAACATGGAATGTACCACAGTGTAATCCATTTATTTCAACAAAGTAACTGTATTCTAAATACCACCTTTTTAAACGGTAACTGTAACGGAATACAGTTACTCATATTTTGTATTTTAAATACGTAACGGCGGTACATGTATTCTGTTACTCCCCAACAGTGTTTACAGGTAAGGCCGTTTAAGCCCAGTAAGCCACACACCCCCCCCCCCCCCCCCCCCCCCCCGCTCCGCTGATGGTTGACTCCAAATCTCCCGAACACTATGTCGTTTTGAGAACGCAAGACCGAAACAGCGAGACCAAGACCGAGACCAAGACAAAAGTCTGTCGAGACCACGTAAAAGTGGTCTTGAGACATCCAACTCTAATCCTCAGCTGTGTCTCACTACTGTTCCCTCTTTGCCCTGTTCACCTTCTCTATTTATTGTCTGTGCTTGCCTCCGTCCATTGTCGCATTATCCGTCATACCTCTGTGTGTTCTGTTCAGGTTGTGCCTCAGTTTAGTTTTGGTTTTTCTTTGTTCAGCAATAAAGACGTTTAAAGTTCATGTCTGCCATTTTGGAGTTTGCATTTGGGTCCTTTTCCTGTCTGCCTGCAAACAGCCGTGACACCTACTCTTTACCTTCCCAAATTGCCATTGTTCATAGGCATTCATCATTTCAAAGGAGAGAAAAAGAGCACCTGCTGCTATTCCTTTGATACCCTCCCTTTGCCTGGGTCTTAGTGCCTTCCCGATTCCATTCAATTCAATTCAATTTTATTTATATAGCGCCAAATAACAACAAAAGTCGCCTCAAGGCGCTTCATAGGTACAGAGAAAAACCCAACAATCATATGAACCCCTATGAGCAGCACTATGGCGACAGTGGGAAGGAAAAAGTCCCTTTTACCAGGAAGACACCTCCGGCAGAACCAGGCTTAGGGAGGGGCGGCCATCTGCTGCGACCGGTTGGGATGAGAGAAGGAAGACAGGATAAAAGACATGCTGTGGAAGAGAGACAGAGATTAATAACAGATATGATTCAGTGCAGAGAGGTCTATTAACACATAGTGAGTGAGAAAGGTGACTGGAAAGGAAAAACTCAATGCATCATGGGAATCCCCGGCAGCCTATGTCTATTGCAGCATAACTAAGGGAGGATTCAGGGTCACCTGGTCCAGCCCTAACTATATACTTTAGCAAAAAGGAAACTTTTAAGCCTAATCTTAAAAGTAGAGATAGTGTCTGTCTCCCGAATCCCAACTGGAAGCTGGTTCCACAGAAGAGGGGCCTGAAAACTGAAGGCTGTCCCTCCCATTCTACTTTTAAATACTCTAGGAACAACAAGTAGGTCTGCAGTGCGAGAGCGAAGTGCTCTAATAGGGTGATATGGTACTACAAGGTCATTAAGATAAGATGGGGCCTGATTATTTAAGACCTTGTATGTGAGGAGCAGGATTTTGAATTCAATTCTGGATTTAACAGGAAGCCAATGAAAGGAATCCAAAACAGGAGAAATATGCTCTCTCTTTCTAGTCCCTGTCAGGACTCTTGCTGCAGCATTTTGGATTAATTGAAGGATTTTCAGCGAGTTTTTAGGACATCCTGATAACAATGAATTACAGTAGTCCAGCCTGGAAGTAATAAATGCATGAACTAGTTTTATAGCGTCACTCTGAGACAGGATATTTCTAACTTTAGAGATGTTGCGCAAATGGAAGAAAGCAGTCTTACATATTTATTTAATATGTGCATTGAAGGATATATCCTGGTCAAAAATGACTCCAAGGTTCCTCACAGCGTTACTGGAGGCCAAGGTAATGCCATCCAGAGTAAGAATCTGGTTAGATACCATATTTCTAAGATTTTCAGGGCCGAGTACAATAACCTCAGTTTTATCTGAATTAAGGAGCAGAAAGTTAGCGGCCATCCAGGTCTTTATGTCTTTAAGACATTCCTGCAGTTTAACTAATTGGTGTGTGTTATCTGGCTTCATGGACAGATAGAGCTGGGTGTCATCTGCATAGCAGTGAAAATGTATGCTATGTCTTCTAATGATGCTGCCTAAGGGAAATATGTATAATGTAAATAGAATTGGTCCTAGCACTGAACCCTGTGGAACTCCATAATTGACCTTAGTGTGTGAAGAGGACTCTCCATTTACATGCACAAACTGGAGTCTATTAGATAGATATGATACAAACCACTGCAGTGCAGTACCTGTAATACCTACAGCATGTTCTAATCGCTCTAATAGGATATTATGGTCGACAGTATCGAACGCTGCACTAAGGTCTAGCAGGACAAGCACAGAGATGAGTCCACTGTCAGAGGCCATAAGAAGATCATTTGTAACCTTCACTAAAGCTGTTTCTGTGCTGTGATGAGCTCTGAGACCTGACTGAAACTCTTCAAATAAGCCATTCCTCTGCAGATGATCTGTTAGCTGTTTGACAACTACTCTTTCAAGGATTTTTGATATGAAAGGAAGGTTGGAGATTGGCCTATAATTAGCTAAGACTGCTGGGTCTAGAGATGGCTTTTTGAGTAAAGGTTTAACTACAGCTAGCTTGAAGGCCTGTGGTACATAGCCAATTATTAGAGATAGGTTGATCATATTTAAGATCGAAGAATTAATTAATTCAAAGCCCTTTTCTCTGTTCACCATCTGGAGCAGCAGACCCGTTGGAGGAGTTGGCCGTCTGGTCAGGATCTGGGATTCTGGGCCTTCCTGCTACTGCAGGTCTGCTTGTCGTCACCCAAGAGCAAAGGGAAACATCTCCTGGGTCTGAGGGTTGATTGCCCTAAAATATGAAATACTTGTCTGTTTATATTTTTGGATTTTGTCAGTCTCCGTGAGTCCAGTTTATTACCTGCTGCTTTTTCCTAAATGTTTCTTAAAAACATTAAAAAGTTCAGCTGTCAAAACAAACATTTCTTTTTAAATCTTTTTAATCTCACACACTATGAAGAGGCTTTTTTTTCTAATGAGAGCTACTACTGCAGCATTGTATCAGTTTGACGTCATTGCAGCAGTGTTTGTTCAACACCATGGTTACATTGTCTGAGTTTTCAGTAAATCTCCTGAATCCTGAATCTGTTTTTTTTTCTTCACTTCACTTCACTGTTCATAACAAAGTGTGTTTGTGTTTTACAAGTTTCAATAAAAGTTTGTGAATCAGTTAAAGTGACCTGTACATGTAGATGAGTAGAAAAGTTAAGGGACATAAAAATGAAAGGTGTATTTAAGTCAATGACTGTAACAAATCTATTCTTTAGTCAGACTGCCTGAACAGACTGAAACTTCCTCCTTGTTTCCTGATGAAGATCCTTTCAAAGGCTCTTGACAGGTTTTGGCTTCAGTCACATGTTTTCTCTGAGCTGCTGAGAACTGAAACTACAAGAAATTCTGAATTGCTGAATCGCAGCCAACCTGATTATTCATGGTGGACTGACTGTACCAGCTGTCCTTGACAGAAAACTGACCTAAATCAGCGTTCAGTGATCCACTTACAGAAAAGGAACTAACTGTGCCTCAAGTAGCACTCACTTTCAATGTCACATAAATAATTTATCTCATATGAATTATATGAAATATCCAGAGGTGTTAGTGTTTTACACACACACACACACACACACACACACACACACACACACACACACACACACACACACACACACACACAAATGTGTGTGTGTGTGGAGGGGGAAGCTTACAACAGAAATATCAAGAAGTTGTCGAGGAAAACCTGTTATTTTACTGTTACTTGGTTATCATTTACAGGCACTGTCATTATTTCATCATTACTTCATTAGTCTGTATTACTTATCTTCAGTTTATCATGTATCATTTATTGTTTATTTCAGAGCACGTAGGATAAAACCCATTCTAGATGTAATACTCTATCATGTGGCGAAAGCACCTCTCGAGTTAGAGGGTCCAGTTGGGCCTCCTGCAGTCACTTGCAGGCTTACACAAACATGCACATACAGAGTTATGTAAAACACGCACGTTCACATACACACTTAATAAGAACAGAAAGGTCGTCTTAGGACAGGCTCTCTGAGAGCTACACTATCACAAAATGCACAATGTATTACACACTTGTTTTTCTCTAAAGTAGCAGTTGATGTCCATATAAGGAGAACTTTTTGAGTGCGAGGAACTGTTATCATTGCCAGTAAGGTCTAACTGTGTGACGTCATAATGACTATAAAGCTTTCTGTCTTTGTGCAAACGAAGAAGAAGTCCGGCTCTTCCCACACTGTAATGTGTGTTTTAATAAATGATCTGTGCTGACCCAAACTATATCCCAGTCGTAGTCTCTTCCTCAAAATCCGAACCATGACAATTCACAAGCGTTTTTTCTTTCACCTGAGCCCCAGGCATAAAGCGAGTATGAACCTAACAGAATCCCTACAAAAACATGTATAGTTTGTCTTGAGAAACACACACATATAATGACAAAGGAACTAAAAATCCATGTCTAAAAATGGGAAAATAGATCAAACCACTGATCAATAGCCACGAGTACCATTCACAGAGAGTTGGGGAATGGCTGCAATCACAGCATTGTAAGATGGCCAGGACTCTTATGTGGATGATCATATCTGCATTGGTGTTCATCCTGCTTTGCCACTTGAGGGCGTACATGTGATTTTGGGGAATGATTTGGCTGGAAATGGAGTCTGGGCTGATAGTTCTCTGCCTGTTAAATTTGGAGTTCTGAATGAGTCTCATGGGTTATATCAACAGGTCAACAGGTTTTTTTTCTGAATTTGCAGCTTGTGCTGTTACAAGGGCTTCAGCTAAAAGGGATGCAGGGCCTGTAACTCAAGCAGAAGAGTGTCAGGTTGAACCAGATTTGCTTGTTCTTAACATTTGTCAGTTTCCCAGCAAGAGTTAATTCCAGCACAGCGTGCTGATGCTTTACTGACTGAGCTGTTTGTCAAAGTGCAAGAGAAAAATAATTGAGCAGGAAGTTCAGTACATGTTGGAAAACAACATTGCAGTGTCGTCGTCATCAAGCTGGGCTTCCTCATGTTTGTTGGTTGAAAAAGCTGATAAATCACCATGTTGTTGCACAGACTTTCGTAAAGTAAATGCAGTGACCAAACCCGATTCTTATCCTTTGCCTCATATTGGCGACTGTATTGACCAAGTGGGTGCAGCAGAATATGTGAGCAAGTTTGACCTGTTGAAGGGAGGTGCCACTGACTCCCAGAGCTTAGGAAATATCTGTTTTCATCACACCATCTGGTCTTTATTCATATACAGTCATGGGTTTTGGTTTATGCAATGCACCAGCTTAATTTCAGCGACTCATGAATATGGTTGTTAATGGGCTGAAAGGCTGTGCTGTTTACCTAGATGACGTGGTGGTATATAGCAATACCTGGGAGGACCATCTGGATCGTATTTGAACGACTAGTTTGGGGAAATCTTACTATCAACCTGGCGAAATGTAAATTTGCAAAAGCAACTGTGACCTATCTTGGTAAGGTTGTTGGCCAAAGTTATGTGAGGCCTGTTGATGCGAAGGTGTTGGCCATCAAAGAGTTCTCTGTTCCAGTCACTAAAAAAAACTCATGAGATTTTTGGGTCTGGTCGGTTATTATCATTGTTTTTGTCGTTGAAGGCCAAAGTGAAGTTCATTTGGTTTGCAGCATGCCAGCAAGCTTTTTGGGATGTAAAAGCTTTACTGTGTTCTGAACCTGTGCTTTTAGCACCCCGTCTGGTTCAGCCCTTCTAACTATATGTGGACACAAGCCACATTGGTGCAGGTGCTGTTCTAGTCCAAGCTGACAAGCAAGGTATTGAACATCAAGTTAGCTTCTTTTCCAAGAAGTTCAACTCCCATCAGCTGAATTATTGAATTATACACAAGGTTGCGTGTGTGTACATATGGGTAGAGCTCACCCAATTATAGATGCAGCACACCTGAGAAGGCCAGTCCCAGTATATAAAGACACCTTGACTGAACCTTGGTTGCGCTGTTCTCTCTCCACTTGGCATCCATCATGTTTATTTGAGGCTTTAGTTATGGCTGTTATATTAGTTCAATTGTGTTTAAGTTTCTTCACCTTAACACACACACACAAAACGCTAATGAAGCTAAATGTGTCCAAAAATATGAAAACATTTCAAAGCCCACTGATCAATGGCCATGAGTACCATTCACAGAGAGTTGGGGAATGGCTACAATCACAGCATTGTAAGATGGTGGCAGATATACCCTTAGGCCCCCTCCTCGATTCAGAGATGGTCTTTTCCTTTTCACATAAATGGCCTCCTTGACTCCGCGCTCAAACCAGCGTTCGTCTCTTTCCAGGATGTGTACATCCTTATCTTTGAAAATGAAAAAATAATTATATATTACCAATAGAAATTAAACTGGTAAAATATTGACAGGTGGAAGGTTGGTAAGTGCTCTCTGCCATTTGTTTATCCACATTTTTCTCCCGTTTTGTGACCAGTCAGGGAGCTCAGGCACTTTGTGTTACAAGTGGCAACACTCAGTGTAACACTGTGGATATCAGATGACTTCCAGTTCTTTGAAACAAATGATGTGTGAAGGACTTCATTGCCTTGGTTGCAGCCCCCAAAAAAGTCCAGGCCACTTATGTGTAAGTATAATAAAGTGTAGTATTTGAATCATTTACTTAAACAGTAACATGGAAATATATTCAAAGAACCTGAAACAGAAGTACTCATGAGTACTCATTACACAATTTCTTTGAGTAATTCTGACATTAAGAAATCAAGATGTAGCTACAGGTGAAAATCTGAATGCTTTTGATTCTAAAACTTATTCTGCTCTTTAACTATTTAATAAACCCAAAGAGTTGACTGACAGCAACAGTCGTGAGAATGGAAATTTTTACAGACACACAGAGGCATTCATTACCTCTGCGTGGGTGTGACAGGTGATGACAGTTTAGTGGAATGCAGTTAGTACCAGGAGGTGCTTCAGGTGTTTTACATTTCAACATATCCTAAAGGTCACAAGTCTGATGCAGGACTAACACACATTCACACCTACAACCAGTTAATAATCACAGATTAACCTAACATGTCTGTCTTTGGACTTTGGTGCCACGGTCCACAGAGACACAGGGAGAACACACTGAAAGACCCACTAGATTCAAAGGTTGGCAGCAGTTCCACTTTATTTAAAACATCTTAAATTATATTCATCTTTTATTAGTGACAATATTAGAAAACCCTACACTGTGTACAAACATTGAACACTTCTTATTATACATTAGAAGGTTCCCTCTTCTTGGACCTTATTCCACTTTCAAACAAGTGAAGGTCAGTTCCTGTTCAGCACGACATGGAAACTGACGTATCCAGAAACTATTTTCCAAATAAGTGTGTTTGCGTGTCAGTTTTTCTGTGGTTAAATACTTTTCATCACCTTTCCCAGTAACACACACCCTGTTCTTACATTACAGAAAATAAAGCAACCGTGAACCCTGTACTAAAGAAAGACAAACAAAAAAGAGACGCAGAGCAATAGAGTGACTAATTTCACATCATTAGGGCCCGAGCACTGAGAGTGCGAAGGCCCTACTCCGTTTCTTCTTCTTCTTCTTCTTCTTCTTCTTCTTCTTCTTCTTCTTATTATTATTATTATTATTATTATTATTATTATTATTATTATTATTATTATTATTATTATTGTAGTGGCAATTCCTTTACTTTTGAAAGATCAAACGTCCCACAACTTAAAGTCCACAAGCCACTGCTGCACTGAGGTAATATTTCGTACGCAGGCAAAAGAAGTCCACTGTCCAAACCTTTTAGTTGAAAGTTTTGGTTTATTTATCCATCTTGGCAAGCAATAACAAGATCCTTCCTGCTGCTTCTCCTGCTCTGGTAAAAAACCATAGGCCCACCCCAATGCATGCTGGTCCTATACCAGTCTCTTTATTTATAGAAACAAAATGGCCCTACAGCTCTTACTAACTAATTTAACAAAATAACAACAAACAAACAAATCATTTAAAACAAAATATTAACCGACAAATAAACCCCAAAATATAAGTAAACTAACAACAAACTTTAACTAATTTCACATAAAAAAATAAATAAATAAATAAAAAACAAATAGCTCCAACAATTATTATTATTATCATTATTATTAGGGCCCGAGCACTAAAAGTGTGAAGGCCCTATTGTATCTGCTCTGTTTATTAGGGCCCGAGCACTGAGACTGCGAAGGCCCTACTCCGTTTCTTCTTCTTCTTCTTCTTCTTCTTCTTCTTCTTCTTCTTCTTATTATTATTATTATTATTATTATTATTATTATTATTATTATTATTATTATTACATATGAGCATTGGGAAATGGCTCTAGAGCGCCACCTATGCCTTGTTAAATACAGCCCTACGACCACATCGTTTGAGCTACGTGTATGAAATCTGCCACACATGTGTATCATGCCAAGAAGTCGAACAAAAAAGTCAGTGGGCGCAAACCCAACAGGAAGTCCGCCATTTAGAAGTGAAGGTGACATTTTGGCTCTAATTTTGCCATTTCTATGCCTCGAACTTTTTCGAACTCCTCCTTGGGATTTGGTCGTATAACCTTCATCTTTGGTCGGTGTCAACTACACACCTGGGCCATGTTAAATTGCAGAGCTTTTGAGTTTTTGTGATACGGTGATGCCGTGGCACCACGGCGAATTTCGATGACTCGCCATGAAAATCTTATTGCCTCTCATTCCCTCATACATTGTCCGACCTGGACCAAAGACCACACATATGATAAGGCTCCTCCCCTGAACATATTTCAACTGCCACATTTGACATCAGGGACAGCGCCACCTAGTGGGAACAGGAAATGTCATGTTTTACACTTTGGGCTACAGTATTGTGATGGGTGACATCTGCAGCCTCAAATTTCTCCAGGAAAGCCTTAAGGAGTTGGTCTTGGGTTACAGTGAAAACTGTGACTTTTCGCGAAAGGGTGTGACCCCAGCAGCATGGCGAACTTTGATGTCTCACCATGAAGAAACAAATTAGTATAAATCAATGAAATCCAGTTTGATCAGTACCAGACTTTACAGGCATGATGTCAGTCCCACCCTGAACAGATTGATGTGCCCATTGTCAGTAATACACAGAGCGCCACCTAGTGGCAACAGGAAATGTCATGTCTTTCACTTTGTTGTACTGATTTTCACAGGTTCATCGTGGCCACCTCAAAAGCGGTGAATATTAACATCAGTCCCTCGTGATGCTTCAGTGAGAAAATTGTGACTTTAAACTGAACGGCGCACCCTGGTGGCAACGCAGTTCACTATGAAAGATGAAGTGGCTTTTGAGGGGCCTGGAAAGTTTAAAAAGTCTTGAAATTTGGCCCACCCTTCCAATGTGAAGAAGGCTTTGTTGTTATGTGAACATTCTTCTTGAAAAGCACAAAATGGCTCCACAGCGCCCCCCACAAAATTTCAAAACATCAGCCCCTGCTCTGTGTTTTATGTATGAGTCTGAAACCTGGTAAGCTTATGGAAGATATCAAGATGTACAAAAAAGTCTCTTGGAGCAATATCCCAAATCCAACAGGAAGTCTGCCATTTTAAAATTAATGCGTAATTTTGGCGACATTTTCCCCTCTTTTCAGGCACCGTACTTTGACGAACTCCTCCAAGGGATTTTGTCAGATTTACGCGATCTCCAGTGCGTGGAATCTAAACACCTTTGTGATGTTAAATTGCGAATCTTTTTACGTTCAGGGAAACGGGGTGGTCATGGTAGCACGTGGAGTTTCAATCACTCACCAAAAAGCAGTAATCTGCTGTCACTAAAAAACACAATGTTCAATCTCTCTCAAAGGTCGTAGGCGTGATGAGACTCGAGCTCGGAAATGTTCGTTATGCCATTTGTCAGTAATGGTTAGACCGCCAGCTGGTGCGATGACTATAATCATGATTGAATGGGATGAAATGTTTGCTGGTGGTTAAATGCATGAATTCCATCAATGTGACATCAGATCGGACGTGCTGGTTTTAGGTGTAAGGCGTGGCTCGACGTGCCAGGGGTGCGAGGGCCCTCATAACGCTGCTTGCAGCTTTAATTTCATTTTTATTATTCTTCTGTGTTGAGATTTCAAGAAAAGCAGTAATGACTAATTATTCAGACATTTTAAACAAGTAAAGAGTCACATTACAAGTTCAGGCAGCATCAGTCACTCATTCATTATTTTATTTCCATATTAATGTTTTTAAATCAGGCTGCATTGCTGACTGTCATCTTCAGATGAAGGTTTAATTTGTTAGTATACTTGTAGATGTTCACCTGACACAGAGACTGCTCTTTTCTATAAAACTAAACTTAGCTCTTGGAGTTGTTTTCAACAATAATATAAATAATTACTTATTAATAAATAAGCTGTCAGTGAAATCAACACACAGTCCTGAAGCAATAAGGGAATAGAAAGCTAGAGCTCAAGGAACATTTGAATGATTTAGAAAACTTCACTGCTCCACCGACACATGTCGGCTTGTGGCATTCATCAGGATCATCATCACCATTGTTAGATCTTATGCTCGTCTCCGTGGAAGGAGCTGCGATGTGGTGCCAGAAATTTCTGATCCGTTTCTGCAAAACACAAAACAGAGCCAACATGAGAGCAGAAACTTTACTTCCACATTTCAAATTCAAAGCCCGAATTATTCAGGAGCTGAAGAGCAGGTTTCCTTCTGTCTAAAATGTTGTTGTTGTCATGTTATTTATCATAACGTACTTTGTTTTACAGCAGATAATTGACCGCTCTTAAAGAGGAAAACTCAAATAAAATATCACATGAGATGTCGACTGATAAGGTGGAGCTGGTGCTTGTTAACCCTAAACTTTAAAAAAGTAAACTTTATAGATTAAAAAAAAAGAAAGTCTGCTTCACAATCATTTCACCGGCTTAAACGGTTTTCCTAATGGGTGTCTTTTTCCAAAATATCCGACCCTGTGTCACTGACTTCAAGCAATTTCAGTCAAACAGTCAAGAAGGTATGGAATCGTCTCTATCTGCCATTCTGCAATCCATCTCATGTAAGCAATAATGTGGCGCACAGTGTGACGTGAAAAAAGGCACACACCTTTGACGTTGCGTGACGAACTCTGTATTCCTCGTTCACACGTAAATGCAAAAAAAAAGGGTTTTAAAAAATCGTGTGGACGAAACAGCTGCGTTTTCAAAAATACCCGTGTAGGTGTGGACGTAGCGTAGAGTTAATAGTTTATTTTATTACTACCTGTCATTTATTGCAGATTACAACCGTAGAACACAAACTCAGAAAGGCTCCAGCTGACAAAGACGTCTGATCTCAGTCCAAATACTGCATTTCTTGTTTCTTTCTACAGTAACACATTCCTGTCAAACACTGCCATCTAATGGTGAACATGTAAATACAAGTTTAGCTAATTCTGAAAATAGAAAGCTCCCTTAACCCTTTGAAGCCGGTCGGAGCAGGCACGCTCTTTTTTTGTGTAACTATTTTTAAATCCCAGTAGCACTGCAACCGCATAAGCTAGCGCAATAATTTTTTTGGCATATGAAACCGGAGGAGTTGTACTTACATCTTATGCCATCAGCTTGTCCACATAAACCTTTGCAAAAATTGCATAAAAAGCCCTTGCAGGAACAAAAATGTAATAGTCCAGAAACACGCTTTGCCGATCTGATCAGCTGTTCGTAACACTTCCCACATTGAAACAGACGTCAGCGCGAATGATCGCATGTCCACCATTTCCTTCCCGAAACCGGAAGTGACGTCATTTTCGCGGAAAATGTAGTTTTTTACTTGTAAGCCATGCTTCACGGAGACATGGCTGACCCCACCGTGCCGGACCAGGCCGTAACTCCGTCGGATTCATTCTTTGTGCTCCGCGTGTACAGAACGGCAGAGTCAAACAAAACCAAAGGTGGGGGAGTGTGTTTCATGGTAAACAGAAAGTGGTGTGATGCCAGGAGCATTTCTACTCTCTCCAGCGGCTGCTCGCCACATCTGGAGTTCCTGAGCATTAAGTGCCGCCCTTTCTATCTGCCCCGTGAGTTCACCTCGGTCATCGCCACGGCGGTCTACATCCCACCCCAAGCGGACACAGGTATGGCTTTGTCCGAATTACATGATATGCTGAGCTCGCTTCAAAACAAGGACCCGGGCGCAGCCCTCATTGTAGCAGGAGACTTTAACAAAGCGAACCTCAGACAAGTCATGCCAAACTTTTACCAGCATGTCTCGTGTCCAACGAGAGGGGATCGAATTTTGGATCACTGCTACACGCCATACAAGCAGGGCTACAAAGCTGTCTCACACCCGGCTTTTGGGAAGTCTGACCACAACGCCATCTTCCTCGTTCCCCAGTATAAACAAAGACGTGACCACGAGGGAGGTAAAACGGTGGACTGCCCAATCAGAAGCTACGCTACAGGACGCACTCAATGACGTCGACTGGGACATGTTCAGAGCATGCACAGTCGACATCAACGAGTTTACGGAAGTAGCAGTATGCTTCGTCAATATGCTAGCGGAGGAGATTATCCCCACTGCGAGAGTCACCACATTCCCAAACCAGAAACCGTGGATGGACAGATCGATCCGCACTGCAGTAAACGCCAGGACCGCCTCCTACAACGCGGGTCTCGCCACTGGCGATATGAGCGCCTACAAAGCGGCCTCATACGGCGTGCGGTGTGAGATGCCAAACACTGGTACCGGGAACGTGTGGAGTCCCACTTCCACCAGGGCGACACACGAAGTATGTGGCACGGACTACGCACCATTACGGACTACAAAGCCAGGGACACTGCGCTGATCAACGCTGACTCTGCATTCACCATCGAGCTGAATCAGTTCTACGCCCGTTTCGAGGTTAGCCAAGCGGCTAATGCTATCTACCGCCCACGTCCTACACACCACTCTCAGCCATGTGGACAAGAAACAGGGTAACTATGTGCGAATGCTGTTTGTTGATTACAGTTCAGCGTTTAGCACAATAGTGCCCTGCAGACTGTCCACAAAGCTGAGGGATCTGGGACTTAACAGCCGTCTGTGTGCATGGGTGTTGGACTTCCTCACTGGCAGAACTCAGGTGGTGAGGGTGGGCAGGTGCTTCTCCAACAGCATCACCATCAACACAGGAGCACCTCAGGGATGTGTCCTCTCGCCACTGCTCTACTCCCTCTACACTTCAGACTGTGTGGCCACCCATGGCTCCAACACCATTGTGAAGTTTGCTGACGACACAGTGGTGTTGGGTGTCATCTCCAACAACGATGAGACGGCCTACATGGATGAAGTGAAGAATCTGACATCATGGTGCCAGGACAACCACCTCCAGCTGAACGTCAGCAAGACCAAGGAGCTGGTGGTGGGCTTCAGAAGGGGTCAGCACAGAGACTACAAGCCCATTATCATCAATGGAGCTCCAGTGGAGAGGGTGCAGTCCTTCAAGTATCTTGGTGTCCACATCTCCTCAGACCTGACATGGGCTGCCACATTCAGGTCCAGACCAAAAAGGCTAGGCAGCGCCTTTACCACCTACGACAACTGAGGAAGTTCAGGGTCTCTCCAAAGATCCTCAGGATTTTCTATACAGGGGCTGTGGAGAGCATCCTCACACAGAACATGACATCGTGGTTTGGGAACAGCTGTGTGAAGGACCAAAAAGCTCTCCAGAGAGTGATCCGTACAGCAGAACGCTGCTGCAGGATTGCTCTCCCCCCGCTTCAGGACACCTACACCAGGAGATGCCGGACTAGAGCAGCGCAGATACTGAAGGACCCGTCCCATCCTGGCAACAAACTGTTCCAACTTCTGCAATCTGGTAGAAGGTTCCGCATCTTCCGGGCAAGGACAGAGAGACTCAAGAGGAGCTTCTATCCCCAAGCCATCCGTGCCCTAAACACACACACCCGCCCTCTCACATCATCTATAATTGACTGAGACAGGACTCTCTTCCAGACACTAAACCAAGGCACAATGTACATTTCAATTCCTTTAATTTTAAATACACTCAACAAAAATATAAACGCAACACCTTTGTTACTGCTCCCATTCCCCATGGGATGGACGTAGAGACCTAAAATTCATTCCAGATACACATTATAACCATCCTTCCCAAACAGTGGTCACAAATCAGTCCAAATGTGTGGTAGTGGGCACATCTGCTATATTGAGATAATCCATCCCACCTCACAGGTGTGCCACATCAGGATGCTGATCTGACATCATGAGTAGTGCACAGGTGTACCTCAGACTGCCCACAACAAAAGGCCACCCTGGAATGTACAGTTTTGTCTCACAGCAAAATGCCACAGATGCCACAAGCAATGAGGGAGTGTGCAATTGGCATGCTGACAGCAGGAATGTCAACCAGATCTGTCGCCCGTGCATTGAATCTTCATTTCTCAACCATAAGCCGTCTCCACAGGCGTTTCAGAGAATATGGCAGCACATCCAACCGGCCTCACAACCGCAGACCTCGTGTAACCACACCAGCCCAGGACCTCCACATCCAGCAGGTTCACCTCCAAGATCGTCTGAGACCAGCCACCCAGACAGCTGCTGGAACAATTGGTTTGCACAACCAAACAATTTCTGCACAAACTGTCAGAAACCGTCTCAGGGACGCTCAACTGCATGCCCGTCGTCCTCATCAGGGTCTTGACCTGACTCCAGCTCGTCGCCGTAACAGACTTGTGTGGGCAAATGCTCACATTCGATGGCGTCTGGCACGTTGGAGAGGTGTGCGCTTCACGGATGAATCATGGTTCACATTGTTCAGGGCAGATGGCAGCTGAGAATGTCCCAGTTCTTGCATGGCCAGCATACTCACCGGACATGTCACCCATTGAGCATGTTCGGGATGTGCTTGACCGGCGTATACGACAGCGTGTACCAGTTCCCACGAATATCCAACAACCTCACACAGCCATTGAAGTGGAGTGGACCAACATTCCACAGGCCACAATTGACAATCTGATAGACTCCATGCGACGATGTGTTGCACTGCATGAGGCAAATGGTGGTCACACCAGATACTGACCGGTTCTGGGTCCCCAGACCCCCAATAGCGCAAAAAACTGCACATTCCAGGGTGGCCTTTTGTTGTGGGCAGTCTGAGGTACACCTGTGCACTACTCATGATGTCAGATCAGCATCCTGATGTGGCACACCTGTGAGGTGGGATGGATTATCTCAATATAGCAGATGTGCCCACTACCACACATTTGGACTGATTTGTGACCACTGTTTGGGAGGGATGGTTATATTGTGTATCTGGAATGAATTTTAGGTCTCTACGTCCATCCCATGGGGAATGGGAGCAGTAACAAAGGTGTTGCGTTTATATTTTTGTTGAGTGTATGTTTATATTGTCTATCCTGTAAAATAGTCAGATGTCTATTCATATTAATGTACAGAATTCACCTGCTTGCTGCTACTACTGCACATTCACCCAATATATATATATATATATATATATATATATATATATATATATATATATGGGTTGCACCACCAAGGCTGGAGACGGAGCAATACTGGAAGAGCATATGGGAGAAGGACGCAACCCATAACGGCGATGCTCAGTGGCTAGTGGATCTGAGGGCAGACCACAGCGACCTCCCTGAACAGGGTCCAGTAACCATCACAATGGCAGATATCCAAGAAAGGGTGTCCAGTATGAAGAGTTGGACAGCACCAGGGCCCGACATGGTTCACGCCTACTGGCTAAAGAAGCTGACTGCACTCCACGAGCGTCTGGCAGCACAAATGAACCAGCTGCTAGTTAACGAGAGACACCCGGAATGGCTAACTGAAGGCCGGACGGTCCTGATCCCCAAGGACCCCAAGAAGGGACCGGTCCCCTCCAACTACCGACCAATAACCTGCCTCAGTACTACATGGAAGCTCCTGTCAGGCATCATATCGGCTAAGATGAACAGGCACATGGGTCAATACATGAGTGGGACACAGAAAGGAATTGGCAAGAATACCAGAGGCGCAAAACACCAGCTACTGGTAGACAGAACAATCAGCCGAGACTGCAAGACCAGACTGACCAACCTGTGCACTGCCTGGATTGATTACAAGAAGGCCTATGACTCAATGCCCCACAGCTGGATACTGGAATGCCTAGAATTGTACAAGATCAATGGGACCCTAAGAGCCTTCATCAGGAACTCAATGGGGATGTGGCGTACAACACTAGAGGCCAACTCCAAGCCCATAGCACAAGTCACCATCAAGTGCGGGATCTACCAAGGAGATGCTCTGTCCCCACTGCTGTTCTGCATAGGCCTGAACCTCCTCAGTGAGATCATTAACAAGACTGGCTACGGATACCGACTACGGAACGGAGCAGTTGTCAACCACCTCCTGTACATGGATGACATCAAGCTGTATGCCAAGAGTGAACGAGACATCGATTCACTGATCCACACTACCAGGCTATACAGCAATGACATTGGAATGTCGTTCGGACTGGAGAAGTGTAGTCGGATGGTAACAAAGAGAGGGAAGGTAGTCAGAACTGAGGAGATTGAACTACCAGAAGGCAACATTGCAGACATAGAGAACAGTTACAAGTACCTGGGGATCCCGCAGGCGAATGGGAACCATGAAGAGGCCGCTAGAAAAGCTGCAACCACCAAGTACCTGCAGAGGGTCAGGCAAGTCCTGAGGAGTCAGCTGAATGGTAAGAACAAGATCCGGGCCATCAACACGTACGCCCTGCCCGTGATCAGGTACCCTGCTGGGATAATAGGCTGGCCAAAGGAGGAGATAGAAGCCACTGACATAAAGACAAGAAAGTTCCTTACCATGCATGGAGGGTTTCACCCCAAGTCCAGCACCCTGAGGCTGTACGCTAAGCGGAAGGAAGGGGGCCGGGGACTGGTGAGTGTCAGCACCACAGTCCAGGATGAGACAACGAACATCCAAGAATACATTGGGAAGATGGCCCCAACTGACCGAGTGCTCAGTGAATACCTCAGGCAGCAGAAACCCAAGAAAGAGGAGGGAGACGAGGAACCATCCTGGAAGGACAGGCCCTGCACAGTATGTACCACCGGCAGATAGAGGAGGTGGCTGATATCCAGAAATCCTACCAGTGGCTGGACAAAGCTGGACTGAAAGACAGCACAGAGGCACTAATCATGGCAGCACAAGAACAAGCTCTGAGCACAAGATCCATAGAGGCTGGGGTCTATCACACCAGGCAAGACCCCAGGTGCAGGCTGTGTAAAGATGCCCCAGAGACAATCCAGCACATAACAGCAGGGTGCAAGATGCTAGCAGGCAAGGCATACATGGAACGCCATAACCAAGTGGCCGGCATAGTGTACAGGAACATCTGTGCCGAGTATAACCTGGAAGTCCCGAGGTCAAAATGGGAGATGCCCCCAAGGGTGGTGGAGAATGACCGAGCTAAGATCCTGTGGGACTTCCAGATACAGACGGACAAAATGGTGGTGGCTAACCAACCGGACATAGTGGTGGTAGACAAACAGAAGAAGACGGCCGTAGTGATCGATGTAGCGGTTCCGAATGACAGCAATATCAGGAAGAAGGAACACGAGAAGCTGGAGAAATACCAAGGGCTCAGAGAAGAGCTCGAGAGGATGTGGAGGGTGAAGGTAACGGTGGTCCCCGTGGTAATCGGAGCACTAGGTGCGGTGACTCCCAAGCTAGGCGAGTGGCTCCAGCAGATCCCAGGAACAACATCGGAGATCTCTGTCCAGAAGAGCGCAGTCCTGGGAACAGCTAAGATACTGCGCAGGACCCTCAAGCTCCCAGGCCTCTGGTAGAGGACCCGAGCTTGAAGGATAAACCGCCCGCAGGGGCGTGCTGGGTGTTTTATATATATATTCTTCCTCTACACCCCCCCCCCCCCCCCAATTTTTTGCACATGTCGAGGAGCGTGTCAGGCTACATTTCACTGTGTGTTATTCTTGTATAACTATGCATGTGACAAATAAAGAACCTTGGTCCTTGAACCTTGAACCTTGAAGAGCCTATACTGGTGTTTTTATAAGTCATGTTTGACTTTATGCTTTTCTGAATACTTGCTGGGATGCTTAGAACTCGAATTGCACTGCTGGAAATAGTTTATTTTGATGCACATGCTGTTTTCTTGGCAAATTTGCATCATAGGATTGTTTTTCGTTTTTCCTGCAGTATATAAAAAATGGTGTATCTCAAAAAATATATATATGAAGACACTCAAAATAAATTTCCTGTTGTTGTAAACTATTTTTTTGCAACTTTTGTGTATTTAAAGTTTTGATGGATAAGCCTCTTAAATTTCTCCAAGTAGAAATATATGTAAAAAAAAACGATTTTCAATTTTTTTTGTAGTTTATTGCACTTTTTTGGAATTAATATAGTTATTATGGACTTAATGCATAGATATTATTAAAATATGGGCTATAACAGTTGTACTGATGTATAGCATCTTGAAATGCTCCCAAAAATGGCACTACAGCATGTAAAAATATAATATAAGCTCTGGCGGACTTGGATCTATGGTAGGTCTTAAAGGGTTAAACATCAGTACATAACAAGTTTAACAGCAATGTAGACAAAGTAGATTCCAGACTATAGCAGACTTTGATCAGACTTCAATGTTAGTACTTTAATCTTGAGTGCATGGAGGGTCATTTCAATTAAGAGCCTGACTGTTTTATGTTAAGATAATAAAAGCTCTAATAAAGGACTACATTTAAAAAGTATGATGTAACTCTTTGTGTTTTGGTCTTGTGTATTTTCAGACATGGCATCTGTTGGTCTGCTGCTCCTGCTGATGATATCAGCCTTTTTCATCATCTCCAGTGTGACCACGTCTCCGTCTGCTGACCAAAGCAAACATGAGAAAGCCCTTCGGGAGAAACTAAAACAAGGCAAGGAAAAACTTAAAAGTGCACTAAAAAATAAGGAGAACCTCAAAAATATTGGTGAACCTTTTCTAACTTTAATCACAGGCATTGGGAATGCGGTAAAAGACACTAGTCATGATATTCTTAAATCTGCTACGTCTGTGGTTAATGTTGTGCCAGTGGTAGGTGCTGTATTTTCTTTACTAATGACAATAGCGATAGTGATAGACGAACATGTTAATGACAAATCATTACTGAAAGATATCAAGGAAGAATTTGAAAAAATCGATCTTAAGCTTGAGAAGCATCATCGGGAACTAAAGTGGAACATCTGGGCAGCTGCAACTTATTCTAAGCCAGAGATGAAAATTAGGACTGCCTGGACTGAATACAAAACACTGCTGGGCAGTCTCGCTGGGGCTAAAGATCAGGATGAAAGGAAAAGACATGAAAAAAGCTTTATAGAAGCCTACTCAAAATATGAGAAAGCTTCTCGGGAAATGGGAGAGTTGCTGAAAAAAACAGGAAAGAGCTTCATTAATAACCTCGGGGATGAACTGGCTGAATATGTTAAATGTCACGAGAAGGAAATCATAGAATATACTTATCTCATTCTTACACTTATCTTCAAGGGCAACATGATGAATCAATTCTACTACAGACTGAAGAACATACAGTCTGAAGCGAGAAATGATGAGATGAAGAAGAACGTATATGTGTAACAGAGTTAATAATACATATGAAAAACATGCACTTACCTGTTCTTAATTATCATTTTAAGTGTGAATTTTATCTTTTTTTTTTTAATTGTATTTTATTTTGAAAACCCAGAAACCGGATCTCACCCTAACGTTTAGAAGCTGCTAAGGCTTCCGCTCCTCACAGCGCGCGCTTGCACTGTGAGGGTAAGTCCGGTAATGAAAGGCTCTGGCATTTTTATGGTTTCTGGTGTGAATGTTGTTACATAAGTTATATATGTCAATGTATATAGGTTCATATTGATATTAGAAAGTTTCTGTGTAACTGAAACAAAGGCGGGTTGCTGTTAAATAGTGTTTCTGCCGTATTTATGCTCTTTGGCAGTTAGTCTTTGTCAGTCCCCTAGTGGTTGCTGCGCATAGCAGGAAATGTGTTTGGATTTACCGTTTTTCTGTGCTTTTTGTGATGTTGCTTTACATTGTAGGAGCTACAATTGCCGGTACCACCAGAAGACACCTGTTGAATGTGTTTTATGTCTTCTGCAGGTATGTGAGCTTGTTAACAGCCATTTTGTCTGTAAAGCACAAGCAAGTGAAGATGTAATGCGCTATTGTTAATTTGTCCACTAGAGGGAAATGTTTAGTCGGTGGTATTTATGTTTATCCTGTTATTTTGTTTTATACGATTGTGGAATGTATTTTATTAGTCATAAGATTTCTTTTGTATACAAGCTCAGTATGACAGACTGTAAAATGGGAGAAATTATTATTTTCCACCTTTTCTTTATTAAAAAGTTAATTGTAAGTCTGTTAACACAGCGCGCGCTTGCACTGTGAGGGAGCTACAATTGCCGGTACCACCAGAAGACACCTGTTGAATGTGTTTTATGTCTTCTGCAGAAGTAAACTGTGAAAAGCCAACCCTTCTGAGCGTCTGTGATTCTTGAAGAGCTGGAAGTGTTACACTGGTGCCGTGACCATTCGGATCTTCAGATCAGCTTGATGCTCATCGCCGTGGCTGCTGTTCTGCTCCCCTGCTGTTCACAAGTTGAATGTGGGTTGTTGTAACCAAGTGAGTTTAGACAAAAGAAAAACCCAAACAAGCGAAACCCCCCCCCCCCCCCAAAAAAAAAAACAAACAAAAAGGTGAGGGGTGTGACTGAAATAAGACAAGGGTGAAAGTGTCTGTGTTTTGATATACAACGTGTGGTTATACACTCAAATTATTTGGACATTATTATTATAATTTTTTTTTTCTTTCCCTCGTTTTGCTACTGTTATACTGTTATTTTTCTTATTTTTATCTCTGGGTTTGTTTGTTTTTCTCTCCCTAACGGAGTGCACATGCAGTTATTATCTTAAGTGTGTGATTTGACGATGGATAAATTTGTCACTCCAGTACTACCTAAGGGTAGAGGTGCCGGACTAGTTCATGCAGTTGACGCCAGTAATGTCACACAGTTTGGTCCTGTGAGCAGTGACACTGGGCTAGGCCAAAGCCCGAGTTTTATTCCCATCGGTAGGGGTGTGGGTGATATGCCCCAGGTTTCCACTCCAATTAGAGACAGTGATACTGTACACAGTTTTACTGACATGGTTGAGCAAATAGGAGCCCAGATTGGTGAATCCATTGTTACTAAACTGTTGTCAGCTGGCGTTGTGAACCTGATTGGTGACTCTAAGACTCAAACTGAGCAATGTAACAGTACCGCTCGAGATGTACCACATGTAACTGTCCATGTTAAGCCCAATAGGGAGCTTCAAATTTTTAGGGGTGATGGCACAGACAGATGTTCTGTTCAGGACTGGATTGACATGGCAACAACCTACCTGTGGAAGCAAGAGGTCCCCATTCATGGCCAGGCTGACGAAATTATTAGCCACTTAATGGGGAAGGCCAGAGATGTGGTCAGAGTGGCTCTTCGTAGTGACCCAGGTCTTCATGTCAAACAGAAACCTGATCTGGTCTTTGGTGTCCTTCGCCATTACTTCAGTGATTCTTCATCGTGCCTCCCTCTTGCTGACTTTTATGCAACGCTCCCTACCAGGGGTGAAAACCCGGTAGATTATTGGATAAGACTGAACAAGGCTGCTGAACTAGCCATAGAGGGGCTACGCAGACAGGGGCAGACAGCGACCCCTTTAACTCATGAAGTAGCATGTATGTTTGTGAAACATTGTCCTGACCCCGAGTTGTCTTATGTCTTCAAGTGCAAGCCTGTCCATGAGTGGACTGCTCGAGACGTACAACAAAGGATTGATGATTATCAAAGGGAGGTGAGTGCTAATGGTAGAGCCAGCGGCGCTGCACAGTTGAAGGGCTATAATTCTACGATCACCACCGTACACCCGAACGCCTCACCTGCAGCTGCTGTGCCGGAGGGACGCTCCCGAAGCTTCTCGCCCCCATCCTCAGGTTTTCAGGGGTTAGTGGACTCGTTCCCCTCCACCACTGCAACACGAGATCCCCTCGTCGGAAGTCTGAGTTTCTCCCCTTCGACTGCGGTGAGTCAAAATCTTCAACAGTCAGAGGAAAGGCTCATGGGTCAGATGGTGGATATGTTTCAGGCCATGATGGAGAGAATGCAGCACCACAACACTCAGACACCAAGGAGAGGGGCGTTTAATCAGTTCTCGCGAAATAGACGGAGGAGGGAGGATGCCTGCAAAGTCTGCAGTGATCCAAGACATACCACAGTATCACACTGCCTATCTGACAAACTGTGCTTTTCATGCTTTGCTCCTGGCCATGTTCGGTTGTCTTGCCCGGCTAGTACGTCTACCCAGGTCCAGCCGGAGGGAAACTAACCGACCTGTATTCGGTGGGAGGCAGTGCAGGTCTTACAGGAAACTCCCAAACTGCTGATACCTGTGATGCGGAGTCAGTGTATGAGGAGGCAAGACAAAAATGCAAAGATTCTGAAGTTATCTTCCAAAACGTTCACAAAGTCGGCAATAGTGACAGTCTTTTCTACACTCCCGTCACTTTCGGTGGGCTTTTGAAAATGGGTGGTATGCTGGACAGTGGATCCATGGCCTGCAGCATGAATGAAGCAGCCGAGGTGACTCTGCGTGAGTCTGGACTGATATCTGATCAAGATGTTATCAAAGTGGATGTGACCCTTGTTGGGTGTGGAGGACTACGTGTGAAGCCTAAGTATGCCCTCAATGTGGAGATGGAGGTGTATGGCTGCAGAATGATAGTTCCCATCCTGGTGGTTCAAGGGCAGCTTGATGACCTGATACTGGGGACGAACGTCATTAAGCACATATTACACCAGTCTAAACGTTGTGAGCCCTACTGGAACACGGTCTTCAGTAATTGCTCTAAGACCAACCTTGAGACTGAAAACTTTCTGTCTATGCTTTCTGGTTTGACCCCATGGAAAGATTCGGACGTCCCGGACAAAGTGGGCACGGTTAGGTGTAACTCAGCTGTGTCCCTTGAACCGGGTCGCGAATATCTGGTATGGGGAAAACTACCAAAGAACATCAATGTCTCCCCTGGCAGTACAGTGATGACAGAGCCCTCGTCATCCCGCTCAGCACCCAGAGGGATTTTGGTTGCTAGATTGGTTACTCCCTTGTGGGGTGATAGATGGGTCCCATTGAAACTGATCAATATGTCTGAGCAGCCTGTACATCTGCGACGTAACGCCAAACTAGCAGATGTGTACTCCTGTGTGGCGCTCGAGGACTTTGATGCTTCAGCGCTCCAGGAGACAACTCTGGCTAGCAGCCATCAGTCGGCCATGTCGCCACAAGTCACGCCCACCTCCATGACGGAGAAACTCAAACTTGTTGGGCTTGGTGATGTTGACATAGAGTCCTGTGAGACATCGGGACAGTGTAAAGAGAGGATGGCTGACCTGGTTTTGCAGTACGAGGATGTCTTTTCCCGCCATCATCTCGACTGTGGGGAAGCCAAAAACTTTGTGCATCGCATCCGCCTCTCAGATAACAGACCTTTCAGACTTCCCTACAGGCGTGTGCCCCCAAGCCAGTACCAGAAGCTGAGACAAGTGTTGACTGAGATGGAGGAGAGGGATATCATCAGGAAATCGACCAGTGAGTATGCATCACCATTGGTGCTCGTGTGGAAGAAGAATGGCGATCTACGCATTTGCAACGATTTCCGGTGGCTCAACAAGAGAACCCTGAAGGATGCCCATCCTCTTCCACATCAAGCAGATTGTCTGGCTGCTTTGGGGGGAAACAGCCTGTTCAGTACCATGGACTTGACATCTGGCTTCTACAACATGACGCTGCATGAAGATGATAGGAAATATTCTGCCTTCACCACGCCCATGGGTCTATATGAGTATAATCAGCTGCCGCAGGGTCTGTGCAACAGCCCTGCAAGCTTCATGCGCATGATGACCAGCATCTTTGGTGACCAGAATTATTTGAGCCTGTTGTGTTACCTGGACGATCTCCTGGTGTTTGCTCCAGACGAGGACACTGCCTTGCAGCGCCTGGAAATGGTGTTTGAGAGGCTGCGCGGGCATAACTTGAAGCTGGCCCCCAGAAAGTGCTTCTTCCTGAGGAAATCCGTGAAGTTCCTCGGTCACATCATCGATCAAAATGGGGTATCAACAGACCCATCCAAAGTCGAAGTTATCGCAAACATGAGGAGCGTGGACCTCATGGACACTGATGGAGTGACTCCTTCCCAACGAAAGGTCAGATCATTTTTGGGGATGATTAATTACTACCAACACTTTGTCCCCATGTACTCTGCTGTTGCCAGACCTCTGTTTGAGCTCCTGAGAGGTGCTGTGAAGAAGGGCAAGGGAACAACTAAGGTGAGGCGGCCATGCAGGAAGTTGAGTGCTTCGGATTGGACATCCAGAGAAGAGGAGGCTTTTGAGAAGCTCAAGAGCTTGATGTTAAATACAGTCGTTTTGGCTCACCCAGACTTCTCTCGCCCCTTCTTGCTTTCGACAGACGCATCACTGGATGGCATTGGAGCAGTGTTGGCTCAAATCCAGGACGGTGGAACCAAGCCCAGACCGATTGCTTTTGCCAGCAAATCCCTGTCTCAGTCTCAAAGAAACTATCCAGCACACAGGTTGGAGTTTCTGGCGTTAAAGTGGTCGGTCTGCGACAAGTTCAGTCATTGGCTCAAAGGTCACAAGTTCACCATCTGGACTGATAACAACCCCTTGACCCACATTTTAACCAAGCCAAAGCTGGACTGTTGTGAGCAACGCTGGGTGGCTAAACTTGCAAGCTATGACTTTGACATTAAATATGTCCCAGGCCGTCAGAACATTGTGGCAGATGCCCTGAGCCGATTGCCTTTTGTGAAGGATAATGTAAGTGACAGACTGCTGGCTGAGAGATATGCAGACTTCCTTAATGAGGCAAAAGATGTTTCACATGCATCAATCCAGGGGGCGTTTCGGTGGTCCACCGACTGCAAGGTGAATGGTGGATCCGGTGGTGGAGCTTCCATCATGTCCCAAGGCACGCAGAGTCTGCATCCCTTGGTTCTGGCTGAAGATGCTGTCACAGCTGTTTTGCAGTCACATGTCGAGTGGGATGTCGGCCCAAGAGGGAGAGCAATAGAGGCTTTACATCACCTGCCACAGATGGTGTCCCCCGGTCTGGAGGCCTTACCTGCCCATTCAGAGAGAGAACTTAGGGACGCACAGCTGCAGGATGCAGTGCTTTCCCGCGTCGTCTTCTACGTTGAGAGACACAGGAGACCCTCGAGGAGAGAGCGGGTAGGGGACCTAATCCTTGTTAAAAGATACCTGAGCCACTGGGAGAAGCTGGTCCTCAACAACGGCATGTTGTACAGAGTTTCCAGAGACCAGATATCAGGTAACAGACGACTGCAGTTCGTGGTTCCTGACTCGTTGAAGGCTGAGGTCCTCCGAGGAATCCATGATGATGCCGGTCACCAGGGCCAGTTCAGGAGTTTAGACCTGGCTAGAAAGAGATTTTTCTGGTTGAACCTTGGGCGTGATGTGAGAGACCATGTACGGGGATGCCAGCGCTGTGTAGTCAGTAAAACTATCGAACCGGAGGGACGTGCTCCTTTGGTCAGCGTGTCCTCGTCCAGACCGTTGGAGTTGGTCTGCATCGACTTTTGGTCGGCTGAGGCCTCATACAACAAGTCCATCGACGTCTTGGTCATCACAGACCACTTCACTGGCTGGGCGCAGGCCTTCCCATGCAAGGACCAGTCGGCCAAACAGGTTGCAAGGCTTCTCTGGGACAGGTACTTCTGTGTGTTCGGGTTTCCGGAAAGGATACACAGCGACCAGGGTGCTAGTTTTGAGAGCCAATTGATAAGTGAGCTCCTCAGAGTCTCTGGTGTAAAGAAGACACACACGACACCTTACCACCCGATGGGGAACGGCAGTGTGGAGCGCTTCAACCGGACTCTGGGTGGAATGATTCGTGCCCTACCACCAGACTCGAAAGTGGACTGGCCACGTCGGCTACAGACTCTGACGTTCATGTACAACTGCACCGCACATGAGACAACTGGATTCGCACCCTTTTACCTAATGTTTGGTCGCACGCCCCGGTTGCCTGTTGACATTCTTTTCCGCTCTGTCCTGAGCGATCCTGCTGTTACCTGTTATGACAGGTATGTGGTTTCCCTCAGGGAAGATGTGAAGGAAGCAATGGTCATTGCACGCACCCGAGCTACGCAGGAGAAGCGTCGTCACTCGCAACTCTATAACAGGAGAGTGAAGGGTTCCAGGATTGAGGTTGGTGACAGAGTCCTGGTTGCTAACAAGAAAGAGAGGGGAAAGAAGAAGGTTGCTGATCGGTGGGAGTCAACGGTCTACACCGTGATCGATGTGAACCATGATACTCACACTTTCAAGATCCGTGATTCTGTTTCCGGACGAGAGAGAGTGGTCCACCGGAATCTGCTGTTGGTGGCGAATTTCCTGCCCCTGGAGGATGATGCTGGAACCTCGGATCACGTCTCCTCTACGTGGGATGTAAACACGGCGCCTGAAGATGATGATGGGGCTGCGTCTGGGGAGGGGGATTTGAATGCCCCTGCTGTGAGCTGTGTTGGTGCTCATGGTAGCCGCTCACCCAATGCCATGGGTGGGACAGCTGACCTGGAGGTTATCTCTGAACCTCTGGACCCTGGAGAGAGGACAGTTGCATGGGTGTCGCAGTTGACGGAGTCCAGCCGGTCTCAGGGAGATGTTACTGATGTTTCAAGCGTGGATTCAGTCTTGCCAGCCGCATCGGCCTTGTCTGTTGAAGTGAACTTTGACCAAACCGGTTCTAGCATGGCGTCCCAGGAGGTCAATATTGCTACGAGCTGTGGGGAGGGTGTACAAGTATGCTCTACTACACCTGACGTAGTGGTGGATGTAGTTGCTCCTGCCATTGCTGCTCAGTCCCCAATGGTTGACTATAGCCAAACCGGGAATGGTTCCCAGATCAGAACCAGACTTGGGTGACTTGTCAAACCTGTGAATAGACTGATCCAGACAATGTCAAATCAAGTCGTGGTTCGTGACAGGTTTGACGTGAAGTCAGTTTGTAAGTCCTTGATCCCGTCCTTCTCTAACTAAATGTTCTGTTTATATGCCTACCTGAATGATGGGATTTGTACTTGCTGTTATGTACTCTACATTTTTTTTTTCTTTCTGTTGAGCCATGGTACACACCTTGTAAGGGGTTATTAGTAGGGTGTATTTCGGGCACCCTGCTGCCAGTTGCTGGGTTGGGAGTTTGGCGCTGCTCCCACCCCACTTCATCCTTAGGGATACGTTTAGTTGGTGTTTGTGATTTTTGACCTCTGGTTGGTTGGTGCATACTAGTGTGGGTACCTGGGGCTCAAATTTGATAAAATTCAGTGGGGGTGAGTGTAACAGAGTTAATAATACATATGAAAAACATGCACTTACCTGTTCTTAATTATCATTTTAAGTGTGAATTTTATCTTTTTTTTTTTAAATTGTATTTTATTTTGAAAACCCAGAAACCGGATCTCACCCTAACGTTTAGAAGCTGCTAAGGCTTCCGCTCCTCACAGCGCGCGCTTGCACTGTGAGGGTAAGTCCGGTAATGAAAGGCTCTGGCATTTTTATGGTTTCTGGTGTGAATGTTGTTACATAAGTTATATATGTCGATGTATATAGGTTCATATTGATATTAGAAAGTTTCTGTGTAACTGAAACAAAGGCGGGTTGCTGTTAAATAGTGTTTCTGCCGTATTTATGCTCTTTGGCAGTTAGTCTTTGTCAGCCCCCTAGTGGTTGCTGCGCATAGCAGGAAATGTGTTTGGATTTACCGTTTTTCTGTGCTTTTTGTGATGTTGCTTTACATTGTAGGAGCTACAATTGCCGGTACCACCAGAAGACACCTGTTGAATGTGTTTTATGTCTTCTGCAGGTATGTGAGCTTGTTAACAGCCATTTTGTCTGTAAAGCACAAGCAAGTGAAGATGTAATGCGCTATTGTTAATTTGTCCACTAGAGGGAAATGTTTAGTCGGTGGTATTTATGTTTATCCTGTTATTTTGTTTTATACGATTGTGGAATGTATTTTATTAGTCATAAGATTTCTTTTGTATACAAGCTCAGTATGACAGACTGTAAAATGGGAGAAATTATTATTTTCCACCTTTTCTTTATTAAAAAGTTAATTGTAAGTCTGTTAACACAGCGCGCGCTTGCACTGTCAGGGAGCTACAATTGCCGGTACCACCAGAAGACACCTGTTGAATGTGTTTTATGTCTTCTGCAGAAGTAAACTGTGAAAAGCCAACCCTTCTGAGCGTCTGTGATTCTTGAAGAGCTGGAAGTGTTACATATGAAGCATTGGCAGCAATGTTTGAAATCCAAAAACAATGCATTGATAGCAGTATGACTTATGTTAAACAGGACGTGAAACCACTTATTGATAAATCTAAAAAGCGTGATGATTTGGCACAGGAAGTCTGGGATTTTCTGCAGAAGACATATGACAGGTATGACTGGATGGTTGTTGGATTTATAACCAAAAAATCCAGACATAAAACAATTAAAACCCTGAACAAACACGTGCTGACAGGATTCCAGGATGTGTCAACAGAACGCATTACTGTGGCCGTATCCAGACAGGTGAAAGGGACTCAAAGCAAAGTACAGGAGGTCAGCACAGCCATTGAGAAGTGTATTAAAAAGAAAGTTTTGTGTTACAAGGTGGAAGAGACACTCCGCAGATGTGGGGAAAAGGTGGCAGGAATTCCAATGTCTCAGACTTACACAGCAGTCCACGCCTATACTAGAAAAGCTCACCAAAGCATCAAGGCAAAGGAAGCTAACCCTAAAGCTAAAATTGAAGACCCAGCTGATGATGAAGATGAAGTCAATGCTGCTCCTGAAAACCCTTCAGATCAGACTCCTTACATTTACACAGGGGAGTGTGAGAAATCTCCAGGGGTCAAGCATGGAAAGTTTGTTGTTCTGATCAAAAGTGACGAAGAACTGATGGAAAAAGATTCGTGTGCCAAGCAGGACTGTGGGCAAAGAAAAGGCAGAGGAAAATGTGTGAAAATGAAAGACATGTTCCTTGGAATTTGCCGGTGTAATTATCCATACTATGGGCTTCACTGTGAGAATGACATAAATGATTATGCCATAGAATTAGAGAAAGAAGCAGGGACACAGAAAAATAAACCAACAGTGACAGGCAAGAGGAGGCGAAACAAGAACTGAAACAGCAGAACAGACTTCATGAAGTGACATGAGCTTCTTCTCTAAAATGACACTGAAACATTCGGTAAATCATCTTTTTCCTCAGACTCAAAGTATCTAAGAAACCAAAACCACATTTCTGAATGCGACTAACACTTTAATCCACTGCTCCATTCTCAGTTACTCAATCTGTTTGGATCACATGTTTGTGGCTGATGTGCTCACCGTCACTAAGACTAAAGCTGATTTCATGTAAACACAGGCGGTTAGAAAAACACCAGAGTGGGCTCTGATTGGTTTGAACCTCCTCTGAACATTGTTCCCTTCAAACAACCAAAGTCAGTGTCCGAGCTCATGTTCACTTCATGAGATTTTCTGCTGTTCATGTTTCTTTGAGCAGCAGCTGATGATGCACAGCAAAATCTCCAATAAAGCTTCTGTTTCACTGTCATACTTGTGTCTCTGATTTGAATACTCACCTTATATCCTGTCAGTGTGTCGTATCACTCATTCTAATGCACACTTTTAATGTAGTCCCTCCTGACTGGGGGAGTGGAAATTTCTAAGGAAATCCAGATTTTTATTTTGAGTGAAGTGACCCTTAAAAGTTCAGTTCACCTATATCAGCTGTAGGTTACAGCTTAAAACACTTCAAAAACACCAACCTTCTGTTGGATGGACGTGTTTTCTGTCCACTACACTGTAAGTCAGTGCTTTCAAAAAGTTCCCTTTTCATTGGAATATACGTACAGATTTTCAACATCCTAATATCCTAACTATTAAAAAGAGTAAAACACTGACACCATTAAAAACTAAACTAAAACAAGAAAATCCAGTCTGGAAAGTGATGAAAAATACAGTAAAAGGTCAAATCTAAACAAAATAATTCAAAAATATTAAACTAAAACAATAGTTTAACTGGTTTTATGTCTACAGCAGATTTACTGTTTGAATATAATTCAGAAACACTTGACCCCTGTTTCAATCCAGGCGCTCAATGTTGACATTGTGGAGGACTATAAATACCTTGGAGTACACATTGACAATAAACTGGACTGGGCTAAAAACACCAAAGCACTTTACAGGAAGGGCCAGAGTCGCCTCTATCTTTTGAGGCGACTGAGGTCCTTAAACATCTGTTGGAATATGCTCAGGATTTTCTACAAGTCTGTTGTGGCCAGTGCGATCCTCTACGCTGTTGCATCCTGGGGGAGAAGATTGAGGGTTGCTGATGCCAACAGACTCAATAAACTGATCCGCAAGGACAATAATGTTGTGGGGATGGAGATGGACTCTCTTAAGGTGGTGTCAGAGAGGAGGATGTTGTCCAAGATGAAGAGGTTTAGTGTCTAGACTGGCTGGGGCGAGTGGAGGAACGGTGGCGTGAGAGAGCAGTTTCTGTTTTCCATCCTGAATCTCAGGATCAGATTTTATTGTCCTTGTGCAGCTGCAGTGCAGTGGTTTTGTTTCTGTATTCTGAGGACTGATTCCATCTAGTGGATATCTGAAGACACTACACAGGTTAGTTTGTATGAAGTTCATGGGTCATGTGACTCTTCTCCCACAGAACATGATGCTATGAGTGCCACCAACCTCAGAGAGGTAATCAGACAGTGACTAAAAATCTATGAAAACATCAAAATCTGACAGTAAACATTCTGAGTTGTTTGAACAGGTGTTCAGGTGTGTTCTGTTCATACTCTCCATCACTAAGACACGCTGAAACAGGGTCGGAGAGTAAATATGAAAACATTAGCTCAGTCTACATGTAAAAATGATCTGAGGTCAGCAGGAACAGGGCAGGTGTTTCAGAAGAAAGGTGCTGTAAAACAGCAACAACAAAACAAATGTGTCTAATAAGCAATCTTATTAGTATTACTGATGCTCAGCAATGAAACACAAAGATATTACACACTATTACACACTATTAAAAGCAGTAGCGGTTTTTGATATGGGCGATTGCCCAGGGTGGCATCGATTTTGTTATTGACCAAATACTTATTTTCCACCCTGATTTACGAATAAATTCTTTACAAATCCTACCATGTGGATTCATGGATTTTTTTTCACATTCTGTCTCTCACAGTTGAAGTGTACCTCTGGTGCAAATTACTGACCTCTGTCATCATTTTAAGTGGGGGAACTTTCACAATCGGTGGCTGACTAAATACTTTTTTGCCCCACTGTATGTCTGATCACAGACAGTGGAAAAATGTCAGTCTTAGTTTTACTGGATCTCAGTGCAGCATTTGATACAGTTGACCACAACATTCTTGCATAGTTCCCATTTCTGTATAGCTGTATATCTCAGATTCCTGTAAAGTTATTTATTTCATATTCTGTATAGTTTTTCATATTTATATCCTGTACATAGCTTGTACTCACTACAGCCTGCACATACTTATAGTTATAGAATATTCACAACATACTTCATACCGTGTACATTATAACATACCATAATAGACCCATTTCTGTAATATACTCACATATCTATATTATTGCTAATATATATTGTAATATATCTATATCACTAAAGCACTTCTGGATGGATGCAAATTGCATTTCGTTGCCCTGTACCTGTGCATGTGCAATGACAATAAAGTTGAATTCTATTCTATTCTATTCTATATTACTCAAACGACTGGAGAACTGGGCAGGTCTTTCAGGAACTGTACTAAACTGGTTCAAAACATACTTAGAAAACAGGAAATACTTTGTATCAATAGGTAACTTCACATCTGAGCAGACAAGTATCACATGTGGAGTTCCCCAAGGTTCCATCTTGGGACCCCTTCTGTTTAACATTTACATGTTCCCACTGGCACAGATTATAAAGAACAACAAAATAAACTATCATAGCTATGCAGATGACACACAAATATATATCACAATGTCACCAGGAGACCAAGGCCCTGTACAGGCTCTTGGTAAATGCATTGAGGAAATTAATGACTGGTTGTGCCACAATTTTCTCCAGCTAAACAAAGACAAAACTGAGGTAATAGTCTTTGGCGCCAAAGAAAAACAATTACAGGTCACCAGAGAACTTCAATCTATACACCTAAAAACCACAAACCAGGTGAGAAATTTGGGTGTAGTGAGGGATGCAGACCTAAACTTAGAAAAACACATTAAGACAATAACAAAGTCAGCTTACTATCACCTCAAGAATATATCAAGGATAAAAGATCTGATGTCTCAACAGGACCTGGAAAAACTAGTCCATGCATTCATTTTTAGTAGGCTTGATTACTGTAACAGCATCTTTACAGGTCTACCTAAAAAAATCAGTCAGACAACTACAGCTCATTCAGAACTCTGCTGCTCGAGTCCTCACTAAGACCAAAAAAGTGGACCACATCAGTCCAGCTCTGAGGTCTTTACACTGGCTGCCTGTCCGTCAGAGGATAGACTTTAAAGTTCTGATGCTGGTCCATAAAGCTCTGAATGGTTTAGGACCAAAATACATCAGTGACCTCCTGACCCAGTATGAACCTTCCAGATCCCTCAGGTCATCTGGATCCGGTCTTTTATCAGTTCCCAGAGTCAGAACCAGACACGGAGAAGCTGCATTCAGCTTTTATGCTCCTTATATCTGGAACAAACTCCCAGAAAGCCTCAGATCAGCTGAAACACTCAGTTTATTTAAATCCAGGTTGAAGACTCACCTGTTCTCAGCTGCATTTGAATAAAGCACCAAATCCACACTTTTAAGCTTAAATTTCAAAACTAACATTTTAACTACTGATTTTATCTATTGTTCTGATTTTATCTGTTTTGATTTTATATACTGTTTTGTTTGTTTGTTTGTTTGTTTGTTAATTTGTTTGTTTGTTTGTTTGTGTCATGGTCCTGGGTCATTGACCCAGCGTTTTGTGTTTATTCTGATTTGTATTAGTTTAGGGGTTAACCTGAAGTTTGGTGTATTGTCAGCCCTACCTGTGTCTGTCCTTGGTGCTCTGTTCATGTCCCCGTGTTGTGTTGTACATCAGTCTGTTTCCTGTTTTATTTTGAAGGCTCGTGTTCTGGATTTCCTGTTCTGTTCTGAAGGTCTGTGTCTGTTGTTATTGTGTTCAGCTTGTCTCCTCCGGTCCCCATGTGTATTAGGTTCAGCTGTTCTTCCCTCCTGTGTGTGATTACCTGATTACCTTGTGTGTGTATATTTAGTGGGTGTCGGTCTGTGTTCGTTGTCGGCTCGTCTGCGTTCCTCCGTGTATCACTGCATTCTATGGTGTTTCGTTCCTGTCTCTGCGTCTCTCTGCCCCGCACCCCTTTTGTATGGTCTCAGGTTTGTCTTTAGTTTCTCCCAGTTTAGGTTTGTAATTGCTCATGCTGAGTTGCCTGTTTTTGCCACCACCACCTTGTAAATAAACATCACTCGTATCATCAGTTCACTGCATCTTGGGTCCTCCCTTCCCTCCACACCACACGGCTCCCTCCGCCAGCCGTGACAGTACGAGCCGACCAAACATGGACCCAGCAGCATTCGCACCTACCCAGGAGTTTCGGGAGGAAGTAACCGACACGGTCGCAAGGTTGGTAAACCTGTGGCTCGAGCAGGAGGGAGAAGAGTTCCACCGCGCTGTAGAAGCCAGGCTACAGCAGCTACTCTCTGCACACTCCTGGCTGCTAGACTCGCTTCACCCGCTGGCACAGGACTTCCTCCTTCATGAGCTGCACCTTCGCCCTCCAGCCGCTACCGCTTCCCAACCCAGCCCGGCGGTGAAGATTTTGCCCGGCCCGCCGGAGGTTTTGCCCGGCCCGCCGGAGGTTTTGCCCGGCCCGCCGGAGGTTTTGCCCGGGAGGAAGCGACGATCGCGCCATCGGCACGTCGCCCCACAGCCGGAGATTAGGACTTTGGAACTGCCGGCTGTGGTGAGTGAAAAAGACACTGTTGTGACAGCTCGTGTGACTGTTTATTCCGGGGCTGTGTTTGTTGAGCCAGCTGCCCAGCCGGTAGCTCGGTTAGCTGCCCTGCAGCCGCTACCTCAGTTAGCCACTCAACCGTCACCTCCATTACAGTCACAGCCAGACCAATTAGACACTTGGTTACAATCCATAGCTCAGTCAATAGCTCAGTTGGCAAGAGACTCATCAGCCTTATCATCACCTATTCAGCCATCATCTTCACCAACTCCTCCTGCACAACAAGTTAAGTCCATCCAACCTGGAAAGAACTATTTTTCACCTGTTCATGTCAAGCAGAGAGACACACCACATACTGTAGTAGTCAGTCCACAACAGCTGGCCAGCCCAGAGACTGTGACGCACTCCAGGGCCTCCCCAGAGGCTGGGTTCCAGCCCCCGGCCGACTCTGGACCCCTGGAGGTTAAGAAGCCAGCTGAGGACTGCATCCGGCTGTCGCTGCCTGAGCTGAGTCAATGCTCCGTGCAGCTGCAGTCTGCCTTGTGTTTGCCAGAGGCCCGTGCGCCTGCTGGTTCTGACCCGTTCCTGCCAGAGGCCCGTGCACCTGCTGGTTCTGACCCATTCCTGCCAGAGGCCCGTGCGCCTGCTGGTTCTGACCCGTGCCTGCCAGAGGCCCGTGCGCCTGCTGGTTCTGAACTATGCCTGCCAGAGGCCCGTGCGCCTGCTGGTCCAGAGACTGTTTTCGCTGGGGGGCCCGAGGAGCCCGTCCAGCCTCCTGCTTCGCCTGCTGGGGGGCCCGAGGAGCCCGTCCAGCCTCCTGCCTCGCCTGGCCCGGCTTCAGCATCATCGGCTTCAGCTTCGCCTGGTCCGGCTTCAGCATCATCGGCTTCAGCTTTGCCTGGTCCAGCCTCTGCTTCAGCCTCGTCTGGTCCAGCCTCTGCTTCAGCTTCAGCCTCGTCTGGTCCAGCCTCTGCTTCGGTCTCATCTGGTGCTGCGACGGCCACGCCACCTTCGGGTCCCGAACTGCCGCCTCGACATCGGCGGTCATCTGCCAGGCCGCTGGTGGAGCGTCATCATCAATATGGACGACCTCCTAGACGCCGCCGCTGCCTTCCGCGCGGTCGGCCTCCAGACTTGTGTCATCGCCGCCGTTGCTGTCCGCACGGTCGGCCTCCAGACTTGTGTCATCGCCGCCGTTGCTGTCCGCACAGTCGGCCGCCTGAACGGTTTCCTCGTCGCCGCCGTTGCTGTCCGCACGGTCGGCCGCCTGAACGGTTTCCCCGTCGCCGCCGCTGCCGTGTGCACGGTCGGCCCCCTGAACTGCCTCCGCTCCGCCACCGCTGCCTTCCGCTCGGTCGGCTTTTGGAGCTGTGTCGCCGACGTGGCCGGCCTCAGAAGATGAACTGTCCTGGACTTCTGAGCTGTCAGCCTCTGGGCCGGCCTCCTGAACTGTGTTGTTGTTCTTGTGCTCCAGCATGTGTGTTTTTGTTTTGGTCAGTTCCCTCGGTTCGCTGGAGCTTGTTCTGTTCGGTGTTGGTCCCTCCGTCCTGGGCCCCCGCCACCCGCCCTGGGTTGGTCGTTTGCTTTTGTTTTGGGCTGTCTGGAGCCAGCCCTTGGAGGGGGGGTACTGTCATGGTCCTGGGTCGTTGACCCAGCGTTTTGTGTTTATTCTGATTTGTATTAGTTTAGAGGTTAACCTGAAGTTTGGTGTATTGTCAGCCCTACCTGTGTCTGTCCTTGGTGCTCTGTTCATGTCCCCGTGTTGTGTTGTACATCAGTCTGTTTCCTGTTTTATTTTGAAGGCTCGTGTTCTGGATTTCCTGTTCTGTTCTGAAGGTCTGTGTCTTTAGTTTCTCCCAGTTTAGGTTTGTAATTGCTCATGCTGAGTTGCCTGTTTTTGCCACCACCACCACCTTGTAAATAAACATCACTCGTATCATCAGTTCGCTGCATCTTGGGTCCTCCCTTCCCTCCACACCACCACACCACACGGCTGGCTCCCAGTTTGCTTGTTTTAATCAATTTTAAATCATGCTTTTTATTTGTTTTTGTTTCTAATGTCTCTGTAAAGCACTTTGAATCACCTTGTTGTTGAATTTTGCTATACAAATAAACTTGCCTTGCCTTACTCATGCTGCCCCAGGATTATGCCAGCACATTTTGGGGACAGCATAGGCACTAGTTGGTTTTCTGCTGCCCATTTGCTGGGAATAAGGGCGCCCCTCCGTTTGTGAGGTGCGCCATTATGGGCTCAAATCGTGGTCATAAATATTTTGTACTTGTAAATCAGTTTCGTATGTGTAAAAAGAGTTTGTGTGTGTAAAAAACAGATTTGTGTGAAACTCTGCACTCAAGTTTCAAGTTATAAGTATGAATTTTGACCCTATTTTTCTTCCTTTCATCTGATTGGTCAATGTCGTGTCAATTACAAATTTAACAATCCAATCAGAGAACAGATGGGTTTGGCTATTGGAGGGGTGTACAAACTTTTTTAGTCTAACAACACAGAAACAGGAATTCTCTGCTGCTCCTGTTTTGCAAGATCACAGAGATAAAACAACAAAAAACTAGGGATTGTCATGAACTGAAGTTCCACGCACAAGCTGGACCCAGGAGCAGAACACACACACAGTGGTACGAGAGAACAAAAAATAAACTTTATTATAACTGAGGGTGTCCCGGGAGGGTAGAAGGGAAAAAACGCACGGAACCAGAGAAACCGAGGGACCGGGAGGCGAGTCGCGCTGGAACGCCAAGAGTGGGACTGTGGGAGGCTGAAACAGAAAAAGGAAAAAGGATTATTGGGGTGCGGGGAAAACGGCAGCATACGAGGGGAGGTAGAGTGCGCGTCTTACGATGATAGCGGGGCCGAGGGAACCGGAGGGAGGGGTGAGGGTCCGTGGGAAGAAGCTCCAGAAAGGTCGAGGCAGCTGGGGCTGATCGTGATCCAAATTTCCGGACGGGCAGGTGGACAGGCTGGTGGCTCAAACACGCCGAGCTGTGATCTGAGTACACAGGGCAGAGTTAGTGTTAGTTCACACGGATAGGTTTGCATAAGGGCTTTCCCGCAGGTGTACGTTACCGCTGAAGGACGATTACGGACTGGCATGGAGCAGCAGGCTAGGCAGGATTAAATAGTCCACCTGGTGATCGCCTGGGATGTGATGCAGGTGTGGAGTTAGCAGCCACGCCCACGGGAGTGGGCATCCCATCAGCACCTCGGACGCCGGGCCACGGACCATGACAGGGATAGGAAGCTTGAAACAGACGTTTCTACACTGTGTCGACCTGAGAGGTTTCTAAACACTTACTCCAATAATACTTGAAAGCGCTCAGGGCACATGACTATGGCTAACCGGGGATTTTTGTTTGCATGATTACTGCCAGATAAGAGGAGGCGAGAGAGAGAGACTGCTGGGAGTGCTCATTTCACTTTTTCCACTTTCAACAGAGCATTTTATTTGGTGTAACATGGGACCTTTCCCCCTCATTATAATCCGATATTTACATACTGCGCTGCTATAAACAATATGCAGGATATCTGCTTCTTAAAAATTTTAATGGCAATGAAGTTTTTTCTTCCTTTTTTTTTATTCCCACTGAGGCTTCTGCTGCTTTACAGTGTGTAGAACAAACCTGATGACACAAACACCTGGAACACTAAAGGCGACCATAGCTTGGGGGACTGGGAGCAAAAACTGAAGCCAACCGATTGTCACGGATCACTGTCTTTAATGGTCCCAATCAGAGATGGGCAGTAACGCGTTACAAGTAACGCCAGATACTTGTAACGCCTTCCTGTAAGCTCTGTGCTCACAGGAAGCAAAAAAAAAAAGATCAGACTTGTGAAACAGAAAGTAAATTGTTTGTAAATTATGTAGACATTAGTAAAATGTTTTTGCTTGTGGTCAAATTGCTTTGGATTTTGAAACACAGTGTAGATTGAAACACACATTTATGAGTCAGGAGTTACACATACATCTGAAGTGTTACAAAATCAGTTTTACCCCGGTTCTTTTATTCCTCAAGGCATCCAGACACCGGAACTCAGTAGTTATTTCACAAAACCTTTATTCATCTTTATTTATCTTTATTTAAGCATGCACCTTCTAGAAAGGAAGATGTGCAAGGACGGTGTCCATCTGCAAAATCTTCACTCCTTTGTTAGTTACAGCCAGCTTTATAGAAGTGACCCCATCATAAAACCCTTGGTGTCCTGCAAACTCTGTGTGTCTGTGTGTATGCACAAGCACATGAGCGCCAGTGTGTGCACGTACCCGTATGTCTATGTGAGTGCACGTGAGTGACTGTATGCGCGTACATGTGTGTGTCTGTCAGTGCACGTAAGTGAGTGTGCATGTAGGTGTAGGTGCGTCGTAACAGTTAAAGCACTGTGTGTGTCTCTGTGTACGTGACTTCCTGCTGGTCATAAAAGTCCATCTCCCTTCCAGACCACAGTTATCCAGTTACAAATGTTGAGACCCCCACCCAGGTATCCTCTGGAGAATTTCCACTCAGCATTAACTCCTCTTTGTCTTACTTTCACAGCTCAAACTGGGGGAGGATCTCCTAAAATCTACTCCTAAGTTCATGACACAGTCAGGCCTTTATTTATATCCAGGGCAGTGTCAGTGTCTCACAATTCTACATCCTACATCTAACACATTCCTAAACTCTAAAATAGATTAGATTAGATTAGATAGAACTTTATTAATCCCTCGGGTGGGTTCCTCTGGGAAATTCGATTTCCAAAAAAGCACAGCACCGACAGAAGTTACAGAATATTATATATATATATATATATACATACACACACATATATATATAAATACAGAGACAATATAAATAAAATATACGAAGGGGATAAATAGAATAAATAGGAATAAAAAATAAAAATACAATTGAATTGCACATTTCAAGTATTGAGGTCTATTGCACTGTTGACTATTTACAAAAGTATTGCACAAAAGGTATTGCACAGTGAGGTGAAGAGGCACTACAGCTTAGTTGTTCCCCCCTCCTTTGTCCTCCTGTTTCCCCTCCCTCTCCCCTCCAGAGAGGAGTTAAACAGTCTGATGGCGTGTGGGACAAAGGAGTTTTTAAGTCTGTTAGTTCTTGTCTTTGGGAGAAGCAACCTGTCACTGAACAGACTCTTCTGGTTGTTAATGGCCGTGTGCAGAGGATGCCTGGCATTGTCCATAATGTCCATCAGTTTCTTTAACCCTTTACAGCCGATCGGAGCGGGCACGCTCTGTTTTGCGTAACTATTTTTAAATCCGGGTAGCTCTGCAACCAAGTAAGCTAGCACAATAATTTTTTTTGCATATGAAACTGGAGGAGTTGTACTTACATCTTATGCCATCAGCTTGTCCTAGGTCACAGTTTCCTTCCACATATAGCTTTGCAAAAACTGCATAAAAATCACTTGCAGCAACAAAAACATGATATTCCAGAAACACGCTTCGCCGATCCATCAGCTGTTTGTAACACTTCCTACGTCCATCAGCGCGAACTATCACATGACCGCATGACCTGCCCGAAACCGGAAGTGACGTCATTTTGCGGAAATGTAGTTTTTTACGATCGGGCCCTTATGAGCTTGTGTTTTACTTGTTATGTGTTTTAAAAAGTTATGTTTGAGTTTATGACTTTCTGTGTCGTTTCTGGGATGCTTAGGACTCATATTGCACTGCTGGAAATAGTTTATTTTGATGCATATGCTGTTATTTTGCAAATTTGCACTATAATATTTATTTTCGTTTTTCCTGCAGTATATAAAAATTGGTGTATTTCAAAAATAAAACTATGAAGACACTCAAAATAAATTTCCTGTGGTGGGAAACTAGTTTGTGTAACTTTTTTGTATTTACAGTTTTGAGGGATAAGCCTCTTAAATTTCTCTAACTAGAAATATATGTTAAAAAAACAAAAACGATTTTCAATTTTTTTGTAGTTTATTGCACTTTTTTGCAATTTATGTAATTACTATGCACCTAATGCAGACATATTATTAAAGTTTGGGCTATAATGGTTGTATTGATGTATAGCAACTTGAAATGCTCCCAAAAATGGCTCCACAGCATGTAAAAATATAATATAAGCTCTGGCGAACTTGGTTCTATGGTAGGTCTTAAAGGGTTAATGTCCTTTTCTCTGCCACTGTCACCAGAGTGTCCAGCTTCATGCCGACCACAGAGCTAGCCCTCCTGATCAGTTTCTCCAGCCTGGATGAGTCCTTCTTTGCTGTGCTGCTCCCCCAGCACACCACAGCATAGAAAAGTACTCCAGCAACCACTGACTGGTAAAACATCCTCAGGAGCTTCCTGCAGATGTTAAAAGACCTCAGCCTCCTGAGGAAGTACAGTCGGCTTTGGGCTTTTTTATACAGGTGCTCTGTGTTGCATGACCAGTCCAGTTTATTGTCCACCCACAGCCCGAGGTACTTGTACTTGTTGACCACCTCCACCTCCTCCCCCTCTATCTGAACCGGCAGTGGACCTGCTCTAGACCTCCCGAAGTCCACAACCAGTTCCTTAGTCTTTGAGGTGTTGAGTTGCAGGTGGTTTGTGTGACTCCATGCGACAAAGTTCCTCACCAGACTTCTGTACTCCTCTTCCTGATCATCCCAGATACACCCCATGATGGCTGTGTCGTCTGCAAACTTCTGAATGTGGCATAATTCAGAGTTGTAGCAGAAGTCAGAGGTGTACAGGGTGAAGAGAAGAGGGGACAGCACAGTTCCCTGTGGTGCTCCTGTGCTGCTGACCACTGTGTCAGACGTGATGTCCTTCAGCCTGACGTACTGTGGTCTGTCGGTGAGGTAGTCGGAGATCCAAGCGACCAGGCAGTGGTCCACCTCCATCCTGTTCAGTTTTTCCTGAAGCATACAGGGCCGGATGGTATTAAAGGCACTGGAAAAGTCAAGAAACAGGATCCTGACCATGCCTTTTCCCCCATCCAGGTGTGAGTGGCCTCTGTGTAGGAGGTACAGGATGGAATCCTCCACTCCGACACCCGCCTTGTATGCAAACTGTAGTGGGTCCTGGGCATGTTGTACCTGTGGTCGGAGGAGGTTGAGGAAGAGCCGCTCTAGAGTCTTCATAAGATGTGACGTCAGTGCCACCGGTCGGAAGTCATTCAGCTCATTGGGCCGGTTCTTTTTGGGGACCGGAACGATGCAGGATGTCTTCCATAGGGCGGGCACTCTCCCCAGTCGCAGACTGAGGTTGAAGACTCGTTGTAGCGGCTCCCCAAGTTCAGCAGCACACGCCTTAAGCATCCTAGGACACACCTTGTCTGGGCCTGCTGCCTTTCTGGGGCGAAGCTTCCTCAGTTGTCTCCTGACCTGATCCACTGTGACACTGGGAGGTGTTTGGGAGGAGGGGAGGGGGGGAGATGTCTTGCTGCTGAGAGAGGGATTGGAGGAGGGGGTGTGTCGAGGAAAACCTGTTATTTTACTGTTACTTGGTTATCATTTACAGGCACTGTCATTATTTCATCATTACTTCATTAGTCTGTATTACTTATCTTCAGTTTATCCTGTATCATTTATTGTTTATTTCAGAGCACGTAGGATAAAACCCATTCTAGATGTAATACTCTATCATGTGGCGAAAGCACCTCTCGAGCTAGAGGGTCCAGTTGGGCCTCCTGCAGTCACTTGCAGGCTTACACAAACATGCACATACAGAGTTATGTAAAACACGCACGTTCACATACACACTTAATAAGAACAGAAAGGTCGTCTTAGGACAGTCTCTCTGAGAGCTACACTATCACAAAGTGCACAATGTAATACACACTTGTTTTTCTCTAAAGTAGCAGTTGATGTCCATATAAGGAGAACTTTTTGAGTGCGAGGAACTGTTATCATTGCCAGTAAGGTCTAACTGTGTGACGTCATAATGACTATAAAGCTTTCTGTCTTTGTGCAAACGAAGAAGAAGTCCGGCTCTTCCCACACTATAATGTGTGTTTTAATAAATGATCTGTGCTGACCCAAACTATATCCCAGTCGTAGTCTCTTCCTCAAAATCCGAACCATGACAATTCTGGTGCCGAAAAACCCGGTTTGAGGAGGGACAAATGGAGCGTGGCTGGGGTATGAGTGGTGTCAGACGGACAGCCAGGAGGCCGACTGAGTGATGGGCCCCGGAATATGAGAGGTAAGCACCGCCTGTTGACGTCCAAAGGTGCTGAATTGGAAATTAAAACCAAATTAAATGTTCACTCAGTGGGGCTTCTGTTCTGTTCTGATCTTGAGTAATTCGTTTTAAAATAGGGCATATTAGTCTGACTAAATTCATTGCTGTTTATTTTGGGGGTGAATTTTGAGTTAAGAAGTTATGTGTTTAAGTCAAGGTGTGACAGTGTGTGAAAACTGATGTGGGGTGGTTGGATGCCAGCCAATCACCCGGTAGTGTAGGATATTTGGTTTTATTGGGTAGCAAAAACGCGGTTTTGGGCTTCAGATAATTAAACTGGGGGGGCAAAGTGCCCACAGTGAGGCTTTTAAAACAATTAATCAATCAATCAATCAATCAATCAATCAATCAATCAATCAATCAATTAATCAATCTTTATTTATAAAGCACTTTTCATACAGAGAAAATGCAGCACAAAGTGCTTTACATAGTTAAAAGCAGCCCACCCCACCCTCCAACTCACTCCCCACACTCTCAATACACATATATCCCCCCACCCACACACACATACACACACGCGCACACTTAAAGAGTAAAAATTGGGCTGGGCTCGCATGAGCCAAGTGAGGAAACATTATAACAGAGAGCCGTCTGCACCGGGAGCCGGTCACAGACCGCAGCCTCCAGGCTGGGCACACAGCAGGAGGGAGGCAAAGGAGCCCCCCAGCCAGTCTGAGAGGACCCCAGAGACCCAGCAGCCACGGTCAATAACAGCCCCGGTGCAGAGAGCGCCCTCCGAGGAAACACTGGAGATATGACGCAATACAATATATATAGGGTAAAATGATAAAATAAATAAGAACAGGATACAATATAAATATAAATAGAATAAGAAGATTAAAAAACGAATAAGAATAAAATCAAACAAATATTAGGTAAATCCTAAATTAATAATAGAATAACAGGATAGAATAAATAAGCATAAAATAAATAAACGCTAAGTAAAAGCTAAATTAAAAAGGTGGGTCTTTAGCCTGTTCTTAAAAACATGTACGTTCTCTGCGGCCCTGAGCTCCTCCGGCAGGCTGTTCCACAGACGAGGACCATACCACTGAAAAGCTGCCTCTCCGTGAGTATGTGTCCTGACTTTAGGGACAATCAAAAGGCCAGTACCAGAGGACCTCAGGGTCCGCGAGGGTTCGTATGGTAAAAGCAGATCTGAGAGATAAGAAGGCCCAAGACCATTAAGACATTTAAAAACCAATAAAAGAACTTTAAAATCGATCCTGAAACACACGGGGAGCCAGTGCAGCGATTCTAAAACCGGTGTAATGTGGGCCCGCCCTCTGGTCTTCGTCAGCACACGAGCTGCCGAGTTTTGCAAGAGTTGTAAAGTTGAAATATTCTTCTTAGGAAGACCAGAGAGCAGGGCATTACAGTAATCAATGCGACTGGTAATAAAAGCATGCATCAGCATCTCCGTGTTGGCCCGAGAGAGAATAGGGCGGACTCTGGCTATATTTTTTAGATGATAAAATCCAATTTTAGTTACATGTTTAATATGTGGGATAAAACCAAGCTCAGAGTCAAAAATAACACCCAGGTTTTTAAATTAAAGGTTGTTAGGACGGGGGACGCGGTCCCTTAAGAGCGCAGCTGCTCAGCGCCGTGGCGGCGACTCCTAATCGCGGACGCGTGGTTAGGCTATTTGCTCGGTTGGTTGCCGGGGAAGTTCGAGCATCCCAAACAGACCAGAGTGGTCGACAAAGACCACTCTCTTACTGCGCTTGATTGATTGACAGAGTCGGACTCGGCCGGGACCACTCAACGTCGTTGGCCTGTGAGCTTTAAGTAAAGCTGAAGGCGCGGGTTTGATACTAGCGCCAGAGGTGGAGCTCCTTTCCAGCTGCGGGAAACGGTTATAAATTAATTAGAATTTAGTAATCTGACCGTTTTCAAGGCGGCGTCCTTGAAACGTTAATTGACCAGCAAGGGTGCGGCCCTGGGCTATAGATGCTTTTAAATCAGTCTAAAGTATAGGAACACCGCTAGAGAAATAAACGAGATAAGAGGTTCTGGCATGCGGTGTGTTTATGTCTATACGGGCCCGTGTGTAAATAGAATATATATTACGTGGGTGTGTAAATAAAGTGTAAATAAGTTCTATAAGCTGTCATCCTGTTAAATCTGAAACTCCTGCTAAACTTCCTCTCTACAAACTCTTTTCTCTTCTCTCCCTCTTTCTCTCAGATGGGATTCTGTGTGTGTATGTGTGCTGGAGAAAAAAAAAAGGAAAAGGGTCTCTCTCTCTCTGTCTCTGTGAGAGAAAAAAGGTGGGGGCCGAGTGAGCCCGCGGGGCCGAGCGGGTCCGCGGGAGAGAGCGTGTAGGCTGTATGGGGAGAATGAGGAAGAAGGGAGTGAGAAGGAGCGAGTGAAAAGAGTAACCGAGTGTTTGGTGATTTTTTTATTATTTCAGAGGCTCTGGGTAAGAGTTTTGACTATATTGATTTAATTCTGTGGTTTTGGAGTTGGTGACTTTAGCTGTGAGAGTTGTGAAAAGAGCAGGTTTTTCTTTTGTTGTGATGTTAAGTATAAATTGAATAGACTGTGATTAATCGGTGTTTTTCTGCCTAGTGTGCTGCGTGGAAGACACAGAAGTGTAGAAATGTTTGTGGTTTATCTTTGTTTGACGTTTTATATAGAGTTGGTTGATTCAGGGTGATTTCTCCCGTTTAAGGGAGGAGTTGGATTATGGTTATGTTAAAGCTTTGCTGTAGGGGTATGAGTGTGAATTTGTGCTGGCTTCGCATGTTTAAATGGATGCATAGAAGTTTGTGAGTGAGAAATTGTTATGGTGGGGTTTAAAGTTAGTAAAGAGTTAAATCAACCCTCCTCAAGAGTTCAATAATTTAGGCAGTTATGTTTATACAAATACTAAATGTATGTTTAGTGTCTTCATACAGGTGGTTTTTTCTTAACCTGGAAACCTGAGTACGGCAGCAGAAGACAGGCCAAGCTTTGGCTAAAAATTCACGGCTGGACACCAGAGTTGTCCCCACCCCTCCCGGAAAAAAGAGAGAATGAAGTTTTAGGCGTGTTTTTCTCGCTGAACTGCTCTGGGTGCTGTGTCCCTGAATCTCACCAGTGTTAACCTCTGGCGGAAGACATGGAGAAAAGGAAAAGATGTTCCTGGTAAATGACTGAAACAAATAAAACCACACACAACCAGAGAAAGGTATGAGAAGTGTGAGGAACAGACACATGTGCGTGTTAGAGAAATGCCTCATTTGAGAAAAAGTTAAATTAACCCACATACAGACGCACCCATACATGCAATGAAGAAACTTCGGGTCCGATAACAGGCACCACACCCGCAGTAGATGTGCTCGGTGTGAGGTCTCGCAGCAAGCTATCAAATACGGCGCATTTCTCGGCTTTTAAAGAAAAAGCTATGCGTCACCAGGTGTTTCATCAGATTTGAGGTGTTACCTCCTTTGACTGTATCACAGTATCAGCTTAAAGCACTTGTTGCAGGCTGCTGAGTTTGCATATTTTGCTGTGAAGTACAGCCAGACTTTTGACCGCTTTGCCTTGGACATTTTAAATCTGTAGCTCTGCTCTAAAAGAACGTACGTACCTGGCCCCGCCTACTATCCTCGGAAACGTAAAATGATTGGCTAGAAGTGTATCACAGCTCAGGAAAAAAAAGCACCGAAATAAAGCACCGAAATGTGCGCTGCTTTTTGGTCTGGTTACTACCGTTTATGTACCGGTACCCATCCCTAACCAGGAAGCAGCTTCACCTCTGATCACACACACACTCAACTCTACTCACTCACCTGGAGGATCAACAACACTCAGGTAGATTATGCTGATATGTTCCACAACGCTCTTCCTGTGGTTCTTTCCTCTCTGAATGACATAACACTGATATATTCCAGTGTCATTTCTTGTCACATCCTTCAGAACCAAAGACACAACTCCATCCTGCATCCATCTGTCCTGCAGATCTACCCGGTTCACAAATGATGGAAGCTGGTTGAATGAAACAAACTGCTCCCCCCGGTACATGAGAACATGTCCTTCCAGCAGGTCAAGTCTGAACCACTCCACAGCTCTGATGGGAACACTGATATTTGGAGCTCGACATGTCAGAGTGACGTTCTGTCCAGACCCAGCTGTGAAGATCTTCTGGTCTGAAAGAGGAAACAACACAGAGCAGAGAGGTAAGGGGACAAACTGCTCAGCTCACAGGGAGAAGCAAACAGAGAGCACAGGTATGGTGTGATCTGTTCCTTCAGTGTGACAGATCCCAAAATAACAAATGAGTCATAAGCAAACAGACTTTATTTAAACAGCAATTATTACAGTGATTCACACTGATGAGAGATTGTTGTCTAAGAACTGATTTAAACCTGATTTCAATGTTTGTAAAGTAATAAACTTGCAGACAAAAGCTTTGAGTGCAGCTAAAAGTAAATAAAGCAGGTATAGAAGAAGGGGAGGAGTCAGGTGGTAACAGACACTCATATCCAGGTTATCAGACTTTGCACTGAACCTCCTTTCTGAAACAGATCACCACCTCCATTGTCAAATTTGCTGACGACACTGTTCTTGTGGGCCTGATCTCCGACAACATCGAGACGGCCTACCTGGAGGAGATTAGGAACCTGGAGAACTGGTGCCAGGAGAATAACCTCCTCCTAAACATCAGCAAGACTAAGGAGCTGATCGTGGACTTCACTACAAAGCAGGCGAGGAATTACAAACCCCTCATCATCAGTGGCACGCCAGTGGAGAGAGTGGACAGTTTCCGATACCTGGGTGTCCACATCACTCAGGACCTGTCATGGTCCTGCCACATCAAATCCCTGGTTAAGAAAGCCCGTCAGCGTCTCTTCTTCCTCAGAAGACTTAGAGACTTCCATCTGCCACTGAAGGTGCTCAAGAACTTCTACTCCTGCACCATCGAGAGCATCCTGACGGCAAACATCTGCACCTGGTTTGGGAACAGCACCAAGCACGACAGACGAGATCTGCAAAGGGTGGTGCGCTCAGCCGAACGCATCATTCAATCAGAGCTCCCTGACCTGCTGTCCATCTACACCAAGCGGTGCAAGTCCAAAGCTAGGAAGATTATGATGGACCTTTCCCATCCCAACAATGGACTCTTCTCACTGTTGAGGTCTGGGAAGCGCTTCCGCTCCCTTAAGGCCAAAACAGAGAGAATGAGGAGGAGCTTCTTCCACCAGGCTATTCGGGCCCTGAACCAGGTGTAGGACTGGACTCTCCCAAACACATTACATCACTATAAGACTGGACTCTCACACACGTCACATCACCACACGCACCACCATACATTTCCTATAATTTATAGTCTTTATAATCTCTTTCTGCTATCTGCACATTTTTTACTGTAAATTTCTAAGTTGATTTGTAAATTTTGTAGTAACCTGTAAATTGTAAATACTGTAAAACTTTTTTCTGTCATTTAATGGTCGGCCATTGCACAGCTACAAGCATTTCACCCCCATGTCATACTGTGTATGGTTGTGTGTGTGTGTGACAAATAAAATTTGAATTTGAATTTGAATTTGAGATCAGTTTTAGGCTGCTTTAACTCTTTATTTGTGGTGCAGTGTCAAGCCACGGGAATGAATCAATGAGCACAGGTCACGTCAGTGTGTGGTGTTGTTTTCAAATTTAGAGTCAGGATGTTGGATCTGCCAAAGACTGATTGCCCTTACTCCCATATATGTTGGCTTGGATTTGTCAGTATAAGTAAACTGGCTTGGTAGTATACTCTGGGAGAGCACTAAGATAACAACACAACAATGCATTCCAGGAATGTTCCCAGACTGACCTGTACTGTGTGTGGCCATGTTTAGACCTATTTGTGAGAACAGAAAATTGGCATGCTACTCTACAGCTCTACTTGTGGAGATCAACAGTCACTTATGGGCACAAAATATGGATCCCCATGAGTTTGAAGGGATTTTTGAGGCACAAAATGTTGCTTTAGTGTCAGGGTTACAATTAGGTTAAAGTTAGGTTTAGGCATTCATTTTTGAAGGTTAGGGTTAGCAGCTAGGGAAAGCATTATGTCAATGAGATATCCTCGCTAAGATATGAAAATGAGCATGTGTGTGTGTGTGTGTGTGTGTGTGTGTGTGTGTGTGTGTACAAGCTAGATTTCACCTGCTGAGGCAAACATAAGGGGGCAGAAGGAGAGTAAAGGCAGCCAGGTAGACGATGAAGCAGAAGCAGACATTTCCTCCTCATCTATCTCTGCTGATCCGACACTTAAAGATGCTGTAGATATCCAAAGGATGGTGCCATTTTCTGAGAGTAAGAGGCTTTAGATCTGCCTACATTACCCCAAAGTTGTTGAACTAAAGTGAGTGGGATGACTGGTGTGTTTATTTTCAGCAGCTCGCTGTGTTTGCCTTTCAAGGAAGGTGGAGTTAATCTGTTTCAGAACGAAAAAGAAAAACAAGGGTGGAGTTCTAAAAAACACAGGATCCTGTTTCAGAGCTGTTCATCTTTAAAAAAGAGCTTCACCTGAAAGACCTCATAGAAATGATGTATCTTGTGACAGTTTAAGACAAATTCTGGTTTAAAACACCCATCCAATATAATGTCAATACAAAAGCACCAAATCGCAACAGCGGTTTCCTTTGGGATGCTTCATATTGTAATGTGAAGATCTTGCCATAATACAGAGAAAAAACACAACAATCAGAAGACCCCCTATGATCAAGCACTTGGCAACAAAGGGAAGGAAAACAGTAAGAGACCTCCAGCAGAGCCAGGCTCAGGGAGGGCTGTGACCAGTTGAGGGTGAGGGGAGAAAGACAGGATAAAATACATGCTGTGGAAAACATCCAGAGATTAATAGCAAGTATGATTTAATGCAGAGAGGACAATTAACAAATAGTGAGTGAAAAAAGTGACTGAAGAAAAAATACTCAGTGCATCATGGGAATCCCCCGGCAGCCTACATCTATTGCAGCATAACTAAGGGAGGATTCAGGGTCACCTGGTCCAGCCCTAACTATATGCTTTAGCAAAAAGGAAAGTTTTAAGCCTAATCTTAAAAGTAGAGATAGTGTCTGTCTCCCGAATCCCAACTGGAAGCTGGTTCCACAGAAGAGGGGCCTGAAAACTGTAGGCTCTCCCTCCCATTCGACTTTTAAATACTCTAGGAACAACAAGTAGGCCTGCAGTGCGAGAGCGAAGTGCTCTAATAGGGTGATATGGTACTACAAGGTCATTAAGATATGATGGGGCCTGATTATTTAAGACCTTGTATGTGAGGAGCAGGATTTGAATTCAATTCTGGATTTAACAGGAAGCCAATGAAGGGAAGCCAAAACAGGAGAAATATGCTCTCTCTTTCTAGTCTCTGTCAGGACTCTCAGAGCAGCATTTAAATCTGTTTCCTGGTGGCCTGTTGTTGGTTTTGGACATACTGCTTTTTAATTACACCGAAACAGAAACTAATCGAGTGAGGAAAGGAGATCGGTCACATAGGGTGTTGTATCAGACAGATTTATGGAACAGAAAACATCAACAAACAAAGAAGCTAAGAGTCATTATTACACAATGGCAGGCAGGAGAGCACCAAGCCGAATGAAGTGACAGCAGCAGATTATACAGCATGAGAATGCAGGGTCCCGGACCTGGAAACATGCCCCGCCCACCAGGACAGTGAAACACATTCAGTCAGTGACTGTGACCATTTCTATTGCAGATATAAGAAACACACCTCACACATTGTTTCCTGGTCATTTTGGTGAGATAATGTCTGACTCTGGCTGTGTTTTACCCTGAAGTTACACTAACAGTGTGCTGTGGGTTCTCTGGGACGTGTCCAGCAGGATTTCACAACATGCAGGCTGAACAGACACACTTTAGCCAGAGGTTGGGATGTGGTTTGATGTTGTTCATCTAAACACTTTCTCATCAGAAGTCAGTGGTTGAAACAAAGAGAAGGTTGAAACAGGAACACCTCCTGATCATGTCCTTCTATTAACTACAGAGAGACACAACCTGTTTCTGTAAATCTCACACAGAATTAATCAAATCAGTGCTTCTATTAATATCATCATAATTTTATTTTATTTTTTGAACAAAAGAGCCACACACACACACACAAACTACCCTCAGAGGCAATAGGACAGTAAATGAAAGCATCACACATGTGCTTGTGTTGCCTTCATGTTCTGTAGGTTTTAGAATTTATTGATGCCAAAAACAGAAACTTTCTCATGATGTTCAATGTAGAGAGAACCACAACACTGACAGCCAGTCAAAGTGAAAGGAGAAGAGAAAGAGCAGCGATTTACTCAAAGCGACTGTGAACTGAGTGTTGGTTTGATATCACTGAGTAGTAGGATGGAGGAAACGTCTCTGCTGTGTCTGCTCTGTAAGTTCACTCTGTGTTTTTCATGCCTCTCCTGTCTTCTTCAATGTAAAAACTGAGTTTAACTGTGTTAAGTTTAATTTCTCACTGCTGAGCTGCACCACAAACCAAGGTCAGTAACCTTCTTCTGTCACACTGTAAACCTGACTCACTCCTCCAGGAGACTGTGGGACACATTTATGAAGAACATGGTGCAGATCAATAAAAACATCAAACTCTTCTGTCATAATAGTGTTATTTTACTCCTGCTGACTCTGTTAATTAAATGAAACTCGTATACATGTCTGACTTCAAGACTTCTGCTTCTTAATGAAAACTCTCATTTAAGAAAATATAGAAAGAGACATTAAAAGCTCAACATACAAATAAACATAGAAAGAGTAAATAAACAGGGATTAGTAGCTTCCATACTCCATTAGAACATTTATTTTTATTTGATTTTTAATATATCTTATTAAATATAACTATATGTAAACACATGGTTGTTGTGGGTTTTTTAATTAGATTATAATATCTGTTTTAATGCCATGCAGTGACAGCTGGTAATGAATGGAAACAGGAAATATGGGGTTAAAAGTTAACCTCTGAAAATCAACAGGGGAATGGCAGCAGGTGTTTTAGAGTCCTGTCCTCCCTGTGATGGAGGGAGATGACGTCACTCTGCTCTGTAAAACAAAGACCACTCCCCCCAACCTCACAGCTGCTTTCTTCAAAGATGGCGTCTTCATCGGAAAAGAGCCAATGACCATCCAGCATGTTTCCAGGTCTGATGAAGGCCTCTACAAGTGTGACATCAGCGGTCATGGAGAGTCTCCATCCAGCTGGATCACTGTCACAGGTGACACACTCACCTGTCTGTGTTTCTGCAGCTTTCAACATTCACAATGTGACGACAACTTAATGACTGTGTTTGCTTTATTTTAGGGAAACACACCACCACCACACCTCCACCTACGTCCACACCTCCTCCTGGTTGCACCTCTTGTGATACATCACTCTCCCCGCCTGTTGTCTCTGTGTTGTCATTCTTTTTAACAGTCTGTGTTGCAACTCTACTCATTTCAATAATTCTGTTGATAAAACTTTGTGATGTTAGAAAACCTGAAGGTGACACTCGGACCTCTGGATTTGACTCAGGTTTGGTTTTTTCAGAACTATGTACAAGTATATCAATGACTTTAAACGTGTCATCAAAACTTGCACAGCGTCATACTGCTGTTCCTTTTGGTTTGCTTCAGCTAATCAAGTGGAAGCTATAGAAGACAATCCAATCAGTGACGTCTTATGTGACATCGGACAGAGGAGAGGTGGTGTTCATGTTCTTTGTTTCTACTAATGAACAAATAAATGAATGAAAATGATTATCTGCTCTTCTTCCCTTTTCTGGGAGGCAGTGGGGAGGTAGAGCGTACAGACCGATCCAGCGGGGAGGTGTGGGAAGCCAGATCAGGCGCCCCCCTTCTGGCTCTCCTCTCTGCTCTCTCCTATCTTGTCCCTTTTGTCTTACTTCTCTCTATCACCTTTTCTATCCCTTTAAAGAAGTGAGGCTCCATAAATGCTAAAGAGTCAAAGGCGATGTGTCCCAAATCTTAATATGATAATCTAGATCAGAAATCTAATCCCCCTAAAAATGGCAGATTAGCCTTAAAGACGGAAAGTTGAGGCACACAACGATGTCTCTGGGCTGCCTTTCCTCATAACAGGCATCCCTCAAGATTCTCGCCATTTAAAGCAATGCATTATCAGGGACTACAACATCTAGTCCTTTCACTGAATCGAATAAATAAATCACTCAAATAAACAAATAGCTCATCCTTCAGCTACCTTTTGACTGCCAATTGACCTTTGACCTTTCTGTTTACATCATTCTCCTTGTGTCTGTGTGGGTTCTCTCTGGGCGCTCCAGCTTAGTCCCACTGCCTAAGACATATGAGTGAAGTTATTTGGTGATTCTCGAGTGATTGTGATTGAATGTGGATAGTTTGTCTTGCTACAGTCTGTTTTGTATCGCATCTTTCACACTCAGCCTGGGATAGTCTCCAGACCCCACTTGAGCATAAAGTGCTAAGTATTTTTTTAAACAGGTCAAAAGTAGTTGTTGTGTGTTTGTTGATGAACCATAACAGGGAGCATCTATTGTTTTTAGCCTATGATTAACAGGAAACTAACAGCTCTGTGGATTCCAGTTTCTGATGAAAACACTCCAGTGCTTTTTTATTAATAGACACGAGCCTCCAGAATTTAGTCCATCGTCCTCAGCCTCTCCAGCTTTTTATATACAGATGTAAATTGACTGATACTAAAAAGAACGCATAGATATAGATAAAGGACATGAATGATTTTTGTATCTTATTCAAATCAGCCGCAGAGGTAGCTTTCAGGCTGTATAACTTGCATTGATGTTCTCTGTGTGTTTTGTTCCGCAGGGATAAATCGGTATGCACTCTACTCAACAGTGAGGAAAAAAACACCACTTATTCACAAATCGTGAAAGAGAAACAAATCAAAGTCAACAGGTACGGCTTCTCTCCTTTGTCTCTGTCATTGTTCCGAATCAGAACAAGATCCCAGCACGTTGATATTTTAGTCAGTATCAAAAGGACACTGATCAATGGCCATGAGTGCCATTCACAGAGAGTTGGGGAATGGCTGCAATCACAGCATTGTAAGATGGTGACAGATGTACCCTTAGGCCCTTTTCACATAAATGGTCTCCATGACTTTCTGCTCAAACCAGCTTTCATGTGTACATCCTCATCATTGAAAGAGTGTCCACTGGCCTGTAGCCATATATAGACTGTGACGTTTTGGCATTTGTGCCGGGGCGCTCGATTCTTGGGGCAGACCGGTTTTTGGCGCAGCATATTTTGGGGTTTTGCGTCAGTATTGAAAAAGCTGAGATGCATTTTCTTTAATTAGTGGAGCAGGAAAAAGAAAACACCAAGAACTGTGTTTAAACCTGTTAAATTGACATAATGATGTTTGTCTTTCCAGAGTTTCCATCAGAGCAGTAGTAGTCCACCAGTCCAACCACTGCAGTCCAGCTGAGGGTCTCGAATCCGTCCACCCAACACCCCAGATAACAATTACTTGTATAACCGATTAGTAGATATCTTCTGTTCTTTACATGGAGTTACAGTCACACAACTTTTGTGAGACAAGAAAATCAATTCAACAGCGAAAAAGATTTTTTATTAAAAAAAAAACCTTTAAAAATGTAAATGCTAAAGACTAAAACAAATATATTTAGAACAAACTGTGCGTGTCTATTTGTACATTTTGATTCAAGGAAATTGAATTTATGAGACTTCAGTTGTTATTCAAACTAAGCATGCCACCATAGTATTATATCTTTCGAATTATGCAGCTGCACACATTCATCTTAGCGTGTTTTTCAGTGTCTGTGGACACAGGGTATAGATTTTCTTTTAAACTTCTATGGCTGATTGCTTTGCTACTACATTGTTCTTCAGTTTATTGCTATTATGTCAGTTTGATCAAAGAAAAAGAAGTAAATATTACATATATTGTGAGGATAAATGTTCAAACAGGTCATGTTTTTGATGCAGTTGTAAGTGCCGTGTTTGATCGTGATATTTGCCTGTAAGTTGCACAAATGTGAGTCATTATGTTGCTGTGTATAATTAAATGAAAAAACAAATGTAATGCTTATTATTAACAAAATTCATGTGAAGCAGCAAAGTTAATAAATTCAAATATGAAGGCTTTTTTTCGCTGATTTAATTTCATGGATACAAATACAAAACAAATTCATTGTTCAGGGTAAAGTACTACTTTAATAGATATAAATCAGGTTTTTATCATATATATTAGTTCTTTAGACAAATTTTAAACTGCATTTTTGTACATAGTTTCCATAAAGACAATGATGAATCTGTGCCTGTCATAAAAACTGACAACAAATGGATCAGAGCCACATCTGTATGTTTTAAAGAACAATCTAGTGAAAGCTAGCTTGCTGTGACAGTTGACTCTTTAGCTGCACCATAACAAATGCAATGTACTGCAGGCTCACAGGTAAACAATTCTATCAGTACTTTCAAAGTCTTAAAACTGTAAATCTTATGTGCATTTAGAATTGATAAGTTGACTGTGTTGTGCCCCCTGGTCTGACAGGTGGCTGGGAGGTGTGCAATCCTAGATCCTGCAGCTGTGCATTAAAATAAAGAGGCACAGATCATGAGCTTGTTTACAGTTTCAACTGCAGGATTTATTCTGCAGATTTGCCTCCAAAGGGGGTTTACTCCTCCTGAGCATTATGCGCCATCTAGTGGTATCTTTAAGTAATGCCACAGAACATGTAAAGTGTAGTGGATAACCGTGATTCAGCAAATATAATAAGATATAATAAGCACAAAAAATATAACGGGGGTGTCCATTTTTTTTTACCTTGTTTGAAGACATGAACTGAACTTAAATCCCCATAAGTTATGAATGCTCTTCTATTCTATTCTATTCAATTTTATTTATATAGCACCAAACCACAACAGTCGCCTCAAGGCGCTTTATATTGTACAGTATATCCTATAATAATACATATGGTGAAAAACCCAACAATCATATGACCCCTTATGAGCAGCACTTTGGCAACAGTGGGAAGGAAAAACTCCCTTTTAACAGGAAGAAACCTCCAGCAGAACCAGGCTCAGGGACGGGCGTCCGTCTGCTGCGATCTCCTGCTTCTTATCCCTTAACTTTTTAACTATTAGTTTAACTCATATTTCTGGCTTAAACACACATTTTTAACCTTTTACAAATGCTTGAAAGTGTTTATGTTTGAAAGTGTCAACAGTCAGTGCTGCAGAGAATTGTCTTTGTTGCAGAACCAAAAGTGACCACTAGCAGAGTAATATAAAGGTTGTAACAGAAGTAGTGGCTTAAAAGCAAATTGTGATTTCTCAATTTCTATCTAAAGTCTCTATTTTCTTGTAGCGTATTGTACCCTCCTAACGAGGAGTGTATCAACTTTATCATGACCATGCACTGCAAATGTTGTTAAAAAGAAACTTTAGCAAAAAAAAATTAATTTCTAGCACATGAAATGGAACAATAATTAAAAGAAAGACTGTTGAAATAATAAGTAGTGTACATCTCTCTAATACATTTGGATTTGAGTGCAAATGTCTTGGCCTCTCAGTTGGATACTTGAACATATTCTTTTGTTATTGCAAAATTCAAACTAGACCTGATCTGATTTACAGTCTCCAAGGTGAAGCTTGAGCACGCCCTTATTATGCAGCTCCACCAAGTGGGAAAACTCATTTGGCATTGCATGGATTTTCCTATTATAGGGTACATTATCATAGTAGTGGTTAGTCAGGGGAAAAAGTTTATCTGGGTGATTACTAAATGGCCAGAATCCATACAAATGCACCGTTTCACAAAATTCCAGTGCCAGGGTAGTCATATATAATCCAGTGCTAGGTCGATATTCCTTTAACCCCAGAGATTCCCAGAATATGACCAGTCTTTCGAGATACCTAGGGTTTATGAAAATTGGTTGGATAGGGATATCCATGTCCTCAATGGCATACACAGCCCGCTGACACGCTGGGCGAGTACCACCATAGGAGAAGCAAGGAAAGAGAAGCAGGGAGTTGCCATACTGTTGGAGACTGTCTGCAAACGCCCCACGACGTCCCGTCAGTGACCCATACCTGCAAATTAATGCATGACTTAAAGCAACAAGACATAAACTAACAAGTCAGTTCAATGTCGGGTTCATTAATTGCTCACTTATGCATGAAGATGCTTGGGTTTGCTGTCACAAGGTTAGTCTTCCTGCCGACATCATTGTGAAATTCATTTTCCAGAGGAGGAAGGTTGCACCTGAAATAACATGAAATATTACTTTCAGAGAGAAGAGTCCTCATCACGATTTCCATTCCTTACAGTGAACATCTTTCTCACCTAATAACAAAATCAGCTGAATCAATCATTTTTCCACAGCCGCTGTTTGTTAGAATCCCACCGCTCCCAACAATTGAACAAGTGTCCCATCTCTTTTTTGAGAAAGGATTCTCCTGGAAGTGACATCAACAGATTATAAATAACAAAGAGCAACATTTACAGTGCTTGTAACATACAGTGTGTGAAAGACAACTACTCATTGTATTTAGGAACTGATGTGATTTAATCCTTTAAGGATGATGACAAAACGTAGTCAAGTCATGTTTGAAAATTTGAAGAACAACAGAGGCATGAAACATGCAGCAAATTTTGTCTTCATACTAGTTCATTCATTAACAACAAATTACAAGACCGGTTCCTGTGTTTAGGAATAACATACTTTTATAAAGATTTTGAAAAGCTCCGGGGTCACAGAGATGACACTCCTGTCCTTGTCACAAACAATCTTAGATCCCACTGGAGTGTTTTCCTGAGTGACAATGCCATTGTTGGATCCATTGCAATTGATGCTCAGCTGTAATCTTGATAAATTAAAAACAAATGAAAAACAAATAAAAGAAAGCATAAAAAGTAAAATTAGTTCTGGTGTTAAGATGAAAGATTTGCAAGACAGTAAAAACTTAAGGCGTGGAAAAATCAGAGACAGATAACGTTCACAACAGTCCATAACAGTGATTTTATGAGAAACCAAACGCAGACAAAAGGAGACAAAACTGAGATTAAGTCAGAGTATTTTTTATTAAGGCATATTTACAAAACTAGGAAAAACAAAAAACTAAACTGAGGAACATTTAAATTAGGTATTTAAATAAATAAACACAAACCCCTGAAGGGCAGGAAGAAACCTTGGTATATCGTTGAAACAAGAAAACACGAGGAGGTAGTCACTGGAGGAAAACTGGAGGAACACAGGAGGAAATGAAGCTGAAAATATTTTTCAACTTATCTTTGCTAACAGCATGACTCAGATATTCTAGGATCTGGATATAATAGTTCCAGCCAATTCAAGAAGTCAAGACAGATTCCTTAAATTTAGGCAGTCCTTCAAAGTAGCAAATGATCCTAATGTCTCTGATCAGGGTAAACAAATGATGCCCTCTGGAAAGTGAGAGCTCTCTTAAATGTGACAAGACGGACTCAGTCTGCCGAGACCATGGAAGAATGACTGTCTTCATACATCTGTACCAAATCACAACTTCAGAGTGGTCTGTTCATCTGGACGTAGCGCTTTTAGTGGGAGAAATGCTTCGTCATTCATCCAAGTGGCTTCTTCTGTCTCAGCTGACTGCAGGTTGTCCCGTTTTCATTGTTCATTCAGTGGTGCTAGTTTCAGTCATTGTGCAAATGTGCTGTTTATAGATTGGGGAAACCTGCAGTCAGCTGAGACTCAAGGAGTAATTTGGATGAGTGACGAAACATTTCTTCCAATGAAAACACTACGTGAACAGAATTACTTACCTGGATGACTGAGCATGCATCAAGACATATTACATATCACTTCTTATCCTTAATGAATGTTGCGTGTTCTCATTTTGCCCTTGCTCAAGCTTCCCAGAAGCTGGTTTTTCCTCCTCTGAGCATTCATGTTCCTGCTCTACTTTCTGGCCCTCCTCTACCTCATCTCTGCTTCCTCTAAAGAGGGCTTGTTCAGATTAAATAGAACAAGAAACCAAAACATTAAAATATGTTAAAAACACGCATAGTAGTTTGGATCTGGAAGCAGAGTTCATACGTCGTCAATTGAAGATTGGGTATCCCACCTGCTGTGAATGTTTTAATGCCGTACAGTTATTATTAACATCGCTTGTTACATCCTGTTTATGACAGTTAAAATAAATAACATTCATATTAGAGATAAAATTGTCTTGTGTAAACTGTATGTGGTATTAAATAGGCCTATACAAGTGTACTTTAATATCGGTCATAAGGGTGTTACTTTAAGAGACATATATTTTATGAGGTGCTCTGAGGAGCTTGGAAAGGAAAGCGTCTGGACTTCTTTAAGTTGCTTGAAGACGTTTCACCTGTCATCCGAGAAACTTCTTTAATTTAAGTTCAAATGGTGGAGAGTCCCAGATTTAAGCCCTATGGTAGTGAACCCCCAAAAGGGACGATGGACCCCCTATTGATTCTCTACTTAATCACACGAGTCAAGGTGTGAAAACAGGTGTAGGCCACGATTAGCCAAGGTTTCTTAGGGGACACTCCCATGGGGCTTAAATTCTCTATGCCTCACTCAGCCATCTGTCAAAAAATGCATGATCATTGTTAGTGCAATGGTGATGTGGGAACAGGATGTGTGTGTGAACTCAAAAGTCCCAGGATGATAATTGGGTTCATCTGAATATTTGCTTTTCAGTTGGTGAAACATTTTACCACCAGTGTTGGTCAAGTTACTTGAAAAAAGTAATCAGCAACTAATTACTGATTACTTCCCCCAAAAAGTAATCCCGTTACTTTACTGATTACCTATTTTCAAAAGTAATTAATTACTTAGTTACTTAGTTACTTTTTAAAAACACGATTTACAACCTGAAGAGGTGATAAAGCGATAGATATTTTAGCCCAATTCTACTTTTTCTACATAATCCATCATACAAAATGTAATCAAATGGAAAAGTCTCTTTTTTTTAACTTGTTTTATTAGTTTTAATCTTTTAACTTTATGCATCAAGCAAAAATTTAATTATATGAAACATTCCTTGACTTGAACAAATTAGTTTAACATTTAAACCTATTTTCTACACATTCCAGCACATAAAATAAAATATTTTTTGTGTTTACACTCACTCTTTCAAATAGATGCAAGTAAAACACAGCAGAAAATAAATAAAGTCAAAGACTCAGCGGTGCTGTTGCTCTATTTTCACCTGTAAAGCAGGACTACGGTAGGCGGAGGTTTACCCTGGTGCAGGTGTGCCGCGGTCAGTTGAAGAATCCGCGAGTTTCTCTGTAAATTTCCCATTACGTCGTTGCGCACTCGGTGCTTGCTTGGAAGTTTAGGGGTTTTTTCCGCTGTAAAAAGAAGTTTTCTTCCCACGCACGATGGACGCTAATGTTTTTGTCACTTTTTATGGAATCAAAGTCAAAGTAAGGTCAGTACTTCCACGCTTTAAACGCTGCACGCTCATACTCTCCATTGTTGATCTGCACACAGCTGTTGTCACTAACGGCGCACTCGCTTACGTCACTGTCGTGAGGAATTCTCGCAAAAAATCACGGTTTTAGTAACGCAGTAACGCAGCGTTCCTACGGGAAAGTAACGGTAATCTAATTACCGTTTTTGCAATAGTAATCCCTTACTTTACTCGTTACTTGAAAAAAGTAATCAGATTACAGTACTGCCCATCTCTGTTTACCACTCATCCAAGTGACTTCTTCATTCTCAGCTGACTGCAGGTTTCCTCAAACTTAAACAGTACCTTTGCATAAATATCAAAACACTTTAATGATTGTTATGATCCAATAGACCAACGGCATTCATTCACACGGAGCTCTGGAATGGCTGAAATCACACCATTATAAAAGTCTCAAAGAGTTACCCTTAGATCCAGCCGGAATTCATTTTTATCCTTAAGGCTATTATGTCAAAATTAACATCACCCGTTTGTTTTATCCTTTACCACACACAGTTACAGTATGTATTGTAGACTAGTAAGAAGTGTTGGAAGTAGTCTATAACACTGACAACAACAGGCACAGACAGAAGCTCCTTCTGTGAGGAATTTGAGGGGGATGGTCTGCCTGGACTGCTGATGGCACCAGAAGGTACAAAACTTCAAGACTGACTCTGTTAGAAGAAAGAGGCCCATAAAGAAGCTCTCTTCCCCACTTTCCTTTTCCTTCCCCCCTCCCTATCTCTGTATGCAGGCCTGACCAGAGTGCAAGAGGTGGTTGCTATGGTAATGGGATTTTTTTTCCTGAAAAAGGCTCATGTCTATATAAGGAGACGTATAGAGAGAGGTACAAGAATGACGATGACGATTATGTTGTCCTCACTAAGCGACACGACCGCCTTCCTCTCCTCCATGGATGCTGGAACATTTGCATTGCTGAGGAGGCCAAAACCATCATTCGCAGTTGCGTCCACATCCACAGTGTTGGTTCAGGTTTCTGAATCTGTGGCTGCGATCAGCTCCACTAGTGGAATTTGTCTCTACATCACAGCAAAGTTCAACATTTTTGCAAGAGAATTTTCTCTACTTGATTTAGTTGCCTCAGACAATTTTTTCCACCCACTTGTACACATCCTGAGTGTGAGTCTGCTAAATAAGTAAACCAAACCTTTATTTCTTTCTGGCTGGTCTTAGACTTTTAATTGTGGGCTGGTCAAAGGTCCCCTTTTCACGTGTCTTCTTAACTAAAACTAGTTTAAGCATATTGACGGGAAAATTTGTTTAGGCAAGGCAAGGCAAGGCAAGGCAAATTTATTTGTATAGCACAATTCAACAACAAGGTGATTCAAAGTGCTTTACAGAGACATTAGAAACAAAAACAAATAAAAAGCATGATTTAAAATTGATTAAAACAAGCAAACAAACAAACTAACTAAACACACACATTTCACACCTGTTCGCGCGATCTGAACCCTTATCGTAAGGGGAGCTACCAGTCCTTCTGTGGACGAGCTACTTTCTATTTTAAATTCCCTGAATTTAAAATACTCTCTAGACCCAGTCTAGACCCAGTTGGGGAGCTACCCAGAGCTCTAATCCCACACCTGTTCGCGCGATCTGAACCCTTATCGTAAGGGGAGCTACCAGTCCTTCTGTGGACGAGCTACTTTCTATTTTAAATTCCCTGAATTTAAAATACTCTCTAGACCCAGTCTAGACCCAGCTGGGGAGCTACCCAGAGCTCTAAACCCACTTAACAAACAAACAAACAAACAAACAAACAAACAAAACAGTATATAAAATCAAAACAGATAAAATCAGAAATAGATAAGATCAGTAGTTAGTGTAAGTTTTGAAATTTAAGCTTAAAAGTGTGGATTTGGTGCTTTATTCAAATGCAGCTGAGAACAGGTGAGTCTTCAACCTGGATTTAAATAAACTGAGTGTTTCAGCTGATCTGAGGCTTTCTGGGAGTTTGTTCCAGATATAAGGAGCATAAAAGCTGAATGCAGCTTCTCCGTGTCTGGTTCTGACTCTGGGAACTGATAAAAGACCAGATCCAGATGACCTGAGGGATCTGGAAGGTTCATACTGGGTCAGGAGGTCACTGATGTATTTTGGTCCTAAACCATTCAGAGCTTTATAGGCCAGCATCAGAACTTTAAAGTCTATCCTCTGACGGACAGGCAGCCAGTGTAAAGACCTCAGAGCTGGACTGATGTGGTCCACTTTTTTGGTCTTAGTGAGGACTCGAGCAGCAGAGTTCTGAATGAGCTGTAGTTGTCTGACTGATTTTTTAGGTAGACCTGTAAAGATGCTGTTACAGTAATCAAGCCTACTAAAAATGAATGCATGGACTAGTTTTTCCAGGTCCTGTTGAGACATCAGATCTTTTATCCTTGAAATATTCTTGAGGTGATAGTAAGCTGATTTTGTTATTGTCTTAATGTGTTTTTCTAAGTTTAGGTCTGCATCCATCACTACACCCAAATTTCTCGCCTGGTTTGTGGTTTTTAGATGTATAGATTGAAGTTCTCTGGTGACCTGTAATTGTTTTTCTTTGGCGCCAAAGACTATTACTTCAGTTTTGTCTTTGTTTAGCTGGAGAAAATTGTGGCACAACCAGTCATTAATTTCCTCAATGCATTTACCAAGAGCCTGTACAGGGCCTCGGTCTCCTGGTGACATTGTGATATATATTTGTGTGTCATCTGCATAGCTGTGGTAGTTTATTTTGTTGTTCTTTATAATCTGTGCCAGTGGGAGCATGTAAATGTTAAACAGAGGGGGTCCCAAGATGGAACCTTGGGGAACTCCACATGTGATACTTGTCTGCTCAGATGTGAAGTTACCTATTGATACAAAGTATTTCCTGTTTTCTAAGTATGTTTTGAACCAGTTTAGTACAGTTCCTGAAAGACCTGTCCAGTTCTCCAGTCGTTTGAGTAATATGTTGTGGTCAACTGTATCAAATGCTGCACTGAGATCCAGTAAAACTAGGACTGACATTTTTCCACTGTCTGTGTTCAGACATATGTCATTAAACACTTTTGTCAGAGCGGTTTCAGTGCTGTGGTTCTGTCTAAAACCTGACTGGAAGGCATCGTAGCAGTTATTCTGTTTTAAAAAGTAATTGAGCTGTTGAGAAACTGCTTTTTCAATGATCTTACTTAAAAATGGGAGATTTGAGATCGGCCTGTAGTTTTTCATTTGTGTCTTGTCAAGATTGTCCTTTTTCAGTATAGGTTTGATTAGCCGGTTCGTTTAGCAAATGGCTCTTAGCCTTGACTGAAGAGCTTGTTTAAAGACCTTTAGGAGTAATCCTGCCTCATCTGCATTTGAGGATAAATAGCAGCTGTTTCCTGTAGTCTGCCATCTTCCATGCTCGTACTCACATACTAGCTTCAGGCATTTTTTATTTATTTATTATTAACCAGAAATTCACATAAAAATAAAACTCAACCATCAATCAATAATATCAGGATGTTAGGTCTTACCTGAATCTGTGGTAATTCTCCTCATGCTTTTTCCACGTTGGATTGTAGAGCTTTTTCACTTCATCAATGACTTCCCTGTAATGCACAAGCATTCCAGTACATTTAGTAACCTTCCTGCACTGGGTGTCTGTGAAGGTTCTCAGTCATCCAGGTCATCATAGTCTAAGGAGCTTGAAAAGAAAAGCGTCTGGACTTTTAAAATTTTCTTTAAGACGTTTCACCTCTCACCCGAGAAGCTTCTTCAGTTCAAAGAGCAAATGGTGGATGTGGTGGCAGTGTCCCCCAAGGGGGGTCATGTTGACCATGTTGACGTCTTCAAGAAAAATAAAGAAGTTCTGACACTTTTCTTTCCAAGCTCCTTAGACCTACTCCTTCCTGCAGGGGGCTTACATGACTTAATCTTGACATAAAAATTGTAATTTCTTAATGAACAAGTCATGGCAATGTTTGCTCTTACTTGCAGCCTTTACAAAGTTCAGAGGGCTTTGGGGCACTTCTTTGAGGATTTGGTCGGTGAAGCTCGACAAAACTGTGAGAGACAAATAAGAGATAAAATTATGACTCTTTCTTGAACCCTTCTTTGGTCTTGTTTTTTTTTTCTGTTGTTCTTGTTTTGTTTACATCTCACGGGAGGTAATTTGTGATTTTAACTCATTTATTAAATTTGATCCCTGTTCTTAAGTATGTTAAATATTTAAGATATTATTAGAGGGGTCTATGAGTTGTTGGAAATTTAAAGATTACAAGTAATGCCGTAATTCACTTGAGAGATGTTTGTATCAGATATTGTATCTATACACAATGAGGTTTTTGTTTGTTTGTTTGTTTGTTTTGTTTTGTTTTTTAATAGTCTTAAATGTCAACTCGAATATACCAACTGTGTTATTGGCAGCTGCTGTGCTATAAAGCACAGACAGTTTGGTGCAGGCTAAACAGAATAGAATAGAATAGAATAGAATAGAATAGAATAGAATAGAATAGAATAGAATAGAATAGAATAATCCTTTAATTGTCCCCACAAGGGGAAATTTGGTTAGTCTGCAGTATTGTATTGAAGTTTACAGCATTGCTGTTGTTGTTGAACAGTTGCAGAACAGCTTTCGTGTTTACAGTCATAGTTCAGTCACATCAGTGGTGCCAGAGATCAGTTTCAATTTAAGATGATGAGGGTGTTTAAAAATCAGTGAGTCAGTGTAAAAGTCAGAGCTCAAATGTGACATGATATTTGGTTACAAGCTAGAGTGTGATATTAACCATCGCTAGATACCAATAGAATTCCCTAAATGCTGTCACTGCAAACAAAAGGAATTGAAGTTTTAAGTATAGTTTTAATGATAAAAGAATTAAGCTTATTGGAACTTGAAGAAGCGGTCCAGAGTAAGTTATTTACTAATATTAAGATATTTAGAATCCCCATTTAGCATTCCTATATGGCTATATATAATCAATATCAACAGTGACAGTAAGAAACACGTATAGTATATCTGCATATAGTAAACGGAATATGTTTCTGGTAACATTTGTGTGTAAACGTGTGCGATTGTGCCTGTAAGGACACATAAATACAGGGTAACAAAACACAGTTTGCATCCAATCAGATGTGCAAGAGCAGTAAGTGCAATACGAGCAGATTATATAAGGATAAGGATAGTATAAAAGGCGGGAATAGCTATGAACAGATTATGTACAAGTAAGTTAAGTATACACAAATAAGTATTCAGATGTTTATATTGCTATGCAGAGACCAAATATACAGATGTGATGTTGTATACAAATGTATAGATGATCTATACTGTTATACAGATGGGATACACAGATATACAGATGTACTGTGAACCAACATGTAGAAAGTACCATACAAAGATATGTGGTGTGCTGGGAGTGCTAAATGGAATCTCCCATCATCCCCCTGGGACATTGTGTTTACTCTGTTATGGTTTTGTAGCTGTTATAGGTCGTTTCTACCAATAGTGCAGTGTTGATTTGATTTACAGTTGTTGCGGTGGTAAAAAAGATTTGTTACACAATAAGTGAAGGCATGTGCAGGGTTACTGACCCCATTGGAAGCGCAGTGTTGGTTGTTTTTTTTTTTATGTGCTGAATGAAAGAAGGTCCTCTATGTCTCGCTTGAGCTACAGCAACATCTGAAGGTTCAGTACCTCTTTGTAGATTCCCCACTTTGTGGTTTCTCAGCTCTTTACAACACCATACTATATATGAGTTTGTATTTCACTTTACATTTTACGTCTGCCTTTCTTTCAAAATGAATCCTAACTAAAAAAAAAGTATTGTCAAAAGAAATTAAGTGCAGCCAAGTTAATTAGAAATATACTTTTGTGTAATACTACGTAATATACAAGTTATTCATGTCCAGTTCTTTACAAATCAGTACCAATAATGTTGTGTAGTCAGAGTAAACCGGTCATGTGACTCTAACTTTATTTTCACTGCACAACAAAACTCGTATCAAAAGAACAATGCAAACAAAACAAACATACCAAATACTGTTATTTCCTTAGAAGGAAATACAGAGTGAGAGCTGAGGTTTGTGGTTACGTGTGAAAGAATGAATGACAAAGACATGAAGACATGTACTTCAGCTTTTACCAAAGTATTTTTTAACAAATATGAAATGTGTATTTCTACTTAAATTAAGCATGTTTGTATTTCTGCAACCTCAGGCTTATATTAGCATTTTACACAGCTTCCCAACTGTTGGGAAGCGTTTATCACAGTGCCATAAGCTACTTTTGATCAGAATACTTTGTTTCATGACCTCTTGCTTTTATCTGTAAAATACAAAAGTACTCACTCACCTGTCCTCAAACGCGTACCAGGTAAGAGTGGTCAGCAGACTCCCCAAACAGAGAAAATTGATGACAATCGAGAGGTTTTTCCTCATGTCGCTCTAGTGCTTCTCCTTTCTTAACACTTCGCTTTAACTCAGCTTTTTTTATGTACTTTTACCTCATATGTTGATACGGTTATCTGCCCGGTATTAAATCCGGTTCTTTTATATTCTTTACGGCCAAAAAGACAAAAGTGCTCAAAGTGGTAAAACTCAAAAAATGATCTTTAATTTTACATATTCCGGAATATGGAGACCCAGCAGACACACAGACACGTCAGCCAAAATCTGAAGCACAAACAGGAAGCCTAGTTATATTTATATACTCCCTCTAGTCGTCACACCAGGTGAGGTGGTGAGTGACAGGAGAATGGTGGCTAAGCTGTCATCCCTGTTGGACAACATTTCCCACCCCATGCATGAGGCTCTGACAGCACTGAGCAGCTCCTTCAATGGGAGACTGCGGCACATTGCACTAGAGATTTGCATACTTTGATGAGCATACTTTTTTTACCGTGTTGTGCAAAGCAATGACCAGTAGAACAATGCACATATTGTCCTCTAGTATAATGAGGAGGGAGAATCAATGTTCAGGTTAGAAGATAAAGAAAATATTGTCAATATTTAGAGCACATGCTACCCTTTCTCTGAAAAATCACATCAGCCACCTGCAGAAGTGGAAGAAGGCTATGAAGTGAAGAAAAGTGATGAAGAATCTGAACTATGTTCAAGTAGGTTCTCAGGCATCCAGGACATGGTAGTCTGAGGAGCTTGGAAAGAAAGTGACTGGGCTTCTTGAAGTTTCTTGAATTTTCAGAATGTGAAACTGAAATAGAAGATGTGTCAGAGGACTACACATCTTCCATTTCAATTATGATGAATGAACTGGACATGTGTGTACTTAATAAACTGGCAAATTACAGCAGGATTTTCCTATTGCAGAAGTTGGAACAGTTTGTTGTCAGGATGGGACGGGTCCTTCAGTATCTGCGCTGCTCTAGTCCGGCATCTCCTGGTGTAGGTGTCCTGAAGCGGGGGGAGAGCAATCCTGCAGCAGCGTTCTGCTGTACGGATCACTCTCTGGAGAGCTTTTGGGTCCTTCACACAGCTGTTCCCAAACCACGATGTCATGTTCTGTGTGAGGATGCTCTCCACAGCGCCTGTATAGAAAATCCTGAGGATCTTTGGAGAGACCCTGAACTTCCTCAGTTGTCGTAGGTGATAAAGGCGCTGCCTAGCCTTTTTGGTCTGGACCTGAATGTGGGCAGCCCATGTCAGGTCTGAGGAGATGTGGACACCAAGATACTTGAAGGACTGCACCCTCTCCACTGGAGCTCCATTGATGATGATGGGCTTGTAGTCTCTGTGCTGACCCCTTCTGAAGTCCACCACCAGCTCTTTGGTCTTGCTGACGTTCAGCTGGAGGTGATTGTCCTGGCACCATGATGCCAAATTCTTCACTTCATCCATGTAGGCCGCCTCATCGTTGTTGGAGATGGCACCCAACACCACTGTGTCGTCAGCAAACTTCACAATGGTGTTGGAGCCGTGGGTGGCCACACAGACTGAAGTGTAGAGGGAGTAGAGCAGTGGCGAGAGGACACATCCCTGAGGTGCTCCTGTGTTGATGGTGATGCTGTTGGAGAAGCACCTGCCCACCCTCACCGCCTGAGTTCTGCCAGTGAGGAAGTCCAACACCCATGCACACAGACGGCTGTTAAGTCCCAGATCCCTCAGCTTTGTGAACAGTCTGCAGGGCACTATTGTGTTAAAAGCTGAACTGTAATCAACAAACAGCATTCGCACATAGTTACCCTGTTTCTTGTCCACGTGGCTGAGAGTGGTGTGTAGGACGTGGGCGATGGCATCCTCTGTGGATCTGTTGGATCTGTAGGCGAACTGCAGCGGATCTGTGGTGTCTGGGATGGAGGAGGAGATGATGTTCTTCAGCAGCCTCTCAAACACCTTCGTTACTACCGAGGTCAGTGCAACTGGCCGGTAATCGTTCAGGGATGAGGGTTTGCTGTTCTTGGGCACAGGGATGATGGTGGATCTTTTGAAGCATGCGGGGACCACAGACTTCACCAGGGACTCGTTGAAGATGTAAGTGAACACACCTGCTAGCTGGTCAGCACAGCAGCGCAGCAGACGGCCGGTGATGACCCGTCTGGCCCCGCCGCTTTCCTTGTGTTCACTCTCCTCAATGCCGCTCGGACGTCATGCTCTGCGATGCTGGTCACCGGTCTCTCGCTGATGACGTCACTGTCCTCGGTAGTCAGGCGGTAGATAGCATTAGCCGCCTGGCTAACCTCGAAACGGGCGTAGAACTGATTCAGCTCGTTGGTGAATGATCCGACCAGAGTCGGCGTTGATCGGCGCAGTGTCCCTGGCTTTGTAGTCCGTAATGGTGCGTAGTTTATTTGGGTTCCTTTAATCAAAAACATCTCCAGAAGTGAATTCGTGTGTGGTTCTGTAAAATAACAGAAATTACAATTAGCAAACAATTAAAGTAAACCAAACTGGTCTAAATAATACAGAAAGGGTTGAACAGAAAATCTAATTCGAAAATGACTAAACACCACCCCCTGGTGGACACAAATGGGCTGCTGCACAGGGATAGACTCCATCTTTACTTTGGGCAGCTCAGTTCACAAGGGTGGCGCCATTTTGGTCAATCAGCGTGAATATACAGTGTCTCGTGGCTACACAAACCGCTGGAAAACTCTATAAAAGTATCACACAATGTACATACCAATTATATGATAAGTTACAACCATAGAGCAAACAAATACAAGGCACTTACTTATTATTCACGCACACGCACGACACATGTTCAGTACAACAGCCCAGCTCCACCAGCGCAATCACGGTGAACCAGCACAAACACAAACAAAGGATGGGAGGAATGTACCATCTTAGCAGTGGTTAGAGGGGGTCCGTGGAACAGTCCATATACACAAATCACAGGGGTTTTATACAATGAAGACAAAGAATCAAGCAAGAAAGAGGAGTCAGCTGAGACAGAGGAATATTTGCAGTAATGTGAGGAAACATTGATCTGGTCTTTTGTCCTTCCCAGTGACAGACGATGCATGAATCTCTCATGTGCCTCAGAGAAAGACAATCTACCACAGTCCAAGCACATACACCAGGTCCCATACTCCTTCAGTTGCTTTTCTACTCGAGTACTGAAAGCATTATACACCATGTATTCTGCTTGTTTTATGCTTTTTAACGTTCACATACCAATAGAAACATCAGAGACCAAGTTGGGGTTCAGTAACTTGCCCAAGGACACCTTGGTAAGAACTCCAGACTAGAGCACACAGAGATTAAACCAACAACCATCCTATTAGCAGATGACCTGCTCTACAGCCAACTGTAGAGCAAACAAGGAGGGTCAACAAGAGAGGGGAAAAAAATGGATTGAATGCAGCTGTAGGCATATGTGGGTGTGTTGATTCTTACTGCCGTACATCCAGTAAAGTCGCTACGGACAGTTTATGACATCCTGAGACTGGTAGAGAAGACTTAAAGGTGACACAAGATTAATCATAGAAGCACAAAAAGGATATAATTTCTTGATAAAGACACAATAGATGATCATCGTTCATGACACAAATGTGCTCCCATTTGAGGTGTATGGAACAAGTGGGTGTTTCTCCTGCTGTTGATGTAAGATCCTGGTACTGATGTGACTGTGTATGAGCACCAAGTCCCCTTCAGAGGACTCTGTCCATTCCAACAGAACATCCCAAGTAAACAGGGGGACTATGAGATAAAAACATGGGCAGTACACTGCAAAAACAGCTATACTTGAAACAAGCCAAATATTCTTAAATCTGACAAAATTTTCTTGGTTTGAGGAAAAAAATCTGCCAATGGGGTAAGCAAACGTTGCTTGACTAGAATTCTTCAAACTAGCAACTTAATCTAACTGCCATATGTCTTTTAACTAGACCAAATTGACGAAAATGTATGCTCAATTGAAGAAAGTGTGACTTATTATAAGGAAAGACACTTTGATATTTAGAAAATCTGTACCTAAAATGAGTATTATGCTTTCTTGAACAAGCTGTTTTCAAGAATTATTTGCTTACTTTAAGATTCTACACCTTAATTGAGATTTTTCACATTAAAAAAAATACTATAGGACAAATTTTCTTAAAACTGAATTGTTTCTTTCTTGATTGAGCTAAGTATAAGAATTATGTCTCGACTCTGAGAACAATAATCAGCAAAAATTCCTGAGAATAAGACACCATTTCTTCAAAAAACTGACCGACTACTGAAAATAAGGGAATTCATCTTAAATTAAGACAGCAAAAGCACTCTTAGTTTTTGCGCTTTTATTGACACAGCAATAGGAGAATCATGTCTAAAATTACCTACATTTCAGCAGGGTACTGTGTAACATGGCCAATATAAGAAGTGCATATTCCAGATACTTTTAACATGAATAATAACAGTATAACATACTCATGGCTGGTATCAAAAATAAATTTTGCTGAAGCTTAAAACAATCACTATTTCAAATCCTATATTACGTAACTTTTTAGAAGAACAAGTTTAACAACCACGCAAACAAACATGTGTTTTACATTTGTACAACTTTTCTAGAGAAAAAAAACAACCTCACTGACTAACACTGAGTCTGATAAACAAGGCAGATGGAGTCTGTCATCTGAGAGACTCACTCAATGAATGACTTCCACTCACCAAGCGCCTTCCTGTAAGAGGGGGTTGAATCTCGGTCATGGATGAAGTCCTTGAGTATTTCAGTTTGCAAGACAGACAGCAGCGTGGAAATGCACTTTGGATATGTGAGGTGGAGGGCATAGTAATATGCCATCAGATAGAGCAATCCCTCATTAAGATCCTTCCAGTCAAAGGTGCTCACCGGTGTGGTTCCAACAGCTATCATGCAGTTGCCTTCAGAGACAAGCAGAACTGGACAAGCCAGGGGTCGCTGAAGTCTGGCTCCCGGGAATGACATTGTGAGCGCCCCCCTCATCCGCACGTTCCTGACGATGGAATCCTTGAGGACCAGCGTGGAGAGAGGAGGTGCCACCGGGGGCTGCTGGCCATCTGAGACGCCCGCACCGCGGCACCGGGGGCGTTCAGATGGAGATGCGCCAGCCGGAACACGTGAGTGACCCCCAGGTAGCCGCGCTGTGGGTCCTCTTCTCCGAGGAGCCGGGGTAAAGCACAGCTCTCCGCGGTGAGTTTGCACCCGCCGCGGCTCAGGGGGCATAGTGATGGAGATGGCGCAGACCTCAGCAACACAGTGGGATGGCGAGGGCTAGTGGCCAGAGGAGGAAAGTCCATAGGATCCAGGACATTGAATTTATTCTCCAGTACTACCGCGCCGGAGGGGTGAGGGTGTGAGAGACGGATCCTCCTGGCCCCTGCAGCCACCGCGCGTCTCAACCACGGTCCATGGCGCTGGTTGGAGTGGAGCTGACCAGAGTCTTGGGTCTGGCCCCTAGCTGAAACCAGGAGTTCTGGTTTCAAACGTGGATATCCTTTGTTCCAGCTCGATTACTTTTTGGCTCAGGTTGATGCAGCTTTCACAACTGGATGTTGAGGTAAGTGGTGCCATTCCGAAATCTCGTACCGGCGACAGCGTCAAAAACAAAAACAAACAGCGTCAAAAACAAAAACAGAAACTGCCACTTTAGCTTACGTTAGCTAGTTGCGGCAGTTGCTAGCATGCAACTATCCTTCACAACACTTTGCAGCTCCTTTACTGTTGGTGGGATCCCTGATGGAAGAAACAACTTCTCCATTTGGTCATCAGTGATTACATGGAGCTCCATCTCGTTCAACCTAGAATAAAATGTAAATCGGCAGAGTTAAGTTAGATTAAGTAGGGCCAACTTAGTCATTTTCTGCTGCTTCAATTTCAAAACTAGTAGTTTAATTCAATACAATCATCCATCAAAACCTATTCAAAATGCATAGTCTACATACTGATCAGCTGAATTTAAGTTGAGGGATCTTCCAACAACTAAAAAGAACACAACATTAATAACAATCTCCAAAGTAAAAAATTTACACACACAAATTGTTAAAGACAAATTTGAATTAATACTAAAAATTTTAAAGGTGAGGTTCACATATAAAACAATGAAACTCTTTATTAGAAAAAAAGGGGATAAACCCTATTTTCTGTGCTGATATGGTGACAGATCATGACATGAAATAACACTATTTGTGTATTTATGTACTGTATATATCTTCCCATATTTGAAAAGATGTCCTTTTAATCTACACAAGGTCATCTCTGTATCCAAACACCATTGGGTGTTAAACATAGAAATTATGAAAGACTTATGTCAGATTAAACACGTATTACTATATTACTTCCTGAATGTACCTTTGTCTTGAAGATCGTTCTACAGAAACATTAACATCGTGACTGAGCATGGGGCTCATTGATACACCGAACAAGTTTAACTGGAAACTCGCATCATCCCTCTATGTGAGCTTTGCCTGCGCTAAATTCACAGGGCTTTGACAGCATATGTTTAAGAAGGAGTGTAAAGTCAAACCGTGAGTCTGACTTACAGCAAGACTGTCTGATCAATCAATCAATCAATCTTTATTTATAAAGCACTTTTCATACAGAAAAAATGTAGCACAAAGTGCTTTACATAGTTAAAAGCAGCCCACCCCACCCTCCAACTCACTCCCCACACTCTCAATACACATATATCCCCCCACCCCCACCCACACACACATACACACACGCGCACACTTAAAGAGTAAAAATTGGGCTGGGCTCGCATGAGCCAAGTGAGGAAACATTATAACAGAGAGCCGTCTGCACCGGGAGCCGGTCACAGACCGCAGCCTCCGGGCTGGGCACACAGCAAAGGAGCCCCCCAACCAGGCTGAGAGGACCCCAGAGACCCAGCAGCCACGGTCAATAACAGCCCCGGTGCAGAGAGCGCCCTCCGAGGAAACACTGGAGATATGACGCAATACGATGTATACAGGGTAAAATGATAAAATAAATAAGAACAGGATACAATATAAATATAAATATAAATAGAGTAAGAAGATTAAAAAATGAATAAGAATAAAATCAAGAAATATTAGGTAAATCCTAAATTAATAATAGAATAACAGGATAGAATAAATAAGCATAAAAAATAAATAAACGCTAAGTAAAAGCTAAATTAAAAAGGTGGGTCTTGAGCCTGTTCTTAAAAACATGTACGTTCTCTGCGGCCCTGAGCTCCTCCGGCAGGCTGTTCCACAGACGAGGACCATACCACTGAAAAGCTGCCTCTCCGTGAGTATGTGTCCTGACTTTAGGGACAATCAAAAGGCCAGTACCAGAGGACCTCAGGGTCCGCGAGGGTTCGTATGGTAAAAGCAGATCTGAGAGATAAGAAGGCCCAAGACCATTAAGACATTTAAAAACCAATAAAAGAACTTTAAAATCGATCCTGAAACACACGGGGAGCCAGTGCAGCGATTCTAAAACCGGTGTAATGTGGGCCCACCCTCTGGTCTTCGTCAGCACACGAGCTGCCGAGTTTTGCAAGAGTTGTAAAGTTGAAATATTCTTCTTAGGAAGACCAGAGAGCAGGGCATTACAGTAATCAATGTGACTGGTAATAAAAGCATGCATCAGCATCTCCGTGTTGGCCCGAGAGAGAATAGGGCGGACTCTGGCTATATTTTTTAGATGATAAAATCCAATTTTGGTTACATGTTTAACATGTGGGATAAAACCAAGCTCAGAGTCAAAAATAACACCCAGGTTTTTCACTTGTAGCGAAGGACAGAGTGAAAATGCCTCTAATTTAGACAAGAGTTTCTCTCTCTGAGCCTCAGGACCGACAATTAAAACTTCAGTTTTGTCCTGGTTAAGCTGTAAAAAGTTTTCTGCCATCCAAGATCTTATATCCAAGATACAGTTAAAAAGGGCATCCATTGGTCTGGTGTCATCAGGAGACACGGAGATGTACAGCTGCGTGTCATCAGCGTAACTGTGGAAGTTCACTCCATGCCTCCTGATGACACTGCCGAGAGGCAACATATACAAATTAAAAAGTACAGGGCCTAGAACCGACCCTTGAGGCACACCTCATGTCATTCTATGGATCTTAGAGGAGCATGTATCCATACTCACCATAAAAGATCTGTCAGAGAGATAGGAAGTGAACCAGTTGTGTACAGCACCAGAGAGGCCCACCATGTGTTTCAGTCTGTTTAAAAGAATAGCGTGGTCTACTGTATCAAAGGCTGCGCTTAGATCCAGTAGCACCAGGACTGAGAGCTTTTGGGCGTCCCAGTTACATCTAAGATCATTTAAAACCTTTAGGAGAGCAGTCTCTGTGCTGTGGTTCACCCTAAATCCAGACTGGAATATCTCCAGGATCTGTCTATCATTGAGAAAATCAGTAATCTGAGTAAAAACAAGTTTTTCTAAGATTTTACTTAAAAATGGTAAGTTGGATACAGGTCTGTAGTTATTAAAATCATTACAATCCAAATTGCTCTTCTTCAGAAGGGGCCTCACCACCGCCGTTTTAAAGGCAGCAGGGAAGGCACCCAACTGAAGAGAGCAATTCATCATGTATAAAAGCTCAGCCTCAAAAAATCCATAAAGTGTTTTAAAGAGTGAAGAAGGGATTGGATCTAAAAGACATGTGGTGGGTCTCACTGTGGAGAAAACTTTCTGAAGGTTCTCAGCATTAACCAGGACAAAGCTGTCCAGTGTCTCCTCAGGTACAATCGAGCCCTCAGATGTGTTTACAATCATATCGCGATTAGATAAAATATCAGATCTGATGGCGTTGATCTTTCCCCTGAAGTGGTCTGCAAACTGCTCACAGAGCGAGTCTGTGGGGGTTCTTTTGGAGCTTTTAAAATCAGGGTTAAATAAATGATCTATGGTGAAAAAGAGGACCTTGGGATTATTTTTGTTAATACTGATTATTTTGGCGAAGTATGAATTTCTTGACTTCCTTAATGTATTATTGTACATTTTAAGTTGCTCGGAAAATATTTGATGGTTGATATTATTTTTATTTTTCCTCCATCTCCTTTCTGCTGCCCTGCAATTTCTTTTGAGTTTTTTGACTTCTTCGTTTCTCCAGGGTGATGCATGTTTTACGTTAATCTTTTTGGTGGTGAGTGGAGCAACGGAGTCAAGGCTTTTCTTCAGTTTGCTGTTAAAATAACTAAAAATCAAATCGCAGGGTGCAGGTAAAATCACAGGGGGGCATTTGACTAAAACCCTGGTAAAATTTGCAGCCACTTCAGAGGTTAGATAGCGCCTCCTCACAGTTCGCACCGAGGTCTTCCGCTGAATAAAACCGGTGATGTTAAAAAACACACAGTAGTGGTCAGAGACAGCCAAGTCAACAACAGAGGACACGCTGGTGGACAGCCCATGGGTGATGACCAGGTCCAGAGTGTGTCCTCTGTTGTGAGTCGGCTGCGTGACGTGCTGGATAAAATCCAAACAGTGAAGAATGTTTAAGAATTCTTTTGATGCAGGGTCAGAAGGATTATCTATGTGCAGGTTAAAATCACCGGTTAAAATTATCATATTATATTTTGAATGTATGTTTGTTAAAAATTCTGAGAATTCCTTGAATCATGGCTGCACCAGGTCATTCCCGATGAGAATGCTTCCGTGGAAGGCTTCCACACTGTTCGGGCGGACAGGGACAGCATCGCTAGCGGTAAGCGTAAAGGAGGGGGGCTTGCTGTTTTAGTTAACAACCGGTGGTGTAACCCTGCCAACATAACAATCAAAGAAAGGATTTGTTGCCCGGACACTGAACTGTGTGCTGTTGGACTCAGGCCGTATTATTTACCCAGGGAATTCTCTCACGTCATCTTGGTGGCTGTTTATGTTCCCCCCTCTGCTAACCCCACAGCTGCATGTGACACTATCCACTCTGCCATAGCTCGGCTACAGACTCAGCACCCGAGTGCCTTTATTGTGATCTCGGGTGACTTCAACCATGTATCACTGGACAATACACTACCAACATTCAAACAATATGTGGACTGTCCCACCAGGGGAGAGAAAACTTTAGACTTACTGTATGCTAACGTCAAGGATGCATACAGCTCCTCCTCCCTCCCCCCACTTGGTAGGTCAGATCATAACCTGATTCACCTCACCCCCCGCTATGTGCCAATTGTGAGGAGGGAACCTGTGACCACCAGGACTGTTAGGAGGTGGTCAGAGGAGGCAATAGCGGAACTACAGGGCTGTTTCGAGGTGACCGACTGGGAAACACTCTGTGAGCCTCACGCCGAGGACATCAATGGGCTTACTGAGTGTATCACAGGCTACATAACTTTCTGCACCGACTCCATTGTTCCAGCTCAGACTGTTCATTGTTACCCAAATAACAAGCCGTGGGTGACTAAGGACATCAAAGCCCTCCTCAACAACAAGAAGAGGGCTTTCAGAGGGGGCAACAAAGAGGAGGTGAGGAAGATCCAGGTGTTACTAAAGGACAAGATCAGAGAGGCTAAGGACAATTACAGGAGGAAGCTGGAGTGGAAACTCCAGCAGAACAGCATGAGAGAGGTGTGGAGGGGCATGAAGACCATCACTGGATTCAGGCCAACCAACAGCAGGGGAGCTGAGGGAGGTGAGAATAGAGCCGACGAGTTGAATCTGTTTTTCAATAGATTCGACACCACAGTGTCTGCTCCCACCCCCACAACCTCACCTGTAGTCAGCCTGGAATCCAGAGCCACACCACTGTGCCAGCCTCTCTCTTCACATGTTGCCTCCTGTGAGATTCCTGACACCCCTCCCCCACCCATCACCTTCACTCAATACCAGGTTGAGATGCAAATGAGGAGACTTCACTCAGGCAAGTCTGCTGGACCAGACAGAGTGAGTCCCCTTGTCCTCAAGACCTGTGCCCCCCAGCTGTGTGGAGTCTTTCATAAACTGTTTATGCTGAGTCTGAGTCTGCAGAGGGTCCCGGTGATGTGGAAGACATCATGCCTCGTCCCTGTACCAAAGACGCCTCGTCCCAGTGGCCCCCAGGATTACAGGCCCGTGGCACTGACCTCCCACATCATGAAGACCCTGGAAAGGCTCATCCTGGACCAGCTGCGACCCATAGTAAGACCACATCTGGATCCCCTTCAGTTCGCTTATCAGCCTCGTCTCGGAACAGAGGACGCCATCATCTACCTGCTCAATCGTGTCTACACCCATCTGGACCAGCCGGCGAGCACTGTGAGGGTCATGTTTTTTGACTTTTCCAGTGCTTTCAACACCATCAGGCCGACCCTCCTGGGTGATAAGTTAGCAGCGATGCAGGTGGATGCTTCTCTGGTGTCCTGGATTGTTGATTACCTGACAGGAAGACCACAATATGTACGTCTCCCACAGTGTGTGTCTGACAAGGTGATTAGCAACACAGGGGCACCACAGGGGACTGTCCTCTCCCCCTTCCTCTTCACCCTCTACACCACAGACTTCAGCCACTGCACAGAGACCTGCCATCTTCAGAAGTTTTCTGATGACTCTGCGGTGGTTGGATGCATCAGCAGGGATGATGAGACAGAGTACCGGGCTGTGGTCGACTCCTTTGTCACGTGGTGTGAGCAGAATCATCTGCAGCTTAACGTGGCAAAGACCAAGGAACTGATCGTGGACTTCAGGAAGACCAGGAAACACTTGACCCCTGTTTCAATCCAGGGGGTCAGTGTTGACATTGTGGAGGACTATAAATACCTTGGAGTACACATTGACAATAAACTGGACTGGGCTAAAAACACCACAGCACTTTACAGGAAGGGCCAGAGTCGTCTCTATTTTTTGAGGCGACTGAGGTCCTTCAACATCTGCCAGAAAATGCTGAGGATTTTCTATGAGTCTGTTGTGGCCAGTGCGATCCTCTATGCTGTTGCATGCTGGGGGAGCAGGCTGAGGGTCGCAGATGCCAACAGACTTAATAAACTGATCCGTAAGGCCAGCAATGTTGTGGGGATGGAGCTGGACTCCCTCAAGGTGGTGTCGGAGAGGCGGATGCTGTCCAAGATAAAGACAATGTTGGATAACACCTCCCACCCACTCCATGACATGTTGGTCAGTCACAGGAGCTCGTTCAGTGAGAGACTGAGATTACCGAAAAGCACCACTGAACGACACAGGAAATCATTCCTGCCTGTGGCCATCTCCCTGTACAACGCATCCACTTAACACACTGTTTGCTGCTACAACTACACATGTTTCTTTTCCAAATATTTATTTATAAGTGACTTATGTATGTATGTATGTATATATATGTATATATTGTACTATTCTTAGTTAGCGTATTGTCTGTCTTGTCTTAATGTTGGTTTAAAATGGAGCACTGTAACAAAAAATAATTTCCCCCAGGGATCAATAAAGTATTCTGATTCTGATTCTGATTCTGATAAAAGCAGCGCTGTCTTTAGGTGGTCTATAAATTGTGACAGATAAAACTGGAGGGCTGCTGAAAACAATAGCATGGAATTCAAAAGTGGTAAAATGATCAAATAAAATTTGTTTGGAGGTGAGTGTGTTGTTGGCTAAAGATGCAGTCCCACCACCTCTCTTACCACTTCTAATAGAAAAAGAGAAACTAAAATTTGGTGGGGAGGCCTCAGTGAGAACAACTGGTGCATCCGAGCCCAGCCATGTTTCAGTTAAAAATAAACAGTCAAGTTTATTATCTAAAATTAAATCATTAATAATAAAAGACTTGTTCGACAGAGAGCGTACATTTAAAAGTGCCATACTGATTGAGACGGGTGGATTATTGACAATAGAGTTGGATGGATGTTGATATTTTTGAAGAGGCCGGAGGTTATTAATGTTTTTGGAGTTACTGGATTTATGATAATTCTGTTGCTCTCTGTTTGTGATTATGACGGGTATTGTGTTGACTGTGGGAGAGAAAGGTCCTAGTCCAGAGTTTTGTGTATTACTGTTAAAAGTGGAACAAATATAGGAGCTGGGACCAGGGGAACATCAGTCAGTGGCAGACAGTGGCGATGTGCGGGAGTGCTGTACGCCAAATGCCAAATTGGCGGACAGCAAACGGCGTCCCCAGGCGTTGAGGTGGAGCCCGTCTGCCCCAAAAAGATGCCTCCTCTCCCAGAAGGCATCAAAGTTGTTAATAAAACCCACGCCGTGGGAGATACAGGCAGAGGAAAGCCAGGTGTTAAGGCTGAGCAGCCGGCTGAAACGGCCTATCCCTCTGCCACAGGTGGGGGTGGGCCCAGAGATAAAAGCACTCACCTGCAACTGACCAAGGAGGCTGAAGAGTTCGAGGAAGTCCAACTTCAGCAGCTCAGATTGCTGTTTGGGGATGTCATTGGTGCCGATGTGGATGATGAGCTGGTTAACCTGTGGGTGGGATGCCAGAATGTTGGGAATTCTGTCCACTATGTCAACAACAGTGGCTCCCGGGAACGACAGCGTGAGCGCCCCCCTCATCTGCACGTTCCTGACGATGGAATCCCCGAGGACCAGCGTGGAGAGAGGAGGTGCCACCGAGGGCTGTTGGCCATCTGAGACGCCCGCGCCGCGACACCGGGGGTGTTCAGATGGAGATGCGCCAGCCGGACTGCGTGAGTGACTCCCAGGTAGCCGCGCCGTGGGTCCTCTTCTCCGAGGAGCCGGGGTAAAGCACAGCTCTCCGCGGTGAGTTTGCACCACAGCGTCGGGTTGCCCGCCGCGGCTCCGGGGGCGTAGTGGTGGAGATGGCGCAGACCTCAGCGACACAGCGGGATGGCGAGGGCTAGCGGTCAGAGGAGGAAAGTCCACAGGATCCAGGACATTGAATTTAATCTCCAATACTACCGCACCGGAGGGGTGAGGGTGCGAGAGACGGATCCTCCTGCCCCCTCTGCAGCCACCACGCGTCTCAACCATGGTCCATGGCGCTGGTTGGAGTGGAGTGGAGCTGACCAGAGCCTTGGGTCTGGCCCCTAGCTGAAACCAGGAGTTCTCGTCCTTGGCAGAAGCACCAGCGACGCAAGTTGAGAGCCTGTGTTGACTGTTGGCGGGATCTTGGGACACAGCAGCTGGATGGTGCACTGTGTCGGCTAGCTCAGCGCTAGTAGCGGTGGTTTGAGCTTTGCCAAGGAGGATCGTGTCAAGTTCGCATTCAGCCCCCTGGATTTGGTATAGCGTGGATATCCTTTGTTCCAGCTCGATCACTTTTTGGCTCAGGTTGATGCAGCTTTCACAGCTGGATGTTGAGGTAAGTGGTGCCATTCCGGAATCTCGTACCGGCGACAGCGTCAAAAACAAAAACAGACACTGCCACTTTAGCTTACGTTAGCTAAAAAGTCAGTCGTGACGCAGCAAGAAAAGAGTTTTCAGATCAATATCCAGCAAATGCAAAACCAAGCTTTCGTCAGCCTTGATAACTTTTAGCCGAGCAAAATATCACAGATCCGCACGGAGGTTACGGTGGAAGTCTACCTCCTCTTCATGTCACTTCATGTGACATGTGAAATGGCTTCCCAATGATCAGTGTGGGTCATCCTTCACCACTGCAGGTCAGCTTAAAAGACACAAATGAGTCCACACAGGAGAGAAACCATACAAGTGCAAGATGCATTGATAAAGACTATAAATAATTTTTGGTGCTTCCCGCTGCACCAAAAAGCAGTTCATTTGCATTTATTTATTCCATTAAACACTTCTGTGAAAATCAACTAGGTGTTTGTTAAAATAAAAATTAGAAAATTTTGAATCAGTTAGTTGTTTTCTCATAAATTTACTAAATAACCATACACAAAGAACTTTGATATTTTGGTAAGTGCAGTTCCAAAAGGTTCATTCTCCTCATCTGGACGTAGCGTTGTCAGTGGGAGAAACGTTTCGTCACTCATCCAACTGACGTCTTCAGTCTGCCATCTGCCATTTCCATTAACTTAACTATTGATTTTACAAAACTCAGTATTTTCTGTGTCAAAATCTCAAAGTATTGCATGAAATCATTAAAAAAGGGATTTTAAATAGAGAAATGTTGGACTTGTAAAAAGTATAATAATACTTATGTACTCAGTACTTGGTTTGGCCCCCTTTTGCATGAATTACTGCCTCAGTGCGCTGTGGCATGGATGCTATCAGCCTGTGGCACTGCTAAGGTGTTATGGAAAACCAGGATACTTCAATAGTGGCCTTCAGCTTTTGCGCATTGTTTGGTCTCATGTCTCTCATCTTTCTCTTGGCATAAATTCTCTATGGGCCTCAGGTCAAGCGACTTTGCTGGCCAATCAAGCACAATAATCCCATGGTCGTTGAACCAGGTTTTTGGCACTTTTGGCAGTGTTGACAGGTGCCAAGTCGTGCTGGAAAATAAAGTCAGTATTTCTATAAAGCTTGTCTGCGGAAGGATGCATGAAGTGCTCCAAGTGTGTTGACTCTGGACTTAATAGAGCACAGTAGACCAACACCAGCAGATGACTCAACACAGACTGTGTAAACTTCACACTGGACTTCAAGCATATTGGATTGTGTGCCTCTCCATTCTTCCTGCAGACTCTGCACTTTGCACTTTGGTTTCCAAATGACATGCAAAATCTGCTCTTACTGGCTTACAGCTTTTCATAAGTTGTAAGCCATAGTCATCAAAATTATAACAAATAAAGGCTTTAAATATCTGGCTTTGCAAATAACGAGTCTATATCATATATTAGTTTCACCTTTTGATATTCTATTTTTTTGAGCATCACCTGTAAGAACAATTCTTCAAAATTGTTCAAAGCATCTTTTTTGTGTCGTGAAAAATGATCATGTGTGCCGTATCTGGTTCCACCTGATTAGTACTCTAAGGTTACATTCACACTGCAGGTGAAATCCGCATCAAATCCAACTCTTCTGGCCCAATGCGACCTATCATGTCATGACAGTGTGAACGGCACAAATCCGATATTTTCAAATCCGATCTGGGTTACTTTCGTATGTGGTCCTGAATATCCAATGTTTTAGAAAGCGACTGCTGTTTGAACGGTCATGTCGCATTAAATCTGTCTTTTACGTCACCGACACAAGACAGACGCCAATTATCAGCGCCGGAGAAGACATCGCAAACACTTCCTGTCCATCCAGTGTTAGTGAAACTGTTTGGAAGACAACATGAACATTTTAGTTTTTACAATGGCTGGCTGTTTATAAAGAGAAACACTTGGTTAGCATTTTTGCGCCAGTAATTCCCACTGCTGCTTTTACTGAAGTGAACTGGTTGCACTAAAGTGTATTAGGTTAGGAATAGGTACTTTTGTGGGGGTGCCTACTGGGGTCAGCGAGGGAGCTGGCCCCAGGGAGGGGCCGCTTGCCCCTCCCTTTCTTCCCTCCCCATCCTCAGCTGCCTCCCTATTCCCGCTCTACCACACCCAACCACACACGCAGGGCTTGGGGTGCAGGTATGTCACCAGGGTGCAGGGGAGGCACTCCCCCTCTGTCCCCTTCTGGCCGCCTGTGCCTCAATTTTATTCAGCAACCTAGACATCCGCATTACTCACACTCTCACATAACACATACATATAGGGCCTTGGGGGTGGGCACATTTTACAGCATCCAGAGGATGGTCTGTGTATTCCAACCCACCTCTGGCGCTGGTGCCCTACCCTCAATTTTGTCTGTCTCCCGAATCCAAATTGGAAGCTGGTTCCACAGAAGAGGGGCCTGAAAACTGAAGGCTCTGCCTCCCATTCTACTTTTAAATACTCTAGGAACAACAAGTAGGCCTGCAGAGCGAGAGCGAAGTGCTCTAATAGGGTGATATGGTACTACAAGGTCATTAAGATAAGATGGGGCCTGATTATTTAAGACCTTGTATGTGAGGAGCAGGATTTTGAATTCAATTCTGGATTTAACAGGAAGCCAATGAAGGGAAGCCAAAACAGGAGAAATATGCTCTCTCTTTCTAGTCCCTGTCAGGACTCTTGCTGCAGCATTTTGGATTAACTGAAGGATTTTCAGTGAGTTTTTTGGACATCCTGATAATAATGAATTACAGTAGTCCAGCCTGGAAGTAATAAATGCATGAACTCGTTTTTTAGCGTCACTCTGAGACAGGATATTTCTAACTTTAGAGATGTTGCCCAAATGGAAGAAAGCAGTCTTACATATTTGTTTAATATGTGCATTGAAGGACATGTCCTGGTCAAAAATGACTCCAAGGTTCCTCACAGTGTTACTGAAGGCCAAGGTAATGCCATCCAAAGAATCTGGTTAGATACCATATTTCTAAGATTTTCAGGGCCGAGTACAATAACCTCAGTTTTATCTGAATTAAGGAGCAAAAAGTTAGCGGCCATCCAGGTCTTTATGTCTTTAAGACATTCCTGCAGTTTAACTAATTGGTGTGTGTTATCTGGCTTCATGGACAGATAGAGCTGGGTGTCATCGGCATAGCAGTGAAAATGTATGCTATGTCTTCTAATGATACTGCCTAAGGGAAGCATGTATAATGTAAACAGAATTGGTCCTAGCACTGAACCCTGTGGAACTCCATAATTGACCTTAGTGTGTGAAGAGGACTCTCCATTTACATGCACAAACTGGAGTCTATTAGATAGATATGATACAAACCACTGCAGCGCAGTACCTGTAATACCTACAGCATGTTCTAATCGCTCTAATAGGATATTATGGTCGACAGTATCGAATGCTGCACTAAGGTCTAGCAGGACAAGCACAGAGATGAGTCCACTGTCAGAGGCCATAAGAAGATCATTTGTAACCTTCACTAAAGCTGTTTCTGTGCTGTGATGAGCTCTGAGACCTGACTGAAACTCTTCAAATAAGCCATTCCTCTGCAGATGATCTGTTAGCTGTTTGACAACTACTCTTTCAAGGATTTTTGATATGAAAGGAAGGTTGGAGATTGGCCTATAATTAGCTAAGACTGCTGGGTCTAGAGATGGCTTTTTGAGTAAAGGTTTAACTACAGCCAGCTTGAAGGCCTGTGGTACATAGCCGATCATTAGAGATAGGTTGATCATATTTAAGATCGAAGAATTAATTAATTCAAAGCCCTTTTCTCTGTTCACCATCTGGAGCAGCAGACCCGTTGGAGGAGTTGGCCGTCTGGTCAGGATCTGGGATTCTGGGCCTTCCTGCTACTGCAGGTCTGCTTGTCGTCACCCAAGAGCAAAGGGAAACATCTCCTGGGTCTGAGGGTTGATTGCCCTAAAATATGAAATATTTGTCTGTTTATATTTTTGGATTTTGTCAGTCTCCGTGAGTCCAGTTTATTACCTGCTGCTTTTTCCTAAATGTTTTTTAAAAACATTAAAAAGTTCAGCTGTCAAAACAAACTTTTCTTTTTAAATCTTTTTAATCTCACACACTATGAAGAGGCTTTTTTTTCTAATGAGAGCTACTACTGCAGCATTGTTTCAGTTTGACGTCATTGCAGCAGTGTTTGTTCAACACCATCAACTGTCAGCTTACAACAGAAATATCAAGAAGTACAAGCTTTTGTTCTTCCACCTGAGCCGCAGGCATAAAGCGAGTATGAACCTAACAGAATCCCTACAAAAACATGTATAGTTTGTCTTGAGAAACACACACATATAATGACAAAGGAACTAAAAAATCCATGTCCAAAAATGGGAAAATAGATCAAACCACTGATCAATAGCCACGAGTACCATTCACAGAGAGTTGGGGAATGGCTGCAATCACAGCATTGTAAGATGGCCAGGACTCTTATGTGGATGATCATATCTGCATTGGTGTTCGTCCCGCTTTGCCACTTGAGGGCGTACATGTGATTTTGGGGAATGATTTGGCTGGAAATGGAGTCTGGGCTGATAGTTCTCTGCCTGTTAAATTAAGTTCTGAATGAGTCTCATGGGTTATATCAACAGGTCAACAGGTTTTTTTCTGAATTTGCAGCTTGTGCTGTTACAAGGGCTTCAGCTAAAAGGGATGCAGGGCCTGTAACTCAAGCAGAAGAGTGTCAGGTTGAACCAGATTTTCTTGTTCTTAACATTTATCAGATTCCCAGCAAGAGTTAATTCCAGCACAGCGTGCTGATGCTTTACTGACTGAGCTGTTTGTCAAAGTGCAAGAGAAAAATAATTGAGCAGTAAGTTCAGTACATGTTGGAAAACAACATTGCAGTGTCGTTGTTCTAAAACTTATTCTGCTCTTTAACTATTTAATAAACCCAAAGAGTTGACTGACAGCAGCAGTCGTGAGAATGGAAATTTTTACAGACACACAGAAGCATTCATTACCTCTGCGTGGGTGTGACAGATGATGACAGTTTAGTGGAATGCAGTTAGTACCAGGAGGTGCTTCAGGTGTTTTACATTTCAACATATCCTAAAGGTCACAAGTCTGATGCAGGACTAACACACATTCACACCTACAACCAGTTAATAATCACAGATTAACCTAACATGTCTGTTTTTGGACTTTGGTGCTACGGTCCACAGAGACACAGGGAGAACACACTGAAAGACCCACTAGATTCAAAGGTTGGCAGCAGTTCCACTTTATTTAAAACATCTTAAATTCTATTCATCTTTTATTAGTGACAATATTAGAAAACCCCACACTGTGTACAAGCATTGAACACTTATTATTATACATACGTATATATACGTTCAGGGAAACGGGGTGGTCATGGCGGCACGTGGAGTTTCAATCACTCGCCAAAAACAGTAATCTGCTGTCACTCAAAAACACAATGTTCAATCTCTCTCAAAGGTCGCAGGCGTTTCTTCTGTGTTGAGATTTCAAGAAAAGCAGTAATGACTAATCATTCAGACATTTTAAACAAGTAAGGAAAGAGTCACATTACAAGTTCAGGCAGCATCAGTCACTCATTCATTATTTTATTTCCCTATTAATGTTTTTAAATCAGGCTGCATTGCTGACTGTCATCTTCAGATGAAGGTTTAATTTGTTAGTATACTTGTAGATGTTCACCTGACACAGAGACTGCTCTTTTCTATAAAACTAAACTTAGCTCTTGGAGTTGTTTTCAACAATAATATAAATAATTACTTATTAATAAATAAGCTGTCAGTGAAATCAACACACAGTCCTGAAGCAATAAGGAAATAGAAAGTTGGAGCTCAAGGAACATTTGAATGATTTAGAAAACTTCACTGCTCCACCGACACATGTCGGCTTGTGGCATTCATCAGGATCATCATCACCATTGTTAGATCTTATGCTCGTCTCCGTGGAAGGAGCTGCGATGTGGTGCCAGAAACTTCTGATCCGTTTCTGCAAAACACAAAACAGAGCCAACATGAGAGCAGAAACTTTACTTCCACATTTCAAATTCAAAGCCCGAATTATTCAGGAGCTGAAGAGCAGGTTTCCTTCTGTCTAAAAAGTTGTTGTTGTCATGTTATTTATCATAACGCACTTTGTTTTACAGCAGATAATTGACAGCTCTTAAAGAGGAAAACTCAAATAAAATATCACATGAGATGTCGACTTTTTTTTGCCTGTACCATTTGGTTCTTTAGCCGTCAGAATTGTTGTCTGAAGACCAACAAGGATACCCAATGGATTTACTTTTCCAAATGGATCATCGTGGCATTGCCATATTGGTCCATTTGATTGACCTTTGTTTTTATTATATATTTTATTTTATTTTCAGATGTTACAGATGGGACAGACATGAGTGAGGGATAGGAAAGGGAGAAAGAAAGAGGAAGGAAAAGAAAAACAGAAGGGGAGAGGGACAGTGAGAAAGGGGGGGGGGGGGGGGGGAATCTCCTGGATCACCTGTTGAGAGAGAAAGTGTCACGGTCTGGCTGGCAGACCGTGGGGATGTGAGAAATGAGGACCCAAAATGCAGGACTTGGCGCTGAAGGCAGTGCGTTTATTTACAGTGGTGACAATCCAAACAACAATAAATTCCCCGTGCGATCCCAACTCCCGTTCCGTGTCTTCTCCTTTATCCCGTGCTCCGTGCTCTGTCTCTGTTCCCTGTGTACTGTCCGTGTGCTGCCTCCTGGTCGCCACAATTCCTCCTGAGGAAACACACATACCAAAAGGCAGCCGTGAGTACAAAACCTAACGGCAGACTTGCACTAACCTTGCACAATAAACTAAGACTGACGGGAAGTCACTCAACGATCCAGCGTCGAGGAGCTCTCAGCCACACTGTTTTGAAGCTCCTCTGACGAGGCTTGATCGGCGCCAGGTGTGTGTGGATTCCTGGGTGGGACCGGTCAGCTGGCAGGGCCACACCCACCAGGCCTAAAAGTGCCTGCCACGACCGCACCCTCACACACCCATAAACACCTGACAGTACACCAACACGGAAAACAGGACAGCAGACACAACCATAATAACAATAACCACAATAATAATGATAATAACTACAATAGTAGTCCAGACTGCTCACGGACCCCGAATCCCTGGAACTGGGTCCGTGACAGAAAGAATAGAAAACAAGCAAAAAAGACCAAAGCAACATACCATCGCATTAATCTAGCTAAGTGTAGACAGCAGTAAATACTAAATATTCAATGTTGTTGTGCAGGACAAACAGCGCACAATGTGCTTTGAAGTAGCAGCCAAGAAAGGTGTAATTTGGGTCTACGAGCAGTGAACACCCGTGTGCATACCTGTGTGGATCAGCGCGCTTGTATTCAAATGGTTTCCACATGTAATGGTCTGCAGCAGGATGTAGCGAGCCATAGCCCCGTCCCCCAGGGCATGAAGCAGGCATGGAGGAGATCAAGGCCCCAGACATCCAGAGGCCCCAGAGTGCGAGATCCCAAGGAGGACCACCGGAGGGGCATCCGTGCCACCCTCATGGGAAGGGCTGAGGATCCCCAGACGAGGGGTCACCCAGTAGCCACCGAGCAGTAGCTAGAGGGGGCTGCACCGGCGTGCCCGCCGGCTCTGCCGGCAGCCATCTGTGCCAGAGTGAACCGAGCCGCAGGCCCAGAGGCCGGAGGCCTGAGGGCCCCCCGCACCCTGGAGGAGGCCTGACCGAGCAACAGGTGCCAGGCCCCGCCAAGTAGCCACCGGGAGTGAGCCGGTACATACCTGAGTGCCCAGCCCCGGACACCAAGAACCACCAATGCACCGACCCCTGAGGGCATCAGTCTGTGGAGCAGGGAAATTATTTTACTGCTATTGTTAAATAATCATCATCATTACCATTGCATTAATAATAGAATTTGCAGCATTGATATTGTATTCAGAGGTTTAAACAGTGTGTGTCTTTTAGAAAGACTAAGTGCAGCAGGCTGACAGGAAGTTGCAGAGAGTTTGCAGAGAGTTTGCAGAAGCGAAAGCAGAGTCTAAGTATTCTGAGAAGCAGGCTAGACGAGGTTATTTGAAAGTCTAGGTTATTTAAATTGTCTGTTATACTTTTATATTCTTTTACTAAGCTCTTAGTAGAGGCTCTTGATTAAAACATTTATTTAGTAGATGACATATACATAGTCTCAGTTAGGATGAGCCTCTGTTCTGGTGAAAGGTCAGAAGTGCAACAGGTGGATTGAGAAAGAGCATTTAAGGACAAGACAGTAAGTGAGAGGTGACATAGAGGCTGAGTGAGGTCGTGACATACACCCACACACACACACATTAGTTAGACTCATTTATAGGTGAGAAGTTGGTCATGTTTGTCTCTGGAAAGAGGAACAGCGTCTGGCAGGATGTGGGGCTCGTGTTCCAGACGAGACGAAGACAACGTTCTTTTAAACTGTGTTAAAAGCCATTGTGGTTGATTTGACGTATGTATATATTCTGTCGGTGACGTACGAAGGGGCGTCAGTAAATCAAACCCTGATGCTATAAAAATCTGTGTATGCTTTGATTAAGTCGAAGATCGATTGCTGTCTGCGTACAGAGTCGTTCTTCCCACATGTGTGTATTCATTAAAATCATTGTTTTACCAAGATCTTCTGGACCATGGTGGTTTGTACTCTCCTTCCTCAATTTTTGAACCTTAACAAGTCACTGGCAGGGAGTGTGGTGAGGGGAGATAGGCCTTGGAGGGCCTGAGGTGGAGTCTAAGACCCGACCTGACATATAGACACAGACAAACAGGCACACACAGACACAAACATGCATTCCCACCCTCATGCACACATATACAAACACTCAGCACTCACCCAACGTAAGGATTGACATAAATGGACATGTGAACACAATCACACTCCCCAAACATACTATATACCCCGGGTCCAGGTACCCTCACCCCCAGAGGGGGAAACAGAACCCAGACCCAAGAGATGTTACCCTTCCCCCCGGGGTGGAGGCAAGCAGACCGTCCCAGGCTCCGCAGCAGCAGGGAAGCCAATCGGACAGCCAACATCTCCTCCCAGCCCCCCCGCCCCAATGGCTAGCAGAGAACGGGGGTGTGTGAAGACCCCATACCTCCCTCCTCCCGCTCATGTGTAGTGTTGCTGCGTGTTGTTCTAAAGTGCATTTAAAACAAGGGCGAGCATGGTGCTCCTGCCAGAGAGCAGCAGGTGTTAGCACGGCCCCTCCCGAGAACCCTCAATGTCTACATGGATTTAAAATTGAGAGGTGGGCACCGGCGCCAGAGGTAGGTTTGAGTACACAGACCGTCCACTGGACGCCATTAACGTGCCCACCCTCAAGGCCCTATATACAGGGAGTGCAGAATTATTAGGCAAATGAGTATTTTGTCCACATCATCCTCTTCATGCATGTTGTCTTACTCCAAGCTGTATAGGCTCGAAAGCCTACTACCAATTAAGCATATTAGGTGATGTGCATCTCTGTAATGAGAAGGGGTGTGGTCTAATGACATCAACACCCTATATCAGGTGTGCATAATTATTAGGCAACGTCCTTTCCTTTGGCAAAATGGGTCAAAAGGACTTGACAGGCTCAGAAAAGTCAAAAATAGTGAGATATCTTGCAGAGGGATGCAGCAGTCTCAAAATTGCAAAGCTTCTGAAGCGTGATCATCGAACAATCAAGCGTTTCATTCAAAATAGTCAACAGGGTCGCAAGAAGCGTGTGGAAAAACCAAGGCGCAAAATAACTGCCCATGAACTGAGAAAAGTCAAGCGTGCAGCTGCCAAGATGCCACTTGCCACCAGTTTGGCCATATTTCAGAGCTGCAACATCACTGGAGTGCCCAAAAGCACAAGGTGTGCAATACTCAGAGACATGGCCAAGGTAAGAAAGGCTGAAAGACGACCACCACTTTTAACCACTTAGAATATCCAGTAATGTCCCTGCCTACAATTAAACACATTCACTTACCGAAAATTGGGAGCATCTGCTGTGGCAAATCGGTTCAAGCCTTTTACCACAAACTTAGTCACTGCTCGGTGACATTCGTCTATCCTGGCCTGAAAGGAGACGCTACCGGTAGACTGCAGCGAGAACTGCCAGCATCTGAGCCAGACTCTGTCTGTCTCTCTCATCATGGTCACCTAAATGCACAGTAATGGCAGGTTTTGTAATAAGGCAGATCGCGCTAACATAATATGCACTGTTAGTTGATTATTTACCTGCCGCATTAACGGGAGAGGACGTGCAAACGTTACCGCTGCTGCTGGGTTGAGATTCACGAGTCCGGAGCGGAATTAAAAACACGACATTCATTTAAGGTCATCGCGTGTTTTGTGAGCAAATGCTTTTGCAAATTCGTAGTCTTTCCTCCCATAAAGTTGCCCTGTTGTCATCCGTTCTCGTAAAGTATAACCAAACTTTTGAGCGTTTCAGCCACTTAGGCACCGTGTTTCCTGCCAGGTAAATGATGCTCCGCAACGTGGTGACGTCATTCGGGGCGACTGGAATCAATAAGGAAATCGTTTGCAAAAATGGCAAACAATTCCAAGGAATTGAAACAGTGGGAACCGGTTCTCAACAAGAACCGGTTTTCGATACCCATCCCTATGAGCTGCAGGATTCAAACACAACTTATAAATACAAGTTCATACTTTTATTCTACAATCAGAGAGAAAGAAACAGAGAAAGAGTGCAGGACAGACAGACAGGTGACAGTCTCAGGTGTATACACTGCTACAAAACAGCACAAGAGAAGAAGGATTTAGTGTTTGTGTTATTACGAGTGCTAAACAAGAAGAGTTCCCAGATGGTGCAGTGGACACATGTGTAACTCCTGTGATTAAAGCATCATTCATTCAGCTTAACGAGTGAACCATCAGCTCGTTCAAACACACGTTAAAGTCTGGAATATTAAGTCACTTTTGTATGTGCAAATGTTTTGTCACAGCGAGTGGGGCAGATCGTGTGGAGAGTGCATGGAGGACCCAGGTGCGGACACAGATGAGCAGACAAAAATTTACTTTAGACAAAAGGCGAGGCTTTATTTGAGGCTGGAGTAAATTAACTAAACTAAACGAGAGCTGAACAGGGACAACAACTAAACAGGAACCTAAACTGGGAAGAAACTAAGAACAGTGAGACTATGAACACGACTGTGCCAGAACATGAAGGAACTATGAAACATAAGAATAAGCAACATGAGTCATGACCTGCACAGAGACTTGGAACCTGACATGACATAGGGCGTGGAACACAGACGACGCGACACTGACAAAGAGAAACACAGGGCTTAAATACGCTGAGGGATAACGAGGGAAATGAGACACAGAAGAAGGGCACAGCTGGGAGTAATCTGCCATGGCAAGACCTAGGGGAAGCGAAACTCAATACGCTGACATTGGACACAGACTTTCAAAGTAAGACAGGAAACATAACAGACACGGACTGGACTAGGGAATACAGCAGACCAGAGAACACAGAGACTGAAACCAAAAGACTAGAAAAGATAAACTATGACAAAATCAAAATTCAAAAATGATGCAAAACTCAAAACACTGGGTCACCGACCCAGGACCGTGACATGTTCCTTTAATTAATTTCCTTCGAGATTTAATAAAGTATTCTGATTCTGATTGATTCTGATGTTTAATAATGAAGAACATAAAAACTGGCACATCTCTATCACCTTTCCCCTTACGTCTTCTTTCTCAGCCTCCTTGACTCCATGTAGTCTGAGATTCCACCTCCTGGAATATCTTTCCAACTCAGATATTCTCTGTTGGCAGTTGTCCACCCGGCCTTCCTCTTTAGTTACTTTTTTTTCCCAGGTCGCAAACTTCCCCCTTCATGTCTTTCATTTCCGCGCACACAAAATCAATCTTTTTTTTTGAGACCCTCAATCTTGAGCGTATTCTCTCTCACCATGTTCGAGTTCTCTCTCACCATGCTCTCTATGTTATCAGACCTGGTGTTTATTAGTGCCGATAAACTGGAAATTACATCAACTGCGTCAGAGCTGCTATGTTCGTACATCATCTTCTTCGGAGCTGGTGATTTAAGAGGGGTAACAGGAAGACGTGGGAACTCAACCATTTCTTCTTCGGCTAACCCGAGTGCCACCGTAGTAGCTGCGTAGTTATGGACGCTATCCATTAGCACGTTGCTGGGTGTAGCACTCTCCTCGTTAGCATTCTCAGGCGCTATCTTAGACTTGGAACTTTCCAGTCCCCTTTTCGTGGTGGGTGTGGATAATTTTGCCAAAAAACGGCAGAGGGGCAGCCGAAGAGTAAACTTTCAAAAGTAAGTACTGAATACGATGTCACTTATTTATGTGCAAATGTTCAATAACGAAGAACATTACTGTTGGCCACATATCGGCAAAGTTATGTGACATTAGTGATGTTTGTACTTTTATCATTAACTTGGTTTTAAAGCCTTTACTGTAAAATATACGCCGTTCAATAGTCCACCTTAATCTTACAGAGAATGTGATGATTTTATGGATAATTAAAGTAATATTAACCTTGGTCTTTCATTCTTTTAGACAGCAGTGACGTCAGCTAGTGGTGGGCGGATCGATCCAAGTATCAATAGTATCGATACCAAGTCGACATCGGTATCAGATCAATACTAGCCTGGTGAGACAGATTCTTTACTTTGAGTTTTGCTTGTTTACAACGCTGTGCTTTCGGCAAAGACGAAACAGCCAGGTCTCTGGACTCGCCGCTCCTGTGTCCTCGCCGCTCCTGTGTCCTCGCCGCTCCTGTGTCCTCGCCGCTCCTGTGTCCTCCTCTTTCTTCCTCTTATGTTTCGGTGTTGCGCTGTCACGTCACATGACTTAGACACTTTGGGGGTTGTTAAGTTCTTTACATATTAATTATATTTATATTTTTACCAGTTGTTTTTGTTAGGGTTAGAATTTTAATTGTAATTTTTGTATTATAGTTTATCAACAGTGTTTGTTTTAATTTGTTTACTGGTTTGCGTGCACTTAGGACTTTTTTCAAAAAAAAAAAAAAGATCGCCACCACGGCAGACCCGATGGCATTTTCGTGCTTTGCGGCTTAATTTATTCTTACAATAATCGCACGGTTGCTGTAACAGTACATTCAACAGCTGCAGCTCTCCCGCTGGCAGCCGCACACATCACCACCACCAAACCTGCAGCTCCATCGCAGAACACACCACACACCACATACCTCCATCGCGTAGTGTGATGATGTCTGTGCTCCTTATGTGCTATGGAGTTTTTTGTCCTTTCTCCTCATGATGACTCACTTGTTGAGCCTGACTTGTCTCCCCAGTGTAAGTTTGCATATTGTATGTATGGTCATCTAGGTCTGTCATCTCGGGTGCAGGCAACTGCAATGGACAAAAAAAGCTTATCCTTATCCTTATGTAAAACAGTAAAACTCTCGCTGACATGCTTATGTCATACTCACAGGCTCACAGCAGTTGTTGTAGATCAGATATGATTGTCTGCTCAAACATGAAGACAAAGCTGCAGCTGTCGAGTGTAGATTTTATTAAAATACACCAGCAGGATGTTCTGTTATCACAACTGGCCTTTGTTCCATCTTCACTCAGCAGACGTGTCCTTTTGCTCTTTACTCAGTTTGACCTCCATGTTTAATTCAGCCAGTCACAAACTGATTCAGGACCATCAATAGGTCAAAGGTCATTTCGAGACAGGAATCGGCTCTGAAATCAGTGACACATCCAGCTGTGGGGGTGAAAAAGACTCTGATGTAGAAGTTAGGCACAGGTTGGTTTTTTCAGGACTGATCGCTCGGGGCGGGGAGGGTTTATCTCATAGATGGCATTTTAGGAAGAAACCATGTCATTCCAGGAGTATAGGCAGGGCCGGCCCGTGGCATAGGCCGTATAGGCAAATGCTAAGGGCGCCGTCCATCAGGGGGCGCCACGCCAGTGCCACAAATGTTGAAAAAAAAAAGAAAAAAAAAGAAAAAAAAGTTGGTACTATTATTTCTAAATACAAAAAATAATCCCACGTTAATTAAAATGCAAAGTAAAGCTTATTTAATAGAAATATTATTTGTTACAACATTACACTACACTGCTGATGTAGGGGGGCGCCACCTAAAATCTTGCCTAGGGCGCCAGATTGGTTAGGGCCGTTTCTGAGTATAGGATAATATCATTGAATGTTAACGGTCTTCAAAACCCCATTAAGAGGAAAAAGATAGCAACGAAAATGAGAAGGGAAAGGCATGATATAGTATTTTGGCAGGAGACCCATTTAAACAATACGGAACATGAGCAGTTAAAACGCTTGGGGTTCAAACACTTATACTATTCATCATGTAGACAGAAGTGTGCAAGGGGGGTTACAATACTGATTTCCAAGAAAATAAATGTATTTTAATTTTATCTATAGGGGATAGAAAAGGACGAATAATTTATGGTAGTGGGTCAAATTGATCATAAACCAGTGACTCTGTTAAATATTTACAGGCTGCCAGGCAATGGTCAGGAATTTATTAAGAAATGATTTAATCTGATCGCGGAACACACCAAGGGAACCCTTATCTGTGGTGGGGATTGGAATATACAACTACAGCCCCACTTAGATTCCAACAACAAAACTAAAAGGACGACTCGAGAGACCAAAACAGTTAAAAAGCTTCTTGTAGAAGGAAATATTATAGATGTTTGGAGGGAGTTACATCCCAAGGAAAGGGGCTATACGTTTTTCTCATACCCCCATAAAGTACACTCCAGGTTAGATTACTTTTTTATCGAGGCTAAAATCAACATATCAGAGGACAGTTGGTTAAATATATGTGGGACACAGATGGAAACCACTAGTTTGGGTTATTGGAGGGAATTCACATGGAAAAATTTTATTACGTTTTTTATAACCCCCAAAATAAAATACAAACAAAAAGGTCAACTGACAGATTTATACTGCTGGAGAAACTGTGGGGAAAACATGGCAGATCATTTTCATATATTTTGGAAATGCCCAATAATCCAACCATATTGGAGTGAAATGGTCGAATCAATTTACTTGGTGATTTACTTGGTGACTGGTCTCAAATTAAATTTGGATTTCTGACCTGTGTATCTGGGCGATATCCCATCAACAGTCTCCTTAAGGGACAAATATCTGATAAACATCCTGTTGAGAGCGGGCAAAAAAGCGCTTATCAGGAGGTGGCTGGAGAAAGAGACCCCAACAAAGAAAGATTGGATAGGAATAATGGAGGAAATTGATAGAATGGAAAAACTTACATCTTTTTTGAACCTCAAAATGGACCAATTTTATAAAAACTGGAAGAAGTGGGAGAGGTTTGTTGAAGGTGGTAATGTGGGATGAGGGGTGGTGGGTTATATAACCAGAGCTTAGCTAAGTATTTTCACGCAACCACTGGTAGAAGGAAAGCCGCTAAGGCCGTGACCACTGTTTTCAGAAGACAGCTCATAAAATAGACTGGAAATACCCTTCCGAAATATCACCAGGGGTGGACTGTAAGAGCTGCATGGACAGTAGCAAAAACCTGATGACATGGGACCTGAAAAGAGGTGGAGGGGAGCTCCCCCAGACTGGGCAGATCTGAGGGTTTCACTGTGCCAACATGTTATTGCCAGTGTGTATTATGTTTGTTCTTTTGTGTTGTTGTTGTTTTTTGTTTTTTGTTTTATATGTGGATGATTGTCATAATTATAAAACTTTAAAATAAAACATTTTAAAAAAAGAGGGTGAAAAAGACTCAAAGTGCTGTGAGCACAGAGCTCTGTGCATATCGCAGTGTGTAACATATTCTTTTTACATTCCCGTCATTATTGTAATCTGATTATTCTCACTGTATAAATACTCTACTCTGTAGTGTTACAAGTTGCAGTAGTATTACATTACAGGCCAGAATGATTATTTGTAGTCATTCTGCAGAACTTTAGTCCAATTTCTCCCAGGATTCAAATTTCTGAAAGTGACACCCCCAGAAGCTTCATTAGAGCCACAGCAGCCGTTAGTGTAGGAGACTCTGTCACATTTACCTACTTAAACATGCACACACACACACACACACACACACACACACACACACACACACACACACACACACACACACACACACACACAGAGATTATTCCCTCAGCTGAAAGCACACAGCATGGCTGATGGTTTGTGCATTCGGAGTTTTAGGAACCTTTTTTAGTCCACACTAAAACCAGTTCAGAGTCACCAATGCACCTGCACATCTTTAGAGTTGGAGGAGGACAAGAGAATCCACACAAAGACAACATGCAAAGGTATCAGCCCTCCCTCACCTGGACTTCAAAGGTGAAACTCTCTGATGTTCCTGCAAAGTAAATATGGATGAATATCGCAGCAGAGGTGTGGCTTTCCAGGGTCTTATAAAAATGTCTGCTTCTCTCTGACACACACGAGCATCCAGACCGCCGCCTCGGACTCCATCATCACGTCCAGAAAACAACGATCCAATCTGACAGCTCCTCTCTCTGAACCCAGCATCAGGATCTTCACCTGTCCAAACCTCATTCAGGTCTGCATTTTCTGTTCAAAACAATTTACAAATTTACTTTACAAAATTGAAATGTGCCTTTTTGAGTAGAAAAGGTCAGCGTAAGCATAAAGGACTGAGAATAGTGGATGCTAAAGATTACTCTAATGAGGTCGCTGTAGCTCAGGAAATGTAGCAGTTCATCCACTAATCAGAAATGTTGCGTTTTCAGATGCTAGTTTTAAAAATTAAAACTTCTGTCTTTTCCTTTTTTTACATAACACTATTTTAAAAGTTTGTTGACTGCATCCTATCTCTTAAAAATAGACAATGAACAAATTATATTAGCTGACAATGACGATGAATAGCTTTATTCAACCAGCTGTGATAAATTAATACATATTTCTAAACATGGACAGACAGCAAAAACAGTTAATTTTATGTCTGATCCTTATTCATTTTATTTATTTCTAAGTTCATTTTATTTTATTTTTTGAGGGGAAATAGATGATTTTATGCCTAATTCAGAACGCTTATAATGGCATACCCAGATGTTTATTTGTTTATTTATAAGGAACCCCATTAGCTTCCACAAGAGTGGTTGCTAGTATTCCTGGGGCTGTGGCAGGCAGGCAGGAGGTGGATCCAAATGCAGAACTCGAACACAAAAGATTAACTTAAGGCAGCAGCTTTATTGCTGTGAAAATTTTTACAAAACATAAGCTCACAAAAACAAACCTAGAAAAATGGAAACTAGAAACAAAAACACTGAGAAATGAAAACTCAAACACCAGGAAACTAGAAATGAGGTGCTAACACTTGAAACTAAAAACGCAGCAAGACTTATACACATGAGAAGGTACGATGAGGAAAACACTGGGCTTAAATATACAAGGAGTAATGAGGGAATAGGAAACACGAGTGAAACACAGCTGGGATCAATTAGACCAGACCTTCCCAAAGTGTGGGGCCCGCCCCCGGGGGGAGGGGGTGCAGAGCCATTGCAGGGGGAGAGACAAAACGCTTTGACGTTGCTATCACGGGGCGCCCACAGAAACGCAAAGCAGGAGATGAAGCATCGCTGAATGTGTTTCCAAACCAACTTCATTCTAAGCCAAAAACTAGAAAATATGGTGAAGCAAATCTGCCCTTTGGCTTCACCTGCACAAGTGCTGAGGTAGGTCTCCCTGCAGAACTGGTTTTCCCTTCATCAGGAGCAGCGCTGGGCTCTTCAAATCACGGACAAACAATATCCCACATTGTTGATTTTTAGTTCACAAACACTTGTTGTAATGACTAACTACTCCTGACATTTTGGAGATGTTTGCTCTTTATACAGTAAAGTTACAGGAGATACAAATAATATCAGGCTGATCCTGCCACGATTTGTTCCCTTTGTTCAAATCACCGACAAACAGCATCCCACAGCTGTTCATGTTTTTAAACCCATTTTGCACAGAGAGACATTTTTTTGAAAAATGTATTGAAAGCAATGTTGAATATTATTACTGTTGGGTCTGTGTTTCCACAAGCCCCGCTAATTCTAGAGACTTATTCATCATGAAGAAAACAAGACAGTCGATCGATCAAACACTTGCGCAAGGGAGGCCTCGTCTGTGTGTGTGTGTGTGTGTGTGTGTGTGTGTGTGTGTGTGTGTGTGTGTGTGTGTGTGTGTGTGTGTGTCAGACCACCTGCTGACCAAAGGGTCGTAACACAGGAAGCTTACATCAAAAGAAGCAGATCTTTCAGATAGAATAGAATAGAATAGAAAACTTTATTTGTCAATTTCTTCAAATGTACTTGCCATACAAAGGAATTGAAATTACGTTTCACACTGTCCCATGCGTAGACATTGACAAACAATAAAGTGCAGATGCACAACAAAAATAGACAAGACCTAAACATAAATAAATAAATAAAATAAAGTGTTCGCAGCAGTAATGGTAATATAATAATATAAATAGTGCTAAAAGAAATACTAAAAATATATAGCAGCAGGTGTGTGCAATTGCAATGCAGAGGTAGTTGTTTCCATTCAGGAATGTTTTCCAGTTCTTGGTTCAGAGAGTGTTTCTTGTTGGAGAGTGTGCGTGGATGGGGGGTGGGGGTGGGGGGTAGAGTCCAGTCTGTCTTCCTACACTTCTGCCAATCTGGTGATTCTGCTGGCTGGGAGCCAGGAGGGAAGAGAGTTCAGCAGTCTGACAGCCTGGTGGATGAAGCTGTTGGTGAGCCTGGTAGTTGGTAGTGCGGGAGCGGAGACTTCTGTATCTCTTTCCAGAGGGCAGGAGGCTGAACAGACAGTGCGCGGGGTGGGTTGCATCGTTGACAATTGTGATGGCTTTGCGGGTGAGGCGAGTGGTGTAAATGTCTTGCAGGGAGGGGAGTGGTACACCAACTATCCTCTCAGCTGTTCTCACAATGCGTTGTAGAGCTTTCCTGTTATAGTCAGTGCAGCTACCGCCCCACACAGTGATGCAGCTGGAGAGGATACTTTCAATAGTTCCTCTGTAGAATGTAGTCAGGATGGGTGGTGGAGCACTTGCCCGCTTGAGTTTGCGCAGGAAGTAGAGGCGCTGTTGTGCTTTCTTGGCCAGTGATGCAGTGTTGGTGGTCCAGGAGAGGTCCTCACTGATGTGCACCCCCAGGAACTTGGTGCTGCTCACCCTCTCCACCGCAGCGCCGTCGATGGTCAGTGGGGGGTGACAGGTGTGGCCTCTCTGGAAGTTGACAATAATCTCCTTGGCCTTACTATTATTTAGCAGGAGGTTGTTGTCTCTGCACCACGTGGTCAGGAGCTCAACCTCTTTCCTGTAGTGGGTCTCATCGCTCTTGGTGATGAGCCCCACCAGTGTTGTGCCGTCCGCAAACTTCACAAAGTGGTTGGAGCTGTAGGTTGGTGTGCAGTCATGTGTCAGCAGGGTGAAGAGCAGAGGACTGAGCACACAGCCTTGTGGAGCCCCCGTGCTCAGGGTGATGCTGTTTGAGACCTTGTTGCCCACACGCACCGCTTGAGGCCTCTGGCTGAGGAAATCCAGCAGCCAGTTGCAGAGGGAGGTGCTGAGGCCCAGTCTGTCCAGTTTACAGATGAGTTGTTGTGGTATTATGGTGTTGAATGCTGAGCTAAAGTCTATGAACAGCATTCTCACATATAAGTCTTTCTTGTCCAGATGAGTTAGGGCTGGGTGGAGGGCAGAGCAGATTGCATCCTCTGTGGATCGTTTCGCTCTGTATGCGAACTGGTATGGGTCCAGGGTGGGAGGTAGGGTGGATTTGATGTGTGACATGACTAGTCGTTCAAAGCACTTCATTATAATGGGTGTCAGTGCCACGGGGCGGTAGTCATTGAAACAGGCTGGGGATGGTTTCTTTGGCACAGGTATGATGGTGGCAGTCTTGAAGCATGATGGGACAGTGGCTTGCCTCAGGGAAGTGTTAGAGATGTCTGTGAAGACATTCTTCAGCTCCTCTGCGCAGTCTTTCAGCACTCTACCAGGGATGTTATCTGGACCCGCTGCTTTCCAGGCGTTGATGGTGATGAGTGTCCTCTTCATGCTGGCAGCAGACAGGCACAGAGGCTGGTCGTGTGGAGGTGGTGGTGTTTTCTGTGGGCGTGTGTTGTTCTGTGCTTCAAATCATGCAAAGAAGCTGTTCAGGTTGTTGAGCAGAGTGGTGTCGCTCTCACAGCTACGCGCTGCAGGCTTTTAGTCTGTAATAGCCTGGATGCCTTGCCATAGGCTCTGTGCGTCCTTGCTGTCATTGAAGTGGGAGGTTATCTTGTGTGTGTAGTCCTGTTTCGCTTTCCTGATGCCACGGGACAGGTTGGCTCTCGCTGTTCTCAGGCCTATTTCATCCCCAGCTCTGAAGGCCTTGTCTCTGGCCTTCAGCAGCAGGTGGACATCTCCTGTTAGCCATGGCTTCCGGTTGGCTCGAGTTGTGATACTTTTCACTTGTGTTACATCATCAATGCATTTGGTGATGTATGAGCTCACCGTGTCTGTGTACTCCTCGATGTCTATGATGTTATTGTAGGTGGCTGCTTCCTTGAATATCTCCCAATCAGTTGACCCAAAGCAGTCTTGAAGAGCAGAGGTGGCCTCCTGTGGCCACACTCTTACCTCTTTCATAACAGGTTTGATGACCTTCACTCTCTGTCTGTATGCTGGCATTAGCATAACAGTGAGGTGATCAGAGGTGCCGATATGGGGGAGGGGGATGGCTTTGTATGCTCCATTTTCCTGTGTGTAGACCAAGTCCAATATGTTGTCTCCCCTTGTTGGAAAATGTACATGCTGATGAAACTTTGGGAGAACAGTTTTAAGATCAGCATGATTAAAGTCCCCTGCGAGGATGATGAAACCGTCTGGGTGTGCTGTTTGTTGCTCACTGATGGCCTGATACAGTTCGTTCAGCGCCGCATTTCTATCGCTGTTGTTGCTAGATGGAGGTATATAAGTAGCGACCAACAAGATCGAACTTACCTCCCTGGGCAAATAGAAGTGGTTGGAGAGGTGGTCAGGATCAAAGGAATGGCTTTGATCCTACTGCTTGAACTAAGACTGTATCAATAGAAAACCACCATGGTTTTCACGCCTCATGTGTCCAGGGTCAAAGCAGCTGTGGCATAGCTTGAACAGCCTACAATGCACATGGGTTGTGTGTTCATGTGAGCCACACACTCTGCACGAAACACGATGAGCACTGCGGTGCCCATGGGAATGACCTGTGGGTTGTGGGCACCTAGGACCAGTGTCTAGTGATGCAGTACACATGGACAGAACCTTGTCAAACAGTGCTACCATCTGTTGAACACCTGGCTCAGCTGGAGGAGGGCCGGAAACTGGCAAAGATGGGGGCATGACATGTAGAGTCAAAGGAGGACAAGCAGAGGGCTGCTGCACACTTACCATGCCATCAGAAGAGAGAGGCTGACATGTGGCTGCAGAGGGAACAGAGGGCATAGGGTACGAGGCTGGCTCATCTGTTACTGGGACTGCTTGATCACCGCTGGAGTGGGGCTGGCTGTTAACAGCAACAGGGCTCTGATGTGGGATGGACAGACTTGCTGTATTATTAGACAAAACACTAGACTGTCTCATTTTCCTCACACAGTTGTCCAGACGGCTCTGAACCTCAGCTGCAGTCCACTCCTCAGGAGCCTTCAGTTGAAAAGACAACGCAAGACTGTGGTCAGGACAGTGATTAATGAACATCGAAACAACCTCACTACTGAGGTCCTCTACCAGCTTGCCGCGCCTGCAGAGACACTCATCAGCAGCATCAATAGACTTGTTCAACCGGATCCAGTAATCCATGGCGTTCTCACCTGGACGTGGCACAGTACTGTAGAAGTCTTTCATGGGCAGGCTGGAATATGTCAAGTCGCTGAAGTTACACCTCAGTATGTCAAACACAGCAGTAATAAGATCATTCCGATTCAACTCAGGGCGGCAACGAAGTGACACCTTGACCACATCTCTGGCTTTGCCAGTCAGTCTAGACATTAATATGGCAAACATTTCTTCATCTGTGTCACAGCTGATTCTGTGCAGATAACATCTCATCATGTCCTCCCATTCACCGATGGGAAATAGATCTGTGTTGTCACCCTTGAAGTATGGTGGAGCTTTGGTGTCTGACTGAACAACAACCTTCAGCTGGGACTGGTCATTGCAGCTCGAGGGCACATTCTGGGGTGACTGTGGCTGGGTGGGGGCTGGCTGGTGCATAGAGTTAAGAGAGGACGTGATATTTTCCCCAATTTGCTTTGCTAAGTCAGTAATCAAGCTGCTCAAGATGTCACTAGTGACAGCCTGGGTGTGTGTTTGGCGTTCGCAAGCAGCTGGTGTGGAGCTAGCTGCTGGCATTTATGGTGAGTGCATCACTGACTGGTCTCCAGTGTGGGCACCAATACCAGGGACTACTGGCCTACCCCTCCCAAAACACTTTGGAGCAATCTGATGACCTCCTCCCCAAACCAAAGGTCATATTACTCCCCGCAGAGAACAGATCAGGCATAGCGCTTTCTGCAGTTTTCTCACCTAACATGTTGGCCCAAGTGAGATATCACTGTTTAACCCTTTAAGACCTACCATAGAACCAAGTCCGCCAGAGCTTATATTATATTTTTACATGGTGTGGTGCCATTTTTGGGAGCATTTCAAGTTGCTATACATCAATGCAACAATTATAGCCCAGATTTTAATAATATGTCTGCAGTAAGTGCATAGTAATTACATAAATTGCAAAAAAGTGCAATAAACTGCAAAAAACTTTAAGATTTAATTTAAGAGGCTTATCCCTCAAAACTGTAAATACAAAAAAGTTGCACAAAATAGTTTCCTACCACAGGAAATTTATTTTGAGTGTCTTCATGGTTTTATTTTTGAAATACACCAATTTTTATATAATGCAGGAAAAACGAAAATAAATATTATACTGCAAATTTGCAAAAAAGCAGCATCTGCATCAAAATAAACTATTTCCAGCAGTGCAATATGAGTCCTAAGCATCCCAGAAACAACACAGAAAGTCATAAAGTCAAACATAACTCTTAAAAACACCAGTATAAGCCCTGAGGCCCTGATGGTAAAAAAGACTACATTTCCGCGAAAATGACGTCACTTCCGGTTTCCGTCAGGTAATGGCGGACATGCAAAAGTTCGCGCTGATGTCTATTCCAAAGTAGGAAGTGTTATGAACAGCTGATCGGATCGGCAAAACGTGTTTCTGGAATATTGTTTTTGTTCCTGCAAGTGCTTTTATGCAGTTTTTATGCAAAAAAAAATTATTGCGCTAGCTTATGTGGTTGCAGAGCTACCGGGATTTAAAAATAGTTACGTAAAACAGAGCGTGCCCGCTCCGACCGGCTCTAAAGGGTTAACAGCAAAAAAACGAGCCTATAACCCCCACACACAATTATGCAAAACTTCACAAAACAATGAAATGTGGGGGGGAAAAACATCAAAGAATCAAAACACCATAGAAAATAAAACAAAAAGTTTGTTTTCTCCTCTCAATTAAAACAGGCTGTAAAAGCCAATATCAATAGAAAAAAAATAAATTACAATCCGTGCCTGTATAATTTGAGGCAACAATATGAAACAGTGACAGAAATGATCACCTACGTATTTGCCCTTTAAGTTCACACGTGACAGAGATGCCTGCAAGCCAAATTGCGGGGCATCGACCACACAAGCGGTATAAAAACCTGTGAGTCAAAGCGCAGGGCACAGGACCCGGGCACACAGCTGCAGAGAGGAGGCGGGAAAACAGCGGTAGCAGAAGGAGGAGTAGATCGCGGATTGGCGATGTGACGGGTCACGGCACCAAGTGTGACCGGTGTGATTCTGCGTTGTGTCTGATCAGAGGTGGGACCAAGTCATTGTTTTGCAAGTCTCAAGTAAGTCTCAAGTCTTTATCCTCAAGTCTCAAGTCAAGTCTCAAGTAATGTCAGGCAAGTCAGAGTCGAGTCTCAAGTCACTGGTGTAAAAGTCCGAGTCAAGTCACAAGTCTGAAACTTTGAATTTCAAGTCCTTTCGAGTCTTTAAAAAAAAAAACAACGAAAAAATAATGTTGCAGTTATATGCTAAATGTAAATATTAGACCATGTAATTTTAAATCTGTGTTTTTCTCAACACATGACAAAAGTGAACGTAGAAAATATACACAAATTGTGAAATTGCACCTCTTTAAAATGCAGCTCAATTAAACTTAGCTCCAAGAATAATTTTCACCGACAGTTCTGAGATAAGCTGCATGTTATTCTTGGATGCGGTTGTAGGACCAGCTTTAAAATCGCATGACAAAAATATCATACACATTAAAAAAAACTGTATCACCAACGTAGCCTGGACAACATTTGCTAGTTAGATGAAGTCAGCTATCTCATTGTAGCATATTTATATGCATATTTATAATCATACGGTTCTTGGAGTGAGTGCATACACTCATGAAGTTTAGTAACTTCAGGTCACTGCAACAAGCCCAGGTACAGTTTACCGACGGATGGGTACAGGACCTTGAAATGCACCGTGTAGAACGAAAGACCATCGTACGTATCATAAGTTTACCAGTCTCACAAATTGTCGTCATAAATACACATTCCTTAACCGTTTATTAATAGGACCTTTGAGCTCAACGGTAATTAATTAGCAGTGGAAATAATTTCTGGTACCCATCACAGAAATGTAGCAGTGACAATAATATTGTATGCTGTAATCGTACTGGGCAATTAGTGATACAAAAAACCTGTTTTATCCTGTGAATAAAAGTATATGTTTTTGTCAATGTACCATAATAACAGAAGCGAAACGCAATATTGTGTCAGGACAATTCACTATTTATGCACAATAAATAAAGGAGCATAGCGCGACAATTTCTGTTCAGCGCCAGACTTGCTTGTAACCTATATCACTAATTATGTTATGAAAATGACGTATTAACTACTAAAAAACACTGACCTTCGTGTAAATGCTTGGAGCAGACTAACCTGTGAGCTGGAGTGTTCTGGGACGTTATATTTGGTCTTAGAATGGCTGCAATCCAGTCGCGTCTTTGTTACTTCGGAAACATGGCTCGAACAATTTCTCTTCAACGACATAATCCGATAACAACCGATATCTTTACCCGTCGGCTTCCCGTGGCTGTCATGCGACCGGCTATTGCAGTTAATGATACAACAGCTTCTTGCCATTTTTGTGTTTCTTTTTATCGCTGTGTAACTGATTTTAATTGAAAGCCTGCGTGCGCTAGTACCGCTTGCCATAAGTTCCCAGAATCCTTTGCGGTTCTACCCGTGAATGACGTCACATTTTCAATCTTTATATAATATGCATGTTAAATTTTATATTTGGGGTGAAATATCAAGTCTTTTCAAGTAAACCGGCTCAAGTCCAATTCAAGTCCCAAGTCATTGGTGTAAAAGTCCAAGTCAAGTCACAAGTCTTAGAACATTTTTTCAAGTCAAGTCTAAAGTCATAAAATTAATGACTCGAGTCTGACTCGAGTCCAAGTCATGTGACTCGAGTCCACACCTCTGTGTCTGATAAAAAAAAGTAAAAGAAAGAAAGACCTCCAAGTAAATAATTTGCCCACTCCAGCTCCTCCCCCCTGTTTTAAGGTGTTGGAAAGAAATGACACCCACCTCTCCCACAGGGGAATTGTAGAAAAGGGAAGAGGCAAAAGGGGTACACTGTATTTATAGGATTGCACCAAAGAAGAAGAAGAAGAAAAGAATGAGGAGGGGCTCTAACTGATAATGAACATAACTACAGGCTTGGAGGTCCTAAAAGTCAGGTATAAAAGGAGCAGTTTGGTGATTTAGAACATATTTTGTGTAATTATAACAATGAGATTTATGACCCTGTTACACACACACCATTGACGTTGCGTGACAAACTCTGTATTCCTCGTTCACACGTAAACGCAAAAAAAGGGTTTTAAAAAATCGTGTGGACGAAACAGCTGCGTTTTCAAAAATACCCGTATAGGTGTGGACGTAGCGTAGAGTTAGTAGTTTATTTTATTACTACCTGTCATTTATTGCAGATTACTTGTATTTGCTTAATCCATCCATCCATTCGCTTCTGCTTCTCCTTTTCAGGGTCGCAGGGGGTGCTGGAGCCTATCCCAGCTGTCATAGGGCGAGTGGCAGGGTACACCCTGGACAGGTCGCCAGTCTGTCGCAGGGCCAACACACAGGGACAGACAACCATTCACACTCACATTCACACCTAGTGGCAATTTGGATTATCCAATTAACCTATCCCCACAAGTTGCATGTCTTTGGACGGTGGGAGGAAGCCAGAGTACCCAGAGAGAACCCACGCAAACACGGGGAGGACATGCAAACTCCACACAGAAAGACCCCAGCCTGATGGTGGAATTGAACTCAGGACCTTCTTGCTGTGCGGCAGCAGTGCTAACCACCGTGCCACCGTGCTGCCCTTGTATTTGCTTAATTATTTACTAAATGTTTGAGGTGTGAAATAACCGCAATGGAGCAAAATATGGGTTTGTGTGGTTGGAGGATGTGTTAGTGCGTGCACGCGCGGGGGTGGGGGCGCGAACATTTTTCATGTAAAACAAATGGGGGCCCAGTGTCATGGTCCCTGTGCCTCACCTGCTGACCCTGTATTAGGCTACATATTTTTTCTCTTTCTCTCTCTCTCTCTCACCTGCCGGGGCGGTGCTCATTATGGGCTCCCGCCCCTGGCCCACGCACCTGCTGCCTATCAGGATGATCACAAGGCCGATTTAAGACAGCAGCACTGTGTCACTCGTCGCTGGATCGTTGAGCTATCAGCGTCAGTCGCTCAGTAGTTTCTGAATCAGAATCCGTGAGTTCTTTCCGTCTGTTTGCCTCTAACTAAAGTTTCTGTGTACAGATCTGTCCCGGACCTTTCCCTGCCTGCCCGTCATCCCGTGGGTGAGTGAGTGGCTTTGTGTTCCCCCAGTGTGGGGAGTGAAGAGAGAGAGCCTTTGGAGGGCGTCTGATTCCCGTCTTTCCCCTCACATACCCCGGAGCCCTGGACCCCCCTCCCCTCCCTCCAGCACATTGTAAATAGCATCACCTGGTGTCGTTGTGTAAATAAATTGTAAACCCTGCAAAGAGTCCCGGTCTGTGCCTGAGTCCGTTAACTAAAACCTGACACCCAGCAAAAGTTTGGGAACCACTAAATTAGACATAACGAGACAAGGGGGACGCAAAACTAGACACACTGACAGAGGACACAGGACTGTCAAAGTAAAACAGGAAATAACATGAACATCGAACCAGGGACACAAGACACAACACGAGGAACACAAGGGAGGCACAAAACCTAAATGCTGAAAAATCACAGAGGTGCTAAAGAATAAATAATGATTATGAAATACAAAAGACAAAACCATGAAAAGCCCAGAAAATCCCAGAACACTGAATAAACAAAACTTAAACACCAAGTCACTCGACTCCAGACCCGTTTGCTTTTTATTAAAGGTTACCTGTTACTGCAGCACCTCACAATACAAACAGTTGTCTGTGGTCAGCACTTTAAACCTATTGAACTGTTGTCTGGAGGCTCTGAAAATCTATAAACTATTTTTTTTGCTCTCATGTTCATGGCTACAGCCGATTTGAAGGCACCAGTTAGCATAACAAGCTTGTCTTTTACAACCGTAGAACACAAACTCAGAAAGGCTCCAGCTGACAAAGACGTCTGATCTCAGCCCAAATACTGCTTTTCTTGTTTCTTTCTACAGTAACACATTCCTGTCAAACACTGCCACCTAATGGTGAAAATTTAAATACAAATTTAGCTAATTCTGAATATAGAAAGCTCCCTTAAAAAGCAGTACATAACAAGTTTAACAGCAATGTAGACAAAGTAGATTCCAGACTATAGCAGACTTTGATCAGACTTTAATGTTAGTACTTTAATCTTGAGTGCATGGAGGGTCATTTCAATTAAGAGCATGACTGTTTTATGTTAAGATAACAAAAGCTCTAATAAATGACTACATTGGGGGCGCTAGCGAGCGCGATGGAGTGAATGCGCTTACTTCAGAGCCTCTGCACATTTCAGCTTAATTTGCATCAAAAATAGGCACTTAAGTTACCAATCTGCTTTCAAAGACAATCTTAAGCTTTTAAACAAAGTTCCTACGGATTTAAATCCAAGAAAGTCGCTTTTATGGCGGCAAATCTGCGGAAATACAAATACGAGGCTTCGTCGACAGCTAAGACCAGTGCAGCCGTGGGCAAAAGTTGTGACAACACCGCTAGCCAAACACCGAATTCGGCACCGATAGCTAAAATGGATGTGGCAGACCTCAAGACGGATATTCTTACCTCCTTGCGACAAGATATCGCCGCCGTCATCCAGCAGGAAGTCAGGTCTGCTCTGGCTGTCAGCTTTGATTCGTTGAAAAGGGATATCCAAGACGTGAAGGCAGAAATCAATAGCAACACTACCGCTATTCGAGCCGAGCTGGACCAGGTGAGAGCTAACGTAAAATCTGTAGAAGCGGGTCTGTCGAATTGGTCTGACGAAATGGTGGCCGTACAAGACACGATGGATTCCCTCACAAAAGAAGTGGAAGCCCTTAAACACAAATGTGAAGACCTCGAGGGACGTATGAGAAGGGGAAACATCCGGATTATCGGTGTGACTGAAACTCAGGGCTCCAGCTCACCGGCGGCGGTCTCTGCGCTCCTCAAAGAGGTGTTTCAGCTTGACAGAGAAGTCCGCGTGGAAAGATCTCATCGTAGCCTGACTCAACAGAGACCCGGGGACATTCCACGCCCTATCATTGCTAAATTAAACAGCGAAGGAGATGCGGCGGACATCCTCAGGAGAGCGCGCAGAGGAAAACTACACTTCAAAGGAAACCCAATTGCCATATTCCCCGACTACACGGCCAGCGTGGCGAAAGCCAGGGCGGCTTTCACTGACATGAGGAAGATACTCCACGATAGACCGGGAGTCCGCTTTGGCATCCTCTACCCTGCCAGATTCCGTGTCTCTTACAACAACATTGAAAAGGAGTTTGTGGATGCTGCCAAAGCCATGGATTATGTCAAGGAAAATATACTCTCTCCAGCAGATGGGAGGGATCTATAACTGTCTTATCTTCTGTCCCAAGGTGGAAGGTAACTCAGAGTTCTCTATGTCAGTAAGCTACATCACTGTGCCTGGTCGTAACTACGTTGTGCAGGGCCTGAGTTCCAATAGTGTTTTAGCAGACAGCACTGAGATTTATTAGTGGTTCTGAGACTGCTCGCCCAGCAATTTTCCCCGAACTTCAGTTCATCATTGCATATGAAGACATCTAAACTTGAGTTAGCTGCACTCGGGGTCCCTTTGACTTTCTGTCCTGCTGTTGTTACCCCTGTTCAGGTCCCTTGTTCTCCCAGGGATCTTTTGTGGGTAAAAAACTTGTACAATGTAGTTTATATATTAGTTTCTGGTTTGTTGGTTTGATGGTTCTTTTTGTATTGTCCTATGCTAAGCAAAACTTTGGGTCATCATGGAGTGCAAAATTATTTGTGCCTCTCAGATATCTTTCAAACGTAACCCTAAACAGTCAAGATAGATTTACTTAAAGTCATAAGCTATAATGTCAATGGCCTCCACAGCCCTATTAAAAGGAAAAAAATTCTAGGCCAGTTAAAAAGTTTCAATTGTCATATAGCTTTTTTGCAGGAGACGCATTTATCTGACATTGAGCATGACAAGCTAAAAAGGTCGTGGGCACAACAAGTGTTTTATTCATCTCACAAGTCTGGCAGGAAAAGAGGTGTGGCTATCCTAGTACATAGACAGATAAACTTCACCCCACTCACTACATATAGAGACCCACATGGAAGGTACATTGTGGTCAACGGCTCTATTGATGGAGTACTGGTTTCCCTCATCAATATCTATGCCCCTAATGAGGATGAGCCAAATTTCATACATACAATTTCTAATCTAGTACTTCAAAAGTGTTCTGGTGTGTTATTGCTAGGAGGGGATTTTAATTGTGTCTTGTCACCTTATTTGGATAAACAACCAAGTTCTAAAAGCCATGCATCGCAAATGAGCAAAGCTCTAAAACATGTAACAACTGAACTGGGACTAATTGATGTCTGGAGAAATAGGTTTCCTAGAGTCAGAGATTATACTTTTTACTCGCATAGACATGCATCCTACTCCAGGATAGATTTCTTTTTTACTTCTAAAACAGAAGAGCATAGAATTGACAATATTGAAATCTTACCAATTACACTATCTGACCATGCACCGTTATCACTTTCATGGGACTTAGGATTGACACCAAGACTAAAACTTTGCCGATTAAATGCCTCACTCCTAAATGATAGCCAGTTTTGTGAGTTCATACATACTGAACTAAATACTTACTTGGAGTTGAACACAACTCCGGAGATATCGCCTTTAACTCTCTGGGATTGCGCCAAGGCATACATTAGAGGTCGCATAATATCATTTGCAAGTGCCAGGAAAAAAAGAAAAGAGGCTAGGCGGCGTGAATTGGAGGCCAAAATAAAATACCTAGAGCAACAACACAAAAAAGCACAGACAGCCAATTTGCTTTCCAATCTTAAAATGTTACGTAGTGAGCTTGATAGTTTATTAAACGAGAAAATTGAGGGCAATTTAAGATTCATTAAACAAAAGTACTATGAACAGGGTAGCAGGGCTAGTAGATTGCTGGCAATAAGACTCAGGAAACAGCAAACTTGTAACATGGTCCAAAAGTTGAAGTCAGATCAAACCCTAATTACCAAACCAAATCAAATTGCAAGTTGCTTTGCCAATTTTTTCGAGTCATTATATAAAAATTCAGATACATGTAAAGATGACAATACACTATCTGATTTCTTAGAAAAGATCAATTTAAAAACACTGCCAGAATCTGTAGCAAAGGAGTTAGACGAACCAATTCAGGAACAAGAAATTTTACAGGTGATTTCAAACCTTAAAACTAAAAAAAGTCCTGGCCGTGATGGTTTTATTAACGAATTCTATAAAAAACTTAAGGACAAAGTCGCACCCTTATTACTGAAGGCTTACCACCGCGCTCTGGAGTCTGGGACTATGGCGCCATCCTGGAATGATGCTACAATTGTCGTAATCCATAAAGAGGGCAAGGACCCCACAAATTGTCAATCATACAGGCCAATCTCATTACTTAATACTGATTTGCGCATTCTCACCACAATTTTAGCCAAAAGAGTTAGTAAAATTATTACACAGGTTATAAATCCAGATCAAACGGGGTTCATTGCAGGAAGGCACTATGGGATTGTTGAACTTAATGTCCTTGTACAAGACCAAACAAGAAGAAACAATGATTCTGTCTCTTGATGCTCAAAAAGCATTCGACAGGGTTTCCTGGCAGTACTTGGGCCATACACTTGAAAGATTCAAATTTGGGCCAAACTTAATTAAGTGGATACAGATTCTTTATTCCAACCCAATGGCGGCTGTACAGGTAAATGGATCTATATCAGCCAGATTTCCACTGGAACGTGGGTGTAGACAAGGATGCCCACTGTCGCCCCTGCTGTTCGATATAAGTATTGAGCCTCTGGCACAGTTGATTAGAGATGAACATGAAATTCAGGGCCTTTCAATTAATGGAGAACAGCATAAATTGTCCATCTATGCAGACGATGTACTTTTATACATTTCAAATCCTGCAGTCAGTGTACCTCATTTAAAAGAAATTATTAGTACATACGGTCACCTCTCTGGTTACAAAGTTAATATTGACAAAACATTGGCAATGGATATAGGAGGAAACATTTCACAAACATTCAAGGAGCGATGTGGCTTTAAATGGCCAAACAAAGGGATCAAGTATTTAAGAATTCAGATTCCTCACTCATTATCAGACTTGTTTAAAGTAAATTATGAAGTTATAGTTGCAAAAATAAAAAAAGATTTAGAGAGATGGACAGTCCTGCCTCTGTCTTTCTTAGGTCGGATCGAGAGTATACGTATGAATGTATTGCCAAGACTTCTATACCTTTTCCAAATGCTGCCTATTGACATTCCCAACTCTACATTTGATCATTTAGATAAACTTTTTTCCAAATTTATATGGCAAGGTAAACGCCCAAGGATCAAGTTCCAAACATTAAAACTGTCAAAACTGCAGGGGGGATTGGCTGTTCCAAATCTGAAATATTATTTCTGGGCAGCTCAGATGAGACCCCTGACTGTATGGGTGCGGGATTTATCTGAAACTCAGTGGCTAAACATTGAGAAGACAATGTGCGAAAGATCATTGGAATCCCTGCTTTTTTCTAACATTTCAATTAAAAATTTGCGTATGGGGGGATGGACAAGGGTCACACTGAAGATTTGGCGTAGAATCAAGCAATCATTTGGTCTTCCAAAAGAAATTTCAATTTTATCAATCAGAATCAGAATCAGAATAAGAAAGGGTTTTATTGCCAAATGTTGAGCGGGTTTACAACATTAGGAAATTGCTGCGGTGCTTCAGTGCAAACATACTGCTATAAATACTGTTATAAATTAAGCTTAAATGGACATGAAAATAAAAATAAAAATAAGAGTTAAAAGTGCTAAGTAGAAAGATATATACATGAGTGCAGGTGGTGATCAGTGCCAAACATGGAATGATGCAGTGAACACAGCGTAGGGTCATGTGTTAGTGGTGGGAACAGTCATACGGTTATTGTTCATGTGTCCAACAGCAGAGGGGAAGAAAATGTTCTTATGGCGAGAGGTTCTGGTGCGAATGGACCGGAGCCTCCTGCCTGAGGGGAGCAGGTCAAACAGACTGTGTCCAGGGTGAAAAGGGTCAGCTGAGATCCGAGCTGCACGCCCCAGTGTCCTGGAGGTGTACAGGTCCTGCAGAGGTGGGAGTCTGCAGCCAATCACCTTCTCAGCAGAGCGCACAACACGCTGCAGTCTCTGTTTGTCCCTGATAGTGGCTCCAGCGTACCACACGGTGATGGAGGAGGTGAGGATGGACTCGATGATTGCAGTGTAGAATTGCATCATCGTCCGTGTTGGCAGGTTGAATTTCTTCAGCTGCCTCAGGAAGTACATCCTCTGCTGGGCTTTCTTAATGACGGAGGTGATGGTGGGCTCCCACTTCAGGTCCTGGGTGATGGTGGTACCCAGGAAGCGGAATGAGTCCACAGAGGTGATGGGGGTGTCAGTCAGGATGATGGGGGGGAGTGGAGCTGTGTGCTTCCTGAAGTCCACAATAATCTCCACTGTCTTCTGGGCATTCAGCACCAGGTTGTTGTGGCTGCACCAAGACACCAGACGTTCAACCTCCCTCCTGTAGGCAGACTCATCCCCGTCCGAGATGAGTCCAATAATGGTGGTGTCATCTGCAAACTTGATTAGCTTGACAGACTGGTGGGTGGAGGTGCAGCAGTTGGTGTACAGGGAGAAGAGCAGAGGAGAAAGAACACAGCCCTGAGGGGAGCCGGTGCTGATGGTCCGAGAGTCCGAGACATTCTTTCCCAGCCTCACATGCTGTTTCCTGTCCGTCAGGAAGTCAGTGATCCACCGGCAGATGGGATCAGGCACATTCATCTGGGAAAGCTTGCCTTGGAGATGGTCTGGAAGGATGGTGTTGAAGGCAGAGCTGAAGTCCACAAACAGGATCCTGGCGTAGGTTCCTGGGGAGTCCAGATGCTGCAGGATGAAGTGTAGGGCCATGTTGATGCCGTCATCTACAGACCTGTTGGCTCTGTATGCAAACTGCAGGGGGTCCAGGAGGGGGGCCGTGAGGGTCTTGAGATGGGAGAGAACTAGGCGCTCAAATGACTTCATGACCACAGATGTCAGAGCCACGGGTCTGTAGTCATTTAGTCCAGTGATCCTAGGTTTCTTGGGGACGGGGATTATGGTAGAGGACTTGAAGCAGGCAGGCACATGACATGCCTGCAGTGAGGAGTTGAAAATGCCAGAAAACACTGGGGCCAGCTCGTTTGCACAGTGTCTGAGGGTGGCAGGAGACACACCGTCTGGGCCGGGAGCTTTTCGAGCATTCAGACTCTTAAACTGCCTCCTCACACCTGCTTCATGAATATGAAGAGTTGTGGTGGGAGGAGGTGGTGTGAAATCCTCTTTTGTGTGGGGTGAGGAGGGGGGTGTTGTAGGTGAAGTGTTTGAAGGTGGTGATGGCTCTGTGGAGGGGGGAGAGGTGGGGGAATGAGTGTCCAGAGTGTCTCTATTGTTGGGGCCGTTGGAGGTGTGAAGGCTGCCTGATGGCTCGTCAAAACGGCAGTAGAAGTCGTTAAGGGTGTTGGCCAAGAGCAAGTCATCAGTGGAGTGGGGGGTTTTAAGCTTGTAGTTTGTGATATTCCTAAAACCTTTCCACACAGAGGCCGAGTCATTCTCTGAGATCTGCTGCTGCATTTTCTCAGAGTGCTGATGTTTAGCAACGTCCACTTCTTTAGTGAACCTGTACTTGGCCTCTCTGTAGCAGTCCGTCTCCGCTTCTGAACGCCTTTCTCTTCAAGCTTCTCCTCCTTGCAGGGTTTTTCTCCTATTGTGGAAGACCCTGGCTTCAGAGCATGGTCAAATAGCGGGCTTTAGAAACTGTGTCATGTTGTGAGGAATGGGCACCTGAGCTCATTTGAACAGTTGAGAGGTCAGTTTTGGCTTCCTTCTTCTGACTTTTTTAGATTTCTGCAGCTAAGAAGCTTTTTGACAAAACATAAAGAATGGAGGCAAGTTTTGGAGCCCTCACCCATTGAGGGAATATTTCTAAAAATATTTCAAAGTAATTCCTCCCCAAAATTAATCAGTAATTTTTATAACGCATTTATGAGTTTCAATACAAATGCAACTTTGGATATTAAGGCAAGGCGGGAAGCTGAGACTGGCACTCAAATCTCAGACGACACCTGGGAAGAGGTGTTCAGCGAAGCCCATCTTGTGACTAATTCTGGGCTGTGGAGAGAATTTAAATGGAAAGTGGTCATGCGATATTTTAGAACCCCAGAGATAATGGCCAAAATGAAGCCTACAAATCCTGACACCTGCTGGCGAAATTGTGGTACTTATTTAGGAACCCATTCACATATATTCTGGTCATGCCCAAAACTCTGCTCATTCTGGAATGACATATTTAAAGTTCTCAGTACAGTTTTCCAACAACCATTAACAAAAGACCAACAGCTAGCCATTTTAGGAGTATTACCTAATGGTTTTGCGGGAAATGATAAAAAGTATCTCTTAAGAATCTTGCTTACAGCAGCACTAAAGTGTATTACTATTAAATGGCTGAATCTTGACCCACCTTCATATAATATGTGGCTTGATAAAGTAAGAGAAATTTACCAGATGGAGGAAATAACATACGCTCTGCGGATTCAAAGAGAGTTGTTTACTGAGCGTTGGCGACCCGTACATGCTTTACTGTTTCAATAATTTAGCATAGGTCTGTTTCGTTTTGTTCATTTATGGCTAGATTTGTCACATGTTATTTAATATTACATAAAGTTTTTGTTTTTCTTTTCTTTTTTGTTTTTGCTGTTGTCTGTCTGTTTGTTTGCTTGGGTTTTGTTTTGCTTTCCAGTTTTGTTTTGTGCTTCTTAATTGCAGTTCTTATTTTACATTTCTGCATTGCGGTTCCTGTAACTGTCCTACTTGTGAACATTGACAAGTACAAGTTGCAATGTTGTAAATTATAATAAAAATTGAGTTTAAAAAAAAAAAGACTACATTTAAAAAGTATGATGTTTTGGTCTTGTGTATTTTCAGACATGGCATCTGTTGGTCCGCTGCTCCTGCTGATGATGTCAGCCTTTTTCATCATCTCCAGTGTGACCACGTCTCCGTCTGCTGACCAAAGCAAACACAAGAAACCCCTTCTGGAGAAACTAAAACAAGGCAAAGAAAAACTTAAAAGTGCACTAAAAAATAAGGAGAACCTCAAAAATATTGGTGTACTTTGTCTAACATTAATCACAGGCATTGGGAATGCGTTAAAAAACACTAGTCATGATATTCTTAAATCTGCTGCGTCTGTGGCTAGTGTTGTGCCAGTGGTAGGTGCTGTATTTTCCTTACTAATGACAATAGCGATAGTGATAGACGAACATGTTAATGACAAATCATTACTGAAAGATATCAAGGAAGAATTTGAAAAAATCGATCTTAAGCTTGAGAAGCATCATCGGGAACTAAAGTGGAACATCTGGGCAGCTGCAACTTATTCTAAGCCAGAGATGAAAATTAGGACTGCCTGGACTGAATACAAAACACTGCTGGGCAGTCTCGCTGGGGCTAAAGATCAGGATGAAAGGAAAAGACATGAAAAAAGCTTTATAGAAGCCTACTCAAAATATGAGAAAGCTCCTCGGGAAATGGGAGAGTTGCTGAAAAAAACAGGAAAGAGCTTCGTTAATAACCTCGGGGATGAACTGGCTGAATATGTTAAATGTCACGAGAAGGAAATCATAGAATATACTTATCTCATTCTTACACTTATCTTCAAGGGCAACATGATGAATCAATTCTACTACAGACTGAAGAACATACAGTCTGAAGCGAGAAATGATGAGATGAAGAAGAATGTATATGAAGCAATGACAGCAATGTTTGAAATCCAAAAACAATGCATTGATAGCAGTATGACTTATGTTAAACAGGACGTGAAACCACTTATTGATAAATCTAAAAAGCGTGATGATTTGGCACAGGAAGTCTGGGATTTTCTGCAGAAGACATATGACAGGTATGATTGGATGGTTGTTGGATTTATAACCAAAAAATCCAGACATAAAACAATTAAAACCCTGAACAAACACGTGCTGACAGGATTCCAGGATGTGTCAACAGAGCGCATTACTGTGGCCGTATCCAGACAGGTGAAAGGGACTCAAAGCAAAGTACAGGAGGTCAGCACAGCCATTGAGAAGTGTATTAAAAAGAAAGTTTTGTGTTACAAGGTGGAAGAGACACTCCGCACATGTGGGGAAAAGGTGGCAGGAATTCCAATGTCTCAGACTTACACAGCAGTCCACGCCTATATTAAAAAAGCTCACCAAAGCATCAAGAAAAAGGAAGGTAACCGTAAAGCTAACGTTAAAGACCAAGCTGATGATGAAGATGAAGTCAGTGCTGCTCCTGAAAACCCTTCAGATCAGACTCCTTACATTTACACAGGGGAGTGTGAGAAATCTCCAGGGGTCAAGCATGGAAAGTTTGTTGTTCTGATCAAAAGTGACGAAGAAATGATGGAAAAAGATCCGTGTGCCAAGCAGGACTGTGGGCAAAGAAAAGGCAGAGGAAAATGTGTGAAAATGAAAGACATGTTCCTTGGAATTTGCCGGTGTAATTATCCATACTATGGGCTTCACTGTGAGAATGACATAAATGATTATGCCATAGAATTAGAGAAAGAAGCAGGGACACAGAAAAATAAATCAACAGTGACAGGCAAGAGGAGGCGAAACAAGAACTGAAACAGAAGAACAGACTTCATGAAGTGACATGAGCTTCTTCTCTAAAATGACACTGAAACATTCGGTAAATCATCTTTTTCCTCAGACTCAAAGTATCTAAGAAACCAAAACCACATTTCTGAATGCGACTAACACTTTAATCCACTGCTCCATTCTCAGTGCCTCAATCTGTTTGGATCACATGTTTGTGGCTGATGTGCTCACCGTCACTAAGACTAAAGCTGATTTCATGTAAACACAGGCGGTTAGAAAAACACCAGAGTAGGCTCTGATTGGTTTGAACCTCCTCTGAACATTGTTCCCTTCAAACAACCAAAGGTAGTGTCCGAGCTCATGTTCACTTCATGAGATTTTCTGCTGTTCATGTTTCTTTGAGCAGCAGCTGATGATGTGTGAACCTCTGAACAACAGTGAAGCATTTCTCAGAGTCCAAATCTGTGTGTTAAACTCACATGAATGAAATTAAGATAAAGTTTGTGTTTATCTGCCAAACTGAAAGACATCATACAGCAATCTGAGAACCAATGAAATGTGTCTGCCCTGAATAAAGCTTCTGTTTCACTGTCATACTTGTGTCTGTGATTTGAATACTCACCTTATATCCTGTCAGTGTGTCGTATCACTCATTCTAATGCACACTTTTAATGTAGTCCCTCCTGACTGGGGGAGTGGAAATTTCTAAGGAAATCCAGATTTTTATTTTGAGTGAAGTGACCCTTAAAAGTTCAGTTCACCTAATTCAGCTGTAGGTTACAGCTTAAAACACTTCAAAAACACCAACCTTCTGTTGACGCAGTGCTTTGTGAGCAAAGTTGCAGCCAACTCATTTTAATACAATACAATACAATACAATTTTATTTATATAGCACATTTAAAAACCCGAAGGCACACCAAAGTGCTTCACAGTAATATGGAAAGTCAACATAAGTCAAAAACAGGGTACAAATCGGGCACAAGCACAGACAGGATAGAGGCACTAAAAGACCAGGAGAGTTAGATAAATACAAAATATGCTACGAGGACAAAAAACAGCAGTAAAATTGATAAAAATAATACATTTAATAAAAGATTTAAAAGTTTAGAAATTAAAAGATTTAAAAGGGTATTAACTGGTCGGGAAAGCCAAGTCAAATAGATATGCTTTTAATCTTGATTTAAAGGACTGGATAGAGTCCGAGGCTCGAATAGAAGCAGGGAGGCTATTCCAAAGGTGGGGTGCAGCTGAAGCAAAGGCACGATCGCCTCTGGTCTTCAGTCTAAACTTAGGTTGGGCCAGGGGTAACTGACCTGATGATCTTAATGCACGACAAGGAGTGTACAAATTGAGGAGGTCAGTGAGGTAGCTGGGCGCAATGTTATTCAGGATTTTAAAAGTGAGTAGCAAGATTTTAAACTCAATGCGATATTTGATTGGTAACCAGTGTAGATCAACAAGAGCCGGAGTAATAGGGTCAAATTTTCTAGTGCCAGTAAGAAGGCGAGCCGCAGCATTCTGAACGAGTTGCAGCCTTCGAAGAGAGAAGGCTTGGAGATCACAGTAGAGAGAATTACAATAATCTAACCTGGAGGTCACAAAAGCATGGATACGTTTTTCCAGGTCCCTGTGTGGTATATAATGCTTAGCTTTAGAAATCTGGCGCAGTTGAAAAAAACTATATTTAACTACAGATGATACTTGTTTATCGAGCTTAAAGGAGCTATCCAAATAGACACCCAGGTTACGCATAGAATCAGAGAGAGAGAGAGTTAGCTAGGGGCCCCAGCAGGGCAACAAGCTGGTCTCGAGGAATATGGCTGTCGAACACCATAACTTCAGTTTCATTTAAATTTAAAACGAGAAAATTTTCTGACAGCCAATCTTTAACCTCTCTCAGACAATCGTACAGGGAGTTCAGTGATGCTGCCAAGTCATCAGTCAGTTGACAATAGATTTGAATGTCATCAGCATAAAAGTGATAAGAAATATTGTATTTTTCAAATATGGAGCCCAAGGGTAGCATATACAAAGAGAATAATAAAGGGCCCAATACAGACCCCTGGGGCACACCACAACAGAGAGGGGCAACAGAGGAAGAGTATCCTCCTATCACAACAGAGAAGGATCTATCTGTGAGGTAAGAGTTAAGGGCAGAACCCTTGATGCCTACAACATGCTCTAGTCTCCTCAAGAGTATATTATGATCAACCATGTCAAAGGCTGAAGACAGATCTAATAAAACTAAAACGGCAGGGCGACCAGAGTCAGCAAATACAAGAAGATCATTATAGACTCTTAGCAGGGCCGTTTCAGTGCTATGGTGTGGCTTAAAGCCAGACTGGTATTTGTCAGTGATATTATTTGCAATTAAGCAAGCCTGTATTTGGAGAAAGACGGCTTTCTCAAAAAATTTTGATAAAAACGGAAGCTTCGAGATTGGCCATTTTAACAATGGAGGCGGAGTAACACAGCAACAGTGCAGGTCTAACTGTCCAGCTAGACGCTGACGGAGGCTGGGTGGGGTCTTTCCGTGACTCCACATTCACAACATTAGGTGTTCGTGTGCCCTGACCGCCCAGGAGGGTAGTGACAATACACTATCAGACTTTTAGATGGACGTGTTTTCTGTCCACTACACTGTAAGTCAGTGCTTTCAAAAAGTTCCCTTTTCATTGGAATATACGTACAGATTTTCAACATCCTAATATCCTAACTATTAAAAAGAGTAAAACACTGACACCATTAAAAACTAAACTAAAACAAGAAAATCCAGTCTGGAAAGTGATGAAAAATACAGTAAAAGGTCAAATCTAAACAAAATAATTCAAAAATATTAAACTAAAATAACAGTTTAACTGGTTTTATGTCTACATCAGATTTACTGATCTTTGAATATAATTCAGAAACACTTGACCCCTGTTTCAATCCAGGTGCTCAATGTTGACATTGTGGAGGACTATAAATACCTCGAGTATACATTGACAATAAACTGGACTAGGCTAAAAACACCACAGCACTTTACAGGAAGGGCCAGAGTCGCCTCTATCTTTTGAGGCGACTCTGCCGGACAATGCTCAGGATTTTTTTCTACGAGTCTGTTGTGGCCAGTGCAATCCTCTACGCTGTTGCATCCTGGGGGAGCAGATTGAGGGTTGCTGATGCCAAAAGACTCAATAAACTGATCCGCAAGGACAGTAATGTTGTGGGGATGGAGATGGACTCTCTTAAGGTGGTGTCAGAGAGGAGGATGTTGTCCAAGATAAAGAGGTTTAGTGTCTAGACCGGCTGGGGCGAGTGGAGGAACGGTGGCGTGAGAGAGCAGCTTCTGTTTTCCATCCTGGATCTCAGGATCAGTTTTTATTGTCCTTGCGCAGCTGCAGCTGCAGTGCAGTGGTTTTGTTTCTGTATTCTGAGGACTGATTCCATCTAGTGGACATCTGAAGACACTACACAGGTTAGTTTGTATGAAGTTCATGGGTCATGTGACTCTTCTCCCACAGAACATGATGCTATGAGTGCCACCAACCTCAGAGATGTAATCAGACAGTGACTAAAAATCTATGAAAACATCAAAATCTGACAGTAATTATGGGCTCAAATTGTGGTCATAAATAATTTGTACTTGTAAATCAGTTTTGTATGTGTAAAAAGAATTTGTGTGTGCGTAAAAAAAGATTCGTGTAAAACTGCACTCAAGTTTCAGGTAGTGTACAAGTACGAATTTTGACCCTATTTTTCTTCCTTTCATCTGATTGGTCAATGTCATGTCAATCACAAATTTAACAATCCAGTCAGAGAACAGATGGGTTTGGCTATTGGAGGGGTGTAAAAACGTTTTTAGTCTAACAACACCAGGCTCCTTCTTCCTGCAAGGACTATGTTCAGGTGTGAGCACTACAGAAGTAATCAGTGACTAATTACTGATTACTTCTCCCAAAAAATAATCCAGTTACTTTATTGATTACTGATTTTCAAAAGTAATTAATTACAGAAACATGTACAAATATGTACAGTACAGTTTTAAATAGAAATAAGTTTCTCATCCATCAGTCATAAAATCATTGAACAATCCACACTGTGTCTATATCACAGCCAAATGTGGGCCAAGAAAAATGTATGTATGGACTGGATGGGTTGTTACGGACATCTGGTGAAAAGTCAGAAGAACTTTTATAAATATATTTACTTAGAAAATTTGTAACACGTCGTGGCCAAATTCGGCCAATCGTGGCCAAATTCGGCCACTTCAAACAAAAGCAACATGTGAAAAGCCGCGGCAGGGAATTAAAAGGAACGGACTTCAGCGTGAACGACCAGTTCCCCAAAGAGATCTTGGAACGACGCAGGGTCCTCTTCCCAATCCGACGCGGCTTCATCCAGAAGGGCTCCCGCGCTGTCATCGCTGTGGACCGGCTGTACGTGGACGGACAGCTCCACCGTGACCCCAACATCACTCCATGGCTGTATTAACCTCACACCAGATAAGAATCAGCTACACCATTTCCCTATCCACTCACACTAACTTGCATTAACATCTGTTTAACTTACCAGTATCAAATCGCATCTTAAAGTGTGATTTCATAGCAGAATTAACACCGTCACTCTCCGTCAGTGATTTAATTGGAATGTTTACGTTTTGTTTCTGGTTTTTTTTTTCTTCTCGTTTTTTTTTTTTTTTCCTCCTCTCTTTTCCCCCTCTTGGTTTTATGCTGCTCACCCCTGTCCTTGGTTTCTTTCTTTATTCCTTTCACTGCCTCGATCACCTGCTTCGACACTCATCCACAAACATCCTTTATTTCGACACATACGCACCATGCGCTCAACGGCAGCACATTTACATCAGTCAAACAGCGCACACAGTCATATAAGATACACACACACTTAAGCCAAGCCTACTCATATTAGTAACTATGCATACACAAAGTCAGACTCAGGGAGCATCTCGCCACACATTTTTTCTCTCTCTCCTTCTCTTTATTTATGAACAAGTGACGTATTCTCTCCACCTGTCTAAGCGACGCACACAGCATACATCCCTAGTTATACACAAACATCTATGGGTACACTGAGGTTCATTACATGGAATATAAATGGAGCTGGCTACAGAGAAAAGAGGTTAAAAATATTTAACCAACTCAAAAAACTACAGGCAGATGTTGTCCTATTACAAGAGACCCACAGACCTCTTAGAGGTTCGAATGAACTTAAAACACCTGAGTTTCCTAATGTGTTCTCAGCTTGTTATAATTCTAGACAAAGGGGAGCAGCAATTTTAATACATAAAAATATTAATTTCACAGTACTCGATACAGTTATAGATCCAGAGGGCAGATTCTTAATCATTAAACTATCTATACGTGATAAAAAAGCTATGTATTGCAAGTGTATATGGTCCAAATGTTGATGATCCCTCATTCTTTCACGGTTTTTTCAGTGCACTCTCTGAACACTTAGATGGCACACTTGTTCTTGGAGGTGACCTCAACCTTGGACTAAATGAAGACATGGATAGGCTCAATACAGCGGGAACTCAGCGTAATTGGCAGTCCACAAATATAATCAAACAGTATATGAGCGACTTTGGTCTTTGCGATGCATGGCGCTCCCTTCACCCCAACAGTAAGGAATATACTTTTTTCTCACATGTCCATCACTCTTACTCTCGTCTGGATTATTTTTTGGTCAGCAGCTCACTGCTGAACGACATTTCAGACACTGAGATTCACCCTATAGCTGTCAGCGATCATGGTCCTGTATCTTTAACACTAATGCACAAGAATAATACTACGCCAAGAAAAAACTGGAGATTTAATATATCACTACTTAAAGATGAAGACTTTATTAAATATTTTAAAAAAGAGTGGACTTCATATTTGAACTATAATGACACTCCCGAAACATCAGCTTCTGTTCTATGGGAAGCAGGGAAAGCTGTGATGAGAGGTAAAATAATTTCTTTCTCATCACATAAAAAGAAAAAAGAAAACAAAAATATTCAGGAATTAGAAAAAAACATCAAATCACTAGAAGAAGCCTACGCGTCCCACCAAGATCAGGAAACATTGAACAAAATACGCAAAACAAAACTAGAATTAAATGAGATAATTGATAAAAAAAACAAAATTCTTAGTACAAAGACTACGCCTACAAAATTATGAACATGGTAATAAATCCGGTCAATTTCTAGCAAACCAGCTAAAAATAAATAAAGAAAAAACAACTATATGTGCTGTTCAAGATTCATCTGGGAACACAATATATGATCCGATACAAATAAACAACATTTTCAGGGATTTCTATAAAACGTTGTATTCACCACAAATAAACCCATCTAAAAAAGAAATTGATCAGTTTTTGGACAACATAACTCTTCCAAAATTATTGGACACTCAAGCAATGGCACTGGATTCACCACTGACACCAGGTGAGCTCCAGGAAGCCCTGATAAGTATGCACAATAATAAGGCTCCAGGTCCAGATGGCTTTCCTGCAGAATTCTACAAAGAATTCTGGTCGATTCTAGCACCAGTTTTCTACAGAACGTTGTTGGAAATTAAAGAAAAGGGTAGACTTCCATCAAATATGAATTCTGCAAACATTAATCTCCTGCTAAAACCAGGCAAAGACCCTGTATATCCCTCAAGCTATCGTCCAATATCCCTTATAAATGTAGACCTTAAAATAATCTGCAAAGCTCTCTCAAAGAGACTGGAGAAAATAACCCCCCTCTTAATTCATCCTGACCAAACTGGTTTCATAAAAGGTAGGCACTCATCAACAAATACACGTAGATTACTTAATTTGATAGACTACTCATACAGTAAAAACCTAGAAACTACAATATTCTCTTTAGACGCAGAAAAAGCATTTGACAGAGTTAACTGGAAATTTCTATTTGCAACTTTACACAAATTTGGTTTTGGATCCTCTTTCATAAACTGGTTAAAAATATTATATAATTCCCCAACAGCTTGTGTTAGAACAAATGACCAGACATCCTCCAGCTTCTGTCTCTTGAGGGGCACCAGGCAGGGATGCCCACTCTCCCCTTCACTATTTGCAATTTTTATTGAACCACTAGCAGCAGTAATTAGACAGAATTCAGTAATTAAGGGCATAAAATGCAAGAACGTGGAACATAAAATCAGCCTTTATGCGGATGATGTGTTACTCTTTCTCCAAAATTCACAAACCAATATCTCTGGGGTGATTGAATTGATAAACTCTTTTGCAAGAATATCAGATTACTCAATTAACTGGTCAAAATCTACAGTCCTACCGATTAATTGCTCCTTCCATAATTCCTCTTCTACACCACTGCAATCGGGAAATATAACATATTTAGGTATTAATGTTTCTCCCAAGCTTGCAGATCTAACTAAATTAAACCATATCCCACTTTTAAAGAAGGTAGAAGATGATCTGGCTAGATGGAAATGTCTACCCATATCACTCATGGGAAGGGTTGCCGCTATAAAAATGATGGTCTTACCAAAAATAAATTATTTATTCTCAATGATCCCAACTAAACCGCCACAAGATTGGTTCAGATCTCTAGATTCATGTATGTCCAAATTCCTTTGGAAAAATAAACCCCCACGTATAAGCTTAAAAACACTACAAAAGACCAAGGATAAAGGAGGACTAGAACTGCCTAACTTTCAGCACTACTTCTTAGCCAACAGGCTTCAGTTTATCTCAGGATGGCTAAAACACACCCTCTTAGATGAACCTTGGCTAGATGTAGAACAAGCACTCTGCAATAATCTAGAGATCTCAGACCTACCATTTATCAGCTCAAACATCCAACGACATGAATGCTTTAAAAGCATCAACATCAGCTCTTCTCTGACAACATGGTGGGAGTTTCTAAAATTGACGGCGTCTTCATTAATCCCATGCAAACGTACACCTATCTGGAACAACCCTGACATATTACAAAACAATAATATGATAAACTTTTCAGATTGGAGTGATAAAGGAATCAAATATTTAGAACATATACTAAAAGGAACAGAATTTATTTCATTTGACGGACTAGTTACACAATATGGAATCAACAAGAAAAGATTTTTAGAATATCAACAAATTAAATCCATAGTAAAAAAGAAATTTAAACCGGGTCAAGTTGAACTACAAACACCACCAAGTGTGGTTCAATTTCTTACTCTTAAACCCCCCAAATTACTATCCAAAATATACAGAATGCTTTCTAAAACAGATGAATCAATATCACTTCCTATTGCAAAATGGGAAGCGGATTTATCAGTTAACTTAGACCTAAACTTCTGGTCTCAGATTTGCTTAAAAACCTTTCATCTAATTAGAAATCCCAGTCTTCAATTAATTCAATACAAAATATTACATAGAGTGCACTATACAGGTCATCGGATGTTCAAGATGGGCTTTACGTCTACCAACAACTGCTCACACTGCCAAACCAATTCACCGGACAATTATATCCACGCTCTTTGGTTCTGTCCACCAGTTCAGAAGTTTTGGCGCGAGATATGTGAAGACTTATCGAAGTGTCTGAAATGTAACATTCCAACTTCCCCCTTAGTGTGTTTGTTGGGCAGCTTAGATAATGTCACTTCAGAAAAGAATATAGCCCATATGGTTTTCACTGCCCTATGCATAGCCAAGAAAACAGTCCTCATGAACTGGAAAAATAAAAATAATCTTAATTCTAACCAATATAGAAATTATCTATTAGATTACATTAGTCTTGATACAGCCTCTGCCACCACATCAGATCAATTGCTCTGGGCTCCTTTGATCAGCTCCATCACCTAGTGGGGGTGGGGGGTCATAGTTTGGTCCCGCCTTCACTGTTGTGATTGGTGTGGGGGTAGGGACAGGCTTAGGGCGTCGGGGGGTTCCCCGGAGGCATCTTCCTTGGGGGGCTCAACTCGGGGTAGCGGTCATGTCCGGTTAGTGGCTCTGTTGGCTCTCCGGTGACTGTTTCCTCGCGGCTGCGTGCAGCGGGGCTAGGGGAGGGTCTGTGCTGACGGACGTGGGTTACTGACCTGGCAACCTGGCTGCCCCTGGGTGGGTCCGGGATGGGCGTGAGGTTCTGGGGGCGCTCCGTCTCTGGGCTGGGACCCGGACCGGGCCTCGGGGGCTTGGGTCCTGGTTGGTGTGTTGCCGGGGTTGTGGGCGGGTGGGTGCATGGGGGCCCAGCCCTGGAGCAGGGTGCCGCCGGTGCGTCGAGCCACCTGGGGGGCTCTTCAACTGGTGGGGGAGATTGTCACATCTTGCAGGAGCTTTCCTCTCCTCAGGAGCTGCCTCTGCAGGAGGGGGAGATACAGGAGAGGTGGAGGAAGATCTCAGCCTGGGTGTTTATTGTCTTATGTAGTCTGGAAGATGAGTGGATGGTGGGGTGGGTGCAGTTTTCTCTGTGGTGGGGTTGGGTGGACTGTCCCGGGCTCTGTGGGGCCGGGCGGCGCTGCTGCACTGGGCCCGGTCTGGATGGGCCTGGGCCCCCCTTCCCTGGCGGGTCGCGGAGTATGGGGGTGCCTACTGGGGTCAGCGGGGGAGCTGGCCCCAGGGAGGGGTCACTTGCCCCTCCCTTCCTTCCCTCCCCATCTCCAGCTGCCTCCCTCTTCCCGCTCCACCACAACCACCCACACATGCAGGGCCTTGGAGTAGGGGTATGTCACCAGGGTGCAGAGGAGGCTACCCCCCCCTCTGTCCCCTTCTGGCTGCCTCTGCCTCAATTTTATCCCACAACTTAGACATTCACATTACTCACACTCTCATTACACATACATATAGGATCTTGGTGGTGGGCACGATACACGGAGTCCAAAGTACCATCAGGGTGTACACCCCACCCCTGGCATCGTTGCCCACCTCTCAATTTTAAATACACGTAGACATTGAGGGCTAGCAGGAGGGACCATGCGCTTACCTGCTGCTCTCTGGCAGGTAGCTCCATGCCCTCCTGGGTTTTAAATGCACCTTAGAACACACATGCATCAACATTACAATGAGCGGGTGGAGGGAGGTTCGGAGTCTTCTCTCACCCCCGTTCTCTGCGACCTGCTGGAGCAGGGGGGCTAGGACTAGGAGGAGGAGTTGGCCGTCCGACTGCGGTCTGGAGTGTGGAGCCTTCCTGCTGCTGCGGAGTCGGGGCGGTCTGCCTCCCCCCACCGCAGGGAAAAGGGAAACACCACCTGGGTCTGGGTGCAGTTCCCCCCTCCAGGGGCGGGGGCACCTAGACCCGGTTTGTAGAGTACGCTTGGGGAGTGTGATCGTGTGTACAACGTCTCTTTACGTCTGTCTCCACGTTGGTTGAGTGTGGAGTAAGTGCATATGAGAGCATGAGGGTGGGAATGGATGTTTGTATCTGTGTGTGCCTGTATGTCTGTGTCTATATGTCAGGTTGGGTGTCAGGCGCCACCTCTCTGGGGACATCTCAGGCCCTCCAAGGTTTGGAGGCCTATCTCCCCCTACCACCACTTCCCCTGCCAGTGGCGGACCCCCTCAGACATCGGTGCATTGGTGGTTCTTTGTGTCCGGGGATGGGCGTCCAGGTACACACCGGCTCACTCCTTGGCGGCCGCTTATCGGGGCCTGGAGCCTGGGGCTCGCTTGGGCCACTTCGGAGGTGGGGTGCCCCCGGCCTCTTGGCCTGGGGCTCGGTCACTCAGGCGCAGCTGGCTGCCAGCGGAGCTCACGGGCGCGTCACTGCAACTCCCCCTGGCTTCTGCTCCGCGGCTGCTGAGTGAGCCCTCATCTGGGACTCTCCTCAGCTCTTTCCGGGACAGTGGCCCAGCTGCCCCTCTGTTGGTCTTCCTTGGTCTCTTGTGTTCTGGGGGCCTCTGGATGTCTGGAGTTTTGATCTCCTCCACACCTGCTTCACGTCCTGGAGGACGGGGCTGTGGCCCCCCCACACCCTCTAGCAGATTATTACATGAAGGAACCTTTTAAAAAAACAAAAAACAAGCGCGTCCATGCTCACAGGTGTACACACGGGTGATCACACCCACAAACTACACCCTTTTTGGCTCCTACCTCAAAGCACACTGTGTTCTGTTGATCTTATGTGCTGCACAATAATGTTTAACATTTAGTATTTACTGTCATATTCCCATATATCATTGTGATGTTGTTTATTCTATTACTCTTGTTCTCTTCTGCTTGCTTTCTTTTTTCTTTCTCAGCAGGTGATCCAGGTGATTGATATATGCATTTTTTTTCTCTGCCCGTTCTGTTGGTTTTTGTGTTTTGCCCTTCTCCCCCGTCCCTCTTCTCAGCTGTTTCTCTTTCCCTCTTTCTTTCTCCCCTTCTTTCCCCCAGTCAAGTCTGTCCAGTATTCAGTAAGTGAAAATAAAATAAACAATAAAAGGTGAATCAAATGGACCATTACGGCAAGGCTGGGATGGTCAGTTTGATAAAGTAAATCCGTTGGGCATCTTTCTTTGCCTTTAGACAACAATTCTGATGGCAAAAGAGCCAAACGGGACAGGCCAAAAAAGAAGAAAAAAAAAAAAAAAAGTAAATTTGTAACACGTCTAATGCTTATTTTACCGGCTGTACATAACCAACACATTTTACCTCACAGCAGTGACTCTGTGCTATCAGAACACTTCCTCGCAATAGTTATGATTAGTATTAAAATCATTAATAATATATATTCTTTACACTGAGGAGATGATCGTTATTCTCTCACTGATAAATTCAAAAACTGCGGAAAAGCAGCGAGAAATGCACAGGAGTCAACAGTGCTGATCAGGCCAATCTGTCAATCTGCTGTCAACTCAATGTGTTGTTACATCAGGAGTTGGTCACAGCATAGATTTCCCACTGAAGCATAAACTGGGAATGAGAAGTCAACCATCCTAATATTGCAGTAAAACCAGGGTTAACCCTGAAGTTACCTGGATGAGACTAAATCCTGGTTCACAGTGCAGACCTCTGATCACTGATGATGGAGGAGAAGAAAAACAAATCAGGCTGAATGTAAAACATTTGCTCTGTAGGACTGAGGTCTTTGTTATCACCACTGGGTGGTGGCACTGGTGCCTCACAGCAACAAGGTCCAGGGTTTGAATCCAGCACGAATTTTACTCAAAACACAACATGTTTGTCATGTATGTATGTTACAGGGCAAGTTTTAAAATTGCATTTTGTGATTTTTTTTTTTTTTGCAATGTGCTTGGTGTATAAATGCCTCAAGTCCTAATCTTATTATATCACTCAAAACTTTATTTGCATAGCACTTCTCACACAGTAAGGAAGCCACTCAAAATGATGTACACATTAAAAGCAGAAAAAATACACATACATCAACTTCACTACTGTCACAGGCTGGGTCTCCGACCCAGCACTCTGAGTTTTCTTTGTATTTTTTGATATGTTATTAGTTTGTGTTATTTCCTATTTTGCCTTTAGTTTAGGCAGTTATTGGTTATTGTTCCTGGGTTTTCTATGTTTTGGGGTTTGGTATTTATTCATCACGTGTTGGGTCTGTTGTGTTGTCATGTTTAGTTGTTAGTATTTCCTGTTTTATTTTGACAATGTCATGTGTTCTTTGTTCATTGTATTTAGCTTTCTCTCCTGGTCCTGTCATTAGGTTTATGTCTGTCAGCTGTTCCCCCATGTGTCCCCACTTCCCCTGATCACCTCATGTCTGTATTTAAGCTTTTTGTTTTCTTCATGCCATTGTCGGTTCGTCTGTTTATCTCACCAGGGTCACAGTTTTAGTCATGGTCTTAGCCTGTTTACCTCACCTCAGTCATAGTTCTAGTTTTCATCTGTTGTGTATTATTAGTCTTAGTCATGGTCTTTGTTTATTATTTTTCCACCACAGTCATAGTTTAGGTTTTGGTCTCAGTACCATTTAGTATTTTGTTTCTTAGTGTTTTGCCTGTTTGTTTTTGGTCTCTTGGTTCATTTCCCTGCCGTCATCGCATTAAAGGTTCACCTTTCTGTTAATCATTACAATTCCTCGTCATCATCTGCTTTTGGGTCCTGTTTCCACACACATCGGCGCACCCCGCCGTGACAACTACACCCTCTCATCACCCCTCCATCCCCACTTCCACACCCAGAGATCAGACACTCATCATACAGAAACACTGGAGATTAAAAAGAAACAATAAATAACATTACAAGGCTACTAGGAATACATGAAATATAATGAAAAGGGAATAAACAAAGAAAATAGTAAATACATCAAAAGTAAAGTGAAATAAAGTGCAGCATGATAAATAAAAGATGGTCAACTGTCTCCTCTGTCTCTGAAGTGCTCGTAGCATAAAAGTAAATCTGAAAGATGAGAAGGTCCTGAACTCCTGAGTGTTAAAAACCAGTAAAAGGATCTTAAAGATGACTCTGACTGCAGAGACGATAACATTGGTGTAATTAAGGCTGTGGAGTTGATTTTTAAAGCAGCTGCAGTGACAAGTGTTTCTTTGAAAAACTAAAAAGATGAGCACTGCAGTAAGCAACCCTGCAGGAGATGAAAGGAGGAGTCAGTGTCTCCACATCCTGAGTGAGTTGGAGGAAGTTTGCAGCCATCCAGGATTTAATATGTAAGATGCAGATAGATCTGACTGGCTCTGTGTCATCAGGAGACACAGCAACATCATCAGTGTAATCGTGTGTACTCATTCTGTGTCTCCTGATGACATCACAAAGTTACAGCCTGTAAATGTTAAAATCACTGGTCCCAGATCTGACCCTGTGGAACGCCATAGCTCAGTTTGTAGCTCCTGGATGAAGATTCATTACCACGTACAAAGAATCCTCCATCTGTGCAATTTAATCCAGTTAGAAACTCTCAGAGTCTCTATCAATGTCTCTAAATGTCTGCAGTGATCCACAGAATCAAAGTCAGCACTGACATCAAGAGGAACCAACACAGATCAAAGAGTTTCTCTGACAGTTTGCTTTACATAAATATTTAACCGCAAGCAAATAACCAAAACTTATCAGATGGTGTGGAGCTGTTACCATCTGGGTAATGAAATGTAACTCAAACAGCTTCTGATATTAAACTAAAATAGTCCACACAGCAGCTCAGACCTGAACACATTCAGTGTGAAACACACTGGTTTATATTCTGTTTGTTCTCCTTGTGATGTTGCCCTCATACAACTATCTATCTATACGTATAAATATGTCATTTTTATAGTTAAACGTTTTTAACTAGTTTAATGTATTCTCTCTCTCTCTCTCTCTTGTTCCATGGTGCTTTGCTTCAGACCATTTCCTTCTTTGCTTCTTCATCAGGAGGATGAAGAGGAGGATCTTTCTTGTGTTTTTTAGAGATCACAACTGCAAAAACAAGAATGATCACAGCAACTAATAAAACAGAAGCCATCAGTCGACCATGATGACTTCTACCAACTCCATCTTCCTCCTGTCCATCCTCTGTGTCTCCTCCTGGCTGACCTGGAGGTGAGAAACAGGTGTGAGGTGTCAGCTGATCATGTCACACATCATCAACAACATCTTTAGAAACAAACATCAACAACCAGGAAGCAGCTTCCCTTCTGATCACACACACACTCAACTCTACTCACTCACCTGGAGGATCAACAACACATGATGATGCTGGACTTCCATGAGCGTGTTTCTCTCATGAAGACACGACACTCGTATGTTCCAGTGTCATTAATCATCACGTCCTTCAAAATCAAAGACACGTCTCCATCCTTCATCTGTTTGTCCTGCAGATCCACCCGGTTCTTAAAAGATAGATGCTGGTGATTTGGAATAAACTGCTTGTCTCGGTACAAAAGAACATATTCTGGCTGCAGGTCAGCTCTGCTCCATTGTACTACTATGTTGTTATTTGGAGCTCGACATGTCAGAGTGACGTTCTTTCCAGACTCAGCTGTGACGTTTTTGTGGTCTGAAAAGGAAACACAGAGCAGAGAGGTTACAGATGAAAGTTTGATCTGTTCACTTCTACACCAGCCAATCAGCAAAGAGTTGTACACACTGGGTTCAACACATTAGGCTAAATGTTCATCACACACACACAATATGAACCTGCATCTGTGAAACAAACTGTGTCCTGATTGTTCTCACATTAAGAAATGAATCAAACAAACATGTTGAGGTAGTCCGACTCGAATGTCAAGGAAGGTTGTAGGGAAGCAGACTACACAGAAATTTCAGGTTTGCAGACGTGAGCAATTTATTTACAATGAACTCCGTTTAATGTGTAACTTAACAAAACTTTCCCCAAAAGTAACTCGATTAACAAAACTCATCAGTTCATGGACCTGGTAACACAGCTCACCTCTCCTCTCCTCTGAATCTGGCTTTAAATAGGGCCATCAATTTCCCTCCAATTAGCCCAGCCTGTACCTCTCACTTAAACTGAGGGATCTTAAACTCTACACAGATGATTAAAAAGACACAAAACCTCCTCACACTTCTAATTGACACATTTACGTAACTAAATGGCTCCGTTTACATAAACAAGATTCAACAAACCCCTTCAGAACTTGAAACAAACAAAATGAAGCATTTCTATGGAAAAAGAAACCCCTCCGCTTGATGTCACATCAGCAGGACTTAAAACAACAAAATGCTAGGCAGGCGTTTTCCACCTGCACACCAGTTGGTGGCGATAATGCACCATTTGCACCAACCGGCAATAAACCCTATACAGAAGAAGGCGGCGTTTCCCACACGAAGACTGGAAAGAAACAACAAAGTATGAACAAATGACTTAATCTGTGATGAAATAAAATATAAAGAAACATGTAACTGGGTATTTGTCTCAATTTGCAGAATGTTTGTTTTGCTGGCAACAGACAAACCCGGGATAGTGAGTGCAGCAATGTTACTCAACAAATGGCAAATCAAAGCAAATAAATAGAAACAGAGAAACGTGCAAAAAAAAAAAAAAAAAAGGTCAACTCACATGGGACAAAGGGAGAGCATTGCAACTGCTCATCCACTTTGTCACAGCACCTAATAAAATATATGACATATTTGTGAAATTTCATGTGTTATTAGCTTTTTATCTGTGTGCCCAAACTTACTAAAATGCTCTCAAGGTGATGATGAGCTGTCATGTCAGGCATATGAAACAAACATACACATACCTGCATATACTGTGCCTTGAAAAGGTTTTCATACCCCTTGAACTTTTACACATTTTGTCGCCTTACAACCACAAACTCAAATGTTTTCACTGAGTTTTTCTGTGACAGACCAACACAAAGTAGCACAAAATTGTAAAGTGGTACAAAAATGATACATGGTCTTTAAAAAATAAACAAATAAAAACTCTGAGAAGAACTTTTAATCAATGAATCAATAATAAACCTTTACAGCAGTTTGTCCATGTTTATCTGACACCACTTAAACTTTAAAGTTTAAACTTTAAAGTTAATGCAGTAATAAAATCTCTTCTCTTCACAGCTTCATTATACAAACTGTTATGTAAACGTGTGTGAGTCTAAACACTAACATCCACTTTTTTTTTTTTTTTTTTTTTTTTCTAAATGACATCAGAAACAGCAGTATGCGACATTACGTGATGGCAGAGCTTCAGTTCATCCTTTGTCTTTTTTTTTTTTTTTTTTTTAATAAATAGGACAGGGGGAATGAATGAGAGAAAGAGGGGGAGAGAAAGAAAGAAAACCAAAGGGGAGAAGAGACGGTGAGAAGGGGGGGAAGAGAGAGGAAAAAAAAAAAAGAACTCCTGGGTCACCTGTATGGAGAAAAAAAAAAAAAACAAACAAAAAAAACAAACAGAGGAGACAGCAAACAACAAAGAGCAACATAATAATAGAGAAAACAAAGCACCATCACAATAAACTAGCTAGTCATAGATATCAATATTTACTAAATAATAAACGATATTGTGCAGCACGCAAGATAGACAGCGCACAGTGTGCTTTGAGGTAGCAGCCAAGAAAGCTTTAGTCCGCGTCTGTGAATACCCATGTGTACACCTGTGTGGATCAGCATGCTTGCATTCCAAAGGTTTCTCCATGTAATGATCTGCTAGGGAGTGTGGGGGGGCCACAGCCCCGTCCTCCAGGGTGTGAAGCGGGTATGGAGGAGATCAAAACTCCAGACATCCAGAGGCCCCCAGAACACAAGAGACCATGGAAGACCAACAGAGGGGCAGCCGCGCCACTGTTCCAGTAAGAGCTGAGGAGAGTCCCAGATGAGGGCTCGCCCAGCAGCCGCGGAGCAGAAGTCAGGGGGAGTTGCAGTGACGCGCCCGTGAGCTCCGCCGGCCCCCAGCTGTGCCTGAGTGACCGAGCCCCAGGCCGAGAGGCCGGGGGCACCCCACCTCCAAAGGGGCCCGAGCGAGCCCTAGGCCCCAGGCCCCGACAAGCGGCCGCCAAGGAGTGAGCCGGTGTGTACCCGGACGCCCACCCCCAGACACAAAGAACCACCAACACACCGACACCTGAGGGAGTCCGCCACCGGCAGGGGAAGTGGTGGTGGGTGGAGATAGGCCTCCAAACCTTGGAGGGCCTGAGGTGTCCCCAGAGAGGTGGCGTCTGATACCCAACCTGACATATAGACACAGACATACAGGCACACAGACACAAACATCCATTCCCACCCTCATGCTCTCATATGCACTCACTCCACACTCAACCAACGTGGAGACAGACATAAAGAGACGCTGTACACACAATCACACTCCCCAAGCGTACTCTACAAACCGGGTCTAGGTACCCTTGCCCCTGGAGGGGGGAATTGCACCCAGACCCAGGTGGTGTTACCCTTTTCCCTGCGGTGGGGAGAGGCAGACCACCCCGACTCCGCAGCAGCAGGGAGGCCCCACACCCCAGACCGCAGTCGGACGGCCAACTCCTCCTACTAGCCCTCCCGCTCCAGCAGGCCGAAGAGAATGGGGGTGGGAGAAGACTCCAAACCTCCCTCCACCCGCTCATTGTAGTGTTGATGCATATGTGTTCTAAGGTGCAATTAAAACCCAGGAGGGCATGGAGCTACCTGCCAAGGAGCAGCAGGTAAGCGCATAGTCCCTCCTGCTAGCCCTCAATGACTAAGTGTATTTAAAATTGAGAGGTGGGCAACGACGTCAGGGGTGAGGTATACACCCTGATGGTAATTTGGACTCCGTGATTGTGCCCACCCCCAAGATCCTATATGTATGTGTAATGAGAGTGTGAGTAATGTGAATGTCTAAGTTGTGGGATAAAATTGAGGCAGAGGCAGCCAGAAGGGGACAGAGGGGGGGGGGGGGGGTAGCCTCCTCTGCACCCTGGTGACATACCCCCACTCCAAGGCCCTGCATGTGTGGGTGGTTGTGGAGGAGCGGGAAGAGGGAGGCAGCTGGAGATGGGGAGGGAAGGAAGGGAGGGGCAGGTAACCCCTCCCTGGGGCCAGCTCCCCCGCTGACCCCAGTAGGCACTCCCACCCTCCACGACCCGCCAGGGAAGGGGGGCCCAGGCCCATCAGACCGGGGCCCAGTGCAGTAGCGCCCTCCGGCTCCACAGAGCCCTGGACAGTCCACCCAACCCCACCACAGAGAAAACTGCACCCACCCCACCATCCACACATCTTCCAGACTACATAAGACGGTAAACGCCCAGGCTGAGATCTTCCTCCACCTCTCCTGTATCTCCCCCTCCTGCAGAGAGTTCCTGAAGAGAAGAAAGCTCCTGCAAGATGTGACCATCCCCCCCACCAGTTGAAGAGCCCCCCAGGCGGCTCGATGCACCGGCGGCACCCTGCTCCAGGGCCGGGCCCCCATGCACCCACCCGCCCACAACCCCGGCAACACACCAACCAGGACCCAAGCCCCCGAGGCCCGGCCCGGGCCCCAGCCCAGAGACGGAGCGCCCCCAGAACCTCACGCCCATCCCGGACCCACCCAGGGGCAGCCAGGTTGCCAGGTCAGTAACCCACGTCCGTCAGCACAGACCCTCCCCTAGCCCCGCTGCACGCAGCCGCGAGGAAACAGTCACCTGAGAGCCAACAGAGCCCCCAACCGGACGTGACCGCTACCCCGGGTTGAGCCCCCCAAGGAAGATGCCTCCGGGGAGGCATCTTCTAACACTTTCTAACACGACAGAAGAGGTTTGGTGACAGCTGAGACCTGCGTCCTCTGTGAGCAGCTGAAACTAAAGCAGCTCGAACATCTAACAGCGGGTAAGAAATAGATCGATAGGATTTTAAAATCAAACTCACCTGCCCAGGTAAAGCCCACGAGGGAGACAGACAGTAAAGTCCAGCAGAGCCACAGAGATGTTACAGCAAACATGTTTCATTAGGCACATTCAAAGTGCACGAGTGAATTAATGTCGGAGAGTGGAGCCGGCTGTTTTTGGTTTTTTTTTTCCTTTTTTCATGCTTCACGTCCGCGCTTGTTATTGGATAAGCCTGCTGTCAATTATTCACTGTTTCGCTAACACTGGCTGTGCCTCCCCGGTAGACGAGTGAGTCCTCCCAAAGGCGGAGTCACTCCCAGAGGCTCCGGTGTCAAACTAACTTTAGTGAAGTGAGCCGGAAACGCAGCTAGAGGTTCCACACATATCCACTGTACAGTTGTGACTCACGGCTTCAGGTTTCCTTAAATTGCCCGCTACAGCATTGTTTGATAGACATGAAGAAAATCTTTCTTTTATGTGAATTTAAGATTAGCAAGTAAACAACAGTTAGCTAATAAACTTCATGACATCACACTTTAATAACATAATGAAAATCTAATATGTCAACAGTGAAATTTATCTCACTGCTATTTATTTATTTAAATCAAATTTTACAGCAGTGAAATTTAACTCTGTTTGAAATGCTGATCTTCAGGAAACATTAAAGGTGCTTTTATTTCTGTTTTCTATATTCAAATGTTGTTCTTTTAATATACTGGCACCACTACATTTATCTGAAAGCTGACTTATAAGAGTAAACTTTCAAGCTGTGATAATTGAATGAAGACTGGACCGATATATGAAATATTCCCTTATTGTGAATCATTCCATATCATAACTGTTTGAACTCAGATTGAAAATAGACTTAAAAAGGCTGATTGTTGTAAATGAGTCTGACGGGTCACATTTACACAGCACGACTGTTGAAACTGAAAATCCTCATTCTCTCACCAGCAATCATTTCGGCACTCAGCAGCTTCTTGTTTGAAAATTATTTTAAAAGTTAGATTTGCAGAGATTCTTCTTGAACGTCACCTATAAAACACTCAGGATCCCTGTAGTTATATTTTTGTTTAATTTGACATTTATACTTGTATTTCTTTTTGTTTTTAATTTCATAAATGAAGCTGCATGTGAGGCATGACCCCTAGTGCCAACAGTGAACGCATCACTCTTTCACTCTCTCTCTAACAGCAGCTCTAGTTCACTCTGAATAGGGTGATGACATCATTGCTGTAACGAGTTTGTCGATCTGAAGCTTTTGTATTTGCTTCAGGGAAGCTTATCACTGTGGTCAGCATGTGTTACATGAACGGAGTGCTCAGTCACAGCTTGTATGAGTCGTACATGCTGTCTGACATTTGAAGACTTTTCCTAAAGTGACCAAAATGACAGATTTACACATTTATATCGTTCTACAGATGTTCCAGATGTTTACACATTGAAGCTGTTCCTGGTCACTTTTACCTGAATCTGTTCAGATGTTACATCTCAAATCAATGAGACAATGTTAGTTTTAGGGAAAACTGAGGTGACAGAGGTCAACTGAGAACCTGAGGTTGTCATGGGAACGGTCTTTGAAAATCATGGGAAAGTCTCTAAACAGTGAAACAGCAGAGGTCACACAGAGGTCATACAGAGGTCAGAGCATGTTTGGAGAGGTGGTGCTTTAGCACAGACCCAGTTTCTGTCCCCTCAGAGCAAAAAGGTTGCTGATTCAAATCCTGCTGGGCTCTTTGTGTGGAGTTTACACTCAGCTCCTCCAGAGTGGATTTCCTCCATCTCTGCTGTGTACATCCCACCCTGTACTAATGCCAGTACTAATCAGCTGCTGTATTCTCTCTAAAGGCCACCAGATGGCAATAGATGTGGTTGTAAGAAGACACTTTACTGCTGAGTTCATGGACTCAGTCACTTGTTTTCAGTCATATTGAATAAAAGATTATTTTGAAAATACTTGTATGTTTAAAAATGGAGGAATACCTGAGTGTTATTGTTGAAGTCAGAGTCTCCTTCACCAAAGAAGTGCGACCATGGAGACCAAGGTTTGGAAAGGCAAATTGAGTCAGATGGTTCATGGAGGGTAAAAGTACCTCCTCTCACTTCTGCAGACACAGTCAAGTCCAAATTTGTTGCCTTTTTTCTGTGCTTCACGATTTTTGTGATTCTTAGTTTAAAAGTGACTTTTTCTTTTACTTTTACTTTTTCTTGTAACCGGAAGGTTGCCGGTTCGATCCCCCTGCTCTCGCTATCCTGGTCGTTGTGTCCTTGGGCAAGACACTACCCTACCACCTACTGGTGTTGGCCAGAGGGGCCAACAGTCTTATTGCACATGTGGGTTTGATCAGCTGCAAAAGTCTTTGTTGAGGAATCTGACAGCAGTGGGGAGGAAAGACCTGCGAAGTCTCTCCGTCCCACACCGTGGGTGCCGCAGCTCAGTGGAGCTCAGTGAAGGAGCTGCTCAGTGCTGTCACAGTCTGCTGCATGGGGTGGGAGATGTTGTCCAACAGGGATGACAGCTTAGCCACCATTCTCCTGTCACTCACCACCTCCACTGGGTCCAGAGGGCATCCCAGAACAGAGCTGGCCCTTCGGATCAGCCTGTTCAGTCTCTTCCTGTCCCCAGCAGAGATGCTGCCGCCCCAGCAGACCACACCATAAAAGATAGCTGAGGCCACCACAGAGTAACTGAAGGTTTTCAGGAGTGGGCCCTCCACTCCAAAAGACCTGAGTCTCCGGAGCAGGTACAGCCTGCTCTGCCCTTTCCTGTAGAGAGCGTCTGAGTTATGAGTCCAGTCCAGTTTATTGTTCAGATGAACACCAAGGTACCTGTAGCTGTCCACAGCCTCAATGTCCATACCTTGGATGTTTAGTGGTTGCAGTGGAGGATGCTCGTGCCTCTGCCATTGCTGCACATATTACCAGAGCCTGTTCTTTAAGAAAGAAACACTTGTGAACTTCTAAATCCTTCTTGCTTGTTGTCTCATTTGTTGTGTGCTGGTCTGTTACATTTTCTAAAACTACACTACACACAACTTTACATTCAGATTGAAAGTGTGCACACATGTAATGAAAACAAATTCCATTAAATCATTATTGTCATCTCCAATCTTTTCCTTGTGCAGTAATACAAGGAACGATTTGCTGTCAGCTCATTTTAATCTGAATTGTTTGAAAGTTTAGTGATGACATCCTGTCTGATGGCACTTTGTTTACAGGCAGCGTTTTAATCACTATTTTAAAGACACTGTGTATGAATGTAACAGCTCAGTGCTGTCTGACAGCATTAGCATTGTTAGTTACCTTAAACAGGCTGAATCCACCGCTGCACTGTGAGGATAAAGACTCTGTGTCGCTCTCAGAAAACCGACATGCCACTAAACAGAGGAAATTCCCTTCACCAACTCAAATCAGGGTCCACCCTGATTTGAGTTGGTGAAGGGAATAGTGCTCACACTTGAACATAGTCCTTGTTCTAAGCCAGGCTCCTCCTTCCTGCTTCTCCTCAGCTCCCAATCAACCAATCCTGTGATAAGCAGCTGCTGGTTAACCAACCAGAGAAAGTGGAGTTAGATCCAGTTTACACATCTGCTCAGTGAGGTTTGTTTGAGTCCAGCTCAAATTATTCAGCTTCAGTTCAAGATTATTCATGAAGCACCAGAAAACAACAACAACCATCTGAAGGCTCGTTTATAATAAAAACAAACAAACTTATAAACAGAAAATCCCTGAAAACTGCATGAAATGAGTCAACAGGTCAGAAAGTTTCTGATAAAAACAGATTTATTGTTACAGAAAGAAAACTAAACAAGATTCCTGCTGTGGAGCAGGGAAATTATTTTACTGCTATTGTTAAATAATTGTCATTATTACCATTGCATTAATAATATAATCTGGAGTTTATATTGTATTCAGGGGTTGAACAGTGTGTGTCTTTCAGAAAGGCTAAAAGTCACAGGCTGACAGGAAACAGGCTTGGAGAGTTTTGCAGAAGTGAAAGTTATTTTGAGCAGCAGGCTAAGACGAGGCTTTAACAATGTAACAGATAGCTTTAAGAAGGCCTTAAGCAGTTATGACTATTTTATACACAATGCATATCTGTGCTTATTAAAGAGTTGGAGCTCGGTCAATTAATTGGGGGTCGGAAGCTTTGTTCGGCGCGATGTCCAGACAATCTATTGTGCAAGTGACTTGGAGCCATAGAAGGAATTGCAATACATGCTTACAAAACACTTATATATCAGATCATTTTATATTAAGGTTTTAGTAGAGGTTCTTGGTTAAAACATTTATTTGGTAGAAGACATACATATAGTCTCAGTGAGCTTCTGGTCTAGTGAAAGGTCAGAAGTGCAACAGGTGAATTGAGAAAGAGCATGTGAGGTCGTGACACACACACATGAGTTAAATTTATTTAGAGGAGAGATTAGTCATGTCTGGTTGTAACTGCAAAAGTGTCTCGGCAAGAAAGAGGAACAATTTACTTTAAGACAAGAACGGAAAGTACCAGCCATGAAAATAGAAGATGATCTTCTGGGTTAAAAGCCATTGTGGTGTTGATCTGATCTATGTATAAAATGTATCTGTGACGCATGAAGGGGCGTCAGTAAATCAAACCCTGATGCTATAAAATATCTGTTCATGCTTTGATTAAGTTGGAGATCACTTGCTGTCGGCGTACAGAGTGTTCTTCCCACACGTGTGTAGTCATTAAAATCATTGTTTGACCAAGACCTTCTGGACCATGGGTGGTTTGTACTCTCCTTCCTCAATTTTGAACCTTAACATTTGGGGGCTTCGTCCGGTGGTTGAGGAGGGAGGATTGGAGGTGTAGACGGTGATGTATGGTCCGTTGTGGTCAGACAGGCAGGCGTGACCCGGCAACCAAACTGAGGGGACAGGCGCCTTTAAAAAGAGGTAGGCACAGGCCTGTTGATTTTATCCGAAGTGTGCTGAATTGGATGATAAAATTAAATGTCTATTCAGTAAAAGTTGCCGGTAAATGTCTGCTTTGATTTTGATGAGAATCTCATGACAGTACTGAGGATTTAAAAGCAGTTGGACTGCTGGTAATGATTGAATGCGGTTGGACCGCTAAAAGGATTTAATACGGTTGGACCGTGGTAAGCAGTTGGACTGCTCAATGATTTTAGTATGTTAGGGAATTTGGTTATTTTTTGGTTATAAGGTTGGACCTGTTTCAGTCTTACACTTTGTTGGGTGTTTTACTGTTGTTCCAAAGTATTATAAATTATCTTAGAACGGAACCGTGGGGGTTCTAGGAAGCGCAGAGCCCGGAGGTTACGCTCCCTCCTTGTCGTGGACGCGCGACATTGACCTCTCGGCGAAGAGGGTTAGTTCAGTCTGGCTTAACTGTGGGGTACAGGGCATCCTGGAATAAGCTAGTGGTTGGACCACTTTACCGTTTGGAACGGTACCTGCGCTTTTTTGGTCAGCAGAAGTTGGACTTTGGGCGTGTAACTTTAACTTAAAACTTCAGGGTAAGCCTTGGCTGGGAAACGCCAAAAAATAGAGCTTCAGGCAAAGTTTGGGTTGGTTGACGCTTTTAAATTGTGTTAGGGACTTTAGAGATGAGGCCAGAAACTGTTGGACAGATACTGGTTAATTGGTCGCAAAAAACTCAGGGAGTTCATCCGCTGGGCGGTTATGTTAAATTTGTCGAAATTCGGTAGGTGTTAAAAGGCCTAAAATCTGTGCAGTTGTAAATATAAGACGTCTTTGTAAATATAAAATAATAGATCTCTGTGTGAGAGGACTCTGAGGCAATGCTGGAGCTATTTTTAGACGGAGTGTGTGTGAGTGTGAAAATGCAAATGAGTAAGCAGTGAACTGTTTAAACCACAGTTGGTTTTACAAATACTGCTGCAAACATTGTTGAGTGTGTGTTTAAAATGCCATTTATGTTTATTAGAGGACTATAAATAAAGTTTTGAGTTGCCGTAGGGGATGTATAGTAATTGACTGAAGTTGGATGTAGATATATAAATATATTGAGTGCACTGTGTATACTTAAGATTAACATATTACTTTCAGTAGTAACTTCTCTCCAGCAATAGTTGCTGGTGTGTTTTATTTTTAATTTCTTGTGTGTGCGGTGAGAATTAATGGAGGTTTCAATTTTTTGTTTGTTTGTTTTTTACTTGCTCTTTTTGATTATGACAAGCATGTCTAAAATACTCTTAGGAAAGTGTGTTTTGAGTTATATTCCTCAACTCTGGTCACACTTTAAGTGTGTGAATGCGGTGACTAGAAGGTTTTGAATGATGAATAAAGGTGTGAGAGGTATTTCTTTGGTGATGTAAAGCAGGATGTTTTAAAGTTTGAAAGTGTTTTTAATTTAAGAGATGCATGAGTGATGTTATAAGAGTTTAGTTTATTTAAAAGGTGTGTGTGTGAGAGGATTATGAAATCATTGTGTGAATGATGCTACATTTTAGATCAAAAGTTAGTAGAATTACAGAGGGTTTGTAGATTGTAAATACAAAATAAGTTTGATTAGCCTGAAGAAACAGAAAAGCAGCTTGAGCTGCTCTGAGAAGCTGTGTGTGTGTGACAGGAAGTTACATGCGCATAAAAGGAAGTGACTGTGACGAGTGAGCACCCAGAGAGAGAAACAGATGAGTTAAACTTCAGGCAGATAAAGCGAATGGAGGTTTTGAGAAAAGAAATGAAGAGGATATTAATTGTATGTTTTAGTGTGTTAACACAGATTCTAGATAAATGAAGGTGGACTTCTCTCAACCTGGAATTTTGAGTACGGCGTCAAAACCAGTAGAGTAGCATAATTGGGAGAAAACAGGCCAGATTTTGGCTTAAAATCTTACAGCTTGACCTTGTTATTGAAAACACTGAAAATGTTTCTCTGTTAATTTTCTTGTTAAATCAAAGTTGAAGTGAATGACCAAATAACAGATTTTAGTTTTTATTACAGTTTTAGAAAGTTTGCCAATGTTTTTGAAGATGCGATTTGTAAAATATAGATTATTAATATCTACATATATTTCGATCTATTTGTGTTATACAAAAATGACTTGCATAGAAAAACATACAAAAAATGTTTTTGTGAATTTGTGTGAATGAGGTAAGTTGAATAGTGTATGAAAGCAACATATAGAACCAGTTCATTTACAGAGTTCGTATCAACTAGATCAAGTAGACGTCAAAGGCAGGACGTATCTTGGTTTAGTGACTTTGTCCCTGAGAGTTCATGAAACTTGACAGCTGTACAGAAATTTGGCACTTTTCTAAGCACGACACAAAGTAAAGTGCACACAATCAGAGCGAATAATGCTGCTGCTGTCAGGCCAATTACAATAATCTTCCAGTCCTTTCTCTCTTCTTGTGGTGGTGAAGTTGGTCTCTGGGATGTGAGTTGATCAGCAGCTGCTGTAAAAGACATTAACATATTTACTTGTGCAGAAATAAAATAAGAACCATCAGGATGTTTGACATGAACAACTGTTGAAATCTCCCAATTCTTTGAATCTTTGGGCTGAAGGAAGGACAATACTCGGTGTATTTATGCTCAATCAACAATCATTTATTTCCATACAATTCAACACTTAAGAGCATAAGGACCATCATGATGGGGAGACATGCCTGAAGAGGGTCACAGCAAGTCTCAAAATGGTGACGGGTTGCTCAGCTTTTTATAGCCTCTAGTGGCCCCCACCTAGTCGTAAAAGACCAAACATTAACATTCTTTCTCTCTTACGGCGCCTCACAGTAGATGTTTAGATATCTGCCTGTTTCTACTGTGAACGTCCACTCCAGTGTGATGTTGTAGTTCTCCTCGGCCTGGTAGGAGGTCTGAGTCACATTCACTACAACTGATCCTGTTGAGGAGACAAAGACAGAGAGAGAGGAGCAGACACTCTGAGAACTTTAGTTTAGAGCATAGGTGTCAAACTCTGGCCCGTGGGCCACATTTGGCCCGCAGTGTAATTACATTTGGCCCGCGAAGCCATACCAAATTACTACTAGAGCTGGCCTACTGGTATTATACAGCTAATATCTATATATATATCGTTTAGTATTAAGCCTTGCTTGTTCCATATTCAGTTTTTCAGCAGGAACATCAAAGTCAAATTTAGATTTTCCTTAATCTTAATTATGCAAATTCTCATGACCATTGATCAACAACCACTGACCAAAACCCACTGATCAATGGCCATGAGTACAGTAAGATTAAGGAACTGACCTCCCAGCCCATTGTTCCTTCACTGAGCTGGTTACAGTCATTATGCAAATGTCCTGTTTATAAGATCGGGGAAACCTGCCGTCAGCTGAGACTGAAGAAGTCACTTGGATGAGTGACGAAACGTTTCTCCCACAAAACGCTACGTCCAGATGAACAGAATCAACTTTTGGAGATTTACTTACCTGGATGACTGAAAATGCATCAAAACAATATTTAAATATAGAAACGGAAATAAAAGCACTTTTAATGTTTCCCGAAGCTCAGTATTTGAAACAGAGTTAAATTTCACTGCTGTAAAATTTTAATTACATACGTTTGAAACAACACTTTACAAATTGATCTTTAGGTTTAATGGCAAGAAACCCTCAATCTCACTGTAATAGCCGAGAGAGAGAAAAACAGCGGTGCAATTTAAAATCTTACAACACAACCATAAACGTTTACAACCTAAAATAACTTCACAAACTTAACAAATGCAAACAAAGATCTTTCACCCAAAATATTTAAACATATACTTATTTACATCATAACTATACCTTGTGGTATAGGGGGGTGCTTCTTCTTCTTTGTGTTTAACGGCGGTTGGCAACCAACGTAAAGGAGCAGAAGGGGGGCTGCTAATAACAAAATAAACTTTTATAAACTCCGTTACCTGCGTACCGCCAAAACAGTCAAAATCAAAATTAAACCCGGAAGTGTTAGTTACCACACTTCCGGGGGATGGTCTCCTCAAGTGTCAGCCAGTGTCAGCGAGCTAGTGAGTGATTGACAGCAGCCTTATCAAATCTAAGGCAAGATAACAGGCGTGTCAACATGTTGCCTCCAGTCTTCCAACATAAACCCGTTCATGCAGTCTGAGTGTGCTTCATTAGCGTCATGAAACATGTTTGCTGTAACATCTCCGTGGCTCTGCTGGACTTTACTGTCTGTCTCCCTCGTGGGCTTTACCTGTGCGGGTGAGTTTTATTTTAAAATCATATCGATCTATTTCTTACCCGCTGTTAGATGTTCGAGCTGCTTTAGTTTCAGCTGCTCACAGAGAGGACGCAGGTCTCCTGTCAACAAACCTCTTCTGTCGTGTGAGAAAGTGGATGTTAGTTTTTAGATGTACTCACACACGTTTACATAACAGTTTGTATAATGAAGCTGTGAAGAGAAGAGTCTGCTGTAAAAGAAACAGTTTATAACTGCATTACTCATCCTCCCTTACAACCTCATTTAAGTTTGCGGTTGTAAGGCAACAAAATGTGGAAGGGTTATAGGGGTATGAAAACTTTTTCAAGACATTGTATATGCAGGTATGTGTGTGTATGTTGGTGTGTTTGTTTCATATCAGAATCAGAAAGACTTTATTTATCTCCAAGGGGAAATTAACATACAACAGAGCAGCATGAAAGACAATAAGAACAGGCAATGTGTGTGTGTGTGTGTTTAAGCTGTCTGGTGGGCCATGTAGCCTGATGTGCTGCACCCAGTGTGTACACTTCTCTCTTGTCTAGTTCATAAGCTCTGCCTCACTCTGATTGGCTGCTGCTCTGTGTTGTTTTTCTTTCAGGCCACAAAAAACATCACAGCTGCATCTGGACAGAACGTCAATCTGACAAGTCGAGCTCCAAATAACAACATAGTAGTAGAGTGGCGCAGAGCTGACCTGCAGCCAGAATATGTTCTTTTGTACCGAGACAAGCAGTTTATTCCAGATCACCAGCATCCATCTTTTAAGAACCGGGTGGATCTGCAGGACAGACAGATGAAGGATGGAGACATGTCTCTGATTCTGAAGGATGTGACGATTAGTGTCGTGTCTTCATGAGAGAAACACGCTCGTGGAAACCCATCAGCATCATCAGCCTGAGTGTTGTTGATCCTCCAGGTGAGTGAGTAGAGTTGAGTGTGTGTGTGATCAGAAGGGAAGCTGCTTCCTGGTTGTTGATGTTTGTTTCTAAAGATGTTGTTGATGATGTGTGACATGATCAGCTGACACCTCACACCTGTTTCTCACCTGCAGGTCAGCCAGGAGGACACACAGAGGATGGAGAGGAGGAAGATGGAGTTGGTAGAAGTCATCATGGTCGACTGATGGCTTCTGTTTTATTACTTGCTGTGATCATTCTTGTTTTTGCAGTTGTGATCTCTAAAAAACACAAGAAAGATCCTCCTCTTCATCCTCCTGATGAAGAAGCAAAGAAGGAAATGGTCTGAAGCAAAGCACCATGGAACAAGAGAGAGAGAGAGAGAATACATTAAACTAGTTAAAAACGTTTAACTATAAAAATGACATATTTAAACGCATAGATAGATAGTTGTATGAGGGTAACATCACGAGGAGAACAAACAGAATATAAACCAGTGTGTTTCACACTGAATGTGTTCAGGTCTGAGCTGCTGTGTGGACCATTATAGTTTAATATCAGAAGCTGTTTGAGTTACATTTCATTACCCAGATGGTAACAGCTCCACACCATCTGATAAGTTTTGGTTATTTGCTTGCGGTTAAATATTTATGTAAAGCAAACTGTCAGAGAAACTCTTTGATCTGTGTTGGTTCCTCTTGATGTCAGTGCTTTGATCCTGTGGATCACTGCAGACGTTTAGAGACAGTGATTGATACTCTCGGAGTTTCTAACTGGATTAAATTGCACAGATGGAGGATTCTTTGTACGTGTTGATGAATCTTCATCCAGGAGCTACAAACTGAGCTATGGCGTTCCACAGGGTCAGATCTGGGACCAGTGATTTTAACATTTACAGGCTGTGATGTCATCAGGAGACAGAATGAGTACACACGATTACACTGATGATGTTGCTGTGTCTCCTGATGACACAGAGCCAGTCAGATCTATCTGCATCTTACATATTAAATCCTGGATGGCAGCAAACTTCCGCCAACTCACTCAGGATGTGGAGACACTGACTCCTCCTTTCATCTCCTGCAGGGTTGCTTACTGCAGTGCTCATGTTTTTAGTTTTTCAAAGAAACACTTGTCACTGCAGCTGCTTTAAAAATCAAGTCCACAGCCTTAATTACACCAATGTTATCGTCTCTGCAGTCAGAGTCGTCTTTAAGATCCTTTTACTTGTTTTTAACACTCAGTGTTTCAGGACCTTCTCATCTTTCAGATTTACTTTTATGCTACGAGCACTTCAGAGCCCTCAGGACAGGAGACTGTTGACCATCTTTTATTTATCATGCTGCACTTTATTACTTTATTTCATTTTACTTTTGATGTATTTACTATTTTCTTTGTTTATTCACTTTTCATGTAGTAGCCTTGTTCTGTTATTTATCATTTCTTTTTAATCTCCAGTGTTTCTGTATGATGAGTGTCTGATGTCCAGGTATGTGAGTGGGGATGGAGGGGTGATGAGAGGGTGTAGTGAACTTGATGTATGTGTATTTTTTCTGCTTTTAATGTGTACATCATTTTGAGTGGCTTCCTTACTGTGTGAGAAGTGCTATGCAAATAAAGTTTTGAGTGATATAATAAGATTAGGACTTGAGGCATTTATACACCAAGCACATTGCAAAAAAAAATCACAAAATGCAATTTTAAAACTTGCCCTGTGAACGAATATACATGACAAACATGTTGTGTTTTGGGTAAAATTCGTGCTGGATTCAAACCCAGGACCTTGTTGCTGTGAGGCACCCGGTGGTGATAACAAAGACCTCAGTCCTGCAGAGCAAATGTTTTACATTCTGCCTGATTTGTTTTTCTTCTCCATCATCAGTGATCAGAGGTCTGCACTGTGAACCAGGATTTAGTCTCATCCAGGTAACTTCAGGGTTAACCCTGGTTTTACTGCAATATTAAGATGGTTCACTTCTCATTCCCAGTTTAAGCTTCAGTGGGAAATCTATGCTGTGACCTTACATGTAACCTGATGTTTCTACACATTGAGTTGACAGCAGGTGTGGCCAAGATGGCGCCGAGTATGGCAGCCTCGTCGCGAGCTCCCCCAAGCAACGGCTTTCTTCTGTGTTTAATTTTACTTTTCCTTTATTTTTTCACGAGCAGCACTTGTCTCCTTGTGTATGACCGACAAACCTTACTGGACATAAAAGACGGTCTTTCTTATAACTTTCCGGAGTTCAAGTTTTGCAACACGGACGCTCCATTTGCAGACCCCCCATTCATCTCACCTGAGACGCCTTTGTTCTCTGTCCCTGGAGGCCGCAAACGCCGACGCAGAGGGAGAAGATCTGGCGTTCTGGTTCGACTGAGACGGCGCACTTACAGACCACCATTACCCAGTTTATTACTGGCTAATGTGCAGTCTCTGGAGAACAAGCTGTGCGAGCTTCGGGCACGGATCTCATTCCAGCGAGAGATGCGGGACTGCTGCGTGATCTGCCTCACAGAAACCTGGCTATCGGACAAGGTACCGGACTCCGCAATACAACTGCCGGGGTTCTCTGTGCACCGTGCGGACAGGTCACAGGATCTTACTGGGCAAAGCAGTTTCATGATCAACAACAGCTGGTGTGATTATGCGAACGTGCACCCGGTCAAATCCTTCTGCTCACCGGACCTGGAGTACCTGATGATTAAGTGCCGGCCATTCTGGCTACCGAGGGAATTTACAGCAGTGATTATTACGGCTGTTTACATTCCCCCACAAGCCGATACTGACCGAGCACTCAGGGAACTGTACAGCGCGATCAGCAGTGAGGAAACCGCACACCCAGAGGCGGCGTTTATCACAGCCGGAGACTTTAATAAGGGAAACCTGAAGAAAGTCTCACCAAAACTCCATCAACACATTCCTTTTAACACACGTGGAGACCGGCTTCTCGACCACTGTTACACCTCTTTCCGGGATGCGTACAAAGCCCTCCCCCGCGCCCCATTCGGCCAATCAGATCACTGCTCCATCCTGCTCCTGCCCGCCTACAGGCAGAAGCTGAAACAGGAAGCTCCAACCCGGAGGGCGGTGCACTGTTGGACGGACCAATCGGAGTCTGCGCTGCGGGACTGTTTTGATCACGTGGACTGGGAAATGTTTCACGTAGCCGCAAAAGACATTGATGAATACACAGACTCAGTCTGTGGATTTATCAGGAAATGCGTGGAAGATGTCGTCCCATCCAGAACAGTTAAATCCTTCCCAAATCAAAAACCCTGGATTAACGGAGATGTTCGCGCGGCACGGAACACCGCCTTTGCCTCCGCGAACACATCGGACTACAAACACGCACATTACCAACTCCGGAAGACGATCAAAGCAGCCAAACGTGAGTACAGGGACAGGGTGGAACAACAGTTTGACAACCCTCGGAGTATGTGGCAGGGACTAAACACGATCACAGACTTTAGAGGGAAAACCAGCACACCGCAGACCACGGCCTCTCTGTGTGAGGATCTAAACGTATTCTACGCTAGATTCGACACAGCGAACACCATGAGACCGGACAGTGTGCGCACCGCGGATGACGTCAGTGCGCACACTGTGTCTGAGGAGGATGTGCGGAAGTGCTTCAGGAAGGTGAACGCACGCAAAGCTACTGGTCCGGACGGGATTCCCGGCCGCGTCCTCAAGTCATGCGCGGCTCAGCTGGCTGGAGTGTTCACACACATCTTCAACCTTTCCCTCTCTCTGTCTGTAGTCCCAGCCTGCTTCAAAATGGCCACCATCGTCCCTGTACCCAAATCCTCCACCATCTCCTCATTGAACGACTGGCGACCTGTAGCCCTGACCCCCATCGTGAGCAAATGCTTCGAGAAGCTGGTCAGGGACTTCATCTGCTCTGCACTACCTGACTCACTAGACCCTCTACAGTTCGCATACCGCCACAACAGGTCCACTGATGATGCCATAGCCCTGACACTACATACTGCCCTGTCACACCTGGAGAAGAGAGACACGTATGTGAGGATGCTGTTTGTAGATTACAGCTCAGCATTTAATACCATGGTTCCTTCGAAGCTGGACAGGAAACTGCAGGATCTAGGACTGAGCAGCTCCCTCTGCAGCTGGATCCTTAGCTTCCTGTCTGACAGACGCCAAGTGGTCAGACTGGGCAGCATCACCTTATCCCCCATCACACTGAACACTGGTGATCCACAGGGGTGTGTACTGAGCCCTCTCCTGTACTCACTCTACACCTACGACTGCACAGCCACTAACAACTCCAACATCATTGTGAAGTTTGCGGACGACACTACAGTGGTGGGTCTTATCACCAACGGTGATGAGACGGCTTACAGGGAGGAGGTCAGCGCCCTGACCCACTGGTGTCAAGACAACCATCTCACCCTCAACGTCGCAAAGACAAAGGAGTTGATAGTGGACTTCCGGAGGTGCAGAGAAGTACACACCCCCATCACCATCAACGGCGCTGCTGTGGAGAGAGTGAGCAGCTTCCGTTTCCTTGGAGTACATCTGGCTGAGGATCTTACGTGGTCAGTACACACAAACAAAACAGTGAAGAAGGCGCAGCAGCGCCTCTTCTTTCTCAGGAGACTGAAAAGATTCGGCATGAGCCCCCGCATCCTCAGGACCTTCTATCACTGTGCCATTGAGAGCATCCTCACTGGATGCATCACCACCTGGTATGGCAACAGCACCGCCTACAACTGCAAAGCTCTCCAGCGAGTAGTGCGGTGCTCTGAACGGATAATTGGAGGTGAGCTTCCCTCCCTCCAAGACATCTACAGGAAGCGCTGCCTGAGGAAAGCGGGGAGGATCATCAAGGACTCCAGTCACCCCAGCCATAAACTGTTCAGACTGCTTCCATCAGGAAGGAGGTTCTGCAGCATCCGGTCCCGTACCAGCAGACTGAGAGACAGCTTTTTCCATCAGGCCATCAGACTGCTGAACACGTCATAGACACCTCAGCTTCACTACGGGAACTGCAACACTATGCACTCCACACTGTATATAAATGCCACTTGTTTTGCACATATTCAACTCTGTATATTTTATATATTTTATTTATTATTATTTATTTATTTATTTATTTATTTATTTATTTATTTTTTTACTATTTAAATTGTAAAAATGTGTATACACACACACACACACACACACACACACACACACGTAGGATAATATTTAGTATACACATCCAGAAATGCATACACTATTATATATTGTACATATATTTATTAGTTTCAGGTTGGCCATTCTTGTATTTTGCTCGTTTGTGTTGTTGTGTTTGCACATCTCTGTTGCTTGTGGGGCTCGCACACAAGAATTTCACTCGCATGTGCTGTGCCAGTGTGCCTGCACATGTGATGTGACAATAAAAGTGATTTGATTTGATTTGATTTGAGATTGACAGATTGGTCTGATCAGCACTGTTGACTCCTGCGCTTTTCTTGCTGCTTTTTCGCCAGTTTTTGAATTTATCAGTGAGAGAATAACGATCATCTCCTCAGTGTAAAGAAGATATATTATTAATGATTATAATACTAATCATAACCATTGCGGGGAAGTGTTCTGATAGCACAGAGTCACTGCTGTGAGGTAAAATGTGTTGGTTATGTACAGCCGGTAAAATAAGCATTGAACGTGTTACAAATTTTCTAAGTAAATATATTTATAAAAGTTCTTCTGACTTTTCACCAGATGTCAGTAACAACCCATCCAGTCCATACGTACATTTTTCTTGGCCCACATTTGGCTGTGATATTGTCATGGTCCTGCGGCCATGACTCAGTGACTTTGTGTTTGTGTTCCTTATTGTTATTATTCTCTTTATTATTCTTGGGCTGTTTTGGGATGGTTTGTGTTTTGGGATTTTAGATACTGGGTTCTGGGTTTGTGCTCCCTCTATTGGTCCCTGGTGTTAGTGTTCCCCTGTCTCGTCAGGTTAATCAGGTCCAGCTGTGTCTCCCACCTGTGTGTGATTTCCCAGTGTCTCTCTATGTACTAATAGTGTGTGTTTGCCTCTGTTCCTCGTCGCGTCGTCTGTGTTCATACCTGGTGTAATCCCCTGCGTGCTCTCCCTGCTGTTCTCCCTTCATGCTCAGGTTTGCTATTTCTTTGTGTAGTTTCTCCCAGTTAGTTCATCCTTAGTTCTGTTTTACCATCCCCACTTTATATTTGATATTATCAATAAATCACCCTCACATCTGAATAAGTGCTGCGTTTTGAGTCCTCCTTCCACTCTCCACACGGCTGCTGCCCCGAACCGTGACAGATATAGACACCAGTGTGGATTGTTCAATGATTTTATGATGTAATTAATTACTCTTGAAAATCAGTAATCAATAAAGTAACTGGATTATTTTTTGGGGGAAGTAATCAGTAATTAGTCACTGATTACTTCTGTAGTGCTCACACCTGAACATAGTCCTTGAAGGAAGAAGGAGCCTGGTGTTGTTAGACTAAAAAAGTTTTTACACCCCTCCAATAGCCAAACCCATCTGTTCTCTGATTGTTAAATTTGTGATTTACATGACATTGACCAATCAGATGAAAGGAAGAAAAATAGGGTCAAAATTGGTACTTGTACGCTACCTGAAACCTGAGTGCAGAGTTTCACACAAATTCTTTTTACACATACAAAACTGATTTACAAGTACAAATTATTTATGACCACAATTTGAGCCCATAATTACTGTCAGATTTTGATGTTTTCATAGATTTTTAGTCACTGTCTGATTACATCTCTGAGGTTGGTGGCACTCATAGCGTTCATGTTCTGTGGGAGAAGAGTCACATGACCCATGAACTTCATACAAACTAACCTGTGTAGTGTCTTCAGATGTCCACTAGATGGAATCAGTCCTCAGAATACAGAAACAAAACCACTGCACTGCAGCCGCACAAAGACAATAAAAACTGATCCTGAGATCCAGGATGGAAAACAGAAGCTGCTCTCTCACGCCACCGTTCCTCCACTCACCCCAGCCGGTCTAGACACTAAACCTCTTTATCTTGGACAACATCCTCCTCTCTGACACCACCTTAAGAGAGTCCATCTCCATCCCCACAACATTACTGTCCTTGCGGATCAGTTTATTGAGTCTTTTGGCATCAGCAACCCTCAATCTCCTCCCAACAGGATACAACAGCGTAGAGCATCGCACTGGCCACAACAGACTTGTAGAAAATCCTGAGCATTGTCCGGCAGATGTTTAAGGACCTCAGTCGCCTCAAAAGATAGAGGCGACTCTGGCCCTTCCTGTAAAGTGCTGTGGTTTTTTTTAGCCCAGTCCAGTTTATTGTCAATGTGTACTCCAAGGTATTTATAGTCCTCCACAATGTCAACATTGAGCGCCTGCATTGAAACAGGGGTCAAGTGTTTCTGAATTATATTCAAAGATCAGTAAATCTGCTGTAGACATAAAACCAGTTAAACTGTTATTTTAGTTTAACTGGTCCTGACAGGGACTAGAAAGAGAGAGCATATTTCTCCTGTTTTGGCTTCCCTCCATTGGCTTCCTGTTAAATCCAGAATTGAATTCAAAATCCTGCTCCTCACATACAAGGTCTTAAATAATCAGGCCCCATCTTATCTTAATGACCTTGTAGTACCATATCACCCTATTAGAGCGCTCCGCTCTCGCTCTGCAGGCCTACTTGTTGTTCCTAGAGTATTTAAAAGTAGAATGGGAGGGAGAGCCTTCAGTTTTCAGGCCCCTCTTCTGTGGAACCAGCTTCCAGTTTGGATTCGGGAGACAGACACTATCTCTACTTTTAAGATTAGGCTTAAAACTTTCCTTTTTGCTAAAGCATATAGTTAGGGCTGGACCAGGTGACCCTGAATTCTCCCTTAGTTATGCTGCAATAGACGTAGGCTGCCGGGGGATTCCCATGATGCATTGAGTTTTTCCTTTCCAGTCACCTTTCTCACTCACTATGTATTTTTTTTTTTTTTTTTTGGATCTATAGCCATCAGAATTGTTGTCTTGAGGCCAAGAAAGATGCCAAGCGGATTTATTTTACCAAGTGGATCATCATGGCCTTGCCATATTGGTCCATTTGGTTGACCTTTATTATAATTATGAATTTATTTTATTTTCAGTTGCAAACGGGACAGACATAACTGTGGGATAGGACAGGGGGAAAGAATGAAAGAAAACCAAAGGGGGGAAGAGACGGTGAGAAAGGGGGGAAGAGAGAAAAAAAACAAACAACAAAAAAAACTCCTGGGTCACCTGTATGGAGAAAAAAAAAACAGAGGAGACAGCAAACAACAAAGAGCAACATAATAATAGAAAAAAAAGCACCATCACAATAAACTAGCTAGTCATAGATATCAATAGTTACTAAATAATAAACGATATTGTGCAGCACGCAGGATAGACAACGCACAGTGTGCTTTGAGGCAGCAGCCAAGAAAGCTGTAGTCCGCGTCTGTGAATACCCATGTGTACACCTGTGTGCATACCTGTGTGGATCAGCATGCTTGCATTCCAAAGGTTTCTCCATGTAGCAGATCATTACACACCATGTAATGATCTGCTAGGGAGTGTGGGGAGCCACAGCCCTGTCCTCTATGGTATCAAGCAGTTATGGAGGAGATCAAAACTCCAGACATCCAGAGGCCCCCAGAACACAAGAGACCAAGGAAGACCCACAGAGGGGCAGCCGCGCCACTGTCCCAGTAAGAGCTAAGGAGAGTCCCAGATGAGGGCTCATTAAGCAGCCGCGGAGCAGAAGCCAGGGGGAGTTGCAGTGACGCGCCCGTGAGCTCCGCCGGCAGCCAGCTGTGCCTGAGTGACCGAGCCCCAGGCCGAGAGGCCCGGGGCACCCCACCTCCGAAATGGCCCGAGCGAGCCCCAATAAGCGGCCGCCAAGGAGTGAGCCGGTGTGACCTGCGACTGCAGGTTATCCACTAGGTTTTGCAGTTTGTACCAATATACAGTGGGGCAAAAAAGTATTTCGTCAGCGACCGATTGTGCAAGTTCCCCCACTTAAAATGATGACAGAGGTCAGTAATTTGCACCAGAGGTACACTTCAACTGTGAGAGACAGAATGTGAAAAAAAAATCCATGAATTCACATGGTAGGATTTGTAAAGAATTTATTCGTAAATTTACTGGGCAAACAGTTTAGAATTATTTGTAAGTGTATTTCCCACAGTATTTTAAAAATATTGAAGATTTTAAGTGTTATTTCCCATATTATAAGTTAGAAAATATGAAAAAGTTTGAGTTTATTTCCCACATCGTATGAGTTGCAATATGTAAAATATTCACACCATATTTTTTGCTAATAGTGGAGCCTGCCACGCAAGTGATCAGATTCTCCACCCTCAGCAAAATGAGCCCATTCATTTGTTTTATTTTGTCACAGTAAAATAGTTCTGGACTGGATTGACTCGCTAGAATCCTTTTAGACAGGGACTTACGACCTGATCAGGTCCCCACAGGTAGCCTTCTCCTCAGCCAGTTGAAATCTGGAAAGCCCACCTTATTTTTGTTCTTCCTGAGAATTTTCAGCGCTGTTATTCACTGTTGCAGGCCTACTTAGAACAAAAATGAGTAAAAAGAGAGCTGATTATTAGCTCATCAAAGCACAAAACAAAATCACCTGACAGGTTTTCTCTAAGTGCACTGTTACAAAAATAATGGGCCCCTGTCAGACAGCTCAGCTCCATGCTTAATCAAACTCCCTCCATTAAAATAACAAGACCATCCAAAGCAAACTGACCGAATCAATCCATCACTACAACAACTTCAAAAATCTTAAACACAGAACATTTTGCCACAAGTTCTTCAGGGTCCTGTCACTCCGAAGTCAACTGACATAATTTCACCTGCTCAATACACAGAAAGTCTTGTTAAACGCCACACAGTCACAGTGTCTCCTCCAGTGCAAGCTTCACTCACACAGTTCCAAGTTCCTCTTTTTCTTTTCCTGTCCTGAGTCATTCAACTACTTTGCATACTGAGTCATCTCTCAAGAAGTTGCCGTGACAAGAGAAATACGTGTTCAAACATTACCACCTTATTAACCCTTTACAGCCGATCAGAGCGGGCACGCTCTGTTTTGCGTAACTATTTTTAAATCCCGGTAGCTCTGCAACCACGTAAGCTAGCGCAATAATTTTTTTGCATATGAAACTGGAGGAGTTGTACTTACATCTTATGCCATCAGCTTGTCCTAGGTCACAGTTTCCTTCCACATATAGCTTTGCAAAAACTGCATAAAAAGCGCTTGCAGCAACAAAAACATGATATTCCAGAAACACGCTTCGCCGATCCGATCAGCTGTTTGTAACACTTCCTACGTCCATCAGCGCGAACTATCACATGACCGCATGACCTGCCCGAAACCGGAAGTGACGTCATTTTGCGGAAATGTAGTTTTTTTTACCATCGTGGCCTCATGAGCTTATACTTGTGTTTTTAAAAGTTATGTTTGACTTCATGACTTTCTGTGTCGTTTCTGGGATGCTTAGGACTCATATTGCACTGCTGGAAATAGTTTATTTTGATGCATATGCTGTTATTTTGCAAATTTGCAGTATAATATTTATTTTCGTTTTTCCTGCAGTATATAAAAATTGGTGTATTTCAAAAATAAAACTGTGAAGACACTTAAAATAAATTTCCTGTGGTGGGAAACTAGTTTGTGCAACTTTTTTGTATTTACAGTTTTGAGGGATAAGCCTCTTAAATTTCTCTAACTAGAAATATATGTTAAAAAAACAAAAACGATTTTCAGTTTTTTTGTAGTTTATTGCACTTTTTTGCAATTTATGTAATTACTATGCACCTAATGCAGACATATTATTAAAGTTTGGGCTATAATGGTTGTATTGATGTATAGCAACTTGAAATGCTCCCAAAAATGGCTCCACAGCATGTAAAAATATAATATAAGCTCTGGCGGACTTGGTTCTATGGTAGGTCTTAAAGGGTTAAATTATTTTATTTCTTTCTACAGTGATCACTGGTTTTGATCACTCAGTACGAGAGCACTCCTAAGTCACTACTTTAATCGCTGTTTTCTTTTTTTTTCTTTTTCTCTCTCCCATAACTCACTCCCTTGTCATATAGCTTCTTTTTCAGTTATTCCTCAGCTTCAAACTCAAGTGTATTTTATTAAACTTTCACACCATTCTATCACTCATACAAATAGCAAGCTGATCTTCGTTGTGTATGTTTGTGTTCTAAGCCGGGTTTAATCAATGTCTATGCATTAATCTCCACGAGCTTGTCTTGTCTTTGTAAGGTTAAAGCATTTTCTGTTTGTGTGTGTGAGTTCATATATGTTTCTTTTTCTAGCGTTTCAGACTCCTTCACAATTTTCCCTTTAAACAGTCAGTTTTCTCTTTCCCAAATTTTGATTTCCCACCTTAAATAACACCATTCCTTGTCCTCAGCCAGAAGTTAGGGCCCACTTGTCAGGTTTATGGAGATATGGCACTGTGAATAATTCAACCAGAAAGAGAGGGAGTGTTTTCTCTCTTTAGCTCATCACTAGTCATTGTTAATGACAGTGTTGGAATGTGGTCTGCACTGGTGGAAAATTAAGAGAAACACAAACATTCAACCGGCCTGGGCACACACACACACAGCAAACATGCCCTTACATGATCTAAATGCATTTCAGCCAGTTGTGCATGAGAGCGCTTTGGCAGTCTTTGAGTGATTCACAGGTTGCTTCATTTATGGGAGGAGCTGAAAATGATGAAGTCCGAAGCCTCGCTGCCCGGCTGTACCACGTGACTGGTTCAGGAAGTGGTTCGAACTTTGCCGCGAGCTATGACAGATATAAACCCCTCAGACTGCATTCAAAATGTGGGTGTTTGATGGAGAGTTGCGGTTAGTGAGAGTTTGGAGGTTTATGAGAGTGAGGAGAGAATGGAGCCAGCTAAGAAGAGGAGGATGTCCTCCCCTGTGTGGGAACATTTTGATCTTATTCCTCCCAACAAGGTATGTAAATTTCTACAGAAGATGTATGTTATGTTACAAAGTATTGAGTTGTATTTTTGTTATTGACCAAATACTTATTTTCCACCCTAATTTACGAATAAATTCTTTACAAATCCTACCATGTGTATTCATGGATTTTTTTTTCACATTCTGTCTCTCACAGTTGAAGTGTACCTCTGGTGCAAATTACTGACCTCTGTCATCATTTTAGGTGGGGGAACTTGCACAATCGGTGGCTGACTAAATACTTTTTTGTCCCACTGCATGTAAAAATTGTGTATGTTTCTGTTCTGTGTCTTGTGTAATGTTTCTTTGTATATGTGTTTTTCTTGCTGTTATTACACCCAAATTTCTCCTTGTGGGACAATTAAAGGATTATTCTATTCTAAAATACAGGTGAGCCTATATGGATAAAATTATTTCATGATGAGAGCCAGGCGCATAAATAATTAATTAAATGTGTCAATAATTAATTAATTACATGTGTCATAACTATTTATTTAATCAATTAATTCCAATTTTAATTAATTATTACCACATTTAATTAATTATTTAATGGTGTATATAATTAATTCATTATGGCAGTCCTGGCACTCCATAAAGCCTAACGATAGTTTTGTCTGAACTGATAAAACATGACACATAAAATTAGTGAAGATAACCAGTTAAAACGGTGTGTTACTTAATTCAGCACCATGTTATAAAATAAAAATTAAAGTCCAAGCACAGGAATTTTTGTTTACAGTGTTTTATTTTAAAGCAGTGACATTTTTTTTCAGAGCGGCTTTTAATCTCATCAAACCTAGTTCCTAAACTAGGTGCCATTAGTTTAGGAAAAAAATGGATTGTAAAATTTAAAATACATCCACTTTTTCGGCAAAAAAAAAAAAAAGAAATAAGAAAATGTTTCAGTTTTCTACTTAAATTGTCCAGACCAGAACCGCCAAGATGGCCATTTTTGAGTCCTTGAACTCTGTTTAATAAAACAAACACTGGATTTTGGAGCATGTGGGATCAAAAGAAAGAAAGAAAGAAACAAACAAACTGGCCCAGAACCACTCAATTTGAGAAGTTAATATAAAAGTTAATGTAAAACCACTGCTGTTCAAGTTTGCCTAGCGTGGCTCAAGAGTTGGCAATTCGCCTTGTAATCAGAAGGTTGCCGGTTCGACCCCCGGCTCGGAAACTCTCGGTCTTTGGCCAGAGGGGAATTATAGAGTGGAATTGTAAAGTGCTTTGAGGGTCTCAAAAAGTTCTATATGAATGCAATCCATTATTATTTAAACCAACTGTTAACTGTATATTTCTGTACATTTAAGTATTATTATTCATATTGCCGTATTCATTGACTTTGTTTATAGGTAATTACATTGTTTAATCACATTAAAATGTTCCTAATTTAATGTTTAAAAGCACTTGAAAAAGGCAAAATCCCATGTAAAATTAGGGCAACAAACTGTATTGTCATTACTGAAAATAACCGTATTGTCATGAGAAAGTTATTTTCTGTTATTTTCTGGTATTATTTTGGCACCCCAGGTGCTGGAATATCACTGTAATTTTAGGATTTTTTTTTACGGTGCATTACAAACACCAATACAAAGTGGTGTACATGTGAGAAGTGGAACAAAAATCATACATGAATCCAAACATTTTTTACAAATAAATAACTGCAAAGTGGGTTGTGCGTAATTATTCAGCCCACTTTGGTCTGAGTGCAGTCAGTTGTCCATAGACATTGCTAATGACTAAATAGTGTGCACCCGAGTATGATCTAATGTCAGTACAAATACAGCTGCTCTGTGACGGCCTCAGAGGTTGTCTAAGAGAATATTGGGAGCAACAACACCATGAAGTCCAAAGAACACACCAGACAGGTCAGGGATAAAGTTATTGAGAAATTTAAAGCAGGCTTAGGCTACAAAAAGATTTCCCAAGCCTTGAACATCCCACGGAGCACTGTTCAAGCGATCATTCAGAAATGGAAGGAGTATGGCACAACTGTGAACCTACCAAGACAAGACCGTCCACCTAAACTCACAGGCCGAACAAGGAGAGCGCTGATCAGAACTGCAGCCAAGAGGCCCATGGTGACTGTGGACGAGCTGCAGAGATCTACAGCTCAGGTGGGGGAATCTGTCCATAGGACAACTATTAGTCGTGCACTGCACAAAGTTGGCCTTTATGGAAGAGTGGCAAGAAGAAAGCCATTGTTAACAGAAAACCATAAGAAGTCCCATTTGCAGTTTGCCACAAGCCATGTGGGGGACACAGCAAACATGTGGAAGAAGGTGCTCTGGTCAGATGAGACCAAAATGGAACTTTTTGGCCAAAATGCAAAACGCTATGTGTGGTGGAAAACTAACACTGCACATCACTCTGAACACACCATCCCCACTGTCAAATATGGTGGTGGCAGCATCAGGCTCTGGGGGTGCTTCTCTTCAGCAGGGACAGGGAAGCTGGTCAGAGTTGATGGGAAGATGGATGGAGCCAAATACAGGGCAATCTTGGAAGAAAACCTCTTGGAGTCTGCAAAAGACTTGAGTCTTACTTGCTTTTTTACGTCCTTGTATTCTCACTTCTTACTTTCTTACTTCCGACTTCTCGCTTTCTTAGGCTGCATTTTAAGGCCCATTACGTCACACAGCGACACGACGAAGGCTGTCCCAATTCAAAGGCTGCTTGAAATGCGGCCCTCAGATGCGTCCTTTATTTCCCTGGATTAGAAGGATGGGTCAGTGTAGACTCCATGGCCCAACATATCCCAGACTTCATAGCTTGGCGGTGGGTGTGGATTATTTTTCAGAAAAATACGGCGGATGGCTGAAGCGGAGCGGCCGAAGAGTAAACTCTTAAAAGTAAGTACTGAATATTGTGTCACTTATTTATGTGCAAATGTTTAATAATGAAGAACATTAAAACATTACTGTTGGCCACATGTTGGCAAAGTTATGTGATGTTAGTGATGTTAGAACTTTGTGCATTAACTTGGTTTTAAAGCCTTTACTTTAAAATATATGCACTTCAATAGTTGACATTAATCTTACAGAGAATGTGATGATTTTGTGGATAATTAAAGTCAGTCATATATCCACAAACACAACAGGCTGAAAGTCAGTGATGCTGCTTGGTTTGCAGTCCTGAATATCACGGCATAAGCAGGATTCACTGCAATGTTGATGTTAGCTATGTTATATTGCTGCCTCTGTTCGGTGGTGTCGAGCCAAATGAACTTTAAAGTGTGTTTGAATGAGCTGACGGTTCACTCGTTAAGCTGAAAGAAAGATGCTTTAGTGTTATGTGTTTGTATACTTTCTGCCCAGTTTGATCCATTTAGCAGAAGTCAGCCTGTTTAAGGCTATTCCAATAAAGGAATATTTCATATCAGTCTACTCGTCATTCTTTCAGAAACAGTTTTCACAGCTCGTACATTTTCCTTTTTACACATGTATGTAAGCATTGAGCCAAATGTAATAATGCCAACATATTAAATTGATGTTGCAGCCTATGACACATACTCTGTTGATAACAGTTTGCATGTAACAGATAAGCAATGTATTTAAGAAGGTAATAAATGTGACAAGTACTTTTGACTTTGTATCTTCAATTTTTCAAATCTTGAGAGGGAAAATATAGGAAATCTGTGTGTAGATACTGAACCTTTAGAAAGACATTTTTGTCCCTTTTAAGGGTTCTTTTTTGTACTTTATACTAAGGGTACAACTTTGCCCTTTAAAGTACAGGTTTGACATGTAAAAAGTACAAATTACAAGGGTACAAATCAGTACCCACAGTTTAGGCTACAGAACGGTACCTTAGAGGGTACCACCCTAGTGACATTGTACCGCTATAGGTACATTTCTGTACTTTAATTTCTGAGTGTTTATGCTGAGTTTTCCAGTCTTTCGTGTTTACTGTTGCATCAAAGGACCTGTAAATTTCACATAGCCATCTAGTCAAATTAGCTGTACTGTCACACTGTCAGGGGAACAACTGACGCCTGACTCAAAAAAAAGCTGTTGGCTACAATGAAAACTGGTTATGCTGAAAACTACCTTTATGTACCTAAATGTTTTGAGAGAGAAATATCTGCTTATTTGTACTGCTATTCTTCGTGCATGCACATACTACATACTGCTACACAAGGACCAAAATCCACAAATTATCTAAAACAACAAGAAAAGGTAAATGACATATATTCAGACTTTGGTTTTGTTGTTTGGATTTTTTCACCATGTTTTTTAAAGCATGGAGCTGTGTGGGTGTATCAGAACAGTTGGTTGAGCTTTTATTCTGCTGTTTTTAACCTTGCTCAGTGGTTCCGCCTCCTTATCGTACCACATCGTAACACTATATTGTCTTCTGTGACATCATTTACCTGAAAAGAAGAACACCGCACCTTTTATAGTGTACAAACTTATCAACAATTACATTCAAGTTGTTCAAGTTTTTCAAGAACGGCTTTTCATTGCTCGCTCATCACTTTTTCTTATTGTAGCTCCATAAACAGCAGGAAGAAGAGGTAGGAAATGAGCTATTATCTATACTTTTGACATACTCAAATATAAAAACCCAATATCTTTGCAATTACATAAATAAGTTATGTAATTTAAAATTTTCTGATACTTTCTGATTCTGGCGCTGTAGGTATTCATTAGTTTTGTTTAATCATGCACCTGTCAAGGAAGTTTGTCTTTGAAGTAAATAGTCCTTTACCACAAAAAGGGAAAGAAGCCCATACTTTTATATTTATATACTTTATTAGGTACACCTGCTGGACAGCTATTTAACCCATGTGTTCAGGCTTTTTGGCACGTAAACATGGTCAAAACAAGCTTCAGAAAATGCTGATTGACCAACTCTACACATAAAACGTTGTATCACTGAGGCAAGCAAGAGGTAGTGGCTCTCCCCTGAGGTTTCACCTTAAAACTAAATTTCTGGATCGTTATGTCATATGAATAATCTTACTCCAGGTAACTGTACTCTGTCTTTAACACTGGCAGTCCCAGGCTTCTACCTTTCTACCTTTAAAACCCGCCACCAGCCAAATGGCTGGTAGGCTTTTAGCTAAGCTTTAGCTTCAGGCAAGTGGAAGCTAAATTGGCTAGTCATTCATATGTAAATTGGGTTGTTACCTGGGAATTCTGGAGGGAGGGGAGTGGGGGTGTGTGGATGAGGGGGTGGGGGAGCTGCTAAAAGCGGTGAGCTTCCTTTTGTTTCATCTTGATGCATTCTCAATCATCCAGGGAAACAAATCTCCAAAAGTCACCAACTTGGAGTGTTTCAGTTTGCCATCTTAGGGAGAAATCAACACACATGGGTGTATGTCCTTTGTTGCTGAGATTTATTGATAAAAACAGTACAAAAAATCAACCATTTGTACACATTTTTACAAATAATTATAAAAAGTGAGTGAGTACATTTCAACATTTTCAGCAATCACTCACAATCCTGGCACTGCCATGGTATCTGTAGTCTGCATTTACCACATGTGTATCTGTTGCAGTGAACACATCGCACAGTGGCATGATTGTTCTTGCAATTGTGTTTGACCTGACACATGGCTCTTTTTCCAGGGCTCGGTGTGGAGGGTTGTGTCAAAGGCAACTGTTCTTTTCTTGCCTTCTTCGCAGCTACATGAGAGTGAGCTAACTCCCTTGCAAGCTCCACCAGGAAGTCCACCCGTCTTTCCTTCGTCCCGGAGCATGCTTGATACAGCACATGTGCATTCAGTGCTGCCATGTCAATCATGTTATAAAACACGGCAACTGGCCAGCGCCGTGTTCCTCTGCGGACAGTGTACTCCCGAACCATCTGGTCCATCTGGACCATCTGGGTTTTGTGCCTCGCCCCGCGCTGAAACACAAAAACGTGCTCCCCAGGATGGAAGCTGGCTCCAGCAGGTTTGTGAGGACCTCAGAGCTCAGCTTCAGGGCCTGCAGGGGGATGTCTGATCACAGCTACAGCTGCAGTTATTATATGATATAGCTGTTTACAACTAACATTTAAACTCTCCATTCCTTCAACCTCTGCTGCCACGCTGACGGCGTATGCGGCCAAACGGAAGAAGACAGTCTATATTCTTAGCAGCATGCACGGCGTGGTTCAGACTGATAACACTACCAAAAGGAAGCCAAACACTGTCACCCTTTACAACAAAACAAAGTGTGGCGTGGATGTGATGGACCAGATGGTTCGGGAGTACACTGTCCGCAGAGGAACACGGCGCTGGCCAGTTGCCGTGTTTTATAACATGATTGACATGGCAGCACTGAATGCACATGTGCTGTATCAAGCATGCTCCGGGACGAAGGAAAGACGGGTGGACTTCCTGGTGGAGCTTGCAAGGGAGTTAGCTCACTCTCATGTAGCTGCGAAGAAGGCAAGAAAAGAACAGTTGCCTTTGACACAACCCTCCACACCGAGCCCTGGAAAAAGAGCCATGTGTCAGGTCAAACACAATTGCAAGAACAATCATGCCACTGTGCGATGTGTTCACTGCAACAGATACACATGTGGTAAATGCAGACTACAGATACCATGGCAGTGCCAGGATTGTGAGTGATTGCTGAAAATGTTGAAATGTACTCACTCACTTTTTATAATTATTTGTAAAAATGTGTACAAATGGTTGATTTTTTGTACTGTTTTTATCAATAAATCTCAGCAACAAAGGACATACACCCATGTGTGTTGATTTCTCCCTAAGATGGCAAACTGAAACACTCCAAGTTGGTGACTTTTGGAGATTTGTTTCCCTGGATGATTGAGAATGCATCAAGATGAAACAAAAGGAAGCTCACCGCTTTTAGCAGCTCCCCCACCCCCTCATCCACACACCCCCACTCCCCTCCCTCCAGAATTCCCAGGTAACAACCCAATTTACATATGAATGACTAGCCAATTTAGCTTCCACTTGCCTGAAGCTAAAGCTTAGCTAAAAGCCTACCAGCCATTTGGCTGCTCTCCGGGTTTTAAAGGTAGAAAAGCCAAATGGCTGGGCTCTGGGCCTTCCTAGTGTTAAATATGCAGCCAATGAAAGTCTTCTTTTTTTTTTACCTTAATATCATGGTGTGCTTTAAATGTTTTGGGTCAAAGCACACATTTTTTTTCTGAGCACAGAAAAAAGTAAAACTGTAAATAGTTTTTGTTGTGTGTAAATTATTTTGATCATTATTGTTTCCCTCATCTGTGGAGACTTGGAATATTTTATATATTTCTTAGAGTATTTTTGAAAAGATTTCAGATGGTTAAAGCCTGTGGGTCTCCATATGTTTTCTTATGAGTGCATACAGAAACGTATTAACAAGAACAAAAAAAGGCACACCTCTTTAGCAAATACTTGTTTTTTCAGTCACTGAAGATATAGGATTACATTGTAATCTCCTATTCAAAACTGCCTTACAGGTGTGTGTGTGTGTGTGCGCGCGCGTGTGTCCTCTAACCACATATAAGAGGTGGAAAAACCAACCAGTTTCCCTCGTAAAAAGCATAATAAAATTAAGAACTCTTAAACAGGTCTGGGTTGAGCGTCGTGTAAAACTTGGTAAGACTGGCACATACCTAACTTGCAGTGAGACTACCTGTGCCAAGGTGACTCATGGAAAATAAACTAGAAAAATTTGCATTTCCTGCGAAAATGCAGTGTGGATGCTTTAAAGCTGAAGCTGTATCAAAAACTAGCTGAAAAAGCTGAAAAGTTGCAGAAATTGTAAGAACTTTGCTAAAATGTAAGAACTTAGAAGAACTTTGTAGTCTCTTTCTCATAATGACGACTTCCCTATCAATATCATTCTTTCACCGTAAGAGACAGCAAGCTTTGGTGAGCAGTCATGGAAATTTTCAGGTCTCTGTGGAAATCCATTAAAAGGACATGACGAGAGAAAAAAGTGGTTCATTTCCAGAGTTTGAAATCTGACGAAATCTGAGCGAAGGACAAATTTCCTACCGTCAAACAAGTCTAACTCATTTCAGAACAGTAATAGGTGAGAAAACAATTCTTAAATTGTGAGCGTCAGGAGTGTCTGAAGATATACTGGGACAAGCCTTATGTCTTAACTTTGCTTCGTTAAGGAGATATGACGATTCGAATATGCCTGTCATTACAGAAATCAAGCGGTGATTTTGAACAAGCTCTCCATTGACTTTCTATGGAGAGTTTTGCGACTTTGTGTTGGTCTGAGGAGATTTGCCAAAATTCTATAAATCCCACAACAATGACAGTGACATTTTCGGAAAGCCAGCAAAAATACCTACGTTTTGATGTATAATTTGCGGAAGTTGAGTGAAAATTGAGCAAGTAGTAAGAAGTTATTCGGACATGAAGAGAAGACTGCAAAACCTTCAGTGGCACACTGGAAGCCAAGTGCATAGCAACCATAACAACCCATGTATTTTGTGAAAAATCACAATTTTGAAACTGAAAACTTTAAAAACACTTAGAGCCCCAGAGAGCAGCCAGTTGGCTTTTCTACCTTTAAAACCCTCCTACCAGCCAAATGGCTTTTAGCTAGGCTTTAGCTTCAGCCAAGTGGAAGCTAAATTGGCTAGTCATTCATATGTAAATTAGGTTGTTACCTGGGAATTCTGGAGGGAGGGGAGTGGGGGTGTGTGAATGAGGGGGTGGGGGAGCTGCTAAAAGCTGTGAACTTCCTTTTGTTTTCGTCTTGATGCATTCTCAATCATCCAGGGAAATAAATCTCCAAAAGTCACCAACTTGGAGTGTTTCAGTTTGCCATCTTAGGGAGAAATCAAATGGCCTGTAAATGGCCTGTATTTATATAGCGCTTTACTAGTCCCTAAGGACCCCAAAGCGCTTTACATATCCAGTCATCCACCCATTCACACACACATTCACACACTGGTGATGGCAGCTACATTGTAGCCACAGCCACCCTGGGGCGCACTGACAGAGGCGAGGCTGCCGGACACTGGCGCCACCGGGCCCTCTGACCACCACCAGTAGGCAACGGGTGAAGTATCTTGCCCAAGGACACAATCAACACACATGCGTGTATGTCCTTTGTTGGGGACCTGTCATCAAAGCGTAGATGTTGCATGATGTCTTGGAAGCGGTTTTGTGGCATAGTTCCAATGATCTGTGGGTTTCCCAGGTTTGCTGACCAGCAGTCATGTAGTGATGGAACCCTAGTAACCCCCCCCCCCCCCCCCCCCATTGCAAGATGACAATTGCATCCACCTCAACACAAAAGGAAGTTCACAGCTTTTAGCAGTTCCTGACCACCACACACAAACAAAAAGGCAGTTGGCAGTTAGAAATCAGCAATCATTCACACACCCCCACTCCCCCACTTCTCAGGTAACGACCTAATTTACATATGAATTTATGCTAAAAGACTACCCAATTTAGCTTCCACTTGGCTGACAGAGGGTTAGAAAAGCCAAAAGATTTGAAAAAGCTGATTTATACCTGAATAGCCCAATAATTTGAGAACATTTTGAGGTTTGAATGGTTGTTCTACGTGAAAATATGAGGAAGTAGTTAAGTTTCAAAAACAAGAAAATTTTAGCAGAATTGCAGAAGTTTCCCATTCATTTCAATGGGACAAATTAAGCTTAATATTTTAAAAAGTATAATAGTGAAAAATACCAAAAGACACAGCCATCATTAGCAGAAATAGCAGAATAGTTTAAAATTTGAACGGTGAAAACCGGCTGAAAATTGTGGAAGTAGTTAAGTGCCAAAAAGTGTACGGAAGTCCCAAGATGCTTGGGACTTTATTGTGTGGATGCTTAAAGCATCCACACAATAAAGAGAAACAGGAACTCAATAGTGTGGATGCTTAAAGCATCCACATAATTAAGTATTCTGATCTCAATATTTTTCCAAAATAATCATTTTGATCCTACTTGTGCAGAGCTAGTTTGCAATGATAAAAACAACATTCTTTTAGTTGAAATTATTGCAGTTATTTATTTTCAAACAGACAAAGCAAAAATGAATTGCGCCTTAAAATTGCAGTCTGTCTGAACACAGGCAGATGGCACTAATTCTGACATACTGCCTGGACTAATGGACTAATCTCTTTCAATCCCATGAGCCCCTTGGCAGCCAAAAGGACTTATAGTATTGAAAGATACAGGCAATAAACTGTCAAAATGTGTTTTCCAGTGTTTCTGTTTTTCTGGGGGTTTTTTTATGTGTAATATATCTTTTTATATTGGTAAACCGATTGTAGATAATTGACTTTACAAAAGGCTTATATATAAAATAAAGAAATAACTTGTGTCGCAAGTATCTTTATGATTCCATGATATTGTGTCTAAATTTTATTCATTTGGGTCTTTTCTGCCCACTATCATTATGCTACTGCTATATTATTCTTCAATTTCTGCTGGCCCCTTGGTCAGCTGACTCTTCAAAAACACATTTCTAATGTAAATGAGACTGTTCACCCGAATAAATAAAAGACATCAAAATGTTGACAAGTGATTTACAACAGCTTAAATATTTCTGGCAAGTACTGGAAATTACTTTTTGGTAATAACACACAGAGCTTCAACTGAGAGACATGAAAGGCAGGATGAATTTTTTACAGAGGCAAAAAAAAGTAAAAATGTAAAAAAAAGAAAGTTTTTGTTCATTTTATACATGTTCAATCATATCTAAGATGTGAGTCAAGACATAACATGTTTTATATGACTGATTTGCAAAATGTAACTATTTAATTCAATTCAATTCAATTCAATTTTATTTATATAGCGCCAAATCACAACAAAAGTCGCCTCAAGGCGCTTCATAGATACAGAGAAAAACCCAACAATCATATGATTGATTGTTAGATGGTAAAGATTTTGCCTTTGTTAATTAATCTACTATAATGTGTGTTTGTGTGTATCGACAGATGTCCGCCTATACAAGCTCAAAGCTTTTTGTGATTGCTGTTGTCGGCGTGCTGATCATTATTTTTGCATTCTATTTCGGGAATTTGTGTGATGGGACAAGTGCGCTAGCCTAAAAAAAACAAAGGTAAAGTATTCCTGTATCCTTGTGGTGTGTGTGTGTGTGTGTGTGTGTGTGGACATAAAAATATGATATGTACGGTACACATTTTTCTTTTCATGGCAAATAGACTGAAGCAACTGAGTGAGAAGGATAAACTGATGTAGCTAAAACAGTGCTGTGCTGAAAATGACCAGTGCACAAGATTTGTAAAACCCTGATAGTCTGCACGTCAATTATGTATTGATTATTTGATAGTGGGGTCAGCACGGTGGCACAGTGGTTAGTGCTGTTTCCTCACAGCAAGAGGGTCCTGAGTTCAATTCCACCATCAGGCCGTTCTCCCCTTGTTTGTGTTGGTTCTCCCAGGGGGAATGCCTATGGTTTCCTCCCACAGTCCAAAGACGTGCAGTTTGTGGGGATAGGTTAACTGAACAATCTAAATTGTCCATAGTTGTGAATGTGGGAGTGAATTTAAGTGCGAACAGTTGTCTGTCCTTGTGTGTTAGCCCTGTGACAGACTGGCGACCTGTCCAGGGTGTACTCTGCCTCTTGCCCTATGACAGCTGGGATTGGCTCCAGTGCCACCCGCGACCCTGAAAAGGATAAGTGGAAGCAAATGGATGGATGTATTTTTTGATAGTGTCTTTGTCACGATCATTGTAGAGAGAACTGCATATATGTTTAGAAATATTCTGGGAGATTCGTGAATGATCTCTAATTCATTTTATTCAACAATTGTACACTTACTGTTTCCGGTCAATAATGACCAATCACTAGAAATGAATGGTGGAGACAACAATTAGTGTAAATAACTGAGTTCAGATGGCCGTAAACAAACACACACACACACACACACACACACACACACACACACACACACACACACACACACACACACACACACACACACAATGGGTTCCCTAGCAACTACTCTGGAAATGTTTGCCCAATAGAGCCTCACTTCCAAGAGAACGACTCCTCTGTTGGCAGTATCATTGTATCATTGAACATTTCTCATAGATTTGGTGTACAATGCTTTTTTGAGGCCTTGCTCACAGGTCACTGGGTGTCAGCACCATGACAAGGTGATATATAACCTAAGTGAAGCTCTTTACTATGTATTTGATCACTACACTGGTGAGGAGGAGACAGGCCAGGAAACTGATGGTGGGGATGCATTAGAAGGGCTCTAGACTAACTTTAAAAAGTTAGGCGTACCGGCACAAAAGTTAGGCGCACACAAATTTTATAATAATTTATATAATATAAATGTGTTTTTCTGGATACATTGTGCTTTTTCAGCATTCAACGATTGATGACACCGTGTCAGAGCACTGGCTATGAATTTCAGAAGGATCAGGCCTTAACTTAACAGAAAAGTTAGCAATAGTTCTTTTCCTATTACAGCTACATCCACTTCTGTCGTGCCTAGGCTGCTCACTAGGGCTGGGTATCATCACTGATTTCTATAATTCATTCGATTCTGGTTTTCAAAGTCCTGATTCGATTCAGCTTAGCCTCAGACAGTCAGAAATATTATAATTCTGATCATTTATCAGTACTGACTTCATCAGAATTGTGAACATCACAGCAGATGCCTTTGTGTGAAAGTAACTGAGAATAAAACAGAAAAACATGAAGGAGATTTTCCTGGTCTGGCTTTTTATAGCCGATAACCTTAAAAATATTCTACAATGTTCTGCATATGAAGTTTAAATTTCTTCAGTATTGAACAACAGAAAAAATAGGCTTTCTTGTCCGAGGTCATTTAAGTGAAAAAAAGAAAAAGAAAAGAAAAAGACAGCAGCCACAGCGCTGTAAACAACGGTAGACTGGTGGGTAATAAGTGAATGAATAATACAGAAAACAGAGATTGGAGACGGGAAACTGTTCTTGAAGTACAGAGAGAGAGAGCTAGCTGTGCATGAAGTGTGATTTTAATAGTCATGGAAGCAAAACAGCAAAATTCATGACGACATTGATCAAATGTGAAGCGTAGTTTGCTGCTTCTTTTGCTGCTGGCTGGGGAATTTTGGTTGGAGAGAAACAAAACCTGCAGCTCAGAATCAGCGCAAAAAGACGTAATCACAGCGCGGACCGGACGCATCAGGATCGTTAAGCTCTGACAGCGTGTCCGTCTACGGGCCGTTGGGTGAGAAAGCCGAGAAAGACGAAGCTGATTCTGATGCGTCGGTCCGCTCTGTGTTTACATCTTTGTGTGGAGTCCGTGTACCTGCTCTCATCTGCTGTTTGGTTGTTGTTGAAATGGTTTTGTGAGCCTTAATCTGAGAATCTGGCGTTTCTGGCAAAACACAGTTATATTTAAAAGTCGATTCAGGATTTAATGAATTGATATCGCTTTATTCAAGCTACTCACCTCCCACTTCCACCTGCACTTTCAACTGGACCACCGCCAATCAGAGAGGTCCCGCCCCATACTATCTCTGATTGGTTTAGTCCACGATAGGGGCAAAATGTGTGTCTGTTGTTGACCACAGGGAAGGTTGCAGATTTTTTTTTTTTTGCACAGGTGCAACCAAATATTTTTTTTTAGTCGCACCACTGAAAAATTTGGTCGCACTCTAGAGCCCTGATTAGGTAAACGTAAGTACTTTGTTTGAGCCCTGATGATAGAGGAGAAATTGTCTGCATCTGAAGGTGGAATATAATCCATGCAATTTAAACCAAGAAATGACTGATGAGAAGGAATCCAATGATGAAAAGGATGGCCATGCTGAGGCTGCCATAAGGATCACATTACATAAGGATATACTTTCTTTTATACTTGACTGTAGTAGTTCATTTAAATGTTGATGTTGAATTGTGACTCTTCAGGACTTCCATATTACAGGCACTCTTCAGGTTCTCTAATTTATAAGTCATCTTTGCCCACACAACACCGTTTACCTGGTCCATGCACTTGTCCTGATGGCTCTACAATCCTCAAAGACCGCATCCCAGAAGACCAGTATGAGGAATTAATGCAGCAACGAGCTAAAGAGTTCCAGCAATACAAAGCCAGGTAGAAGATGGATGTATGAGTGGGAGCTTTCCGGGAACTGTTAGACTTACAGTTCAGTAATAAAATAATTTAAAGTGTGTGTGTGTGTGTGTGTTACTGAGTACTCAAAATTCTTTTGTGTAATTTTTCCCAATTCCATCTCCTCAACAGGACTAATTCAATACAATCCAAGCTACTTTTTGCTTTGCCTAATTCTCCTCTGCAGTATCCTATCCAGGGCGTTATAGTACGACCCTTGACTGCAACTGCAATACCAGGTAATTCAAGCTCAATATATGCTTCAGTCACCAATGTTTTAGTTTTTATGTTCCTATAAAAATATAAATGCAAATAGAATAGGAAGGCAACAAGGCCATGGTTCACAGTTGTTTATGAAGATACTGTTAACATGAAAGTGATCATAGTACTTTATAAAATTATGCTGTCAGTAGTCAGATCGAATTGGTCCCAATCATGTCATTGGGACAAAAAAACAGCACAAAAAGCTTAATATTTTCAAAAGTACAAAAGTAATGACACCAAAAGATATAGCAGGTAAGAACAGAAATGGCAGAATTTTTAAAATTTGAATGGTGAAAATAGCCTGAGAACTGTGGGAGTAGTCAAAGGACAAAGAACGGAGCAACTAGAATAATAAGAAGATTAAAAATATAGGGCAACAGGAACACAAAAGGTTGAATGCCTATGGCTTTCACCCACTGAGAAAAACCTGAGTGAAAGATAGCTGAGGTGTCCTCAAGAACTCACGTGGCAACACTTGTGTAATTTCAAAATATGATGTGAATATGTGTATTTCAGTAGAAGGACTAAGTGACACTGAAGGTAATTTTTGAATTTCAGGTTTACGTCTGTATGCTGAAGAAGGAAACAGCTATAAGGTTGGTCTGATATCACAGATTAGAAACGGGCAGATCTCACCCAGATCTGCCTGACTGAATGGTAGAGGTTGGCTGATTTATGAAAGATGGCTGCTGAATGTTTCTAAAGTTCAAAGATATGTGTGTTTAATTTGTATACTGTATACTAACTATCAAAAAAAGCATTATTGCATTCATGTGTGGCAAACAAGGCTTGATATACAATCTACATAGTCAGTACTGGCTTTCATAACACATTGTTATTCAGTTTCAGTCAGTTTATTTTAGTAGACCCTATATTTCACCAGGTAACACTGTATTGGCTAGTGATATATGTAAATCTGTGCAAGTTATGCATGTACAGTAATTTAAAACTGACATGAAAATTTGCATTATTAACCAACCAACCAAGTATAATAAAGTTTAAGTTATTGTGTGTTACATACCTAGTAGAGTCAACAGATTCCCTGAATGTGAATTCAATAAGGAGAGATAATTAGATTTGATTTATTGATGAAAATAATATAGGTAGGTGTTTTGCGGTTAGACTACGATGGCCTTTCTCAGCAGAAAGGAACCCCAGCTGTGAAAGGGATTAGAGCACGAACCCCAACATAACAAGTACAGTTCTTCTGGCTGGGGAAAAGAATATGCACGTTAGGAGTAATGCGTGTCGCTGGCAGGGCATAGCAAGCATAAGTACAGAGAACGGTGAGAAACTAGGAAAGCTCTGGTAGGAACCCGACCAGGGTTAAAGGAGAGCCTTTTAGCCAGAGGAACAGACCGCCCACCAGAATGGGTGCTGGCACTGGCGCTGGCCCTCCAATGGCCACGACAGACCAGTACAGTGTCTACCTCACTGCAGCCACAGCACCAATCACTCTGTCGATCTCCTGCTCCCTTCTCCCCTAATTGGTGAACAAGACCTCAAGATATTTCAATTTCTCCACTTGGGGCAGGAACTCTTCCCTGACCCAGAGTGGGCACTCCACCCTTTTTTTCAGCTGACCGAACCACGTAACCATGGCATAGTTGTCAACTATGTATTCATAGTTGTCCTGCTGGTTTGTCAAAACCAGAAGCAATCACCAGATTTGTGATACGAGATGTATGACATGAGCAACAGAGTGGTTATAGCTGTTAGTTCTTGAGACAAGACAAGAATAAATAATAAAGAAGCATACTTGCATCTCCCACTAGTTTGCACTTTAACAAGACAGATGACACACCTTTGGGCTGTGTAATGTATCTGATATGCACTGAATCTTAAATAAAACTATATGAATGATGAAAAATATGTATTTGCGTCAGGTTCTCTACAAGGCGGGACTAATGTCTAATGCCTTCTCACTTTAAAGCTTTCTTCTGGTTTAAACAGACAGCTTAAGGGGTGGTGCAGTTTTGTGGAGATGGTAGTAATGTTGGTATTGCTAAAATTACTCAGAGCACTTTTTAGTTTATTCATGTGTTTCTATTATAGGTTCTCTTAACTGTGTCTAATGGTGTCCTAACAACAGAAACTCCAACTGCAGAGGCCACTGTTCAAGGTGAGTTTCCAAGTCAAAGGTAAATTTATATATACACTGGTACCAAATTAATATTGTTTTTTTTTTAAAAACCATATTATTAGCTTGCTTTTTTCTCTTTGTTTCAATGTTTTTTGTTCCTATGTCCCCGATAGAAGGGTCAACATTGTACAGAAAATGCTAATATTTATATAATTATTTTGGATGAAACATTGAAGAGTGGAAGAAGTAAAAACTGGGTGTAAAGTAAACTATATGACGAACGTGACATTGATACACTCATCCATACCAATACAGCATCTACAGCAATTACATTGGGATATCATTCAAACTGGAGAAGTTTATTTGAATGGTAACAAAGAGAGGGAAGGTGGGGGATTGCACTTGTTGATCTGTGGGACCAACCCCCGAATACAGGAAGTTTGATCATATGAGGATTACCTCAGTGCAGAGCTTGGATGGATGTTGGATATCTCTTGTTCAGTGTCCTTGAAATATGACTGGGTTTAGTTTAGTGGCCTGGACTGTAAGACTCAAGCTTCTGAGTTCAATTTCTCTAGCCACACCTGATAGCCAGGGCTTTGCCCATGGGGGCTAGCTGGCCTCAGCCCGAAAAAGCTACAGTGGGAGGCAAAAGTTTGGGCAACCTTGTTAATAGTCATTATTTTCCTGTATAAATCACTGGTTGCTACAATAAAAGTCATGTCAGTTAAATGACATTCAGTTAAATATATCATATAGGAGACACGCACAGTGATAAGTGAAATGAAGTTTATTGGATTTACAGAAAGTATATATCTATATCTATATATCAATATCTATATATCAATATCTATCTCTCTATATCTATATCTATATATCTATCTCTATATCTATCTCTCTATATCTATATCTATCTCTCTATATCTATATCTATCTATCTGTCACGGCTGGCGGAGTGAGCCGTGTGGAGTGGAGGAAAAGGAGGACCCAAAATGCAGCAAACTGATGATACGAGTAACGTTTATTTACAAAGTGGTGGTGGCAAAAACAGGCAACGAAGCATGAGACAAACTAAAGGAAACCTAAACTGGGAGAAACTAAAGAGCAAACCTGAAATCTTAACGAAACGGACAGTGGAGCAGAGAGACGCAGACTAAGGAACAGGATACCAAGAAACACAGACGAGCCGACAACAAACACAGACCGACACCCACTATATATACACACACACAAGGTAATCGGGTAATCGCACACAGGAGGGAGGAACAGCTGATCTGAATACACATGATGACTGGAGGACACAAGCTGAACACAATGACAACAGACACAGACCTTCAGAATAGAACAGGAAATCTAGGACCCGAACCGGACACCAGGGGGAGGACACAGAATAACTAGAACAGAGGAAAATAATCACAAAACACAAAACGCTATGTATATATATATATATATATATATATATATATATATATATATATATATATAGTATATATATATATATGTATATATATATATATATATATATATATATATATATATATGTATATGTATATATATGTGTGTGTATGTATATATATATATATATATATATATATATATATATATATATATATATATATATATATATATATATATATATATATATATATATATATATATATATATATATGTGTGTGTGTATGTATATATATATATATATATATATATATATATCCTATATGATATATTTAACTGACATTTTTTATTGTAACAACCAACGATTTATACAGGAAAATGATGATGACTATTAACAAGGTTGCCCAAACTTTTGCATCCTATTGTACATGGGTCCATCCACTTATAATAATGGAATGCATTTATATAGCACTCACTCTCTCACATTCGCACACTGGTACAGACAAACCACAGTTGTAACCTGGGGGCAGACTAACAGAAGCCATCTGGCCAGCGTTGGTAAACGGCAGGTTAAAGTGTCTTGCCCAAGTACACAACGACCAGGACAGAGAGAGCTGGGGGATTGAACCGGCAACTTTTCAGTTACAGATGAGCTTCCCAACCACCTGAACCATGGTGGCCCACTACCTATGGGGGGAGTATACTTGAATCCTCCACCCTCCACCAGGTTTTCTTTCCAGACTTTGAGATCCAGTGGATCAGAAGTTGCTTCTCTCTGCCTTTCGGTTGGGGAAAAGGTCCTGACTATCATTTGTCTGTGTCAGGGCTGGACTGGGACAAAAGAATTGCCCCGGGCATTTTGACTATAGATCGGCCCACCAGGTATTATAGGAAAAGCTATAAAAAATTTGAATGAAAACAAACGCTGTTGTGACAGTGATGTAAACTCATACATGCCAACCCTTCTGATTTTTCCGAGAGAGAATCCCGAATTTCAGTGCCCCCTCCTAAAAATCTCCCGGGGCGACCATCAACGTTCCCTCTAAGCTGCGCGTGTGCGCAATTGCGCACTGCTGGCATGGTCTCTGCGCACAAAAAATCTGCGTTGCGCACAAAAAAATCTATCATGAAATTAAATTAAAATTAAAACTTTAACAATTCTGTTTTGCAGTGTTAGTCAGTGAGTGACTGGCTGCTCCCGTATGGGATTAAAACGATGCCACCTTATCCCATACTCCAGTCAATCACGTGATTTACATTCGTATATACGGAGCTAATCAACATCGTTGACAGGCTATGACAGCGTCCTTATGTGCCGACACCGGTGTTTTTGCTGGAAAAGCGGTGTGGCTGATGTGGAGTGAAGCCGTGTTAATGACAACGTGTACAACCATTGGAGATGTGAGCAGGACAGACGGAACAACTGAAGGAAAAAGTGTGGACTTTATACCAGTTTTTAAATTGTGTTGATAGGCCACGTAAAACCAGAGTTATGATAAAAATATATGCAATGTTTGGTTTTCTTCCTGAATACTATCGTTGTTTACATAGCTGGACTGGCCATTGGGCCATTTGCCCGATGGGCCGATGGTGATTTTTCGTCTTTATGGGCCGATGATTTTTTTTTATAACGGTATAAACAATGAGAGGTGGTGACACACCTTTGGGCTGAGAGTTATTTTTACACATCGGCCAGCTGGATGCTGGCCGATGTGTAAAAATAACTCACTTGTTTGGTGGTGGCTATGGCGGAGCTTACACAGAGGCCAGCAGGTGAATGAGGGAAAAGGGAAGCAGGAGGAGGAGAGACCCGAGGCAGCCGCCGGTTCGAGTCTCAGGTGAACTGAACTTCAGGTAAGAAGTTATGACCTGCAGTCTATCTGGGTCAGATATAAACTGAGTCTAGGTGGAGTTTATTTTCATTGTGCTGACTTTTTACTGTCAATTACAATAACTCATACTGCGTACTAGCTAGCATGACGAAGTTTCTATACAGCTGGGTGGGTGCTATGTTCGTGAACTTTATTCATAAGGTTAGTTAGTAGAGTTGCCAATCATCCCGTAATCAGAGAAAATATATTGTGTTTCGTATTGAGCTGAAAAGGAACACAGTTTGTCCCGTACTTCAGCTACAATGGAAAAAGACACAAAGCTGGAGATTTTCCTGTGTCTTTGCTGCACAGTTGCCTCTTCTTCTCTCATTCTCACCCCCTACTTCAATCATGAAACTGATCAATGATCAGCTGATCGGCTTTTCTCTCGTGTTTGTTTATCGCCCACTTTGTGCCAGAAAGAGGAAACCAGCGGATGTCACGCTAAACAACAGCAGCACATTTAAGCTTGATCAGCTGTTGTTAGAATTTATTTAATATTAATTTCCAGTATCAGCTGATGTTTGCTGGAGCCACAGCTGTAAAAGCTGCTGGTCACGATATCAGTTTGGATATCAGGTGAGAGGGAAACATGAAGAGCTGAATAGGTGATGGAGAAACAGGTTTACCTTTTAGGTCACATGAATGAGTTGAAGGGAAGTTATGAACTGTTTCTGACAAATAACACCAGGATCCTTTTTTACGTGGCTGACAGCTGGTAACTGTGCAGGGGCGGATCTAGCAAAGTTTTTTCAATCATTTCTAAACAGAAGTGTTACATGGACGAAAATTTACGCCAGCATCAGGTTATATTTAGACAGCAAGGAGCAGACGGTGACGTAATTCTGAAGGCTAGACTGTCCAATTTCACAGTCGCTCATTTCCAGGTCTACCTGGCAGTCGGGGGACCCGGCCCACTTAGATCGCGAAGGCAGGGTCCTCAGGTGGACACAGCCTCTGAATTTGGACTCCCCTGTTGTTTCTGGTGTTACAGATTCAAATATTGGGGATGGATACAAGAGGAAAAATCCCAAAGAACAACACTGGTCCGGCCGGGTTGAGTCAAACAATGATTTTAATGATCACACGAGTGGGAGATGGACACCGTACGCAGACAGCCTCAGATCTCGCCTCAAAAACCACATTTCCATAGTTTTATGAAATCAGGGTATTAGAACGCCCCTTCATGCGTAAAACAGGTGCAATACAATCAATGTTGACAGTTTATTTAACACAGAAAAGAACATTCGCTCCTTCCCGAGGACAGACACTGACTCCCACCTGTCTCCTGGAGCCAACTGTCCCCCTGCGGAGACACAACATTGCAACTACAAGGATTTCCAAATTGATTAAGGTGATCAGTGTGTAATGCTCTGAATCAAGTATGTAATATTAAATGAATATTGTTTAATCAACTGCCACTACTTAAAACATAACAAAAGCTATAACTGAATACAGAATCACCAAGAATAACATGATATCAGTGTTGTGTAAGCGCGTGCAGCCTTCTATGCTCAAAGCCTTTCCCCTCCATAGATCAGCCAGACATTCGCGCTGACTGTAGCTTTTAACCCTTATTAACTTGAGCACAACTCTATAATGAGCAACAAACTGCAATATGTGTGAGATGATCATGGTTACACCTGCAATGAAAGATCATATGATTATTCTGGTACCTGTAAAGAAAAGATTAACCTAAGGTTATAACAATCACTGTAATGTAAAGGTTAATGTAAGGTCAAAAGCTTCAATAAATGTTTAATGCAAAGCTGATTATATGATTCTGATGAACTAATAATGCAGATACTAAAATAACAGAAAAACATCCCCTTTTCATCCCACACTGGCCGATAAATAAACTTTAATTTTAAAATTAAAGAATCATGTGCTAACGGCTGTCTAAATGACTTGGGTAAAGTTTGTAGCATGCATGTTTGTTGTTTTTGTCTGCTTCCACTTGTCTTTGCACTAGGATGATGTCGGCGTAAATGTGCAGTCATATTCGTTGTGTTCCCACTAGTGCTGCCAGCGTTAATCTCATTGAAATGACGTTAAAGCCACAACACGGCAAATCTCCATTAACGAGCTACCGCGGATCGCCCCGTGCGTAGGACTGGATGACCAACGCGTTAACGAGCTAACTGGGCTAACACACTAGTTCCAACCAATGTAATTGAGCATTGCGTGGCACATCCAACATACTGTTTTACTTTACTTTAGTCCATGACGCGCTTACCTTCAGGGTCATACGTCACATGAAGACCAAAATAGTTCCAAACGCCAGATCTGAATGAGAGTGGGGGAGGTTCAATTTGCCAAGTTGCAACGACAGCTTAACATCTGTCTCTCTAGCTTGCCCTGCGCTCAGTGAATCTGTGTTCAACTACTCCGCCTAGGCTGCATTGTTGAGCGCAGATCCACTGAGCGCTCAACACAGACAGCATTGTCAGAAGGAAAGTTGATAAAATAAATTAAAAATTTTGTATTGTTCAATAAATATGTGTACCGAACGGTTCAATATTGATATGAGTATCATTGCACCCCTAATATATATATATATATATATATATATATATATATATATATATATATATATATATATATATATATATATATATATAATATATATATTCAGATAATTACTTATTAAAAGTGAGACATTTTAAATGAAAATAAGAAAGACAAGTATTTCTTTGTGCGCCCCTTTCCCTGTTAATGCCCTAACTGGCCCCCTGGTAAAACTTTGCTAGACCCGCCCCTGCACAGTTACCAGCTGTCAGCTATGTAAAAAAAGGATCCTGGGGTTATTTGTCTCTCAGAAACAGGTCATAACTTCCCTTCAACTCATTAATGTAACCTAAAAGGTAAACCTGTTTCTCCATCACCTGTTCAGCTGTGATGATTCAGTAAGGACATCTCGTGGTTTCATCTTCATGTTTCCCTCTCACCAGATAACCATACCGATATCATGACCAGCAGCTTTTACAAACATCAGCTGATACTAGAAAGTAATATTAGATACATTCTAACAACAGCTGATCAAACGTGCTGCTATTTATTAACGCGACATCCGCTGGTTTCCTCTTTCTGGCGCAAAGTGGGTGATAAACAAACAAGAGAGAAAAGCCGATCAGCTGATCATTGATCAGTTTCATGATTGAAGTAGGAACAGGAGAGGGAGGGGAGAGAATGAGAGAAGAAGAGGCAGCTGTGCAGCGTAAAGATGCATAATAAATCCAGCTTTGTGTCTTTTTCCATTGTAGCTGAAGTCCGGGACATACTGTGTTCCTTTTCAGCTCAATACGAAACACGTAATATTTTCTCTGATTACGGGACAATTGGCAACTCTACTAACTAACCTTGTGAATAAAATAAAGTTCACTATCAGTAACATCATAGCACCCACCCAGCTGTATAGAAACTCCATCATGCTAGCTAGCACGCAGTATAAGTTATTGTAACTGACGGTAAAAAGTCAGAACAACGAAAATAAACTCCACCTAAACTTGGTTTATATTTGACCCAGATAGACTGCAGGTCATAACTTCTTACCTGCAGTTTAGTTCACCTGACACTCAGACCGGGGCAGCCGCCTCGGGTCTCTCCTTCTCCCTCCCTTTCGCTCATTCACTTGCTGGCCTCTGTGAAAGCTCCGCCGTAGAAACCACTACCAAACAACTGAGTTATTTTTACACATCGGCCAGTATCTGGCCAATCCACCAGCTATCATTGTTTATACTGTTACAAAAACAAACAAACAAACAAACAAAAATAAAAATGAAAAATCACCATCGCCTCACTGGGCAAATGCCAGGTATGCCCAAAGGCCAGTCCAGCTATGGTCTGTGTGCCAAATAACACTTCAGAGTGCTCAGCCTAATTGGGTGGAGTGCTGGGAATTGCGCCACCTGATGATCAGTTGTGGCAGAAAATTCTGGACAGACCTGGTGAGGGTATGCTGGGGGCAGGGGCCATGAAGAGAGAGAGAGAGAGAGTATTGTATGCAAACGGCTATAAACAGCCATCATAATTCGTCATACAACGAGAACAGGACAAATCAACAATTGACAATGACTAATAAATATTAAAATCTGTAACATAATGCATTGTTTGGAGTTTAGTCTGTTACTGTTACTATTTTCACCATTTCTTCTTGGAGCAACTGTAACACACATAATTTCCTTAGGGAGTAATAAAGTATTCTGATTCTGATTGTTTCAGGATGACCTGCCATTATCCAATGACACATCTGCTTATCTGTATCTTTTGCTCGTTTCGCCGCCTTGCCTTTTCTATTTTTTTCTAAACTGAGCAACTGATGGCTTTGAACATTTCTTGTCCATCTTCCTGGTTTTAATTTTGCACTCCAGTATGAACACAACTTGAGGATCGCCACAACTTAACCTAATAGACCTGCATCACAAATTCACTTTGTCTAAGGTGTATTTCTGGGATTTCACACAACCGAGGACTCAGATTGTGAGGACATAATGGGCTTGGATTTACATCATTATGAATGAAATGTGCTCTATTTGGAAGCAGCCGCCCCCCTCCCCTTTCAATGGGTTGTGTGTGAGACTTTAAATCATCAAACTGTAAATTATAAATTTTAAATTGTTATTGATCCCTTTACCCCGAGTCCTAAAGTGTATATTTATTTTCTTACTCTTCTTATATTTATTGTTTGTTTACTTGCACTGCTGTAACTGGAGCCTCGTCTCTCTATATACTGGACTGTATGTAGCGGAGATGACAATAAAGTTTACTTTGACTTCAGGGCTCTCGCACTCACTTTTCACGTATAGAATTTTGAAAAAACATAGTTTCAAATTATAAGTCTGCAGCCCCGCCCTTTCCTCCCTGTGTTGCAAGCAGCAGGTGCACCTTGCAAACGGAGGGCGCCCCTACTCTCAGCAAATGTGCGATAGAAACCAATCGGTGTCTATGCCATCTCCAGTATGCGCTGGCTGATGTCAGGGCAGCATGAGTATGAGCAATTCTATTTTTTTGCCGATGCCCGTGATGCCGCCCCTCACCACGATGTTGCCCCGGGCAACCGCCCGTGTCACCCGTATCAAAAACCGCTACTGCGTCGACCGTTGTTTACAGCGCAGTCGGCCACAGTTTTTTTCTTTTACTTACTTCCGAAAAGAAAACGTCATTTATGCTATCCAATAGGCTACTGAACAAATTTAAACTTTCTAAAATCATGCAAAATTGCAAAATGCTTAGCTGTATCACTAATAAAACCTCTGTAACTTTGCTCTGCTTCACTTTAGCAGAATCAGGTAATGTTCAAATGTTAATGACTTTCTTTTGTTTTTGAATATTTATAAGGTTATCTGCTATAAAATCCCAGGCCAGGAAAATCGCCTTCATCTTTTTCTGTGTTTTTGACACAAAGGCATCTGCTGTGATGCTTACACCTTTGATTAAGTCTTGCAAGTGTCAGCTTTCTTTTTATAGATATAAAAATATGGAAATGTACTGATAGTTGATCAGAATTATAATATTTCTGACTGAGGCAAAATTTCAGCGATTAAAATCGAATCGAATCAAATTGTGGATTGAAACTATTCAGGACCTTGTGAATCGGAATCTAATCAATTCTAGATATCAGTGACGATACCCAGCCCTAAACATGACTCAAGTGCGGGACCCAGGCAAAACAAAGCAGAGTAATCAGTTAAAACCTTAATTCAATCTGGAGATATTTACAAATAATTTAAACTGTGGCAAGTGACTAATTCGACTTGAACAAACACAAAACAAGAGTGATCTTTTGCATGGGCAAGAGTCTTGACTAAACACAAAGATCAGATTAACTTGAGTGAGTCCTGTCAGTAGCACATTAAGCTAGCCAATATTACTTTTTTTTTTAGATAACATCTGTGTAAAATAAAAATTGTAATCTCAAAAGACTGATAAAAGTTAGAAGACAAAGACATATACATGTATTCCTTTTCTTACAAGGTATCTTGACACCTTTTAAAAAATCCTACCCTGCAAAACTTTTTTTTTTTTTTTTTTTTTACACCTGCTAAGTTATAATGGTTTTCCCTTTAACTTGCCTCCATAGCTCCATACAATTTCAGAAATTTTGTCCCCTCAATCAGCGTAGTATTGGTGGTTTTACATGAATCTTATTTAGTAAAGTTCAGGACTTCATATTCTTGTTGTCAGTTATCAGTAACTAATGTATTTTGGCTGGGCAGCATGGAAGCATGGTAGTTAACACTGTTGCATCACAGCAAGAAGGTCCTAAATTCATCTCCACCATCTACTGTATTTTTGTGCGGAGTTTGCATGTTCTCTCTGTGTTTTCACTGGTTCTCTTGTATACTCTGGCTTCCTCCCAGAATCCAAACACATGCAGTTAATGAAGTTAGGTTAACTGGTGATTCTAAACTGCCTGTGAATGTGAGTGCCAATAGATGTCTATGTATGTATATGTATATATATTTATGTATATGTATGTGTTAGGCCTACGACGGAGTGGCGACCCACCCTGTTCTCCCAATAAGGATAAGCACAAGAGAATGGATGGGTGAATAATTTAATTAGGAAAACCACTTTCCTAATTAGTCAGAATAAATTACTCTGAATTAAAGACTACTCCTGTTATATTATAAGTCCTTTCAGAGAAATTACCAGCAGTATTATATTACTGTGAATAATATATAATTTGTCACATCTATTGGCACTTAGCCATAACCAATTAAACTTCATTTTAAAGCTAATGTAAAGTTGTTTGGTTTGAATTCACAGGTTCTGGAGAGACAAAACTGACTATTGAGTCCTCAATGACCTGCTGGCCAAAGTGTCCTATACCAGCACCATCTACCATATAAACACTGGAGACCTTGGTATGTGTCAAAAATGTGAAGAGCTATAACCCCCATTTTTAAATGACAATTGAATTTGCAAAATGTCGTGTGCATTTTACATTAGCATTAATGTATGAGTCCTGTGTGTTATATTTAAAATAACTGAAATAATGAGTCCTGAATTGCTTCTTTGTTATTTTTCTTCAAACAAGAGTCCCGCTTGTTCTGAACCTAAACAAATGTTATTTTTGTGTTCAGTCACTTTCCAGTTTGAAAACTATGAAGCCGTGTTTCCCATTACCATCCAGCAGCCTCATGTACCAGTCCTGTATGACATGGGAACAGGTAGAAGTGTACTCTTTATCAGGGGTCAAAAGCCAAGTCCATCCATCCATCCATCCATCTTCATCTGCTTTATCCGAGGCCGGGTCGCGGGGGCAGCAGCCTAAGCAAGCACCTTTTTTTGCTCCTCCTTGAATCGCTACCTTATCATGGTGGAGGGGTTTGTGTGTCCCAGGGATCCCAGGGGCTATGTTGGCTGGGGGCTTTTGCCCCCAGGTAGGGTCTCCCATGGCAAATTGGTCCTGGGTGAGGGACCAGACAAAGAGCGATTCAGAAGACCCTTATGAAAAGGATATCGAGGGAACAGTTTACCCTGCCCGGGATAGGGTTACCGGGGCCCCGCCCTGGAGCCAGGCCCGGGGAGGGTGCCCGAGGGCGAGCATCTGGTGGCCGGGCCTTAGTCCATGGGGCCCGGCCGGGCACAGTCCGAAGAGGAGACATGGGCCCATCCTCCCGCAGGCCCACCACCCGCAGGAGGCGCCATAGGGGTCGGGTGCATTGTGTGCCAAGTCCATATTCATTTAAATGCTTCTTTATTATTTGCATCTTGTTTATCATTGCATACAATTAAGAACATTAGCTATGTTGAGGCAGAATCACTGTCTCCTTCCATCATTGTCATTTTCTCATTAACTTACACTAGTGGACCCCCCCCCCAAAAAACAAACAAACAAACAAACAAACACTATACTCTCAAAACTCTTCTTCATTCCTAGTTGTTTCCACCTGAAACACTTTGCTTAGTTAAGAACTAGTAACTGATTAGTTAGAAATATCAGCCTAAAGATGTAGGAAATCCACAAGAATATAATAATTATGTCACAATGTTTGAAACGGACTCACGTGCAGACCAGGTATCCTTGGCAAAGAGAAAGTGCGTTTATTTACAGTGAGACACCAGGTGAGGATATATATACAGTGCAGCGGGGGAAAGGGTCCGGGGCTCCAGGGTCCAGGGAGAAACAGGGATTAATCCAATACACGCTCCCAGTGGGTTCCAAACACACACTCACTCGGGTCCAGGGCAGACCTATATACACACAGAGAAAGAAGTCCAGGTTAGGGATAGTCTCAAACTCACAGATACTGATTCAGATACAGGTTCAGGTTCAGGTTATGGTTCAGAGGGACTGACGCTGATGGCTCAACGATCCAGCGAAGGATGACACAGGTCCTTCATCATAAATAGTGCTCCAAATCAGCTGGGATTGGCTGCAGGTGTGACTGTGAGCACAGGTGCGTGGACCAGGGGTGGAAGCCCGTAATGAGCACTGCCCCAGCAGAGGAGAGAGAGTGCAAAGGAAAAACAAACAAAACATCTTGCCAAACACAGAGTCAGCCACTGAGGCACAGGGACCATGACAGTACCCCCCCTCAACGGGAGCCTCCCGGCGACCCACCAGGCGACCCACCAGGCTTACCCGGATGTGAACGGTGGAATTCCCGCAGCATCCGCTTATCCAAAATGGCCGCTCGCGGGACCCAAGAACGCTCCTCCATGCCATACCCCTGCCAATCCACTAGGTATTGAACACCACTCCCCCGGCAACGTGAGTCCATGATGCGGGTGCGAGTAGGCGGGCAAGCCATCCACAATCCGGGCAGGAGGCGGGGGCCTGGAAGGAGGGCACAGAGCGATAGGTTTGTAGCGTAAACGTATTCGATGGAACGTTAAGGACAATTTCCTACAGAGCAAAACAAGACACGAGTAGGCAAAGTTCTTCTTCATGTTTCTCGTGCACGGGAGAGAACCGGACAAACGCCGTTCCTTCGCTTGACCCCAGTCGCTCTCGTCCGCTCCCCCGTAACACTGCTCTTTTAGTGAGGTTACATGAATATACATAGGTTCATTAACATATGATGTCTACATACAAACAAAGAGTACCTTGCCTGTGTGTGTGGTCAGAGTGTGACCCCATAAATGACTTCCTGCTGGTCTGGAAGTCCAGCAGTTCATCTAAACAAAAGGCACTTAGACTAAAACAGATAGATACATAATAATGTGTGGCACCCACAGGCAATGCCGCCCACAGTGCAGGTAGCAGGAAGAATGGAGGCAGGAACGGTCCTTCCATCTGAGGCTGAGAATTGACGGGACAGGGCGTCTGCTTTGATATTTCGGGATCCAGGTCCAGTGATCCAGTGAAAAACAGGGCCCACCTTGCTTGTCGGGCGTTGAGTCTTTTGGCAGATTGCAGGTAGGCCAGGTTTTTATGGTTAGTCTAAACGACAAAGAGTTGAGCCGTGCCCTCTAACCAGTGCCGCCACTCCTCCAAAGCGAGTTTTATTGCCAGCAGCTCTCGGTCTCCAACGTCGTAGTTTCGTTCCGCTGGGGATAGCTGGTGGGAGAAGAAAGCACATGGATGAAGTTTACCTGTCTGTTGCTGTGACAGCACGGCCCCCACACCTGAGTTAGAGGGGTCGACCTCGACCAATTCAATTCAATTCAATTCAATTCAATTTTATTTATATAGCGCCAAATCACAACAAAAGTCGCCTCAAGGCGCTTCATAGATACAGAGAAAAACACAACAATCATATGACCCCCTATGAGCAAGCACTTTGGCGAGAGTGGGAAGGAAAAACTCCCTTTTAACAGGAAGAAACCTCCGGCAGAACCAGGCTCAGGGAGGGGCGGCCATCTGCTGCAACCGGTTGGGGTGAGAGAAGGAAGACAGGATAAAGACATGCTGTGGAAGAGAGACAGAGGTTAATAACAGATATGATTCAATGCAGAGAGGTCTATTAACACATAGTGAGTGAGAAAGGTGACTGGAAAGGAAAAACTCAATGCATCATGGGAATCCCCTGGCAGCCTACATCTATTGCAGCATAACTGAGGGAGGATTCAGGGTCACCTGGTCCAGCCCTAACTATATGCTTTAGCAAAAAGGAAAGTTTGAAGCCTAATCTTAAAAGTAGAGATAGTGTCTGTCTCCCGAATCTAAACTGGAAGCTGGTTCCACAGAAGAGGGGCCTGAAAACTGAAGGCTCTCCCTCCCATTCTACTTTTAAATACTCTAGGAACAACAAGTAGGCCTGCAGAGCGAGAGCGAAGCGCTCTAATAGGGTGATATGGTACTACAAGGTCATTAAGATAAGATGGGGCCTGATTATTTAAGACCTTGTATGTGAGGAGCAGGATTTTGAATTCAATTCTGGATTTAACAGAAGCCAATGAAGGGAAGCCAAAACAGGAGAAATATGCTCTGTCTTTCTAGTCCCTGTCAGGACTCTTGCTGCAGCATTTTGGATTAGTTGAAGGCTTTTCAGCGAGTTTTTTGGACATCCTGATAATAATGAATTACAGTAGTCCAGCCTGGAAGTAATAAATGCATGAACTAGTTTTTCAGCGTCACTCTGAGACAGGATATTTCTAATTTTAGAGATGTTGCGCAAATGGAAGAAAGCAGTCTTACATATTTGTTTAATATGTGCGTTGAAGGACATGTCCTAGTCAAAAATGACTCCAAGGTTCCTCACCGCGTTACTGGAAGCCAAGGTAATGCCATCCAGAGTAAGAATCTGGTTAGATACCATATTTCTAATATTTTCAGGGCCAAGTACAATAACCTCAGTTTTATCTGAATTAAGAAGCAGAAAGTTAGCGGCCATCCAGGTCTTTATGTCTTTAAGACATTCCTGCAGTTTAACTAATTGGTGTGTGTCATCTGGCTTCATGGACAGATAGAGCTGGGTGTCATCAGCATAGCAGTGAAAATGTATGCTATGTCTTCTAATGATACTGCCTAAGGGAAGCATGTATAATGTAAACAGAATTGGTCCCAGCACTGAACCATGTGGAACTCCATAATTAACCTCAGTGTGTGAAGAGGACTCTCCATTTACATGCACAAATTGGAGTCTATTAGATAGATATGATACAAACCACTGCAGCGCAGTACCTGTAATACCTACAGCATGTTCTAATCGCTCTAATAGGATATTATGGTCAACAGTATCGAACGCTGCACTGAGGTCTAGCAGGACAAGCACAGAGATGAGTCCACTGTCAGAGGCCATAAGAAGATCATTTGTAACCTTCACTAAAGCTGTTTCTGTGCTGTGATGAGCTCTGAAACCTGACTGAAACTCTTCAAATAAACCATTCCTCTGCAGATGATCTGTTAGCTGTTTGACAACTACTCTTTCAAGGATTTTTGATATGAAAGGAAGGTTGGAGATTGGCCTATAATTAGCTAAGACTGCTGGGTCTAGAGATGGCTTTTTGAGTAAAGGTTTAACTACAGCCAGCTTGAAGGCCTGTGGTACATAGCCGATTATTAGAGATAGGTTGATCATATTTAAGATTGAAGAATTAATTAATGGCAGGACTTCTTTGAGCAGTTTTGTAGGAATGGGGTCTAAAAGACACGTTGATGGTTTGGAGGAAGTAATTATTGAAGTTAACTCAGAAAGATCAATTGAAGAAAAAGAGTCTAACTTAACATCAATGGTACTAAGAGTAGCTCTAGATATTATTACATCTGTGGCAAATGGCAAGGCAAGGCAAATTTATTTGTATAGCACAATTCAACAACAAGGTGATTCAAAGTGCTTTACAGAGACATTAGAAACAAAAACAAATAAAAAGCATGATTTAAAATTGATTAAAACAAGCAAACAAACAAACTAACTAAACACACACATTCACATTCACACCTGTTCGCGCGATCTGAACCCTTATCATAAGGGGAGCTACCAGTCCTTCTGTGGACGAGCTAATTTCTATTTTAAATTCCCTGAATTTAAAATACTCTCTAGACCCAGTCTAGACCCAGCTGGGGAGCTACCTAGAGCTCTAAACCCACTTAACAAACAAACAAACAAAACAGTATATAAAATCAGTAGTTAATGTAAGTTTTGAAATTTAAGCTTAAAAGTGTGGATTTGGTGCTTTATTCAAATGCAACTGAGAATAGGTGAGTCTTCAACCTGGATTTAAATAAACTGAGTGTTTCAGCTGATCTGAGGCTTTCTGGGAGTTTGTTCCAGATATAAGGAGCATAAAAGCTGAATGCAGCTTCTCCGTGTCTGGTTCTGACTCTGGGAACTGATAAAAGACCTGATCCAGATGACCTGAGGGATCTGGAAGGTTCATACTGGGTCAGGAGGTCACTGATGTATTTTGGTCCTAAACCATTCAGAGCTTTATAGACCAGCATTAGAACTTTAAAGTCTATCCTCTGACGGAAGGGCAGCCAGTGTAAAGACCTCAGAGCTGGACTGATGTGGTCCACTTTTTTGGTCTTAGTGAGGACTCTTAGTGAGGACTCGAGCAGCAGATTATTGGTAATTTTTTCTCTAATGATAAAAATTTTATTTGTGAAGAAGTTCATGAAGTCATTACTAGTTAACGTTAAAGGGATGGTTGGCTCAAAAGAGCTCTGACTTTTTGTCAGCCTGGCTACAGTGCTGAAGAAAAACCTGGGGTTGTTCTCATTTACTTCAATCAGTGATGAATAGTAAGATGTTCTGGCTTTGCGGAGGGCTTTCTTATAAAGCAGCAAACTATTTCTCCAGGCTAAATGATGATCCTCTAGATTTGTGACACGCCATTTCCTCTCCAGATTACGAGTCATCTGCTTTAGGGTACGTGTTTGAGAATTATACCACGGAGTCAGGTACTTCTGATTTGAGGACTTAGTTTTCACAGGAGCTACAGTATCCAGAGTCGTACGTAGTGAGGAGGTGAAATTATTAACAAGATAATCGACCTCTGTTGGGGTAGCGTTCAGATAGCTGCTCTGCTCTGTGTTGGAACAGGGCATTGGAGATGATAACAGAGGGTGGATTATATTCTTAAACTTAGTTACAGTGCTTTCAGAAAGACATCTACTTTGATAAAGTCTACTCTTCACCGCTGTGTAATCAATTATTGTAAAAGTAAATGTTATCAGGAAATGATCAGACAGGAGAGGGTTTTCAGGAAACACTGTTAAATGTTCAGTTTCTATGCCATATGTTAAAACAAGATCTAGAGCAGGGGTGCTCAATCCCAGTCCTCGAGAGCTACTGTCCTGCAGCTTTTAGATGCATCCTTGTTCCGACACAGCTGAATCAAATGAATGGCTTGTTATCAGGCCTTTTCCAAACTTGATGGCATGCTGAAGAGGTAATCAAACATTTGATTCAGCTGTGTTGGAGTAGGGATGCATCTAAAAGCTGCAGGACAGTAGCTCTCGAGGACTGGGATTGAGCACCCCTGATCTAGAGTGTGATTAAAGTGGTGGGTGGGTTCTTTTACATTTTGAGAGAAACCAATTGAATCTAATAACAGATTAAATGCCATGTTGAGGCTGTTATTTTTTGCATCTACATGGATGTTAAAATCACCGACAATAATTATTTTATCTGAGCTCAGAACTAAATTAGATATAAAGTCTGAGAAATCAGACAGAAACTCTGTGTAAGGCCCAGGTGGACGATAGATGATAACAAGTAAGACTGGTTTCTGAGTTTCACAGCTGGGGTGGACAATGTTAAGCATCAGGCTTTCAAATGAATTGAAAGTCTGTCTTGGTCTTTCATTAATTAATAGGCTGGTGTGAAAAATTGCTGCCACACCGCCCCCTCGGCCTGTGCTTCGAGATTTCTGGTTGTTAGAATGACTCGGGGGTGTTGATTCATTTAAACTAACATAATCATCCTGCTGCAACCAGGTTTCTGTAAGGCAGAGTAAATCAATTTGTTGATCAATTATTAAGTCATGTACTAACAGAGACTTGGAGGAGAGAGACCTAATATTTAATAATCCACATTTCACTGTTTTACTGTTTGGTTCAGATGTGAATACTGTATTGTTCTTTCTTTGTAATTGTTTATGTTTAAGTTGTTTGTTGCTGGTTTTTAGTTTGTTTTTTGTCTTTTTGGAAGCTGACACAGTCTCTATGGAGATGGGTTTTTGGGGGGGTAGCAGGAGGAGAGAAGCTGCAGAGAGGCGTGTAAGACTGCAACTCTGCTTCCTGGTCCCAACTCTGGATAGTCATATTTTGGGGGGTTTAATAAATTTGTCCATATTTCTAGAAATGAGAGCTGCTCCATCCAAAGTGGGATGGATGCTGTCTCTCCTAACAAGACCAGGTTTCCTCCAGAAGGTTTGCCAATTATCTATGAAGCCCACATAGTTTCTGGGACACCACTCAGACAGCCAGCAATTTAAGGAGAACATGTGGCTAAACATGTCACTCCTGGGGCCTGTTCTTCGTACCTCGCTAAGTAAGTTAGCTGGATTTGATTGTTGACGATTTCGCGTGATCTTGGATCGATCGCGGCCACGCAGGTATGTCCGCTTCATTTATACGAAAGCAACAGCGATATTCCACCACTGTTTCACCATAAATAAATAACATCAATGTAACTAAAGATAATGCAGCACTTGATCCTTTTATTGATGTCACACAGATACATACAGGTCATTTCCTAAAAAAGGGAAATGTACTATTAACATTCTATTACATGTATGTGATTATTACAGATGTAATTCATATTTCAGAGTAGTAATTGTAAATTACTTCGTGTAATCAAGATGAGAGACCACGGCTATAAAAGCGAAGGTGGATTTGGGAAGTCTGTCGCAGCCATGTCCTGTCCGTTTACGCGAGCCACCCATTGCGGAAGGTGCAAGATTGATAAGGAGAGTCCTCAGAATCGAGCGTATATTGCGGGATAGACAGGATCCTTTAGCTCAGCGCGACAGTGTGCTCATTGAGAGATATCGATATTCCCGTGAGGGTATTATTCACTTAACCAACTTGTTGACGAGGGGGTGCAGGACCACCACCTGTCGTTTTTTTTGCTCTGCCCTTTTCTTGGTTGCTGTTATGAACAAACAAACAGATTATTTCAGGGTCTCTTTCCAAGAGACGAAAAGCAATATAAGTGATAAATATTACCATTCTGTAGAATATTCTTATATTTCACTTTTACTTGTTCCCATGTTCTAGTGGGTCCTGTTGTGGCTCTAATGTGAAAGGGGATATAATATAACATATTTTAATATAATGTAATATAATATTGGATAATATAGTGTAATATAATAAATCTATAAATAAATAATAAAGTGACTGAATAGTGGTATTGTCATGCGCTTTGGGTGCCTTGAAAAGCGCTATATAAACCCACTCCATTATTATTGTTATTATTAAATTACTTACGAGTTTAATTTGTCAGCAACTTTCTGCCAGCCCTCTCTCCTTGCTTTTGCAGCCTTTGCAGTGTTCCCTTGCGTTTTAATTAAACTCTGAAACTCCTGAAATCCCGCACTCAAGAGTTCTTGCTCTGCTGCCGGAAAATACCGAGTGCGCCCCTTCGACATTTTCGCCGACCAATCAGCGGGTTGCCGATCAATGTTTCTACTATCGATGCGTAGCCCCTTTTACGACACCCAGTGATGTCACATTACTGCGTCCAGCTGTACTAATCGTCAACAACAGGTGTGTTCGGGGAACCGGATTAGCGAGCTCACGGTTAGCGCGATGGTTTGGTCTTGGATGTGTCATTTGATCTTGGATGTAGTAAGCAACGTATGAAGAACGGGCCCCTGGTCTGATTGGGGAGGGGACCAGAGAAAACTACAGAGTCCGACATTGTTTTGGCAAAGTTGCACACCGATTCAATATTGATTTTAGTGATTTCCGATTGGCGTAACCGGCTGTCATTACTGCCGACGTGAATTATGATCTTACTGAATTTACGTTTACCCTTAGCCAGCAGTTTTAAATTTCCTTCAATGTCGCCTGCTCTGGCCCCTGGAAGACAATTGACTATGGTTGCCGGTGTCTCTAGCTTCACATGTCTGAGAACAGAATCGCCAATTACCAGAGTTTGACCCCCAGCAGGTGTGTCGCCGAGTGGGGAAAAACGGTTAGACACATGAATGGTGGTGTACCTGGGGCTTCTGTTTAGGACTATGCTTCCTCCTCACCGTGACCCAGCCGCCCTCTTTCCCCAGCTGCTTGGGATCTGCCGGGGAACAGCTAGCGGGGCCTATGCTACGAATGAAGGGTGCGAAGCCAAGTCTCCAATTCAGTAATCCTGGCCTCCAGCTGCAAATATGCTACATTTGTTACAGATATCATTACTGCTAAAGGAGGCCGAGGAGTAACTAAACATCTGACCCAATGAGTAAGAAAGTGCAGGAGGGACAGGTGAAGTAGCCATGGTGCTAATGAGTCGAGTTTCTTAAAATGACTAGTCCCAGTAACAAAGGCGCTTGTCGACTTAGAAATTGAGGGAAACTCACAACAGACCTGGCAGAACATCATGTTATTTAGCTCGTCATATTCCAGCCACATAAATTATTTTGTCCATGAAATCAAAAAAGCTGTGCTTTCCTTTTGCCTCATAGTCTGAGTTGTCATAACTTTTCCGATTTGTGGTAAGCTTTTCTTTGGCTGCCCCTTCTTCACCCTGACCTGTCTTGTTTGGCTCTGCAGAACTAAAATACCTGTGTAAATCCATCTGCTTTTACACACATACTTACATAACGATCAGCAAGTCTCTGCACGATCAACCTCTATCACATTTAAGCTTGCTGCAGGAGATTTCACTTGTCATGTTTGATAGTAAGCTAACGATTGATAAGAAGATGCCAAAGGAATTGGTGCGCAATTAATCTGTGACTTACCAATCAGTGCTGCCACTCTCTATACACAGTTAACATATTTCCAATGTAACATACGAAATAAAAAAAACCCTCACTATAGGGTTTGACAAAGTCTTTCAGTTACAATGTTCCTATTACATATTATTATTATTATTATTATTATTATTATTATTATTATTATTATTATAATTAATAAAAAGAATCTGTTTATTGTATAAGATTAAAATAAAATGATAAACTTTAAGGGAAATGTTTACTGAGGTTATAAATCAAGTGAGCATAAGGGTAATGTTTTGAGACTTTATTACCAGTGTTGGGAAGGTTACTTTTAAAAAGTATTCCCACTACAGTTTACAGAATACATGCTCCAAAATGTATTTTGTAACGTATTCTGTTACATTACTCAATGAGAGCAACGTATTTTGAATACTTTGGATTATATTAATATATTATCAAGCTTTTTACAACTACATGAATGAACTATTGCTGTGTGATTTCTAATTTTTAATGAAGGATACTCACCATACCAACACCAACTAGATTTTTAAATCTTAATATAAAATGAGTAACACTAGGGTGGGCATTAGGTAAGGCTGCACTTTTTGCTGCCTTCTCGTATAGAAAACTATTTTGCGCATGTATAAAACAGGTCTGCGGCTCCAAACTGTAGTTAAGGGACATCCGGCTAATACATTTGGTTCTGTGTCTGGCTCATTACCGAAAAATAGCTTTACTTTGTTGTATGGGTCAACTTTGCTAGCGAGAGACAAAGAGAGGCGTTGAAAGGCTGCTCAAACGGAACCTACTGTTTCGTAGGAAAACATGAACACAGTGTACAGTCTAGTCTTAACAGCTTACTTACAACTGGGCTCGTCAGTCACTCATTTTGGCTGCAGTGGTAAATATTATATTTACATGCTTGCATCTCCCGTTTCTGGTCATTGACAACTCGTACTTTTCGACTCTCCTTTTTCTCTCTCCCTTGCGCTCACAGACACATAACGGGTATGGCAGTCCATTCTCCCGGCAGACTACACTGCCCATGAGGCGACATTCTTTAGGGCTATGCCTGTAACACTCTGCCTGTTGCCTTCATATTAAATCATTTCTAATGCAATGGAATAATGCAAACTAAAACTACATAATAATTTCACAATCTTTAATTAGGGGTATAACATGGCATAAGATAATATAATAATCTCACAGTGCCCACAACTTAATATTTTGTTGCACAACCTTTTGAGGCAATCCCTGCAATCAAACAATTCCTGTAACTGTCAATGAGACTTCTGCACCTCTCAGCAGGTATTTTGGCCCACTCCTCATGAGCAAACTGCTCCAGTATTTTCTGGTTTAAAAGGTGCCTTTTGCAGACTACATGTTTCAGCTCCTTCCAAAGATCCTCAATGGGATTGAGGTCAGCGCTCACAGAAGACCACTTTAAAATAGTCCACTGTTTTCCTCTTAGCCATGGGTGTTTTTAGCTGTGTGTTTTGGGTCATTGTCCTGTTGACCTGCGACTGAGACCAAGCTTCCTGACACTGGCCAGCACATTTCTCTCTAGAATCCCTTTTTTTTTTTTTTTTTTTTTTTTTTTAAGTGACATCAGAAAAAGCAGCATGTGACATCACGTGATGGCGGAGCTTCAGTTCATCCTTTGTCATTTTTTTTTTTTTTTTTTTTAATAGGACAGGGGGAGAGAAAGAAAGAAAACCAAAGGGGAGAAGAGACGGTGAGAAGGGGGGGAAGAGAGAAAAGAACAAACAACAAAAAAAAAACTCCTGGGTCACCTGTATGGAGAAAAAAAAAACAAACAAACAGAGGAGACAGCAAACAACAAAGAGCAACATAATAATAGAAAAAAAAAGCACCATCACAATAAACTACCTAGTCATAAATATCAATAGTTACTAAATAATAGACGATATTGTTCAGCACACAAGATAGACAGCGCACAGTGTGCTTTGAGGCAGCAGCCAAGAAAGCTGTAGTCCGCGTCTGTGAATACCCATCTGTACACCTGTGTGCATACCTGTGTGGATCAGCATGCTTGCATTCCAAAGGTTTCTCCATGTAATGATCTGTTAGGGAGTGTGGGGAGCCACAGCCCTGTCCTTTATGGTATCAAGCGGGTATGGAGGAGATCAAAACTCCAGACATCCAGAGGCCCCCAGAATACAAGAGACCAGGGAAGACCCACAGAGGGGCAGCTGCGCCACTGTCCCAGTAAGAGCTAAGGAGAGTCCCAGATGAGGGCTCATTCAGCAGCTGCGGAGCAGAAGCCAGGGGGAGTTGCAGTTGCCTGTGGGCTCCGCCGGCAGCCAGCTGTGCCTGAGTGACCGAGCCCCAGGCCGAGAGGCTGGGGGCACCCCACCTCTCTAGAATCCCTTAATAGTCTTGAGATTTCATTATACCCTGCACAGATTCAAGACACCCTGTGCCAGATGCAGCAAAACAGCCCCAGAACATAACCGAGCCTCCCCCATGTTTCACAGTTGGGACAGTGTTCTTTTGTTGATATGCTTCTTTTTTCCATCTGTGAACATAGAGCTGATGTGCCTTGGCAAAAAGTTCAATTTTGGTCTCATCTGTCCACAGGGCATTCTCCCAGAAGATTTGTAGCTTGTCAACATGTAGTTTGGCATACTCCAGTCTGGCTTTTTTATGATTTGTTTTCATCATTGGTGTCCTCCTTGGTCGTCTCCCATGTAGCCCACTTTGTCTCAAAAAGTGACGAATGGTGCACTGATGTTTCTTGCGCATGAAGTTCAGCTTGGATGTCTTTAGAAGTCTTCCTGGGCTTTTTTGTTACCATTTGGATTATCCGTCTCTTTGATCTGTCATCAATTTTCTCCTGCGGCCACGTCCAGGGAGGTTGGCTACAGTCCCATGGATCTTAAATTTCTGAATAACATGTGCACCTGTAGTCACAGGAACATCCAGCTGCTCAGAGATGGTCTTATATCATTTACCTTTAACATGCTTATGATTATCTTTCTAATCTCCTGAGACAAATCTTTCTTTTGCTTCCTCTGGTCCATGTTGAGTGTGGTACACAACATGTCACAAAACAACACAGTGATTACCTGGAGTCCTATATATAGGCCTACTGACTGATTACAAGATTATAGACACCTGTGATGCTGATTAGTGGACACACCTTGGATTAACATGCCCCTTTGGTCACATTATTTCCATTCTTTTCTAGGGGTACCATCATTTTTGTCCAGGCCTGTTTCATGCATTTATTTTTTAAGTAATTCACTTGAAGCATGGTTGTGTCACGGCTGGGGCAGCGGTTGTGTCACGGCTGGGGCAGCAGTCGTGTGGTTGAATGAATGAGGATCCAAGATGCAGATGGCAGTGGAGATGTGAGTGGAGCTTGATTTACAGTGAAAATAACAAAGGTGAGGACAGAACTGAACATAAACCTAAACTGGGAAAAACTAACAAACAAACCTGAAAACATAAGGACACCGGGAGATATGCAGAGATGGCAGATGAAGAAGGCTGGGCAGAGAGACGCGGAGAAACACTGAATTAACACGGAGTCACACAGAGGATTTACTGAGAAGCACAGACGATGCAACGAGGAACACAGGCAGACACACACTATAAATACACAGAAGGTAATGAGGGAATGGCACACAGGAGGGGAATACAGCTGAACCTAGTTCACCAGACGAGACACAAACCTTCAAAGTAAAACAGGAAACAAACAGTCTGTTTTACAACACAAACACAGGGACACGAACAGAGCAGAGAGGACAGACACAGGTAAGGCTGATAAAACACTAAACTCCAGGTTCAACCCTAAACTAATACAAAATCACAATTAACACAAAACACATGATGAAATCCAAAGGAAACAAAACGCTGGGTCAAAATGACCAAGGCTCATGACAGGTTTAAAAGCAGGGTTTGACTGTCATTGTTTAATATTTATAGATTTTTTATTTATTATTACTTTTGTCAGATTAAAGTTATTTCTTTGACCATTGTGAGTTTTTTGATTGACCAAAGGTTACCAACTATTTTGTCAACAAAGTAACTGTATTCTCAATATCGCCTTTTTAAACGGTAACTGTAACGGAATACAGTTACTGATATTTTGTATTTTAAATACATAACGCTGGTACATATACTCCCCAACACTGTTGAATACATTAGATTTTTTTTAAACCGGAGAATGCACCCACTGCTGGTTATTAGAAGGAATGCACATTTAATTTAGTTTGAATGATTCAGAAATGATTCAGGGCTTTCGCTTTGGTGGCCTCAGAATCTCATCTCTGATTTTGCGGATGATGTGGTTCTGTTGGCTTCATCGGGTGAGGGCCTCCAGCTCGCACTGGAACGGTTTGCAGCCGAGTGTGAAGCAGCGGGAATGAGGATCAGCACCTCCAAATCTGAGGCCATGGTTCTCAGCCGGAAAAGGGTGGAGTGCCCACTCCGGGTCGGGGATGAGTTCCTGCCCCAAGTGGAGGAGTTCAAGTATCTCGGGGTCTTGTTCGCGAGTGATGGGAGAAGGGAGCCGGAGATCGACAGACAGATTGGGGCTGCAGCTGCTGTAATGCGGACGCTGCACCGGTCCGTCGTGGTGAAGAGGGAGCTGAGTGTAAAAGCGAAGCTCTCAATTTACCGGTCGATCTACGTCCCTACCCTCACCTACGGCCACGAGCTGTGGGTAGTGACCGAAAGAACGAGATCGCGGATACAAGCGGCAGAAATGAGCTTCCTCCGAAGGGTGGCTGGCCTCTCCCTTAGAGATAGGGTGAGAAGTTCGGCCATCCGGGAGGGGCTCAGAGTAGAGCAGCTGCACATCGAAAGGAGCCAGCTGAGGTGGTTTGGGCATCTGACAAGGATGCCCCCTGGGAGCCTCCTGGGTGAGGTGTTCCAGGCATGTCCCACCGGGAGGAGGCCCCGGGGCAGACCCAGGACACGCTGGAGAGATTATATCTCTCGGCTGGCCTGGGAATGCCTTGGTGTTCCCCCGGATAAGCTGGAGGAGGTGGCTGGGGGGAGGGAGGTCTGGGCCTCTTTGCTTAGGCTGCTGCCCCCGCAACCCAGCCTCGGATAAAGCGGATGAAGATGGATGGATGATTCAGAAATCTAATGCTACTCTGTGCCATTACTAGTAATCCATCTTTTATAACAATATTCTCTGTATACTTCTGTTTGTTAGATATCAGCTCTCAAGTTACCATTGTCACAAAGACCTTCCTGCGCTACAAACAACTGAGGGTGTTGTTGGATAGTATCCGGACATTCTATAGTAACATAAAAGTGATTATTGCAGATGACAGCTTAGAACCAGAGAGCATTACTGGAGAAAACATCCAGCATTACATCATGCCTCCAGCACAGGTATGGACATGCAATAATTTCATGATTTATGAGTATTTAGCAATATTTTGGACTAAAATTACATTTATAGAACATAAGATATGCAATTGTCAATTCAATTTATGGAAGATTTATCAAGTACAATTTCAGTTAAACCATCAAACCAGGTACCATTCCAATATATGAATTTGGAATGTTTCTTTTTTTCCTCAGGGCTGGTTTGCAGGCAGAAATCTGGCTGTGTCACAGGTTACCACCAAGTACTTCTTGTGGGTGGATGATGACTTTTTGTTTTCTGAGAAGACAAAGATAGAGAAACTTGTGGAGGTGATGGAGGCAGTCCCAGAACTAGATATGGTAAGGATAAAATAGCTTGTGTTGGATCGTTCAGTTTGTTTTAACTGGTTTAAGTAGAACTGTAACATCTACAGTAGTATGCTGATGACCCTAACGTTGTACTTTTAGAATATGCAGCCTTTGTTGTTCACCTAGGTTTTTGTATTCAGGTGGCAAAAACTAACAATTCTAACTGACACAGAGAAAAATTATTTTCAAGATTCAAGAATTAGGGTGAAGGGGTTGGGATGGTATTTTTACAGGTGATACCGTACACTTAATGAGTTAAAAAAGAAGGGGAAAAGAGGAAGAGAGCTGAGTATGTAACAAACTGAGATGGTCTTTTGTTTTCAAAAGTAATTTAAGATTATTCTTCTCAATCACCAGGTTTGAACATCTGTTACATCTGTTTAGGGTTGACTTTATAATGAGTTGTTTGGTTTTTCTCTAATTAGGTTGGTGGGTCAGTGCAAGGGAACAAGTTTCACTTTTCTATTCTGTATGAGGAAGGAGATGAAAACGAAGGTGGCTGCCTCTACAGGAAGTCTGGTGGTAAATTCCATTCCCTTCCTAGTTACCCACAATGCCATTTGGCCAGTGGAGTGGTCAACTTCTTCCTGGCTCGTACAGATGCCATGCAGGGGGTGAGATTTGACCCGAAGCTCCAGCGAGTAGCACATTCAGGTAAGTCCAGATCTCAAAACAGTTTACATTGAAAATTGCAGTATAATTTTTTGTCAAATGGCAAATCTCTCTTTCTGACTTTAGAGTTCTTCATGGATGGCCTGGGCTCTTTGATGGTTGCCTCATGTGGTGATGTGACAATTGACCATCAACCTAAAACAGAAGAAAACCGTAATCCTACCTACAACAAATTCAGAAGCCCTGGAAGAAATGATGCAAAATTCAAACTGCAGCTTCACTTTTTCAAAAACTACCTTAAGTGCATTAGATATGGATAGAAGACTATAAACGAGCATAAGGGTCAGTTGTTGTCATACATGTTGCACTTCATCTGAACATTTTCTTATCTTTCATTTTTATTGTTTTGTCATTGTTCCAGAATTGACAGAGCTTGGGATTATAAGTGAAAATAGCTATTTTGTGGCTTTCTGTTGGGTTTTATTGTTCCTGATTAGATTTTTTATTTATTCTATAGAAAGTTTGATGTCTTATGCTATTGTTAATAAGGTTAGGGTTGTCAGTGTTGACATTGTGGAGGACTATAAATACCTTGGAGTACACATTGACAATAAACTGGACTGGGCTAAAAACACCACAGCACTTTACAGGAAGGGCCAGAGTCGTCTCTATTTTTTGAGGCGACTGAGGTCCTTCAACATCTGCCAGAAAATGCTGAGGATTTTCTATGAGTCTGTTGTGGCCAGTGCGATCCTCTATGCTGTTGCATGCTGGGGGAGCAGGCTGAGGGTCGCAGATGCCAACAGACTTAATAAACTGATCCGTAAGGCCAGCAATGTTGTGGGGATGGAGCTGGACTCCCTCAAGGTGGTGTCGGAGAGGCGGATGCTGTCCAAGATAAAGACAATGTTGGATAACACCTCCCACCCACTCCATGACATGTTGGTCAGTCACAGGAGCTCGTTCAGTGAGAGACTGAGATTACCGAAAAGCACCACTGAACGACACAGGAAATCATTCCTGCCTGTGGCCATCTCCCTGTACAACGCATCCACTTAACACACTGTTTGCTGCTACAACTACACATGTTTCTGTCAAGAACCGAAGTTCAACACACACAAGCTGGACCCAGGAGCAGAACACACACACAGCGGTACGAGAGAAAAAATAAACTTTATTATAACTGAGAGTGCCCCGGGAGAGTAGAAGGGAGAAAACGCACGGAACCAGAGAAACCGAGGGACCGGGAGAAGAATCGCGCAGGAAACGCCGAGAGCGGGACCGTGGGAGGGATGATAGCGGGGCCAAGGGAACCGGAGGGAGGGGTGAGGGTCCGTGGGGAGAAGCTCCAGAAAGGGCGAGGGGGCTGGGGCTGATTGTGATCCAAATTCCGGACAGGCTGGTGGCTCAAACACGCCGAGCTGTGATCGCTGAAGGACGACTACGGACTGGCGTGGAGCAGCAGGCTGGGCAGGATTAAATGGTCCACCTGGTGATCGCCTGGGATGGGATGCAGGTGTGGAGTCAGCGGCCACGCCCACGGGAGTGGGCATCCCATCAGCACCTCAGAAGCCGGGCCGCGGACCATGACAGTTTCTTTTCCAAATATTTATTTATAAGTGACTTATGTATGTATGTATGTATATATATGTATATATTGTACTATTCTTAGTTAGCGTATTGTCTGTCTTGTCTTAATGTTGGTTTAAAATGGAGCACTGTAACAAAAAATAATTTCCCCCAGGGATCAATAAAGTATTCTGATTCTGATTCTGATTCTGATTTAATCTAGTATATTGAACTTTTATTGTTCTGTTTTCTGCACTATTTCTTTTTCTTCAATATATCAATGCTTTTGTTGCTAGCAGATAGTCATAATCACCCATAGTTTGCATGGATCACACAAACACTTACTATTTACTCTCTGGACATAAAAAATGAAAACCAAAAATATGTGACACAAATCAGAAATGAATAAAGCTCACTTTTAAAGAACTCTTCATAATTTCAGTACTGTTTAAATAGTAAATGGCAAGTGCTTCTGGTCACTGTCATACAAAAAATGCATACAAAATATGTGGAATTCGGAGTCCTGCTAGGGACGAAAGCAATAGTAAATGGTAAATGGCCTGGATTTGTATAGCGCTTTACTTAGTCCCTAAGCACCTTTAGACTGCTTTACACCACATTCAGTCCAAGGGCGTAGATTTGGGATGGACGGAAGGGACATGTCCCCACCAATCATTTGATCTATTCGAGTAAAGAAAATCAAGAAAGCGAAGAAGAAACGATCTGTCAACGTCTCATTCACCCAGCGGTGCAGAAAGAGTTAAATTACGTCCTCTACTGGAGTCCTACCTCATGTGACAAATATGGCCAATGTGATTGGCTATGCCTTTCAGGGAGTTCTGTTTAGTTTTAGCAGCGGCAAGCCTGCGCTGCGAAGAGGAGAGGAGGATGGCAGTGCAAAGGAAGAACTTGGATATATAAGTATTTTTCAAAGAAACCTGTAAGTCACTTAAAGCCAAATTAACTCATAAAATGTGTCCGTCATAATAACGTTACAGACTATGCTAGGCTTTGGCTCACATCAGTCTCAAATTGTATGTAACCATGAATAACGTGTTTTGTAAACTAACTGCACAACATGCAGCACTGTTAGTTCTCTCAGTCTCAGAGCAGCATTTCTAATTTTGATTGAAACTGTCAGAGAAAACGGCAGCCTCGAGCGAGCCAGGATATTAGTTTACAGAGGCTGTTAAAATTATATGTCTAACGTTAAAATGTTGGTGACACAATAATTTCATCCTAATGGCACTGACATATTCATAGGTAAATTTTTGAGACAGTCATGATTTTGCAAATATCCACCTTGTAGTGCAGTTTGCACAAATTGTTTTAAAAATGCACTCACCCTACAAACGTTACTGATGAGTCAAGATCTGCACAAACTGACAGAAACACTGAAGCAGCTCCACATTTTATTCTTATTGTCATGCATGACCTATTTGTCCAGTGGCGTGTCTAGAAAATTTTTGTTGGGGGGGGGGGGGGGGGGGCAGGTGCACAGATTTGGAGAAGGGTGGAAGATGTAATTGGCAGAGAATGTTTAAAAAAAATTCTACCAACCATTAACCATAATTCAATATCCCTATAAACCTAATAACCGAATGTGCTTTTAACTCTTATTAGAATGAGACTTTAACCACTACGATGCAAAGTTTTTAGATACTGCGTTGATAAAGTACAAGAGATACAATCAGTGCTTTGTCAGTGTTTACTCAGCATTCAAATCCAGCAATATTTGCATAGTATTTTTACTGACATATAGTGCACATATGTTTTGGGCAAAAACATTTTTTAATATTAAGATACGAACATTTGTAACAAACAATTGACAAATTAGCCAGTTCCAATGTAAAACTTTCTCTGCCTGTTAAAAAAAGAAGATAATCTTCTCACAAACTGGTGTTTGATTTTGAAACAGGAAAAAAGTGGGGAAACAAATGAAAAGACTAAAATTTGAATAAAACCTGAAAGCAAGTAAATACTTTCTATGCTGCCTTATGGTAAACTTTGGTAATATTGATAAAGAACAACACTGGCTGATGATAAAATACAGTCAGCTGGCATGGTGACACTGCCAGTATTAACCTGCAGGGCTGGACTGGGACAAAAAAATTGGGCATTTTTACTACAGACCGACCCACCAGGTAGTAAAGCCATAAAGACTTATAGTCATGAACTCTTTTAACTACTTTAGCCTGTGTTACATTACGTCTCTTAATGGGACTTCTTTTACCCTTGTTTATAGATTTACATATTTGAAATAAATTGAATAATATATTGGGTAACTTTTAACCACAACTTTTTTACTCCATTATGAACTTCAACAAATAATCAATCTATCACACACTCCCCCACAAAATTAGATGTCGTCCCGACATCACAACTCTTATGAACGAAAACTTAACAAAATGTCACAAAATCCAGTTGTTTTTAATCTTAGTTTCCTCTTTTGTACTGAGTCTTAGTCTGTTCTTTGTTCAGTATCCTTGCATGAATAGTGGCTGACAAATTTGGAATGAATTAGGCCACATGGTTATTGGTTGAATGTCTCTGTGTTGTATGGGTTGATACTGGTAGGGCATTTCGTTTGTACACACTGTACTGTAGCATGTTGGAGTACCCAGCTGATCATAGGGGAAAACCTTAGGGGCTCGTCTCTCCCTCATTGGCAAACTATAGGTCCCTTCTCTGTTGCTTTCAGGCAAGCATGGGCGTGGAGATGCTAGAGTGTCATCCATTACCTCTCCAACTACTTGTCCATCTTTCTCTTGATGGTCTTCTTCCTGTGGCCTGTTTTCGTCCTGTGTCTCAGGCTCCTCTGTGTACGACATGAGCCTTTCTTCACCCAGTGGTCCATTACCACCGGCCTCTGGTTTCTCCTGGTCATCACCATGCTCTGTGACCCTCTCTGTAGTGGGCACTTGAGTCTGTGTTACGGGCCCATAATAGTACCCCCATACCTCCTCGTCATCTTCTACTTCCTGGTTCACCTGTTCTGCGTCTTTTTCCCTTACTCTTCTTTTCTTTTGCTTCAGTGATACTTCTAGTGGCCTTTCCAGGGGTAAGTAATCACATGGCAGCAGCAGGTTGCGGTGCATGATTCTTGACCTTCCCCTCCCTTGCTCTGGTTTCACCTCATACACGGGGAGGCCTTCTGCAACTTGACGGATGACAACATGGATGTTCTGTTCCCAGTGATTACGAAGCTTCCCTGTTCCTCCTCTAGGGGTCAGGTTTCGGACAAGAACACGATCGCCAGGGTATAACACAGAGCTTCTCACTTTCCCATCATATTGTTTTTTACTCCTGTCTGCTGACTTCTTTGCATTCTCCCGTGCTATTTCATACGCCTCTTGCATTTCTCGTGTCCATTTCTCCATGTAGGTTCGGTGGTCTGTTTTCCCTGTCTCAGAGGTGAGACCAAACAGCAGATCAATAGGTAACCTTGGGGACCTTCCAAAGAGAAGGTAGAAAGGAGAAAACCCAGTTACCTCACTTCTTGTGCAGTTATAGGCGTAGATAAGCTTGTTCAAGGACTCTTTCCAACTTGTCTTCTGCCTATCAGTAAGTGTCCTCAACATTTGTAGTAACGTCCGGTTGAACCGCTCAACTTGTCCATTCCCTTGTGGGTGGTATGGTGTAGTTCGGGATCCCAATATGCCACAGTTCTTTTTCAGCTGGGCAAAGAGCTGGTTCTCAAATTCGCCACCTTGGTCATGGTGTATCCGTGCTGGCAGTCCAAACTTCAAGGCATAGTCATTAAAGATGCGATCAGCAACCGTTTTGCCAGACTTGGAGGTGGTGGCATAAGCCTGTGCAAAACGAGTAAAGTGGTCAACAATAACCAAAATATACTCGTAACCACCCTTACACTTGTCCAAGTGGAGAAAATCTATTGACACCAGTTCAAACGGCTGTGTGGTAACAATACTGGTGAGCGGTGCCCTCGCTTCTTTACATGGTATCTTTTGTTTCAGGCAAGTGCAGGTCTTTGTCACATAATGTTCAATGTCTCGTTGCATGTAAGGCCAAAAGAATCTATCTCTGATCAATGATGTTGTTCGATCAGTGCCCTGATGACCCATCTCATCATGCAATTCTCTCAGTACAGTTTCTTGGTACTTTTCAGGCAACACAAGCTGTCTCTTGGTTGTGGTTTTTCTGCAAAGAATACCATCTTCATCAATGTTTTCAGTATTTGCTCAATGACATTAAAGCCTAGAATGGGCTGTGAAAGACTTCCGCCTTTCATCACTAACATGGGGACTACAAGTTCTTTAGGGTTTGCTCCCTCAGCAGCTAGACCAAAAGTAACTTCAATGAAACCCTTGTAAGGAATGTTTTGACCATTAGCAGCTGAAATTTTTAAATCTTCAGGTGCATCAAGTAACTCAGAAACATCTCTTAATTTCTCATGTGGTAAATACTTCTTTTTCCACTCTTCATCAACAATACACACTTGGGAGCCTGTATCCCATAAGGCTTGAGTTTGGTGGCCTTGTATATAACAGTCAATTATACACTGTTTCCCAACAAGAGCAACAAGGTGAGACTGGCTGTCCACCCTTTTGGGGTGAATAACACTTGCCTTTGTGTGCATGTGCTGATTTACTTGAGGCTGAGAGTGTTTGTTGCATTGTTTTCTGTGTCTGGGCCAGTGCTCAGCTTGGCATATCTTAGAACAATAAGTGCTTTTCTTACAAGCTGCACACCTTCTGAGTCTTTTGAGTTTTCCCAGAACACCACAGTAAGAGCAAAGCTGTTGGGACGTTACACTATTATTGGTTACTCCCTGTCCCGTGGGGGCAACCACTGTCCGTTTAAAGGTTGATCTTTGTCTGGTCTAGTTAGTTTCGCCCTGCAACCTGCAAGAAAGTGCTCACTGCTACCACATCGATAGCAATGGTTGCAGTACTCAGTCCCACTTTGCTGGCAGCCAAAGCATTTCCTTAGGCGTGCTCGGTTTACAGCAGGATATTGACGTTGTGGTGCAAACCTCTGTTGATACTGAGCTGTATCACCTCTCCGTCCAGGTCCCACAGGAGGCCAGTAGTTTTGTGGCAGATGCTCAAGATGAGAAAAGGGAACACATTCTGGTGCTGCAAGTGAGGCAGAATACTGTGTTTGTGCCGGACTAGGCTGTTGAATTATTTCTTTGATTTGTGCGACTTCAGCACCAAGATTTTTCAATAATGCCATGTCAGAACGGATTTCTTTAAGTTCATTTAGTAGGTCAGGCTGAGCTTTGCTGATGGATTCAGGTTTTAGGTTTTTCCCTTTTTTATCTGCAGGGGTGTCAGACTGAAGTGAATGCACAGTGGTTGACCGCTGCTGGGAGAGTAACTTCTTTTTATTTTGTCTCTCTGCTTCATTTGCACAGGCAACATTGAGTTTCTCAAGGAGGAGCTCATCACTGGTTGTGGTTTCCTGTAGATAGGGCTGGAGGTCACTCTTAATGTTATCATTTTGCAGGCCTGTCAGAACTGTATGAAGGAACATGCTCTGTACAAGCACAGGGTCATATCTTAAGCCAGATTCAGCTTCTTGCGATGCAAACAGAATTTTCTGTCTTAAGTCTAGGGCACGGATTAAGAAAGTTTGTGGGGTTTCTTTAATGCTTTGGACCTCTGACGTGAGTTGTTTGTAAAGTTCTGTTGCACCTCGTTCTTGGTAGTGGGACCTTAGAATCCTCCTCAGGGTAGGCAATGTAAGGTTGGTTTTGCCCTCTAGGTAGCTACGCAATTGTAAGCCTGGTGCTATTGCCCTGATTACTGCATCAACTATTTCTATTTCAGGGACTCCTTTGCTGATGCCTTGTTCAAACTGATGAGCTAGGCTGGAGAAAGTTAGTTTATCCTTTTGGCCGGGCTCACCAATCTGACCTGATATTTTGAATTCTCTGCCCCACGGTAGTGTCAGAAAAGGTGGAGGGGTTTATTTAGCACTATTGTCCCCCACACTCATCGACAGTTTGGCTGTACTAGGTTGCTTCGCCTTGTTCTGTCGTGATAATGCAAGAGCCAACTGAAGCGTCTCTATTTCCTTTATCAGTTGTTCTTCTTCTGAGGCCTCACCAACCTGTTCCTGCACCTCATCTGTCTGGTTAGTATCTGAGGTTTTGTATCCCGATGTACCGTTCTGAGCAGCCTGTTGCAACTCAAAAATTTTGTCTTTCAAAAACAGTAGCTCAGACATTCCCTCATCTTCAAGCTCACCCAGCTCCTCTCTTTCTAAGTGCTGTATTATATAGGAAATGAGAGAGGAACGACTTTTACCCGATACCCTTTCAAGTTTTGAACCAGCAATATTTAGGAAATCACAAACTTTGATCAAAATGTCTCTTGTCACTGTATACAATGTACCAGCAACTTCTAACTTCAGGTCCTCTAGCCCTGAAGACTCCATTTCAGTCTGTGGCTTGTGGAAAAGATTAGTGTGATGTAAGACCTCTTTGCAGAAGAGTCAGTGCAGCTTCCCTGGCACCAGTAGTTAACCTCAGGTTGCATGCAGGTCCCTCTGCGTAACTGTCGAAACCAGCACACTGTATCTCCCACCGTGGTATTTGATGTGGGGGGTTGAATGATGACTGGGGCGTCTATCTGGGACAGCGAGCCCTCATCACATTCATCCCAGCGGTGCCTCCAAAATGTTACACCCTGAAAAGGGGCTGAAAAGGGGATAAGTCAATGATGACGCTCAGACACGATGCTTCTCCTTCAGCAGCTTCATTGCGAATGATTCAGAAATATAAACATACATACAAAAGTATTAAACATCCTAACAACGATGTACAGTCTCTGTTAGTTGTAAGACAATATATCTCAAGACTGTTTTCTTTCCTTTTCTATAAGTTACAGATTAAATTGAATGTAAGAGTTTACAAAAACAGGTTATGAATCAATAAACAAAGTTAGATCATTAAACTGAAATGTACAGAAAATAAACAAAATATTCATATAAAAATACTAATAGGCATTTGTCCCTTCACACAAAATAAACATGTTCTTTGTCCAGATCAAATGCAAAATGCACACAATGTATGTTTCATACACAGTCTGGCACGATAAGGCTTCATGCTAGCCACCAACAGAGCGCTTAGCTTAGCTTGCTGCTTATAGCTTATCCTAACATCACAGTTAACACAGGTCATCTTAGTATTCCTAGTATCCTCTTGGTACATTTGGAAACACGGTCAGTACAACTCAACATACATATTTGTAAAGTCCAACAGCAGAATTGCTCAATTATTACCTGAAAAGGGGATAAGTCAATGATGACGCTCAGACACGATGCTTCTCCTTCAGCAGCTTCATTGCGAATGAGGCATCGTGGCCAGAGCTCCCCCTTCCGGCAACGGCAGACATAACTAATCAATCATGATCACTAAATCACATGGATTATTCCCCAGGCTCGACAAGTGGATCACAGATTGCATTTTACACAGGTTGTAGTCACATTAAGGATTATTATCCAGTTGAACATAGTCATGAACTCTTTTAACTATTTTAGCCTGTGTTACATTACGTCTCTTAATGGGACTTCTTTTACCCTTGTTTATAGATTTACATATTTGAAATAAATTGAATAATATATTGGGTAACTTTTAACCACAACTTTTTTACTCCATTATGAACTTCAACAAATAATCAATCTATCACATATAGACTATTGTAAGCTTGTTAAAATTATATTTGTTGTTTCAATACTGCTGTGTGAAGAACTGTTGGTCCAATAAATAAATGTATTTTTGCACTTTTACTTTGCTTGGGGATTTTTATTCAGCTTCATTCGTTTTTGTTTTGTATTTAAAATTTTATCTGCACATTCCCTAATATGAATCAGTTGTTTCTGAGAAAGTTTCTCAACCTGGCAACTAGGGCTGCACGATTTTGCATAAAATGAGAATCGTGATTTTTTTGCTTAGAATTGAGATCACGATTCTTTCACGATTTACTTTTCCAATAGAAATATTTATTGCACTTATTAACTGCACATCAACTTTGTAACAGCTGAGACTGAACATAAAAACAACAAATGTCTCACATTTTGTCGTTGCCGCAAAATGTTGTACTGCTTGAAATTCCATCTCCACCGTTGCTCGACACTGCGTGTATAGAGCAGGTAGTGCAATAATAGAAAAATAGTTGCGGGACGGCACTGTGTAGCGTTTGTCTAGGGTGTTGATCATTTTCCTAAATCCCTCGTTTACCACAGTGTTGATGGGAGCCATATCTTTGGTCAGGTGATAAGTAATAACCTCCGTAATTTCTTTGTGCCTGCGGGAGTTCGACGATATAGGGAAGTGCTGTATAAGGTTCCTGTTATTGATGTTTGAGTGGTTGACCGGGACGGATTTTCTCCTGTCACTTTCTCGTCATCCCCGTGCTCTCCGTTGTTTTTTCCCTGCTAATTTTAGCAGCCAGCTTCTGTATCACGTGGTATGAGGCTCCGCCATTGTCATTTGTTGATCAGGAAGAGTGAGCGCTTGTTTTCATGCAGAGTACGTCCCGGATCAAAATGCGGTACAATCGTCATCGTCTTTTTTTTTTTTTTAATCGTTGTCATTTGGAAATGAGATCGCACATAAGTATGAAGTGAGATCGCGATTTTCTAACGATTATTCGTGCAGCCCTACTGGCAACCGTTTGAAATACCTCTGGGCCAAGTTAAAGTCAACCCCAAACCCATTTCAAGAATTCCAGAATTTGTAATTTGATTCCACAAGTTTTTTTTTCCTAAAAAAAAAGTCACTAAAAAAAGAAAAAGCCCAGATAAAGGAGCAGGTTTGGAATTGTGACATTAAAAAAAAAACAATAATTGCTAAAAGAAATTTAATTTGTAGTTCTAAATAAACTCTAAATAGACCTTTTTTACTCACTTTATGTCTCTTCCACGATGTTATTTCTCTCTCCAACAACATAGATTACAATTAGATTAGAATGACCAATTATGCAAATTAGGCGATGACGTCATTTAGCGACTTCTAGCGACTTTTAGGACAACCAATAGCGATTTTCCTTACTGAGGAGTTGGCAACACTGGGCGTGAGTGGGGATATGATACGTATCCAGGAGTGAACAAAGATTAAGAGTTTAGGTATTTTATTAAGAGTTTAGCTTACCTTACAGAAGGATTCTGTGATACTTAGAGAGGGTAGGTAAAGATCTGGGTATCATGGAGCTGAGTAGCGAAAATCCAGTGAGTATTGGTCACTTCTTAATGTGAGCTGTCCAGATTTATTTCTGACTTGTACATACAGTACGAACAGATGAACTATACAAAACAACAGAACATTAACACAAAAAGCCAAGGGTAAAAGAAAAAGGTAACAATTATAAGAATACACGCACACACGCACACTTTAACCTGTCCACACTACACCTGTAGCACAGTGCTTGTTGCAGGCCTGATTTGAAGTTCGGGTGCGGTGAGACCTAAACCTGATGGCCACTTCACTCAAACCGAGCCATAAAACAAAATACGTGCACTTTAGTTCCAGTTAGTACTCACGAGTCCAATGAGTTTGTTAGTGGGGCAATCAGAAACGGGCAGTTGGCAGTTAGTTCACCAATAGTGAAGACAGTCAGGTCAAGAAAACATCCGGTCCATCCGGGCAGAAACCTCTCTCTCCCTCTCCTTTCAGAGCGTCCATCAGCTTATTGCAGACAGGGAGGGCTACACATAGCTGTGGAAAGAATGTCATTCACATCATCAAAGTAACCGTCACATTTTCCCAAAAACACAGTGTAACAGCATCACCAACTCATAACCTGTAAATACAGTTTTCTTCACACATAAACCCAGAAATCCTGTAGTAGAAAAATATTAACTAGTCCTCTTATAAATCACATGATCAAACACATGAAAAACTGTAATGCTGTAGAAAAGAAAATACAAATGTTAGCGCTGCACACAATTTTCCTCTGTAAGCAACACAAGGTAGTGAATAACACCCCTGGTGGATGCACAAACACAGAAAGTGGCATTTAAAAGGTTAAATCGTCACGCAACCTCGAATGTTGCTGTCATCCTTCTGCTCCTGTAAAAAGTAGCACATAAATTCATCTGCACCTTTGTCAGGTGGAGGTTAACCTTGAGTCGTGGTCAAGTCTTGTCAGTTTTTACCAGTCAGTCAGTTTGATTTTTATTTCCATTCATTCATTCATTCTTTCTTTCTTTCTTGATAGTGGAACCTGTCGTCGCATTTAGTTTCCACTGTCAGCAAAATGACATCATTTCAAAAGAAAAAAAGAAAAACTTTAGATCGGATTACCTCGCTGAATCCTTTTTAGGCTCTAATCGTCCCAAATAAGTGGCTTTCTCCAGAGCCCATTTTAATGTGGAGAAACTCACTTGTAATGGTTTTCTCGACATGTCGTATAGCACTTTTCATTCCCGACGTGCGGATCTGCTTAAAGAAAAGAAATTCACAAACAGAAATCAGTGCCTGTTCAAAAAATGAAAAATAACAGAGATTATCAAACAAAACTTTCAGTGCACTGTGAAAGTATCAAAATAAAAAAGGCATCATTAAGTCATGACACAAGCTCCTCATCTCAGGAGGGTAAATCATACCATTAGCATGGTTTATCATACCATCATACTAATTGGCAGGCTCAACTTCACAACAAAAGAAAAATCATCAGCTAGATTCACTCCAAACCAACCATCAGCTGCACAACACACAACATAACCCTAATGTCTTATTAGCTATGAGTTTAGTCACCAGGTCTGTGCTCTTCACTCATTTAGGCCACAGATCTATTTTATTCAGTTTTCCTTTTTCCCTTCATCATAAAACATGTGACATGTTGTCATGCACTTCACAAAAGACGTTTGTTCTGACGTATTCAGAGTTGTGTATCTAAATACAGGATTCACTCGCACATCAAAACAGGAAACTCAGTGTTTTAGAGTCTCCACTCAACACACAACAAACTCTAACATATCCCATTCACTCGTGCTAGAATTCAGTCACCTTTCATTAATCTAAGAACGATCAACTAATTTGCATATCAGCTATTAACCCACTAAGTTGACAGGACGACAGAAATGCATGTTCAAAATATTATCACAAAAATAGAATTTCCCTCATACAGTAAATCACTTGTGCTGCATCAATCAAGCAGGAAGCTTCTCCCAATTTACCATATCAACAACTAAATTTATTGTCTGATCACTGGTTGGTCAAACCAGAATCTTTTTTTCCCACAAAGTTAAACTGTTGTCCTGCAACCTAGAGAGTCAATTTTTTGCATTGGATAAATTCAGCATTTGATAACAAGTGTCTGTTAAATTCACACTATTTTAACACTGATGAAAGATAACAAGCTAATTTTCATTGCATGTGTGTTTGTGTTATTAGGCAGGTTTAATGCATGTCTTTGGAGCTGCATATCCAACAGAGCATGTTCTTAAAGCTGCCTTTCCTACACACTTCTCTGCTATTATTTGATCATTTTGTAACTAATTTGCTATGAGTCCACTGGTCTTTGCATCACACTAAGTGACTTGGACAAGATGATAGACAGACTCACATGTTTAGGATGTTGTCTAATCTTCATGAGCTCTCTTGTGTTTGGAAGTGTTAGTAGGGTTAATGCATGTTCTGCTTGTGTGTGTGACTTTGTATATGTTTCTTTTTGCAGTGTTTCAGACTCCTTCTCAATTTTCCACTTAAGCAGTCTGTTTTGTTTTCCCCAGGTTTGCTAACCCAAATTTTGATTTCCCACATTAAATAACAAAATTCCTCTGTGTTCTCACCACTTACTCTCACTCTGTTGTCCTCTCCCACTTCAACAGTCCAACAGCCGGCAGTTCTCCTTCAGCTTTGTCCTGTGTTCCACTGTCTCTTCTTGCCATTTTACTCCAAAGGTGGCAAATGTCAAACTCCAACAGTCTCCTCAGTTCTCCTCAAACGTTCTTTTCACATGCACAGTGAATTTGCAGCTTGTTGGAAACACAGTGCCATTCATCCAATCGGGCAGGATGACTGGTTTGCTCTTCTAGCAAAGTTTTGCCATGGGGCCAGGTAGAGCATTAACAGGGAAAGGGGGGCACAAAGAAATACTTTTCTCTCTTATTCTCATTTAAAATTTCTAGCTTTTAACAAATAATTATCCGAATCTTACAACCAAAGTTTTCATCTGATGTCAAATTTATAGAAATCCATTATTGTACATAGTAATATTTTTTAGGGTCCCATCATAATTTCTTCAGAAGTAAGTACTGTACATGATGCCAGTATTTTCCCACATTTTCTAGATACTGTACTAGTACTTTGTGTAAAATGTCATCAAAAAGTCAGTTAAGTTTTATTCTTTCTCACCTGTCTTTCTGTCTCCTTTCACTTTTAAAAGTTTGCCATGTTAGGAACAATATTTTGCCCTGCCATGCTGTTTATTGATGTAAATAAATAGTTTATGAAAATATCACTAAATCTGTCATTTATTATTTTTAATATTCAGTAATGATCATGTCTCACCTCTAGCCTTCTCTGTCTTAATTTCATGTTTCCACCATATGTTGTAGATAGTTCAGGAAGTTAACTCAACCAAGCAGCCTTTGGGTTTCGGCTACGTACTGTTTAGAATACCAGAATAGGGAGGATGGTGTAGGTTTAAGTTTATTAGATTGATACATATGTACTAACAAGACAGTGTACATCACTGTCACAACGATGTTTGTTTTCATTCAAAGGCTTGATGGTTTTACCTATAATACCTGGTGGGCCGGTCTCTAGTTAAAATGCTGATTTTTTGTCCCAGTCCAGCCCTGCTATATACATTTTGCCTCCAAAATAATAGAAAATACAATGCAAAATCCAAAGTGCAGTCATAATCCCCTGTAACTTGTTCATGAAAAAAAAAAAAAGAAAAGTATAGATGTTTGTTGCTAAAGGGTTATTGAATACATTTGATAGTCATACTGGATACCTTTCAAGTATACCTTCCAAGACAAGTCATAACTTTCCATAATAAAGATTGAACAAGTCTTTAAATAAACAGATGTGCCTGAGAGCAGTGTGTTTGATTTGAGTTCTTTTTAGGAATGCCAATTTTCCGCCGATCCATTCTTGCTTATCCTTATCAGGCTTGTGGGGGATTCGGAGCATATGCCAGTTATCATAGGACAAGAGGCGGTGGTAACCCTGGACAGATTGCCAGTCTGTCACAGGGATATCACAGAGGAACAGATAACAGTTTGAACTCGCTTTCACACCTATGGGCAAATTAGAATCACCAGTCAACCTAACCCTACTATGTATATCTTTTGGAGGAGGAAGCCAGAATACCCAAACAGAATCCAGGCAAATACGGGGAGAACATGCACGAAAGGCCCCAGCTGGATGATGGAATACATATTAGCCACCCATCTTAATCGTTTCTAAAATAGATGTACCCTGGAATGTACTTTATATATTTATGTCACTTAAATTATTAGTTATTTTAGTTATTTTGTATAAGAAAATTGTGTTTGTTGCTTTTATGTGTGTGTGATTATTTGTTATTGCTCAGCTTGTAAGATAACATAGTCATTGCCTCATAACAAGTTTACAATAGAAGGAACATGTTCTCATTTCACCTACCGATAATGATAAAAGTGGGGGAAGCATACGGACCTTACTTCCAAAGTTGAATCTGGGAAGTATTAACATAATGCCTTCAGTAGGGTACAACACTAAAAATGTTTATGGAACCAACTTTAAGGTATAAAGGTGAATTACAGCACAATAATTACTTGGGCTCATAATAAGACCCTGGCCAGAATCAGAAGACACCAAATTTGTATGGAGCCAAATTATTGAGCAGCAATAATGATCTGGACACAATGTTAACTTTTGAGTAGCCAATCTTGTATTGTTACAAAGTATAACAGGTATTTGTCCAATTTGTACAGATAAAGTATAAAATAAAATAAATAGTGTGCACACTCAAATAAAATAAAAGTACTCGTTGGGGCCCTTTAACAATTTAGAGTTAAGCTGGCGATAGCCAACTTCAAAGGTCCTTGTGAGTGTAACTGGAATGTATGAGTGTGTGGTGTGTATCTTCTTTGGGGTAGATCGTCCTCAAAGTGGTTGGCTCGCCATCTATCACAACGGAATATCGTCCTGGTCCTTGGACTTTTCCGTCCTGTCCAAATACCTGACCTATAATCCAGGTCATAAAATGTACATTCTAATCAGTCTGTTTCAGATGCATTGTTTAAGGTTAAAATACAAAATCAAAATATTGCATCACCTCATATTCATTGCATCAACATCTTAAATCTTATCAGTTCTGTTGTACAACATTAAATTTTCAAGAATATCAAATATGAGAACTAAACATCTAAGTTGCTCAAATATTTCTCTATTCATGTAAACATTAATTAAACAATACTTATGGTAAGTAACCATTGACATTCAAAATACAATACACCAGAACAAATTCAGAACTATGTGCAAATAAGCAACAAAATATATATGTGAGTTCAGTTCTGAGGCATTAAAGCAGTGTGCTTAATTTCTCCACACTATAGGCCTATTCGAGAGAAAGAAATGCACTAAAAATTACCCTCTACATTACTTTAAACTCACAATGAACTGACAAAAATTAGCTTTAGAGCAGCTAAGAACTAGGAGCTTTCCTCTCCTCAGGAACTCTCTGCAGGAGGGGGAGATACAGGAGAGGTGGAGGAAGATCTCAGCCTGGGCGTCTATCGTCTCATGTAATCTGGAAGATGAGTGGATGGGGGGGTTGGTGCAGTTTTCTCTGTGGTGGGGTTGGGTGGACTGTCCCGGGCTCTGTGGGGCTGGGGGGCGCTGCTGCGCTGGGCCCCGGTCTGGATGGGTCTGGGCCCCCTTTCCCTGGCGGGTCGCGGAGTATGGGAGTGCCTACTGGGGTCAGCGGGGGAGCTCGCCCCAGGGAGGGGTCACCTGCCCCTCCCTTCCTTCCCTCCCCATCTCCAGCTGCCTCCCTCTTCCCGCTCCACCACAACCACCCACACATGCAGGGCCTTGGAGTAGGGGTATGTCACCAGGGTGCAGAGGAGGCTACCCCCCCCCCCCCCGTCCCCCGTCCCCTTTTGGCTGTGTACACCTCACCCCTGGCATCGTTGCCCACCTCTCAATTTTAAATACACGTAGACATTGAGGGCTAGCAGGAGGGACTATGCGCTTACCTGCTGCTCTCTGGCAGGTAGCTCCATGCCCTCCTGGGTGCACCTTAGAACACACATGCATCAACACTACAATGAGTGGGTGGAGGGAGGTTTGGAGTCTTCTCTCACCCCCGTTCTCTGCGGCCTGCTGGAGCGGGGGGGCTAGGAGGAGTTGGCCGTCCGACTGCGGTCTGGGGTGTGGGGCCTCCCTGCTGCTGCGGAGTCGGGGCGGTCTGCCTCTCCCCAGGTGGGGTGCCCCCAGCCTCTCGGCCTGGGGCTCGGTCACTCAGGCACAGCTGGCTGTGCTCACGGGCGCGTCACTGCAACTCCTACAACTCCAACTCCTCCAACTCTTACTAGAACAGTGGCGCGGCTGCCCCTCTGTGGGTCTTCCTTGGTCTCTTGTGCTCTGGGGGCCTCTGGATGTCTGGAGTTTTGATCTCCTCCATACCTGCTTCATACCATAAAGGACAGGGCTGTGGCTCCCCACACTCCCTAGCAGATCATTACATGGAGAAACCTTTGGAATGCAAGCATGCTGATCCACACAGGTATGCACACAGGTGTACACATGGGTATTCACAGACGCGGACTACAGCTTTCTTGGCTGCTGCCTCAAAGCACACTGTGCGCTGTCTATCTTGCGTGCTGCACAATATCGTTTATTATTTCGTAACTATTGATATCTACTGCTAGCTAGTTTATTGTGATGGTGCTTTTTTTTTTCTCTTATTATGTTGCTCTTTGTTGTTTGCTTTCTCTTCTGTTTCTTTTTTCTCCATACAGGTGACCCAGGTGTTTTTTGTTTGTTTGTTTGTTTGTTGTTTTTCTCTCTTACCCCCCTTCTCACCGTCTCTTCTCCCCTTTGGTTTCCTTTCTCTCCCTCTCTTTCTTTCATTCTTTCCCCCTGTCCTATCCCACAGTTATGTCTGTCCCGTTTGTAGCAACTGAAAATGAAATAAATTCATCATTATAATAAAGGTCAATCAAATGGACCAATATGGCAAGGCCATGATGATCCACTTGGTAAAATAAATCCGCTTGGCATCTTTCTTGGCATTAAGACAACAATTCTGATGGCTATAGATCCAAACGGGACAAAAAATAAATAAATAGAGCAGCTAAGAACATGTTGCTCACCGTTGCTCTGTTTCACAAAAGCCCAACACACACTGGCGTTGGAATTGCAGCAGCTCTCCGGATGAAAGGTGAGTGGTTAGCCTGTGAGACACCGAGCTAGCATTAGCATGATCGCGACGGTAAGTCTCTACAAGTTTGTTCTGCCGGAATAACACTCGTCTTACCGACGTTGCTTCTCTCCTTCATCCAGCCACTCGACTCCGGACTTCCAGCAGGTAAGTAGGCTGGCTTTCCTTCCTCTCAATTCTGAGTTTTTCCTCTCTTTTGTCCGCGGATTTCTCGGTTTGAGTAGCAGATGCCTCCACTCCTCTTGCTGAGATGAGAAAAAACCCGGGAGCATCATGCACCTTCACCTGAAACGGGTTTCTAACCTTATGTTGCTCATTTTAATTAACAACACATTCCCTGAATGACCTACATCAGCTTCCAGCTTAAAGCAGAACAATAAGTAACCGGCACCAAAATCCTCATAAGCAGAGCTATCAGTTCCTGAGGGTGTAATATTTAAAGCCATTGTGTCTACAAATCACCACAGACCAATGTAAACAGTATCACTGTTTACAGTATCTCTGCCAAACACAAACATGTGTTTTTATCAGAGAAAAAGCTTAAGATCATTTCTAAACACTTTATGTGAGGATTGAGTGAAGAGATTTTAGGACAGAGTCAAAGTTTTAGCACTGTGCTCACAGCTGTGACCCATCCACACATTACAACTATGCACTTGTGTTGATAATATTTTTGCCCATCATTCCAAAAAAACAGACACAACAGATGCTAAAAATTGCCTGCTGCAAGCCTTAGGGAATAACATTTGTGTGATTCATTTACAAATTCTTCTCTTGAAAGGTAAACTCTTATAAATAAATTTGCCATAAGGCTGGGGGTTAAAATATACCCCCAATCATAAAATTGAGGTGAACTAAAATGCCCTTTTGTAGTCCAGCTCCTGCACATCTGTAGTAGATAATTACAGGGCTTCACCACAAGGAGGAAGCAGTTCTGAGTATGCCAGGATACTGCAAGTCTTTACCACAAGGTAAAGTTTTTCAGACAAGAAAGAGACTGCAGACTGATCACATCTCACAACTACTCTCTCCACTTTCTTTGTATAAAACAGGTTAGTGTTTTCTGATCTCAACACATTTATAACGACACAAAACTCTTTTCTATGTTATTATAATGAAGTTTTTATTTTATCATTATTTCTATTTTATTTTTTCTTAAATGTAGCTCCTAGACACTTTTGATAGAAATTAGGACAGAAAGTCTTGAATAGATTGACAGATCTAATTTCCATATGATAGAATGATCACTCATGTGATTCACTACTTTAAATAAGGTGTCGTGTACTTTTATTTTGGGAAATGGCTCAATGTGTTTTTATTTATTTCTGTTAGTTCTTTTTACATATAAGATTAAACAGATGGTTTAAAAAAGATTACAAATTAGGTAATCCCAGTGTTAGCATTGCTGCACAGATATATTGGTTAAGCTGGGCCAGTGCAGAGTTCAGCTGCAAGTTGCAGCATTTTTCAGATGCGACAGATACTTTGAAATCAGACAGATAACATTAACCTCCTAGGACCTGGCGTCCACATATGTGGACATCAGATTTTGGGTTGTCTAGACCAAAATACTAAATTTTGCTCTAAAAGGGCCTGATATAACTTACAAGGACATTATGGTACCAGCAAGGTTCGTACGGGTGCTTGAAATCCTTGAAAATGCTTGAATTTTAATGTTGTCTTTTTAAGGTTTGAAAAGTGCTTGAATTTCAGATGTGCTGCTTGAAAGTACAACTGTATTTCCTTCACCACAAATAACTATCTGATTGAATAGTTTTCTTGTCAGATAGAGAAATAAAACGAGTCGCAAAATGTAGAGGCGGAATTTCCCCGCCTGGCTGTCTGTTTCAATATGTGACCCCGCCCCTCACTCGGACAGTTGGGGATGAGTGCGCTAACATATCTCTAGGTCGCTGTTTTAATGAGTGTTTGATTAGTGATGGTAAATTTGATTCTTTTCTGAATCGAGTTTTAATGAGTCACTCACCAAAGTGAATAGGATTTTTGAGTCATTTGATTCACTGAGTCAGTTGACCAGAGAGTGCAAAAAATGTACATTTTCACTCAAACTTAATTTGTTTCTCTTTTCTGTAAGAAAAGAGATGTTTTACTGCTAAGATGAATGATTCTAAAAGAAAACAACAATTTTTTAGAGCAAAAACATTTCTAAAATTAATCTATGATTGAGCACAGGAGGGAGGGGGTGAGCGAGTCCTGAGTGATTCGCTTGCGATTCAGCACAGGAGGGAGGGGGTCACTGAGTGAGTGATTCGTTCGCTCTATGATTCAGCACAGGAGGGAGGGGGTGAGCAAGTCCTGAGTGATTTGCTTACACTTACGATTCAGCACAGGAAGGAGGGGGTTAGTGAGTGAGTGATTTCTTCGCTCTAGTGAAATGCGAGTGAAATTCTTGTGTGCGAGCTTCACAAGCAAAAGAGGTGTGCAAAAAATACAATAACATTAAACAAGCAAAATATAAGAATGGCTAAATCTGAGAGTAATAAATATATGTACAATATAAGAGTGTATGCATTACTGGATGTATATACTAAATGTGTTTTTCTACGCGTGTGTGTGTGTGTACATATTTTACAAATTAAATAGAGTAAACAATATATAAAATATACAGAGGTTGGTAGTTGGATATTGTGCAAAACAAGTGGCATTTATATACAGTGTGGAGTGCATAATGTTGAAGTTCCAGTAGTGAAGGTGAGGTGTCTATGAAGTGTTCAGCAGTCTGATGGCCTGTGGAAGAAGCCGATGGAAGAAGCTGTCTCTCAGTCTGCTGGTTTGGGACCGGATGCTGCAAAACCTTCTTCCTGACGGAAGTAGTCTGAACAGTTTATGGCTGGGGTGACTGGAGTCCTTCATGATCCTTCCCGCTTTCCTCAGGCTCCGCTTCCTGTAGATATCTTGGAGGGAGGGAAGCCCACCTCCAATTATCCGTTCAGAGCACTGCACTACTCTCTGGAGAGCTTTGCGGTTGTAAGTGGTGCTGTTGCCATACCAGGTAACAGAACCGCTCCATTGAGGATGCTCTCAATAGCACAGCGATAGATAAGGTCCTAAGGATGCGGGGGCTCATGCCAAATCTTTCCAGTCTCCTGAGAAAGAAGAGGCGCTACTGCACCTTCTTCACTGTTTTGTTTATGTGTCCTGACCATGTAAGATCCTCAGCCAGATGTACACCAAGGAACCGAAAGCTGCTCGCTCACTCTCTCCACAGCAACGCCGTTGATGGTGATGGGGGTGTGTACTTCTCTGCACCTCCGGAAGTCCAATATCAACCCCTTTGTCTTTGCGACGTTGAACCAACACATCAAAATTCACCAGGGAGGATATGAAAAGTGGGAGATTAGCCTTCTTAGACATTCCATCAGTAATGGGGCCCATCTAAAAGCTGATGTGTACCGTAAACCTACACATACCGATCATCCACTTGAGCAAAAACTGGGTGTCATCAGGACACTACAACACAGAGCGAACACCATCCCCACAGACACAGCGACCAGGGAAGCAGAAGAACATCACAGTAAGAAGGCCCTGAGTAAATGTGGTTATCCCAGCTGGACTTTTGTCAAAGCTGGGAAGGCGCCAAAAGAAAGTTCCAGCTGATCCAGGAGAGATGGACAACCGCTGCCTAAGTGAAAACCTGTAGTGATCCTGTATGTGTCAGGAGTATTGGAGCAGTTCACACATTTTTTCTAAACATTGTGTCTGTGTGGCTTTTAAACCCCAAAACACGCTGCACCAAAAATTGGTCCACCCCAAGGATTGGGTCCCCCGACACAAACAGAGTGACATAGTGTTGGGTCTGTGCTTCCACAGGCCCTGCTAATTTAGAAATTTATTCTCGTTAACGACAAAAACAAGACAAACATCTTCAACCGGCTTTTACTTGCAAGCAAGGGAAGGTTGGTTGGAACCAAGCTCTTGGAGCTCAACGCTCCTCACCTGTCTCCAATCCAACTTCTTCAACAAGCAGTCCTCCTCGCAGCTATTTATTTCCATGACAGTTACAGTTTACGCAGGCCCCTCGTAAAACCCCCTATTGTTTTAAAAGGTGTGTGTGTGTTACAAATTTAAGAAACACAATGACAACATTTAACAATTTGACTCCAACACATAGTGTACCCTGTTAAGTGCCAGGAGGATTTCCAGGATTTATACATCGGGGAAACCAAACAACCTTTGGAGGAGGAACGCTGGTTTTAGCAGCAAGTCAAGGATGCCATTTATGTAAAAAGGGAAAGACCATCTCTGAATTGAGGAGAGGGCCTTAGGGTACATATTTTGCCATCGTACAATGCTGTGATTGCAGCCATTCCCCAACTCTCTGTGAATGGTACTCAAGGCCATTGATCAGTGGGCTTTGATCAGTGGTTGTTGATCAATGGTCATGAGAATTTGCATAATTATGATGAAGGAACTGACCTCCCAGCCCATTGTTCCTTCAGTGGCCCGGTTTCAGTCATTGTGCAAATGCACTTCTTATAAGAGTGGGGAAACTTGCAGTCAGCTGAAGACTGCAGACTCATCCAAGCCTGAAGAAGTCACTTGGATGAGTGACAAAATGTTTCTCCCACTGAAAACGCTATGTCCAGATGACCAGAATTAACTTTTGGAGATGTGGAAGTAACAATTAGTTCAAGCATGTTTGTAGACATTAGTTACATCCTATCATTTTGGATGTAACAAATTGATTTTAATATTGGCTAAGGTCTTGTTTTGGTCTTGTTTGCAGCGTGATGACGTGATTCTGTATGGTCATGTGTTATCACATTGTTAAATCCTGTGTTTTGTGTGTATCTACAGAACGGATCAGATCCTCTTTCAAGAATATCAAGGTGTGAAGATGCTTCAGAGGAAACTATTAATTTTTTTTGTCTTGCTGTGTGCCACTGCCATTGGAGTCTTTTCTAGAGCTTCGTGGATTTTAAATGTGTACCAGGATTTCTTCCCCCCTCAGAATGAAAGTGTTTGTGCCTGCAACAAATGTTTAATGGACTATGACCCATGGCTTAGTGAACTTATGAAAGAATCTCCTGAGCCCTTTCTATCACCCACAAACAATATCTCAGAGGATACATTTAACTGGTGGAAGGTAAATGTTAATTTCTGTATTTTAAACGTATGTATGTAGGTGTGTATACTGTTTTACTGATTTCAAAGACAAGTCGTTATCATCTTTTTAACCAAATTTCCAGTGCTAATAGGGATGGGTTTTTTTTTTTATAAATATACTCTCAGAATAATCAGTTAGTAAAAAAAAGCTAGTGAACTCAACAAATTAATTAAATACTTTTTTATGTCAGAAAATACAGACAGACAGACGCAGCTTCGCTTTCTACAATAAAACAGTGAACAAGGTTTTTCAGATCTTCCCAACCAAAGTCAATTTCACAAGATCCAGCCCTGACCTTTGTAGAACTTGTGCTGTGGTTGGGAATTCTGGTAATCTCAATGGATCGCGTTATGGACCACTGATAGACTTTCATGATATTGTCATAAGGTAAGAGTAGAACATACTGTTTTGAAATCTTCATGCATGTGTTATCTTTAAATATCTGTAAGCATTGCTAAAACCTTTAAAACTCAATTGAATAAGATATTTTCTTTCCCCAGTATGGATGTTCATTCTACATATATCATCCAATAGATGATAATATGAACAATATATCCTCTGTGCTTTTTAGAATAAACCTTGGGCCCACAAAAGGCTTTGAAAGAGATGTTGGAATCAAAACAACATACCATGTGATGTATCCAAGGAGTTTCAAAAAATTGGACAACACCACACATCTTGTGTTTTTTCCATTCAAAATTTCCGATCTACTGTGGCTTATCCGGTCTTTTACTCAAAGGTATGTGTGTATTACAAAGGTAATATTTTTATTTGGTTCTGTATCTTGGTTATTTAACATTTATAATTTGAAAGTGTAGTCTTAATGCATAACTGCAAGACAAAACCCTTTGAATATACACTTTTGTATATTTCACATTAGATTTTGTAAAAGGAAAAAAATGAATAAAGGAAGGAGAGCCCACAAGAAATAAAAGTAATGGGAAAAAAATGATCAGAATCTGAATCGCATTTATTAGCCAAGTATGCATGCACAAACACATACAAGGAATATGGTTCCGGTCGCTGGTGTCTCTCAAGCACAACCATGTAAAATAGACAATATATGAGCAACACAATGAACAATATACATAAACCACAATATAAAAACATCTAAATCCCTATATACAGAAAATACTGGATTACAGAAATGAATACCACAGAGTGTACATAAACTGCAGTTGCAATCTGTGAGTCTGTGGTGGCCAGTGCGATCCTCTATGCTGTTGCATGCTGGGGGAGCAGGCTGAGGGTCGCAGATGCCAACAGACTTAATAAACTGATCCGTAAGGCCAGCAATGTTGTGGGGATGGAGCTGGACTCCCTCAAGGTGGTGTCGGAGAGGCGGATGCTGTCCAAGATAAAGACAATGTTGGATAACACCTCCCACCCACTCCATGACATGTTGGTCAGTCACAGGAGCTCGTTCAGTGAGAGACTGAGATTACCGAAAAGCACCACTGAACGACACAGGAAATCATTCCTGCCTGTGGCCATCTCCCTGTACAACGCATCCACTTAACACACTGTTTGCTGCTACAACTACACATGTTTCTTTTCCAAATATTTATTTATAAGTGACTTATGTATGTATGTATGTATATATATGTATATATTGTACTATTCTTAGTTAGCGTATTGTCTGTCTTGTCTTAATGTTAGTTTAAAATGGAGCACTGTAACAAAAAATAATTTCCCCCAGGGATCAATAAAGTATTCTGATTCTGATTCTGATTCTGAAGCAATGTGACAGTTCAACGGTTTAGGAGGGAAATAGCAAGGGGAAAGAAACTGTTCTTTTGTTGGGTGGTCCTGGTCTGCAGGCTTCTATACCATCTGCCAGAGGCAGCAGGTCAAAAGGTCTGTGTCCAGGGTGTGAGAAATCTGTGATGATTTCCTCTGCCTGGTTCTTAAGAGGTACGGTCTGCTCCTGTCCTTTTTAGTGGCTGCTCCATACCAGACTGTGATGGAGGAGCACAGGACAGACTCAATGACTGCAGTGTAGAACTGGATCAGCAGCTCCTGTGGAAGACTATACTTCTCCAGTTGTCTCTGGAAGTGCATCTTCTGCTGTGTCTTTTTGAGGATGGAGGAGATGTTAGTCTCTCACTTCAGGTCCTGGGAGACAGTAATACCCAGGAACCTGAAGATCTTCACAGTAGACACCGGGCGGTCTGATATGGTGAGATGGAGCAGTGTTGATGTTAATGTTTCCTGAAGTCCACTATTATCTCTACAGTCTTAAGCATGTTCAGCTCCAGACTGTTCGGACTGCAGAGTACCAGCGGCTCAACTTCCTGTCGATACTTACAGAAAGACATAAAAGAGAGAAATAGAAAAGTGACATGTATTGAGGTAGGTCGGAGGGGGGACAATGTAATTTCACATGAGATAAAGTGGCAGTAGTGAGCAGCAGTACAAATTTGAGCAGTACAAGACTAAAAGTGGCAATTAGTGCAATATTGTCTCATGAAGGGTTTGTTGAATGGATCCTGACCATCGTCTGTGCTTATATATAATATATTATATTGTTGCTGCAGCCGTGCGGGTAGCTGGTCTCAAAGGATCCTGTGGGCTGGTTACACATGGTCTGCTGTTGTGAGGCTGGTTGAATGTACTAGTGTTGGATGTCTCGAGACCACTTTTACGTGGTCTTGGTGTATATGTATATATGTGTTTGTGTGTGTGTATATATATATATATATATATATATATTGTTAAGGTTCAGATATTGAGGAAGGAGAGTACAAACACCATGGTCCAGAAGATCTTGGTCAAACAATGATTTTAATGAATACACACGTGTGGGAAGACGACTCTGTACGCAGACAGCAATCGATCTTCGACTTGATCAAAGCATACACAGATTTTTATGGCATCAGGGTTTGATTTAACGATGCCCCTTCATGCGTCACCGACAGAATATATATATACGTCAAATCAACCACAATGACTTTTAACACAGTTCGAAAGAACATCATCTTCTATTTTCATGGCCGGTACTTCCTGTCTACCTTTCAGTTCTTGTCTTGAAGTGAATTGTTCCTCTTTCTTGCCGAGACAACAAGGAACGGTTCCTCGTTTACAGAGACACTTTCGCAGTTACAACCAGACATGACTAACCTCTTTCCTATAAATAAATCTAACTCATGTGTGTGTGTGTGGGTGTATGTCACGACCTCACTCAGCCTCTACAGTGGGGCAAAAAAGTATTTAGTCAGCCACCGATTGTGCAAGTTCCCCCACCTAAAATGATGACAGAGGTCAGTAATTTGCACCAGAGGTACACTTCAACTGTGAGAGACAGAATGTGAAAAAAAAATCCATGAATTCACATGGTATGATTTGTAAAGAATTTATTTGTAAATCAGGGTGGAAAATAAGTATTTGGTCAATAACAAAAATACAACTCAATACTTTGTAACATAACCTTTGTTGGCAATAACAGAGGTCAAACGTTTACTATAGGTCTTTACCAGGTTTGCACACACAGTAGCTGGTATTTTGGCCCATTCCTCCATGCAGATCTTCTCGAGAGCAGTGATGTTTTGGGGCTGTCGCCGAGCAACACGGACTTTCAACTCCCGCCACAGATTTTCTATGGGGTTGAGGTCTGGAGACTGGCTAGGCCACTCCAGGACTTTCAAATGCTTCTTACGGAGCCACTCCTTTGTTGCCCGGGCGGTGTGTTTTGGATCATTGTCATGTTGGAAGACCCAGCCTCGTTTCATCTTCAAAGTTCTCACTGATGGAAGGAGGTTTTGGCTCAAAATCTCACGATACATGGCCCCATTCATTCTGTCCTTAACACTTATGACAGGCGTCCTGTCCCCTTGGCAGAAAAATAGCCCCATAGCATGATGTTTCCACCCCCATGCTTCACAGTAGGTATGGTGTTCTTGGGATGCAACTCAGTATTCTTCGTCCTCCAAACACGACGAGTTGAGTTTATACCAAAAAGTTCTACTTTGGTTTCATCTGACCACATGACATTCTCCCAATCCTCTGCTGTATCATCCATGTGCTCTCTGGCAAACTTCAGACGGGCCTGGACATGCACTGGCTTCAGCAGCGGAACACGTCTGGCACTGCGGGATTTGATTCCCTGCCGTTGTAGTGTGTTACTGATGGTGACCTTTGTTACTTTGGTCCCAGCTCTCTGCAGGTCATTCACCAGGTCCCCCCGTGTGGTTCTGGGATCTTTGCTCACCGTTCTCATGATCATTTTGACCCCACGGGATGTGATCTTGCGTGGAGCCCCAGATCGTGGGAGATTATCAGTGGTCTTGTATGTCTTCCATTTTCTGATGATTGCTCCCACAGTTGATTTTTTTACACCAAGCTGCTTGCCTATTGTAGATTCAATCTTCCCAGTCTGGTGCAGGTCTACAATACTTTTCCTGGTGTCTTTCGAAAGCTCTTTGGTCTTGGCCATGGCGGAGTTTGGAGTCTGACTGTTTGAGGCTGTGGACAGGTGTCTTTTATACAGATGATGAGTTCAAACAGGTGCCATTCATACAGGTAACGAGTGGGGGACAGAAAACCGTCTTACAGAAGACGTTACAGGTGTGTGAGAGCCAGAGATTTTCCATGTTTGAGGCGACCAAATACTTACAGTGGGGCAAAAAAGTATTTAGTCAGCCACCGATTGTGCAAGTTCCCCCACCTAAAATGATGACAGAGGTCAATAATTTGCACCAGAGGTACACTTCAACTTTGAGAGACAGAATGTGAAAAAAAAATCCATGAATCCACATGGTAGGATTTGTAAAGAATTTATTCGTAAATCAGGGTGGAAAATAAGTATTTGGTCAATAACAAAAATACAACTCAATACTTTGTAACATAACCTTTGTTGGCAATAACAGAGGTCAAACGTTTACTATAGGTCTTTACCAGGTTTGCACACACAGTAGCTGGTATTTTGGCCCATTCCTCCATGCAGATCTTCTCGAGAGCAGTGATGTTTTGGGGCTGTCGCCGAGCAACACGGACTTTCAACTCCCGCCACAGATTTTCTATGGGGTTGAGGTCTGGAGACTGGCTAGGCCACTCCAGGACTTTCAAATGCTTCTTACGGAGCCACTCCTTTGTTGCCCGGGCGGTGTGTTTTGGATCATTGTCATGTTGGAAGACCCAGCCTCGTTTCATCTTCAAAGTTCTCACTGATGGAAGGAGGTTTTGGCTCAAAATCTCACGATACATGGCCCCATTCATTCTGTCCTTAACACGGATCAGTCGTCCTGTCCCCTTGGCAGAAAAACAGCCCCATAGCATGATGTTTCCACCCCCATGCTTCACAGTAGGTATGGTGTTCTTGGGATGCAACTTCGTATTCTTCGTCCTCCAAACACGACGAGTTGAGTTTATACCAAAAAGTTCTACTTTGGTTTCATCTGACCACATGACATTCTCCCAATCCTCTGCTGTATCATCCATGTGCTCTCTGGCAAACTTCAGACGGGCCTGGACATGCACTGGCTTCAGCAGCGGAACACGTCTGGCACTGCGGGATTTGATTCCCTGCCGTTGTAGTGTGTTACTGATGGTGACCTTTGTTACTTTGGTCCCAGCTCTCTGCAGGTCATTCACCAGGTCCCCCCGTGTGGTTCTGGGATCTTTGCTCACCGTTCTCATGATCATTTTGACCCCACGGGATGAGATCTTGCGTGGAGCCCCAGATCGAGGGAGATTATCAGTGGTCTTGTATGTCTTCCATTTTCTGATGATTGCTCCCACGGTTGATTTTTTCACACCGAGCTGCTTGCCTATTGTAGATTCACTCTTCCCAGTCTGGTGCAGGTCTACAATACTTTTCCTGGTGTCCTTCGAAAGCTCTTTGGTCTTGGCCATGGCGGAGTTTGGAGTCTGACTGTTTGAGGCTGTGGACAGGTGTCTTTTATACAGATGATGAGTTCAAACAGGTGCCATTCATACAGGTAACGAGTGGGGGACAGAAAACCGTCTTACAGAAGACGTTACAGGCGTGTGAGAGCCAGAGATTTTCCTTGTTTGAGGTGACCAAATACTTATTTTCCACCCTAATTTAAGAATAAATTCTTTACAAATCCTACCATGTGAATTCATGGATTTTTTTTTCACATTCTGTCTCTCACAGTTGAAGTGTACCTCTGGTGCAAATTACTGACCTCTGTCATCATTTTAAGTGGGGGAACTTGCACAATCGGTGGCTGACTAAAGAAACATAGAATAATTTTTCCTGTAACAGCTGGGAAATAGGGAGACACAACAAGACAGGGCTTTTGTAATTGGCTTACGATCAGAGCTGGACAGTGGGACTCGGAGGGGGGGGAAGTCTTCCGTGGGAAGCGAATCCGAGGAGGCAAGGATGAGGTCAGATGATGCACTGCTCGCAAGCAGGAGGACAAGCAGGTAGCAGACACAAACGGCGGATCGTACCCTAGGCACATGAAGGCAGAATTAACGCAGTTCAAATGACACATATGTACAAAGCTTTTGCGGGAAGCCTAGTTACCCCTGAGGGGTGATTAACGGACTGGCGTGGAGCATCCGTCAGCGTGGGTTAAATAGTCCTCCAGGTAATAGCCCAGAATGGAAAGCAGGTGTGCAGGTGATGGCCCAGCCCGGAGGTGTGGCCACCAGGGCAGCCCACACACTCCACAGACATAGGGCCACAGACCATGACAAAAACATAATATATACACACACAGTTGTGTCATGGTCTCGGTGCCTCCCTGGCACCGTAGCTTGCCTCCACCAATGTGAGAATGAATGAATACTGGCATTGTAAACAAACAAACAAACAAACAAACAAACAAACAAACAAACCATTACAAAAGCACAAAGGTAAACTGCACCATATTTTAAAATGCAGTTGCATTTTTGAGCTTGGACTTATTTCATGTTATTGTTATATCCAACAGGCAAAAAGAAACTGCTAAATCAGGTGTGAAAACTAACACGAATTTGGTGAGTAGAATGACTTATTCTTCAAACATCCAGAATATGATATGTCATAAGAAAGGTAATTCTATTATTTACTAAACTGTCATTGAAGTCTAACTGTAATCTTTAATAGGTGATGATCCTCAGCCCTGCTTTCATGAAATATGTCCATTATGTTTGGCTAGAAAAGCATGGGAGGTATCCATCCACTGGCTTTCTGACTTTGGTTCTCAGCTTGTACTTGTGTGATGAGGTAGGTTCAAGGAACAGATATGATAATTCATCGCTACACCATTCATTATTGGCCCATTGGTTGTACATGAGAGCATAGATATAATTTCCAGTTTAAGCATTACCACAAGGGATCTTTACCATCTGGTTATTTCTAGAGCAGAATTACCTAAATACCATTAAACTAGCTGGGACAATATCCCTTATTTAGATTTGACAATCACAGATAGACAATCTGTGATTGTATTTGGAAGGCCTCATAGGGAATTGAATTTGGAAGGCCTCATCGGGAACTGGCAGTTGCCCCTAGGCTGGATGACGCGTGTACTAATGAGAAGTGAATGAATTAAAAAGGTGTGGAGGTTGGAGCATTAAAATGAGAACCAAATTTTACATTGCAGCCATTCCCCAACTGTCTGTGAATAGTACTCCTGGAGAATTGATCTATGATCATACAAATGTGTGTATTAATAATCATAAAACTGACCTCAAAGCCGATTGTTAGCGAGTGATGCTCTCTTCAGTCATTATGCAAATGTACTGTTAAGGCTTGGGAAACCTGTAGGACATTTTTACCAATGAAAATGCTATGTCCAGATGAATAGAATTAACTTACCAAGATTTCCATACACAGATGATTGAGGATACATCAAGACATAAGTTTTTGAGGCTTTTACTTTTAGAGTCCTTTCCTCCAAGGAAATTAGGGGACCAAGGGATTTGCCTCCCGGTCCTTGGTCCCCTAATAATAACTTTTTTAAGAGCAATGCAGAACACATTAGTGGGGGGATAAGCTCACTCTTTACACTGATGCATCAATCAGTTAATCGGTCAGGAACAAGTAACTATTAACCTTGATTTCTTTCCTATTTCTCTTTCTTCAGTTTATCTGTTTATTATTAATTGTATGTATTTAATATAGTTTTATACTGTTACTGTATTTGCATGTTGAAGTGTTTGTTTCTTGGCCTTTCCTATTGCCTTGATAAGGCTCTTGGTATGAGAAAATTCCAGGGGATGGTGAGGGTGCTAGTAGTAGAATTTATGATAAGTACTGACAATCCTAACTTACACAGACTGTATTTTTATTTTTTGGTTTTAATAAAATATACTTAAAAAAGAAAAAAAGAAAAATGGAATGGCAAATCACCTGCACTGCATTAAGCTAAAGCACAGGTGTCGAACTCAAGGCCTCGAGGGCCGGTGTCCTGCAGGTTTCGATGTGTCCTTAATCCAACACAGCTGATTTAAATGGCTAATTTACCTGCTTAACATGTCTTGGGGTTCTCCAGACGCCTGTTAATGAATTAATCATTTGATTAGGGTGTGTTGACCCAGGGTGATATCTAAAACCTGCAGAACACCGGCCCTCGAGGCCTGGAGTTCAACACCCCTGAGCTAAAGCATGTTAATGAAATCTGCAGTGTCTATAATCTATAATTATTTTATGTTAATTTCATTTGTGATTAATAATCCACATTTTTGTGTCTTCAGGTTAATGTGTTTGGATTTGGAGCAGACAAGAAAGGAAACTGGAATCATTACTATGAGGAAATCAAAAACACACGTCTGAGAACTGGACAACATCCTGGAAAGCTGGAATATCAATATATCGAGAAACTTCATAAGCAACGGAAAATTCATTTTTTCAGAGGATGGTAATCTGGCTTTTGGTGTCCCTCGAGGGCATTAAGATAAGCAGCCCCCAGAACTGTAGAATTAAAATACTTAAGAATAGTAGATCTAAAAAGAAAAAAAAAAGTGTAGTTTTGTTCATTAGTTGCATGTTGGGTATCAGAGATTACCAGAGGTGGGACCAAGTCATTGTTTTGCAAGTCTCAAGTAAGTCTCAAGTCTTTATCCTCAAGTCTCAAGTCAAGTCTCAAGTAATGTCAGGCAAGTCAGAGTCGAGTCTCAAGTCACTGGTGTAAAAGTCCGAGTCAAGTCACAAGTCTGAAATTTTGAATTTCAAGTCCTTTCGAGTCTTTAAAAAAAAAACGAAAAAAAGCATGTTGCAGTTATATGCTAAATGTAAATATTAGACCATGTAATTTTTAAATCTGTGTTTTTCTCAACACATGACAAAATAGTGAACTTAGAAAATATACACAAATTGTGAAATTGCACCTCTTTAAAATGCAGCTCAATTAAACCTAGCTCCAAGAATAATTTTCACCGACAGTTCTGAGATAAGCTGCATGTTATTCTTGGATGCGGTTGTAGGACCGGCTTTAAAAATCGCATGACAAAAATATCATACATATTAAAAAAAACTGCATCACCAACGTAGCCTGGACAACATTTGCTAGTTAGATGAAGTCAGCTATCTCATCGTAGCATATTTATATGCATATTTATAATTATACGCTTCTTGGAGTGAGTGCATACACTCATGAAGTTTAGTAACTTCAGGTCACTGCAACAAGCCCAGGTACAGTTTACCGACGGATGGGTGCAGGACCTTGAAATGCACCGTGTAGAACGAAAGACCATCGTACGTATCATAAGTTTACCAGTCTCACAAATCGTCGTCATAAATACACATTCGTTAACCGTTTATTAATAGGACCTTTGAGCTCAACGGTAATTAATTAGCAGTGGAAATAATTTCTGGTAGCATTACAGAAATGTAGCAGTGACAACAATATTGTATGCTGTAATCGCACTGGGCAATTAGTGATACAAAACAACTGTTTTACCCTGTGAATAAAAGTATATGTTTTTGTCAGTGTACCATAATAACAGAAGCGAAACGCAATATTGTGTCAGGACAATTCACTATTTATGCACAATAAACACAATAAATAATGGAGCATAGCGCGACAATTTCTGTTCAGCGCCAGACTTGCTTGTAACCTATATCACCAATTATGTTATGAAAATGACGCATTAACTACAACAGAAGACTGACCTTTGTGTAAATGCTTGGAGCAGACTAACCTGTGAGCTGGAGGGTTCTGGGACGTTATATTTGGTCTTTGAATGGCTGCAATCCAGTCGCCTCTTTGTTACTTCGGAAACATGGCTCGAACAATTTCTCTTCAACGACGTAATCCGATAACAACCGATCTATTTACCCGTCGGCTTCCCGTGGCTGTCATGCGACCGGCTATTGCAGTTAATAATACAACAGCTTCTTGACATTTTTGTGTTTCTTTTTATCGCTGTGTGACTGATTTCAATTGAAAGGCTGTGTGCGCTAGTACCTCTTGCCACGAGTTCCCAGAATCCTTTGCGGTTTTACCCCTGAATGACGTCACATTTTCAATCTCTATATAATATGCATGTTAAATTTTATATTTGGGGTAAAATGTCAAGTCTTTTCAAGTAAACCGGTTCAAGTCCAATTCAAGTCCCAAGTCATTGGTGTAAAAGTCCAAGTCAAGTCACAAGTCTTAGAACATTTTTTCAAGTCAAGTCTAAAGTCATAAAATTAATGACTCGAGTCTGACTCGAGTCCAAGTCATGTGACTCGAGTCCACACCTCTGGAGATTACTTATTTTTGGAAGTGTTTACATACAATAAAGTCCTTTCAGTATACCACCATACAAAAGATGTTGTCCATTTTGTTCATAAAACAGTTTTACTCCCCTTCGGCAACTTATTCTTCATCATACTTTGTCCAGTATATCCACTATCTGTCCTCTGCACATGTTGAAACCATTTCAGTCTTGTCTCTCTAGCTACCCTATCTGAGCTGTTCCACTGATATATTAATCACACACACACACACACACACACACACACACACACACACACACACACACACACACACACACACACACACACAGTATCTCTTACATCTCTTGGTGAGATGTAAAATGATTCAAATCATTGTAGCTTCTGATGACAAGCAAGATGACCTGTCATGGTCCTGCCACATCAACTCCCTGGTTAAGAAAGCCCGTCAGCGTCTCTTCTTCCTCAGAAGACTTAGAGACTTCCATCTGCCACTGAAGGTGCTCAAGAACTTCTACTCCTGCACCATCGAGAGCGTCCTGACGGCAAACATCTGCACCTGGTTTGGGAACAGCACCAAGCAGGACAGACGAGATCTGCAAAGAGTGGTGCGCTCAGCCGAACGCATCATTCAATCAGAGCTCCCTGACCTGCTGTCCATCTACACCAAGCGGTGCAAGTCCAAAGCTAGGAAGATTATGATGGACCTCTCCCATCCCAACAATGGACTCTTCTCACTGTTGAGGTCTGGGAAGCGCTTCCGCTCCCTTAAGGCCAAAACGGAGAGAATGAGGAGGAGCTTCTTCCCCCAGGCTATTCGGGCCCTGAACCAGGTGTAGGACTGGACTCTCACACACATCACCACACGCACCACCACACATTTCCTATAATCCTATAATTCCTATAATTTATGATCTTTATAACCTTTATAATCTCTTCTGCTATTTGCACATTCTTTACTGTAAATTCCCAAGTTAATTTGTAAATTCTGTAGTAAACTGTAAATTGTAAATATTGTAAAACTTTTCTTCTGTCATTTAATGGTCGGGCATTGTACAGCTACAACCATTTCACCCCCATGTCATACTGTGTATGGTTGTGTGTGTGTGACAAATAAAATTTGAATTTGAATTTGAATTTGATGCCTGTGGTTAGCTTCTATCTGAAACCGGAAGGTCGCCGGTTCGATCCCTGGGCTCTCTGTCCTGGTCGTTGTGTCCTTGGGCAAGACACTTCAGCCTACTGGTGATGGCCAGAGGGGCCGATGGCGCAATATGGCAGCCTCGCTTCTGTCAATCTGCCCCAGGGCAGCTGTGGCAACAACCGTAGCTTGCCTCCACCAATGTGAGAATGAATGAATACTGGCATTGTAAAGCGCTTTGGGTGCCTTGAAAAGCACTATATAAATCCAATCCATATTATTATTCTACCTGTCTGCAATCTCCTATTACATTTTCAACCCTGACGTTTAATAAATGCACCTCTGCCACTGTGACGTATGACTGTTCTCCCCTGCTCCACATCAAAAAGTCTATGGAACGCCTTTATGATGATTGGGATAGTTCAAGGAAACTTTCCCCCTACTATTTGTGTGCTTTTCCTGATAGGAAAAGGAGCTAATTACAAAAAGTGCCTCAGGAAATCCTAAGAAGAAATCAAGGAAAAGAGGCTGTAGGGTTGGCATCCAGGTACATATTAGATGAGCCTCCAGATCAGAGATGAGTGGACTGGAGGTGTCCTGAATTTTGCTGCCAGTTACCCTTCCGGATGTAGTTGGAAACATGCACTCATAGCCACTGCAGCCTGGCCTTTTCTTTTGTGATGCTCTGGATTCTGTTGATTTGGGCCTTACCGCTGTGTCCTCATAGCTTGCATCGCAAAGCCAGTGCCTGGCCGTTTGGCTGGTTCCGTAGCACAGCTACACACACAGCTAAACACCTTGTCCGATCCACGTGATCGGACAAGGTGTTTGCTGTCACTCTCACTGAGACCAGCTGTTGTGAAATCTGTGCTACCAGTGTAACCCAGGTATTTTTTGAGTGTGGGATTTCTGATGATTTGGTAGTCATTGAACACACCACAGCCTTTCGTTCATCTGATGAGGTGCATGCTGCTCTCGTGCCCTCTGTGAGCTGGAATTTCGGGTACATTTGATATTTGAGTCGCTGTAAATAGTTTTAAAAAACCTTTATACTTGAAGTTAATGTTTTAATGTGTTGTTAGCAGTGTTGGGTAAGTTACTTTAAATTAGTAATTTAGTTATATTACTACTTACAGTACTTCTATCAAAAGTAACTCAGTTACTTCAAGTTACTCGTTACTTTCAAAGTAACTAGTTACTAGGGAGAGTAACTTTGGTTATACTCAGAATTCTCTTGTTAATGTGTTGCTTCTGTAACTGGATACCCAGCCAGACTGCCAGTCTTCTAGCTTGCTTACTTGCCACAAGTGCACTGTGCCACCTACCAATAGAAAGGAAAAAATAATGTGCATATTTCCACGCCACCATGATTCTAGCCTAAATTATAAAGCCTTTGAATGAAAATAAACAATGTTGTGACAGTGATGTACACTCTTTTGATGGTATATATGCATCAATCTATCAATCATTTGTTGTAAGATTCAGACAATTATTTTTTACAAGCTAGATATTTTAAATGAGAATAAGAAAGAACAGTATTTCTTTGTGCCCCACCTTTCCTGTTAATGCCCTACCTGGCCCTCCTTGCAAAACTTTGCTAGACCAGCTGTCAGCTACTTAGAAAAGGATCCTGGTGTTATTTGTCTCTCAGAAACAGTTCATAACTTCTCTTCAACTCATTCATGTCACCTAAAAGGTAAACCTGTTTCTCCATCACCTGTTCAGCTCTGATGATTCAGTAAGGACATCTCCTGGTTTCATCTTCATGTTTCCCTCTCACCAGATACCCAAACCGACATCATGACCAGCAGCTTTTACAGCTGTGACACCTATGCCCTAGATCATAGGTGTCAAACTCTGGCCCGCGGGCCAAATTTGGCCCGCAGCCTACTTACATTTGGCCCGCGAAGCCATACCAAATTACTATCAGAGCTGGCCTACTGGTATTATACAGCTAATATATATATTGTTTAGTATTAAGCTTTGCTTGTTCCATTCTACCATATACAAACTTATATCATTAAAAGATTATACTGACTACTAAGTACAATTTTCCTATTAACAAGGAGAGGGAGGGGGAGAGAATGAGAGAAGAAGAGGCAGCTTTGCAGCAAAGACAAAGAATAACTCCAGCTTTGTGCCTTTTTCATTGTAGCTGGAGTACGGGACAAACTGTTCCTTTTCACCTCAATAAGAAACACGTAATATTTTCTCTGAATACAAGACAATTCCGTTTTTTAGGGGATGGTTGGCAACTCTAATAATTAACCTTATGAACAAAATAAAGTTCAACATCAGTAACATCATAGCACCCACCCAGCTGTGTAGAAACTAGCTAGTACCCAGTACAAAAAAGTCAGCATAACGAAAAAACAAACTACACCTAAACTAGGTTTATATCTAACCCAGATAGACTGCAGGTCATAACTTCTTACCTGAAATTCAGTTCACCTGACACGCGGACCGGCGGCCGCCTTGGGTCTCTCCTTCTTCTCCTACCTCCCCTTTCCCTCATCCACATGCTGGCCTCCACCACTTGCTAATGTTACTGAATCTGTGGAAGCTCCGCGATAGCCACCACATGAAGTAACAAATAACGAATTACAACTATTTTCAGTTGTGGATGATAATGGGTTCAGAAACTTTATCCATGCAGGCCCATATGACAGAGAATGTGCGTCTTCTTTGTGTTTTTGTATTTTTTCATATTTATATCTAATTGTGTTGTGGTTTGCAGTGTTTTGTGTTGTTTCTGATCATCGGGCAGAAAGTGATTGCCGTCTGTGGGCGCACAGCTGCTTAAACCTGCAGCACCCAGATTACTTACGTACACAGCTACTTCTGTACAACTGATTCGGTACGGTGCAGTAAGCTGAAGACAGCTTCAACCGTCTGTTGAAAAATAGTAAAGCGACCACACTGCATTTTCTTGTTAGTAACGGGGTTGTAACGATAGAAGTTGTAATTAGTTATATTACTCGTTACTGAAAAAAAGTTAGTAACGCCGTTACTTGTAATGCCGTAATTCCCATAACTGACTATGACGGACAGCAAACTGCACCCAAGCTCAGCTGGGGTGGTAATATGGGGCTTGGTAGGGGTAGGGCAAGAGGCCGTGGTGGCTCGGTGGGTGTGAGGGAGGCACCTGGCACAGAGACTGTTATCAGCAGCAGCCTCAACAATACACTGGTCAGCTACAATGGGGCAGACGGTGACCCCAATACCAAGCACCTAATCCACACATGACACCACAATTGCCACGCTGGGAGGCCAGCTGGGATGGGTGGATGCAGTGACACACAGAGAGGCTGGGGAGACGGGGGAAAGGCAGACCCCTTACTCCCAATGACGGTGAATGGACTGACTCTGCCGTTCCTGGTTGATACAGGAGCCACATACTCCACCATTTGTGAGGCTCCAGGAGAGGCGCAATTATCTGGGGACGAAGTAACGCTGCTTGTCACAACGCCTTTAAAGACTGAAATTGTGAAAGTTGTGACGCACCCGTATGTGATTTCAGCACAGGTCCCAGTGGACATGTGTGGGGCTGATGGATTGACAGTGACATTGTGAGGTGGCACTCAGCTTCCATGCATCTCTACAGGAACCAGAGGTCAATGGCTGCTGTCTGAGGACACTGAGCAAACAGTTGACATCTGGGCCCGGCTTACTACGTCTGACGGCATCCTGGCTCATTTTCAGCTCTGGCGGGCCTAGATAATGGCCTTGGATGTCTACTCTCCTCCCATTGATCCATACCACGTGACTAGGGATGGGTACCGGTGTCCGGTGCCATGATGGCACCGGTTCTGACATAAACGGTAGTAACCAGACCGAAAAGCAGCGCACATTTCAGTGCTTTATTTCGGTGCCTTTTTTCCTGAGCTGTGATACACTTTAGATTCTAGCCAATCATTTTACGTTTCTGAGGATAGTAGGCGGGGCCAGGTACGTACATTCTTGTAGAGCAGAGCTACAGATTAAAAATGCCCAAGGCAAATCGGTCAAAAGTCTGGCTGTACTTCACAGCAAAATATGCAAACTCAGCAGCAACAAGTGCTTTAAGCTGATACTGTGATACTGTGAAAGGAGGTAACACCTCAAATCCGATGAAACACCTGGCAACGCATAGCGTTTGTTTCTTTTAAAGCCGAGAAATGCGCCGTATTTGATAGCTTGCTGCGTGACCTCACACCGAGCACATCTACTGCGGTTGTGGTGCCTGTTATCGGACCCGGAGTTAGCAACATTCCCCAAAAACACGAAGAGGAGAGTCCTGGCCCCTAGCCCTGCCAGTGTAGCAGAAATAATGATGGATGATGATACAGCAGCAGCTGTTCTTCTCTGCGTGAGTAGCTTAATGTTGTTCGTGTGTAATTTACATTGAGTAGGCTAACCACGTTATTAAATTAATGCATGTAAGGTGAACTAGCAAACACCTTCATAGTTACATGCAGCTGTCTTCTTGTTTGATGGCAGATACTCCCTTCACCCTGGCCAAAAAGGCTAAAATGACCAAAGAAAAAGTGGAAAACAGCTAAACTGAGAGGTTTTTGGACAAAGTTTGTGTTTTTTCCATTGTTTAAGCACTGCTTCCAGCCAAGAGTGATACCATATATGCCCCATAGCGGCAGAAAAGGCTAACATTGTTATCTTTTGACAAAAAAACAGCTGAACATGAGAGGTTTTTGGACCAATTTTGTGTTCCCACCACTAACACATGACCCTACACTGTGTTCACTGCATCATTCCATGTTTGGCTCTGATCACCACCTGCACTCATGTATATATCATGTATATATCTATCTACTTAGCACTTTTAATTCTTATTCTTATTTTTATTTTTCTATGACAGTATGTTTGCACTGAAGCACCGCAGCAATTTCCTAATGTTGTAAACCTGCTCAACATTTGGCAATAAAACTCTTTCTGATTCTGATTCTGATTCTGATTTAAGCACCGGTTTGAGCACCGTTTAAGCACCGGCACCGTTTCAAAAGTACCGGTTTGGCACCGGTATCAGATAAAACCTAAACGATACCCATCCCTACACGTGACCCTCTTTTATGACTGCGATAAAACTGAGTGGTATAAAGATCTGTTCTTTGAGTTTCTTGAAGGTAAATCTTGGGAGATTTGTTCTAGAGACATTTATGTGGGATCTCAGGGTGTAGATTTGGCGTCTACAATACCGTCACAGGTCTGAGGTGGAGGAGGGTATTGCGTAGACCATTGAAGATCTGTTGAAGGTGGGGGTATTCCTGTATGCGGCTAGGGTCAACTTACACAAATCACACAATGTACCTGGACGTGTGCTCAGAGCCTGTGCTGACCAGCTGATTGATGTCCTAGCAATCATCTTCAACATCTCCCTGAACCAAGCTTTTGTGCTGCATTGTTTAAAAACCACCACCATCAGACCTGTATCAAAGACAGCTACACCCTCAGAACTCAATGACTACCGACCAGAAGCATTTACTCCAATCATCATGAAGCGCTTTGAGGAGCTAGTCCTGAGTTACATCGAGAGCCAGCTCCCCCCCAAGCTGGACCCCCTACAGTTCATATACTACTCAACTGTTGACTGAGAATGCTGTTCATTGATTTCATCTTAGCATTCAACACCATCCCTCAACAGCTGATAAGCAAGCTGGACCTGCTCCAACTCAACACCAGTGTGGGAATAACGACGTTACAAGTAACGGCGTTACTTTTTTCAGTAACCAGTAATTGAACGAATTACTATTTCTATCGTTACAACGCTGTTACTGTTACTAACAAGAAAATGTGGTGCGGTCGCGTTACTATTTTTCAACAAACAGACGGTTGAAACTGTCTTCAGCCTTATTTCAGTTGCACGGAAGTATCAGTCTATATCTGCTGTAGACTGATATACTGTAGCTGTCTACATAAGTAATCTGGGCACTACAGCTTTAAGCAGCTGTGCGCGCTGCCGCGGATGGCAATCACTTTCTGGCACAACAGCTGGAGCTAAGGGGGTGAAACAATCGCATGAGTGCTGCTGTTTGACTGAGGAAGAATAAAGTAGTCATGGTAAGCATATCACATGACCACTTAAAGATTACAAAGCAACAAGGTGATATATACCAGTTTTAAAATTGTGTTGATAGGCCACGTAAAACCAGAGTCATGATAAACAATATATATGTGTTTTTTCCTGAATAGTTTCGCCACGTTTACTGTCTAAGGACAGTGCTTGCAAGCAAAACCAAAAAAGCCCATTCATGTTAGTGGAAAAATGCACCATGTCGACCAATCAAAAAATATGGCAACATGACATTTGGTTGTTTTGGAAGAGGGGGAAGTTTTTGGAGTGATGGCGAGAAAGAGAGAGAGTTTTGAGATGTGAGATTTGTGACGTTTAGCATGTTTGGAGTGTGTAGTTAATATGTTGTCTTGTGTAGTTATTGTGTAGTGTCGTGGATAGTTTTGTGTTGTGTGTCAGAACAATTCCTGGAGTGATACACCTCCTGCTGTCACACCTGCAGGTATCAGGCTTGTGATGTTCTCCTTCATAGTGGACAGAAATTTTTGGAGTGGCACAAATAATTTGTGTGCCATCTTATGGAATGCAGAGCAGCAGATTGTATGTAAATAGTTTGAAATAACAAAGGGTAAAAGGTAAATGGCTGCAAATAACTTTGTTGTTTGGAAAACTTGTGCATATGATTTTAAAATTGACAATTTATATTTGCATTTAAAGTTATGAAATGTGATTCATTAAGCATGTTTGTGGTTGTTACAGTAAAAAATATAACTTTTTCTACTTGGATTTTATGTTTTTTGTCTGATTTTAGATCAGTTGTGTTAAAACAGTATCTTGAATTGAAAACATAACTGTAAATTCAGACACGTGAGTTTGTGCTGAACAGAATGATTCCAAAAAAGTTAAAGTAAATAGTTTTTAAAGGTGAAATGTAGAGGCAAAATCAAAAGTAGTTAATAATGGCCAATTATACCCTGGACCCCAGAGGTTTACATGTTTTGGGTTTTTTTTTTAAGTAATGTAATAGTTACTTTTCAAGTAATTAATTACTTTTAGAATCTTGTAACTCAGTTACTAACTCAGTTACTTTTTGAAGAAGTAACTAGTAACTATAATTAATTACTTTTTCAATGTAACTTGCCCAACACTGCTGAACACCTTCACGTTCAACTGGATTCTGGAATTCCTCACTGAAAGATCCCAGACAGCACAGGTTGGAATACAATACTGTCAAGCCCAGTGCTCTTGACGCTGCTGACCCACGACTGTACCTCGAGTTCCAACACAAACCACCTTATCAAGTTTACACCACAGTGATGGGACTCATCAGGGACAATGATGATGCTGCATAAAGAGAGGAAGTGCAACAGCTGGCACTTTGGTGCAAGGATAGTAATCTTTTAATGTTGACAAAACAAAAGAACTGATTCTTGACTTTTGGAAGATGAAGGCTGTCCATCTCCCACTCAGAACTGCTGGTGTCACAGTAGAGAGAGTGAATAGCACCAAATTCCTCGGTTTTCACATCACAGAGGTGCCTGGGCCAGCAACACAAAATCAGTAACAAAAAGAGCCCAGCAGCGCCTACACTTCCTGAGATGACTGAAGAAAGTGCACCTCCCCAAACCCATCCTTAACACCTTCTACAGAGGCACCACAGAGACATCCTAACCAGTTGTGTCACAGCCTGTTATGGAAACTGCCGGAACAAACTAAGCAATTTTTACACAGACATTTTTGTTTTGACTTCATTTGGACAAAAGCTTTACATTGTTTTTTCTTTCAAGGAGAGAACTCAGATATAGATACAGAGTTTGTTTGGGTTTTTTTTGCTCGGCCCTGAAAATCTTAGAAATATCATATCTAATGAGATTCTTACTCTGAATGGCATTACCTTGGCCTCCAGTAACACTGTGAGAAACCTTGGAGTCATTTTTCACCAAGACATGTCCTTCAAAGCACATATTAAACAAATATGTAAGACTGCTTTCTTTCATTTGCATAACATCTCTAAAATGAAAAATATCCTGTCTCAGAGTGACGCCGAAAAACTAGTTCATCAAGGCCAACGAGGAAGATGAACTGGTTTTTCAGCGTCTTCTTGTTGGTCAATTGTGACAGCTAAAGAACCAAATGGGACAGGCAAAAAAAAAAAAAAAAAAAAAAAAAAAAACTAGTTCATGCATTTATTACTTCCAGGCTGGACTACTGTAATTCATTATTATCAGGATGTAAAAACTCGCTGAAAAGCCTTCAGTTAATCCAAAATGCTGCAGCAAGAGTCCTGACAGGGACTAGAAAGAGAGAGCATATTTCTCCTGTTTTGGCTTCCCTTCATTGGCTTCCTGTTAAATACAGAATTGAATTCAAAATCCTGCTCCTCACATACAAGGTCTTAAATAATCAGGCCCCATCTTATCTTAATGACCTTGTAGTACCATATCACCCTATTAGAGCACTTCGCTCTCGCTCTGCAGGCCTACTTGTTGTTCCTAGAGTATTTAAAAGTAGAATGGGAGGGAGAGCCTTCAGTTTTCAGGCCCTCTTCTGTGGAACCAGCTTCCAGTTTGGATTCGGGAGACAGACACTATCTCTACTTTCAAGATTAGGCTTAAAACTTTCCTTTTTGCTAAAGCATATAGTTAGGGCTGGACCAGGTGACCCTGAATCCTCCCTTAGTTATGCTGCAATAGATGTAGGCTGCCGGGGGATTCCCATGATGCATTGAGTTTTTCCTTTCCAGTCACCTTTCTCACTCACTATGTATTAATAGACCTCTCTGCATTGAATCATATCTGTTATTAACCTCTGTCTCTCTTCCACAGCAGGTCTTTATCCTGTCTTCCATCTCTCTCCCAACCGGTCGCACTCCCTGAGCCTGGTCCTGCCAGAGCTTTCTTCCTATTAAAAGGGAGTTTTTGTCTTCCCACTGTCGGCAAAGTGCTTGCTCATAGTAGTGATGGGATTTCCGGCTCTTTTTAGAGAACCGTCTCTTTCGGCTCCCAACCGGCTCTTCAGGTTGTTTTAATTAATTTATTATTATTATTATTATTGTCTTCATAAAGACACATTCGTTAACCGTTTATTAATAGGATCTTTGAGCTCAACGGTAATTAATTAGTAGTGGAAATAATTTCTGGTTCGCATTACATTACATTACATTACAAAACATTTTTTAATATTAAAATACGAACATTTGTAGCAAACAATTGACAAATTAGCCAGTTCCAATGTAAAACTTTCTCTGCCTGTTAAAAAAAGAAGATAATCTTCTCACAAACTGGTGTTTGATTTTGAAACAGGGAAAAAGTGGGGAAACAACTGAAAAGACTAACATTTGAATAAAACCTGAAAGCAAGTAAATACTTTCTATGCTGCCTTATGGTAAACTTTGGTAATATTGATCAAGAACAACACTGGCTGATGATGAAATACAGTCAGCTGGCATGGTGACACTGCCAGTGTTAACCTGCAGGGCTGGACTGGGACAGAAAATCTGGCATTTTCACTACAGACCGACCCACCAGGTAGTAAAGCCATAAAGACTTTGACTGAAAACAAACCCTGTTGTGACAGTGATGTACAGTCTTGTTGGTATATGTATGATTTCTATACATTTTACGTCAGATAAAAACTTTGGTTGTAAGATTTAGATAATTATTTAATAAAAGCTAGATATTTTAAATGAGAATAAGAAAGAAAAGTATTTCTTTGTGCCTTTCCCTGTTAATGCCCTACCTGGCCCCCTGGCGAAAGCCACTGCTTCATTTGAGTTTTGGACGAAATGGATTCTGGGATATTGCATTTCGTCATTTCAAGCTGATTGGAGACCAGAACAGCCAATCAGATATTTTTGCATCCAAGTCTGTAATTGGCTGGTTTTGTGGCACAAATATAACGGTGTACAGAAAGAGTTGAACGCGCACGGGCAGAAATGTTGAGAGCGCGAGCAACACATTGCGAGCGAGCGCAAATACAAAAACTGAGCGAGAGGGGCTGCTATCGTGTGTGTTTATGGATAATAGCAAACACTGAAATACATTTTTTGCACGCAGCAATGAATTATGTTCACTCAAATTCAGCTTTTCTTCGCTCAAAATAAATTTCTCCTCAAAATGCAACACTTGCACCTGCAAACTTTTTTTTACTTGCGCTCAAATTTTTTTTTACGTGCGCTCAGAATAGTGGCACAAAAATAACGTCATAGAAAGCTTGCTGAAGAACTCGAGTTTCTTCTCCCCCCTCCATGCTGTCAGACACTTGAAAGTGACCCGCACGTGCTTCTCAGCCAATCACAGCGGTACAGACACCCAGCCTTCCGGTTCCATTAAACTCCTTCCGTTTCCACTCTTTCATTCACATATATTATTCTCTTGCATACATATATTTTCTTCGGACATGTATGCATTATCTTCTTACATACATATATTATTTGTGAGATTAAATGCATATTGAATGCATGTTGTGAAAAAATCTCATGAGAACTGAAGCTGAAGTAATGATAATGAACAGTACTGAGTATTTAAAGCAGTTGGACTGCCCATTAAAGTTAAAGCAGTTGGACTGCTGAGAAAAGTTAGAGCAGTTGGACTGCTGAGTGAATTTAGTTTGATAGGGAATTGGTCATTTTGTGGGTTAAAGTCCCCATTGGTTTTAGGTTGGACCTGCGTCAGTCATACTCTTGTTTTGGGGTGTTGACTGTTGTTTCAAAGTATTATAAATTATTATAGAACGGCGGTTGGACCGTTAAGAAGCGCATAGCCCGGAGGTTACGCTCCCTCCTTCGCCCTGTCGGCGAACAGGGTTAGTTCAGTTTGGCTTAACTGTGGGGTACAGGGCATCCTGGAATAAGCTAGGAGTTAGAGGCTCCTTACCGTTTGGAACGGCATCTGCGCTTTTTTGGGCAGCAAAGGTTGGACCTTGGGTGTTGGACACTTTTAAATTCAGTTAGGGACTTTAGAGATGAGGCCAGAGTAGTAATACGATGGCACCTGTCCAAGATGGCGGCCAACCAAACCGGTTTGACCAGTTTCGTGTGTGTGCGCATGCGCGTTCAGGTGTGGAAATACCACAGGGGATCAGAGGGGTTATATGAGTTTATGTGTTTTTAACGGGGTTTTAATTTAATCAAACCATAGGGTTTTTAATTAAACTATTTTTATCACTTAGGTGTATCGCAACATTCAGTTATGCATGTGTTCTTAAAAGCAATTCTTTGTTTCTTGTTTCATTCTTGGCGGAGTGGAAGCTGTTTTGGTTCACAGTGCGCCTTAACAAAGAGGGTGTGCTCTAGTCAAAAGTGTTGGTAATAGTGTTTTAATCACACTAATTTTCTAAATCTGACAATGTCTCAGCTTGCAGTGAGGCATGCATTTTATTTTATAAATGGCACAAATGGGAATTTCCATGCGAACAAGGGCCCAGCCTATTGTTTAAAGTGGCCGGTATTGGCTCTTTTTGTAATTCCTCAACAAGGTAAATGGGGCAGGTGTACCAGTCGGGTGGCGACCCCGCCTATTGTCTGAAGTATCGGCTCCTTTGTAATTCCTTGAGAAGACAAAAGCCCTGAAGGGTCTCATTTAAATTGATTGGAGACATACCTTTTCTTTTTGGAAACACCCACCCTATATAAAAAAAACACGCTCAGAGCCCGAAACCCTGAGCCATTTACGCCTCAAGATTCGCTGCAGAGCACACCATTTTCTTTGCGATCATCAACACTAACATCGTTCTTTATAACATGGCCATCGTAAACGGTAAGTAAAACAAAACCTATTATTGGATTTTTAAAAAGTGTTATGTTAACATATTATAGGATATTCAAACTATTTTTTTTCCCTAAAACAAAAGCTTAATTTTTAGGAGTTCGGGAGAACGGCCCAGGGCCCTTTTCTTTAGAAACGGGCGCTTTTACAGCTGGAACTAGTCCTCTAACAGGCACAAGGTGTGTACAGCATTACTGGATTTTAAAACGTATGTATGTTTTAAACTAGCGATTGTTTTAAATTATGTAATAACGTTTTTGTTTGTTCCAGGGTTAACAAACTGAGCAGGAAAACATTCAGACACCGCGACCACAGAGCCCAACCTTACATCAGGTGTGTATACAACGGGATGTATAGTTGTGTATTATTTTTTCAAAAGAAAAAAAAATTAAAAAGAGGTTTAAACAATTACAAATGTTCTAAACTGACCGTTTTACACCTACAGAGCCACGCCAGAGAACCGGGTGTGTGGAGAAGCAGGACCATCCCGAATAACGCACACTACAAGGTAAGCATAGGCATATATAAATTAGATAAAAAGAGATAGAGAGGGAGACACGCTTATTCAGTTTGAAATGGGTACATGTATAATATGTTTTAACACATGTCTATCTATCTTCACAGACTGCAGAACAGCACCCCTCCTCATAATGATCAGGACACCGTACGATTCCAGACGTTTTTGGAATGTTTAAGCAGTATCGACCTCCCAGAACAACAAAAACCTGGAGCTTTGTGCAACAGTGGAGAGTCAGAACAGATCTTCATCAGCGAACCTGCAACACCCCCGAGTGAGTGGCTACCTCGCGATTTCTCTGATGTTTTTGAGTACAGTATATCAGATTTTGATCTAGTTCATATACCCACCACCCCAGAATGTGACAGAAATAGCATTGATTCACACATAGATTTCGAAGAAGGCGGCATAACAGACTCTCAAATATCACCGGCGTATGATGCTTACATGAAGCTTCCAGACGCTCAGCCTGCTGAACAGAGTCATATAGCTTCAATAGCTGATAAAGTATGTTTGATTGAAGCTAGACTCAATCAATACCACCAAGAAGCACAGGTACAAAGGCAACAGTTTACCAAATTCATAAACAAAGTGTGTAGTACATTAGACAACATCTGCTATGTTCTATTTAAACCCAGATTCCTTTTATAGTTTGCAGTGAAATTTCTTAAACCATTGTTTAATGGGACAGAAGTACAAGTCACTCTTTACTAACACACTGTAGATAAGTTTATTGCTGGACGACACAGCTAGCAGTCCCACACACTCTTTAGATTTTTGAAGTTTTGTGTGTGATGGTTTTGCCTCTCACACCTTACCCCTTTCTCCCAGTATCACAACAGTATGACTCCCAAAGTACGACTCAGTAAACAAACAAGGACTCTAAACTCAGAACAGAAAGATACAGTTGAAAGATTAGTGATATCTTTTATGATGCGTAATAAACTACACCCTCTTCTTCTCTGTATTTATGTTGTTTGTGTGCGTGCGTGCGTGCGTGCGTGTGTGTGTGTGTGTGAATGCCTTAGAAGTCAAAGTATACATTAGCCATACTTACAAAAACATTTTAAATTTCATTTAGAACTTAGATTCTAAGTTGTAAGCAGAAATCGTATGCTCAACCAGGAGTATGTTTCCCCACTTTCACAATGCTGAGGCATCAAATCCATGATCCAACAGATGGTTTGTCACATGTGGGCGAGAAGGGCAAGCCAACCCTTACTTACACAACCTCACACACTATAGATTTTTAAAGCTCTTGTGTACAACGGTTTAGCTAAAGATATAACTTCTACTTTTGATAAAGATCACTCCCTCTGCATATTTCTTAAGAAATGAAGTGTCTTTACTGGGATATTTATTGTCAAACTATGCGATTTTCCAAATGTGTGTGGAGTAAAATGTTGTGACCAAGAATCATTCAGGATTAACAACACAAACTGTTTTGATAGCAGAAACAGTCTGTCTTATAGTTCCCATACTTTACCGCTAGTTTTACAAACACATTCTTCTTCATATCGGTTTAATTGGTTTTTTATGAAACTGATTTTTAATAGTACAACCAAGGTCTAACTTTTCCTAGCTCCCCAGTATAAATGCAAGAATTTTGCAGACTTTATTGAAACTGTCACAATTTAACACTCAATGCCATAAACAGAGTTGATCCATGTTTCTATGGACAGTGTTTCATACATCAACAGCTCTGAAAATCACTTTTAAAGTAATGTAGAACATGATCTCTCTCACTCTCAGCGTCTCTAAAAAACCCAGCAAACTGACAATCACCTCTAAACAAGGGGTCAGTTTATAGGCTTTTTGTTTGTTTGTTTGTTTTGTTTTTTATCAGCCGCAACACCATGTAATGCATGGATGTTAGACTCTTTCACCAGACCATGTTGCTAGCCCAACCACCAGGCTCAGGGTCTCTGAACTCTAACCCTGGCTCTGGCTGCCAAATGTGCCTCTGACCCTCTTGTGCCTGTTCACCACCAGACTAAGTTTGTACTCTCACCTACTAACATTATTTTATTACAGGGCAATATTCAGCTAGATTACTACTTTGACTTTCTTACTTTGAGCACATTTCCGAGCCCATACATTATCAAACTTTTACTTGAGTATTTCTGACACCAGCTATACTTTTACTTAAGTAAAAAAAAAAATGCCTGCACTATCGGTGTAAAGCTGTCTTTAATTCTTTAACAGTTCATGCAACAATTATAAATTAAACCTGCACCACAGCTAACTCTTTTTCATAACCAATAACAGGTGTATTTCTTAGATCTACAGAAACAGCCAAAACACTCTGCTTGTATAATGCCATATTCTCTCCCAGCGTACCCTTGTCTCACAACAGGGTGATTCCCAAAGTACGACTCAATAAACAGAGACTCTAAAACCAGAACAGAAAGATAAAATTGGAAGATCAAAGATTAAGGTTTGTGTTTTTATAGCACAAAGTAAACTGTCCTCCTCCTCAGTGTGACGCAGGGGTGCAGAGTCCATCCTTCTCGCTGTTTTGAGATTAAAAAAAAAAAGGTTTTGGAGGAATGAGACGGCGGTCTTGTTTTAAAATAACAGAAGGTGGGGCGTGATCCTGAAGTGGGATGATCTTAAAGGGCGGGTAGGATATGTAGCGTTTGAAATGCAAAACGTCTCCTTATCAGCTGGAAATATTAAAGCCAGAACTTGCAACATGATACTTTTTATGATACAACATAAATACAGAGAAGAAGAGGGTGTAGTTTATTACGCATCATAAAAGATATCACTAATCTTTCAACTGTATCTTTCTGTTCTGAGTTTAGAGTCCTTGTTTGTTTACTGAGTCGTACTTTGGGAGTCATACTGTTGTGATACTGGGAGAAAGGGGTAAGGTGTGAGAGGCAAAACCATCACACACAAAACTTCAAAAATCTAAAGAGTGTGTGGGACTGCTAGCTGTGTCGTTCAGCAATAAACTTATCTACAGTGTGTTAGTAAAGAGTGACTTGTACTTCTGTCCCATTAAACAATGGTTTAAGAAATTTCACTGCAAACTATAAAAGGAATCTGGGTTTAAATAGAACATAGCAGATGTTGTCTAATGTACTACACACTTTGTTTATGAATTTGGTAAACTGTTGCCTTTGTACCTGTGCTTCTTGGTGGTATTGATTGAGTCTAGCTTCAATCAAACATACTTTATCAGCTATTGAAGCTATATGACTCTGTTCAGCAGGCTGAGCGTCTGGAAGCTTCATGTAAGCATCATACGCCGGTGATATTTGAGAGTCTGTTATGCCGCCTTCTTCGAAATCTATGTGTGAATCAACGCTATTTCTGACACATTCTGGGGGGGTGGGTATATGAACTAGATCAAAATCTGATATACTGTACTGAAAAACATCAGAGAAATCGCGAGGTAGCCACTCACTCGGGGGTGTTGCAGGTTCGCTGATGAAGATCTGTTCTGACTCTCCACTGTTGCACAAAGCTCCAGGTTTTTGTTGTTCTGGGAGGTCGATACTGCTTAAACATTCCAAAAACGTCTGGAATCGTACGGTGTCCTGATCATTATGAGGAGGGGTGCTGTTCTGCAGTCTGTGAAGATAGATAGACATGTGTTAAAACATTTTATACATGTACCCATTTCAAACTGAATAAGCGTGTCTCCCTCTCTATCTCTTTTTATCTAATTTATATATGCCTATGCTTACCTTGTAGTGTGCGTTATTCGGGATGGTCCTGCTTCTCCACACACCCGGTTCTCTGGCGTGGCTCTGTAGGTGTAAAACGGTCAGTTTAGAACATTTGTAATTGTTTAAACCTCTTTTTAATTTTTTTTTCTTTTGAAAAAATAATACACAACTATACATCCCGTTGTATACACACCTGATGTAAGGTTGGGCTCTGTGGTCGCGGTGTCTGAATGTTTTCCTGCTCAGTTTGTTAACCCTGGAACAAACAAAAACGTTATTACATAATTTAAAACAATCGCTAGTTTAAAACATACATACGTTTTAAAATCCAGTAATGCTGTACACACCTTGTGCCTGTTAGAGGACTAGTTCCAGCTGTAAAAGCGCCCGTTTCTAAAGAAAAGGGCCCTGGGCCGTTCTCCCGAACTCCTAAAAATTAAGCTTTTGTTTTAGGGAAAAAAAATAGTTTGAATATCCTATAATATGTTAACATAACACTTTTTAAAAATCCAATAATAGGTTTTGTTTTACTTACCGTTTACGATGGCCATGTTATAAAGAACGATGTTAGTGTTGATGATCGCAAAGAAAATGGTGTGCTCTGCAGCGAATCTTGAGGCGTAAATGGCTCAGGGTTTCGGGCTCTGAGCGTGTTTTTTTTATATAGGGTGGGTGTTTCCAAAAAGAAAAGGTATGTCTCCAATCAATTTAAATGAGACCCTTCAGGGCTTTTGTCTTCTCAAGGAATTACAAAGGAGCCGATACTTCAGACAATAGGCGGGGTCGCCACCCGACTGGTACACCTGCCCCATTTACCTTGTTGAGGAATTACAAAAAGAGCCAATACCGGCCACTTTAAACAATAGGCTGGGCCCTTGTTCGCATGGAAATTCCCATTTGTGCCATTTATAAAATAAAATGCATGCCTCACTGCAAGCTGAGACATTGTCAGATTTAGAAAATTAGTGTGATTAAAACACTATTACCAACACTTTTGACTAGAGCACACCCTCTTTGTTAAGGCGCACTGTGAACCAAAACAGCTTCCACTCCGCCAAGAATGAAACAAGAAACAAAGAATTGCTTTTAAGAACACATGCATAACTGAATGTTGCGATACACCTAAGTGATAAAAATAGTTTAATTAAAAACCCTATGGTTTGATTAAATTAAAACCCCGTTAAAAACACATAAACTCATATAACCCCTCTGATCCCCTGTGGTATTTCCACACCTGAACGCGCATGCGCACACACACGAAACTGGTCAAATCGGTTTGGTTGGCCGCCATCTTGGACTAGTGCCATCGTATTACTGAACGCGCATGCGCACACGCACGAAACCGGTCAAACCGGTTGTCAAACCGGTTTGGTTGGCCGCCATCTTGGACAGGTGCCATCGTATTACTACTGGCCAGAAACTGTTGGACAGATACTGGTTAATTGATCACAAAAAAGTTGGACTTTTTCGGTTGGACCGTTAACTTAAATTTGTCAAAATTAAAAAAAAAAGGCGCTAAATCTGTCAGGCCTTGCAGTGATTGTAAATATAAGACGTCTTTGTAATATAAAATAACAGAGCTTTGTGTGAGACTGTGTGTGACGTGCAGCTGCAGCGCTGCGAGCTATTTTTAGACTGTGTGTGAACATGCAAATGAGGTGGCTGCTGTGAAGCGCACAGAGGACTTTTGCTTCCTGTTTAGCGTGTTTTTGAGTTTTATAATTATGATTTGCAAACAATGATACATGCCTGTAATTAAAACGCTGATTTTGCTGATTATAATATTACAAATAAAGTTTTGAATGACTACGGTGAATGTTTGATGTTTGGCTGGGTTTTGATATAGAAGAGACAAATCGTGCATGATTTAGACCGGCACTTCAGTCGGGAGGGTAAGATTGAGTGATAAATACAGCTGTGATTTGTTTCAGTTTTGTGGTGTGAAGCAGGATTTATAAGATTTTTAAGTGACTCTTGGTTCAGTTCAATAATATAGGCAGTTACATTTGATTTACGGTTACGATTATTACTGGTTTTATAAGTTCATATTAATGGAGGATTGTGGAGACGTGAAGACAGCTTTGCAGCTGCTGGTGGTGAGTAGCTAATACTTATTTTCCACCCTGATTTACGAATAAATTCTTTACAAATCCTACCATATGAATTCATGGATTTTTTTTTCACATTCTGTCTCTCACAGTTGAAGTGTACCTCTGGTGCAAATTACTGACCTCTGTCATCATTTTAGGTGGGGGAACTTGCACAATTGGTTGCTGACTAAATACTTTTTTGCCCCACTGTATATAGCTTGATGTTTGCCTTGCACTCCTTTTACTCTGACCACAATGAGTAGGCGACTGACTGTTGAAGAGGTTCTGGTCCAGGTTTTGGACATGATGAAGAGGGTACTGAAATTGAAACAGAGATAGGGGCAGAGATAGATTTTGATCCAGACTTTGAGGACTCTGACCAATCAACAGATGGAGAGGCACCCGAAGAACAGACACCTGAGGAGACATTCCAGTCCAAGAGTGGACACTTGCTCTGGTCTTCATCCCCCCCAGGACAAAGGAAGTTGAAAGGAAGTATATATATATATATATATATATATATATATATATATATATATATATATATATATATATATATATATATATATATATAATGTTCCACCCCCCCCAATTTTTGCACATGTCGAGGAGCGTGTCAGGCTACATTTCACTGTGTGTTATACTTGTATAACTATGCATGTGACAAATAAAGAACCTTGAACCTTGAACAAGACCAGATTCCAGATAAAGAATTGCAAAACAGTCTGGCTCCTGGCATGCAAAATATAAAAAAAGAAATGTGTGACTTTAGTTGTGTGTGCACTAGAGTATCATGTAGTGTAGAACAGAAAGTATAAAACATTCACCCTAAAACTATTCGAATGTATTACTGTGTAAAACCAGTCAAGTGATACCAATAGATACACATATATTTGTACTATAATTTGACTTGAATGTTATTTAGAAAGTTCTGTGTGAAAGCAAGATGCCCAAGGGCTTAGCATGGTTTTCTGTTGCGTTTGAGTCTGCGTGCTTACAGCAACACCTCAGAGGAGAGAACTTTTTTAATTAGTTAACTGACTTGCAACTAAACTTTTGTCACTAGTGATCATTTTGGTGTCATATTTCAACACGTTCTCACTCCCAACTTGTCAAACGTGTGACGCATGGTCAGGCTCCTTCTGCTTCACTTATGGACGCGCAGGGTACCCCCCTCGCGTCGGGAATTGACGTGAAGGGTCCTCCGATTGAAGAGATTGCCGCGGAAGTGCCTGCTGTCGGTATATTTAGACATTTTCCAAATCACATTGTAGTGACGTATACAGAACACAATAAATTATATAATGTAAACAACTACCTGAAAAACAGGTAGAACGATACTTTTGTATCGTTTATTGCATTGTTACCACTAGTACCCCTGAGCAGTCATCCTGTTAAAGGAGGAACCAGTTAGAACCTGTTTTCAAAGTAGCTGAGCAGATTTAATCTCAAGTAAGCGATTAACTGTTTGTTCGTTTGTTCTTCAACTTAAAGAGCATTTAAGGACATCTTTTGAGTGTCCAGTTGAATTAATTCTACTGGCTCTCATGGTCATTTGTGATTATGGACATAATTTCGTGTTCATCCTGCTATTTAGGCAAGGCAAGGCAAGGCAAGTTTATTTGTATAGCACAATTCAACAGCAAGGTGATTCAAAGTGCTTTACAGAGACATTAGAAACAAAAACAAATAAAAAGCATGATTTAAAATAGATTAAAACAAGCAAATAAACTAACTAACTAATTAACAAACAAACAAACAAACAAACAAACAAACAAAACAGTATATAAAATCAAAACAGATAAAATCAGAACAGTAGATAAAATCAGTAGTTAATGTAAGTTTTGAAATTTAAGCTTAAAAGTGTGGATTTGGTGCTTTATTCAAATGCAGCTGAGAACAGGTGAGTCTTCAACCTGGATTTAAATAAACTGAGTGTTTCAGCTGATCTGAGGCTTTCTGGGAGTTTGTTCCAGATATAAGGAGCATAAAAGCTGAATGCAGCTTCTCCGTGTCTGGTTCTGACTCTGGGAACTGATAAAAGACCGGATCCAGATGACCTGAGGGATCTGGAAGGTTCATACTGGGTCAGGAGGTCATTGATGTATTTTGGTCCTAAACCATTCAGAGCTTTATAGACCAGCATCAGAACTTTAAAGTCTATCCTCTGACGGACAGGCAGCCAGTGTAAGGACCTCAGAGCTGGACTGATGTGGTCCACTTTTTTGGTCTTAGTGAGGACTCGAGCAGCAGAGTTCTGAATGAGCTGTAGTTGTCTGACTGATTTTTTAGGTAGACCTGTAAAGATGCTGTTACAGTAATCAAGCCTACTAAAGATGAATGCATGGACTAGTTTTTCCAGGTCCTGTTGAGACATCAGATCTTTTATCCTTGAAATATTCTTGAGGTGATAGTAAGCTGACTTTGTTATTGTCTTAATGTGTTTTTCTAAGTTTAGGTCTGCATCCATCACTACACCCAAATTTCTCGCCTGGTTTGTGGTTTTTAGATGTATAGATTGAAGTTCTCTGGTGACCTGTAATCGTTTTTCTTTGGCGCCAAAGTCTATTACCTCAGTTTTGTTTTTGTTTAGCTGGAGAAAATTGTGGCACAACCAGTCATTGATTTCCTCAATGCATTTACCAAGAGCCTGCACAGGGCCTTGGTCTCCTGGTGACATTGTGATATATATTTGTGTGTCATCTGCATAGCTGTGATAGTTTATTTTGTTGTTGTTTATAATCTGTGCCAGTGGGAGCATGTAGATGTTAAACAGAAGGGGTCCCAAGATGGAACCTTGGGGAACTCCACATGTGATACTTGTCTGCTCAGATGTGAAGTTACCTATTGATACAAAGTATTTCCTGTTTTCTAAGTATGTTTTGAACCAGTTTAGTACAGTTCCTGAAAGACCTGTCCAGTTCTCCAGTCGTTTGAGTAATATGTTGTGGTCAACTGTATCAAATGCTGCACTGAGATCCAGTAAAACTAAGACTGACATTTTTCCACTGTCTGTATTCAGACATATGTCATTAAACACTTTGGTCAGAGCGGTTTCAGTGCTGTGGTTCTGTCTAAAACCTGACTGGAAGGCATCGTAGCAATTATTCTGTTTTAAGAAGTAATTGAGCTGTTGAGAAACTGCTTTTTCAATGATCTTACTTAAAAATGGGAGATTTGAGATCGGCCTGTAGTTGTTCATTTGTGTCTTGTCAAGATTGTTCTTTTTCAGTATAGGTTTTATTACAGCAGTTTTTTAGATTCTGGAAACACACCTGATAATAAAGAAAAGTTGACGATCTGTAACAGGTCTGACTCTAAAGTCTTTGAGACCTTTTTGAAAAAACTTGTTGGCAGGACATCTAAACAGCAGGAGGAGGAGTTCAGTTGACCTAAGATGTCCTCCAGGTCTTTGCTGTTAATAGGTTTAAACTGTTTCATGGTATTTAAACAGTTTCTTGGTGGACACAGTACATATCCTGGATCTGCTGTTGATGTACCAATTGCTTGTCTAATTTTTTGGATTTTTTCTGTGAAGAATTTGGCAAAGTCATTGCAGGCCATGGTCGAATGAAGTTCAGCTGCCACTGACACAGGAGGGTTTGTTAGCCTGTCAACTGTAGAAAATAAGACCCGAGCATTATGGCTGTTTTTAGTGATGATGTCAGAGAAGTAGGACCTCCTTGCACTCCTCAGTTGTAAATTATAATTGTGAAGTTTCTCTTTATAAATGTCATAATGAACCTGGAGGTTTGTTTTTCTCCATCTGCGCTCAGCTTTCCTACACTCTCTTTTTTCATTTTTCACCAGTGTGGAGTTTCTCCATGGAGACTTTTTCCTTCCAGAGATAACCTTCACCTTAATGGGAGCAATAGTGTCCATTACATTTAACATGTTAGCATTGAAGCTATTGACGAGCTCATTGACTGACCCTCTGGACAGGTCAGGTGTTAATGGGAAGACCTGGTTAAAAATTGCACTACTGTGTTCAGTTATACACCGTTTTGTGATCACTGTTGTTGATATATTTGTGTGGGCTGAGATTTTACTTTCAAAGAAAACACAGTAATGATCAGACAGGCCCACATCAGACACAGTAACCTTTGAAATGCTCAGGCCTTTGGAGATCAGTAGGTCAAGAGTGTGTCCTCTATTATGTGTGGCCTCTGTTACATGCTGAGTCAGCCCAAAGTTGCCCAGAGTGTTACTCAGGTCTTTAGTCCCTTTGTCCTGAGGGTTGTCCACATGGATGTTAAAATCCCCAACAATAATTACACAGTCAAAATCAACACAGATCACAGACAGCAGTTCACCGAGGTCATTAAAAAAGTCTGTGCAGTATTTGGGAGGCCTGTAAACATTAAGAAACACAACTTTGGATGGGGCCTTCAGCTGTAAAGCCACATATTCAAAAGACTGAAAAATCCAGGAGATAGCTGCTTACATTGAAATGATTCATTAAATAAGACAGCAACCCCCCCTCCTCTCCTGCTCACCCTGGCCTCACTGATAAAACTGTAGTTAGGAGGGGTCGTCTCGATGAGAACAGCTCCACTGTTACTTTGGTCCAACCAAGTTTCAGTTAAAAACATAAAATCAAGGCTGTGCTCAGTGATTAAATCATTAATTAAAAATGTTTTCCCAGCTAAAGATCTAACGTTTAATAAAGCCAACTTAAGTGTTTTAGAGGCATTACTTGTCCTCTCGTGTTGAATCTGTTTTTCAATAGATTCGACACCACAGTGTCTGCTCCCACCCCCACAACCTCACCTGCAGTCAGCCTGGAATCCAGAGCCACACCACTGTGCCAGCCTCTCTCTTCACATGTTGCCTCCTGTGAGATTCCTGACACCCCTCCCCCACCCATCACCTTCACTCAATACCAGGTTGAGATGCAAATGAGGAGACTTCACTCAGGCAAGTCTGCTGGACCAGACGGAGTGAGTCCCCTTGTCCTCAAGGCCTGTGCCCCCCAGCTGTGTGGAGTCTTTCATAAACTGTTTATGCTGAGTCTGAGTCTGCAGAGGGTCCCGGTGATGTGGAAGACATCATGCCTCGTCCCTGTACCAAAGACGCCTCGTCCCAGTGGCCCCCAGGATTACAGGCCCGTGGCACTGACCTCCCACATCATGAAGACCCTGGAAAGGCTCATCCTGGACCAGCTGCGACCCATAGTAAGACCACATCTGGATCCCCTTCAGTTCGCTTATCAGCCTCGTCTCGGAACAGAGGACGCCATCATCTACCTGCTCAATCGTGTCTACACCCATCTGGACCAGCCGGCGAGCACTGTGAGGGTCATGTTTTTTGACTTTTCCAGTGCTTTCAACACCATCAGGCCGACCCTCCTGGGTGATAAGTTAGCAGCGATGCAGGTGGATGCTTCTCTGGTGTCCTGGATTGTTGATTACCTGACAGGAAGACCACAATATGTACGTCTCCCACAGTGTGTGTCTGACAAGGTGATCAGCAACACAGGGGCACCACAGGGGACTGTCCTCTCCCCCTTACTCTTCACCCTCTACACCACAGACTTCAGCCACTGCACAGAGACCTGCCATCTTCAGAAGTTTTCTGATGACTCTGCGGTGGTTGGATGCATCAGCAGGGATGATGAGACAGAGTACCGGGCTGTGGTCGACTCCTTTGTCACGTGGTGTGAGCAGAATCATCTGCAGCTCAACGTGGCAAAGACCAAGGAACTGATCGTGGACTTCAGGAAGACCAGGAAACACTTGACCCCTGTTTCAATCCAGGGGGTCAGTGTTGACATTGTGGAGGACTATAAATACCTTGGAGTACACATTGACAATAAACTGGACTGGGCTAAAAACACCACAGCACTTTACAGGAAGGGCCAGAGTCGTCTCTATTTTTTGAGGCGACTGAGGTCCTTCAACATCTGCCAGAAAATGCTGAGGATTTTCTATGAGTCTGTGGTGGCCAGTGCGATCCTCTATGCTGTTGCATGCTGGGGGAGCAGGCTGAGGGTCGCAGATGCCAACAGACTTAATAAACTGATCCGTAAGGCCAGCAATGTTGTGGGGATGGAGCTGGACTCCCTCAAGGTGGTGTCGGAGAGGCGGATGCTGTCCAAGATAAAGACAATGTTGGATAACACCTCCCACCCACTCCATGACATGTTGGTCAGTCACAGGAGCTCGTTCAGTGAGAGACTGAGATTACCGAAAAGCACCACTGAACGACACAGGAAATCATTCCTGCCTGTGGCCATCTCCCTGTACAACGCATCCACTTAACACACTGTTTGCTGCTACAACTACACATGTTTCTTTTCCAAATATTTATTTATAAGTGACTTATGTATGTATGTATGTATATATATGTATATATTGTACTATTCTTAGTTAGCGTATTGTCTGTCTTGTCTTAATGTTGGTTTAAAATGGAGCACTGTAACAAAAATAATTTCCCCCAGGGATCAATAAAGTATTCTGATTCTGATTCTGATTCTGATTCATCCTGACTGACACCCCCATCACCTCTGTGGACTCATTCCGCTTCCTGGGTACCACCATCACCCAGGACCTGAAGTGGGAGCCCACCATCACCTCCGTCATCAAGAAAGCCCAGCAGAGGATGTACTTCCTGAGGCAGCTGAAGAAATTCAACCTGCCAACACGGACGATGATGCAGTTCTACACTGCAATCATCGAGTCCATCCTCACCTCCTCCATCACCGTGTGGTACGCTGGAGCCACTATCAGGGACAAACAGAGACTGCAGCGTGTTGTGCGCTCTGCTGAGAAGGTGATTGGCTGCAGACTCCCATCTCTGCAGGACCTGTACACCTCCAGGACACTGCGGCGTGCAGCCCGGATCTCAGCTGACCCTTCTCACCCTGGACACAGTCTGTTTGACCTGCTCCCCTCAGGCAGGAGGCTCTGGTCCATTCGCACCAGAACCTCTCGCCATAAGAACAGTTTCTTCCCCTCTGCTGTTGGACACATGAACAATAACCATATGACTGTCCCCGCCACTAACACATGACCCCACGCTGTGTCACTGCATCATTTCATGTTTGGCACTGATCACCACCTGCACTCATGTATATATCTTTCTACGTAGCACTCATAATTCTTATTCTCATGTATATATCTCATGTATATCTCATGCACATATCTTTCTACATAGCACTTTTAATTCTTATTCTTACTTTTATTTTTTTTTCATGTCTATTTAAGTGCTATTTATGACACTATGTTTGCACTGAAGCACCGCAGCAATTTCCTAATGTTGTAAACCTCAACATCTGGCAATAAACCCCATTCTGATTCTGATTCTGATTCTGATTCTGATTGATCTGAGCCCTAGAAGTGTTTTGTTATTGGACTCCTGTGCAAACCACAGTTTGGCGATAACGAACACCATGTCCCTAAGTGCACAAGGCACCAGGACACACTAAAAAGCAGGTCGATGATCGATTTTGTTTGTATCACCAGACCTGAGGCCACATGTTTGGACATTAAAAGTAATGAGAGGGGCTGAGCTGTCAATTGATAGTTTGATCAGGTGGAGGGGGAAGACAATGGGCAGACCTGGTGAACCTAAACGCACAGTGGGGGTGTGCTGGGAATGTCTAGCAGAGGTCTGTGAGATCCTCAACAGCATTGAGTCCGAATGGACCATGCAGCCGCAGCTCAGTGCAGCGGCTTCTGCAATGGAGATGCTGAACAAGGTAGTTGGTGCCTGTTGTGGTGGTAATCTCTGAACCAAATGGTGGACACCAGAGGTGAGGGGAGCCACCAAGCTGCAAAAGGAGTCCTTGGTTAGCCTGTGGGACTCTGGAGGCAGCTGATAGGTACCTACCTGCACTATGTATAGTGCGGGTGGAGTGCGGCTGACTTCGATTGAGAAAATTGTCAGGCAGTGGAAGGAATACTTCGAGGACCTCCTTAATCCCACAGGCACGTCTTCCGTGTAGGAAGCAGAGTCTGGGGACAAAGGGGATAAACTGCCACTCGTGGCAGAGCCCCAGGGATGCATAAGGTCCGCCCCGAGTTCCCGAGCGGAGGGTGTGTTCAAACTACAGGCGAATCACACTCCTCAGCCTCCCTCGGAAAGTCTATGCCAGGGTGCTGGGGAGGAGAGTCCATCTGTTAGTCAAACCTTGGATACAGGGGGAACAATGCGGTTTTCGTCCTGGTTGTGGAACACTGGATAAGCTCTTCATCCTCTCAAGGATTTAGGGTGCATGTGTTTTACGGACTTGGAGAAGGCATTTGACCGTGTCCCTCGAAGGGTCCTGTGGAGTATGGGGTGTCTGGCCAATTGCTACAGGTCATTCAGTCCTTATACAACCATTGCAAAAGCTTGGTCCGCATAGCCAGCAATAAGTTGTACTCGTTCCTGGTGGATGATGGGCTCTGCCAGGGCACCAATTCTGTTCATAACTTTTTATGGACGGAATTTCTAGGCGTAGTCAAGTGGCAGAAGGCTTTCACTTGGATGGTCTCAGGATCTCATCTCTGCTTTTTGCAGATGATGTGGTTCTGTTGGCTTCATCGGGTGAGGGCCTCCAGCTCGCACTGGAACGGTTCGCAGCCGAATGTGAAGCGGTGGGAATGAGAATCAGCACCTCCAAATCTGAGTCCACGGTCCTCAGCCGGAAAAGGGTGGAATACCCACTCCGAGTCAGGGACGAGTTCCTGCCCCAAGTGGAGGAGTTTGAGTGTCTCGGGGTCTTCACGAGTGACAGGAGAAGGGAACGGGAGATCAACAGATGGATTGTACCAGACATCCAAGAAAGGGTCTCCAGTATAAAGAGTTGGACAGCACCAGTCTGCAACATGGTACACGCCTACTGGCTGAAGAAGCTGACTGCACTTCATGAGCACCTGACCGCACAAATGAACCAGCTGCTAGTTGACGAGAGACACCCAGAATGGCTTACCAAAGGCCAGACAGTCCTGATCCTCAAGGACTCACAGAGGGGACCGGTCCCATCCAACAACCAACCAATAACCTGTCTCAGTACCCCATGGAAGCTCCTATGAGGCAGATGAGCAGGCACATGGCTCAATACATGAGTGGGGCACAGACAGGGATTGGCAAGAATACCAGATGTGTAGACTTAGCATTTGCCCGAGACTGCAAGACTAGGCTGACCAACCTGTGCACTGCCTGGATTGATTACAAGAAGGCCTATGACTTGATGCCCCACAGCTGGATACTGGACTGCCTAGACCTATACAAGATCAATAGGACCCTAAGAGCCTTCATCAGGAGCTCAATGGGGATGTGGTGGACAACACTCACCATCAAGTGCGGGATCTGTCCCCACTGCTTCTGCATAGGCCTGAACCCCCTCAATGACATCATTGACAAGACTGGCTACGGATACCGACTACAGAATTGAACAGTTGTCAGCCACATTGTAAATAAACCACATTATAACGACCGGATTTGTTTCCTGCGGCTGCTTGAGTCTTGGGGGGAAGCGAGTGCCTCACTCATGTAATTGCCTGGCCCTAGACGGGTCGTAACATGAATTGGGGGCTCATCCTCTGCCTTCTTCTGCGGTTGTTTTCGTGTGTTTTGGTCTGTTTGGCAGTTTTCTTGGTGTGGGGATAGTAGGTGTGTGTGGAATTATGGAGTTTTCTTTGGATGATTTTGTTACTTCGCTTTCATGGGATAAAATGGTGAAGTACAGGACAGCGGATTTGCTCATTATTGCTAGTTTTTATGATGTTCAAGTGTCCTATAGTGCCCGTAAAGCGGAGGTTAAGGACGCTTTGTGTGCAGGGCTGGTGGAGCGAAACATCCTTTCTGCCCCGAAGGCAGCTGTAGAGCAGCTTGGCGGTGGGGGTGTGAAGGTGGCTCCGGAGACTGAGCCGGATGCCAAAGGGCCTGTTAACGTGCTCTCGGCTGAGGCAGAGTCTGAAGCAGCTGAGTGTGGTATGGCCGGGGAACCCCTGGCGGGCTGGTCTAAGGAGGATCTCCGTTTGACACTCCGTATAAGGGAGGTGGAAACCCGTGCTAAAAAGCTTGAGGTACAAGCAATGCACCTCCGTGTCAGAGCTTTGGAGCTGGAGCAAAAGCCCTCCACATCTGCCTCTAGTCATCCTAGTACATCCACCGCTGTTCCGACAGGTTTTGACATCAGCACGTTAAACTCGTTCTCCCGTTTCGTGAGGCCAAAGTGGACTCCTATTTTAATGCTGTTGAGTGTATAGCGGCCGCGTTAAACTGGCCGAAGGAGTTTTGGCCACTGTTATTGCAATGCAAACTGGTTGGCAAAGCCCAGGAGGTGTGTACCAGTTTATCAATTGAAGATAGCCTGGATTATGACATCATGAAGAAGACTGTGTTGCAGGCATATGAGCTTGTCCCAGAAGCCTACCGTCAAAAATTTAGGAAGTGTGAAAAAACTGCCAATCAGACGTTTGTGGAGTTTGCCCATGAAAAGAGTCGCTTGTTTGAACGATGGTTGCAGGCCAGTAAAGTAAAAGATCTTGAGGGGCTGAAAGAGCTTCTTTTGTTAGAGGAATTCAAAAAATGTTTGCCGGACCAAGTAGTCATTTATCTGAATGAGCAAAAGGTGACGTCACTTGCTAAAGCGGCAGTGATGGCCGATGAGTTTACGCTCACTCACAAAACTATATTTTCAGCAGCTGTCGCACAAAATATCAGGGTGGGAGAGGAGAGGAAAATAAAATCACCAAAGGTAGGACAGAAAGATAGACAGGAGGATGGTGGTAATCGCGACTGTTTTTATTGTCGCAAACCCGGACATCTGATCGCTGTCTGTCCCGCGCTCCTGAGGAAGGAGCAGCGCAAAGGCTCTAAAAATCCAGCCGGCATAGGTCTTATTAAAGTTTCCCTTCGCCTAAAATGCATTCCACCTGTGATTTGCACCATGCGGATGCTGAAATAGAGCCACATTTTAAACCATTTATCACCACAGGCTTCGTTTCTGTGACGGGAGAAGAGAGGGATAAAGTGCCTGTTACTATTCTTCGGGACACAGGTGTGCATCAGTCATTTATGTTGGACAGTATACTGCCATTGTGAGATAAAACTGCTTGTGATTCAGATGTGTTAGTTTGGGGAATTAGAATGAGCGTTCTTCGGGCGCCGCTACACAAGGTGCATTTGCCCGTAATAATGGGGCATGTTAAAGTTGCCATGAGTTCCCAGTTGCCTATTAAAGGGGTTTTATTTATTCTGGGAAATGACTTGGCTGGTGGGACAGTTTTTCCACCGCCTGAAGTGGTGGAAACGCCTGTTGCCTCTGTCACTGATGTTGCCACCCCTATATCAAGTGTGTTTCCTGTTTGTGCTATTTGACGATATTATGGATGTCGCTGACACATTTATGGCGACGCTAGATGAAAGAAAGTCTCCCAGCTGTGAGAGTGGCAGAATAGGAAGCAGCAATGATGTGACAAAACTGATGCCAGAGTTGGATGAAAAGTTAAGTACGGATGCACTGATAACTGCTCAGCAGAATGACTCGTCACTGGCTCGCTGCTTTATATCCGCAGATGCAGTGGTGGCATATTGCCGTACCTGTACCACATGTCAGATAGCTGGGAAACCTAACAGACCAATCCCACCTGCTCCGTTAGATCCTATTCCAGTAATAGGCGAGCTGTTTGAAAAAGTGATATTGGATTGTGTGGGTCCCCTGCCAAAAACTAAATACATCCTTACGATAATGTGTTCAGCAAGAAGGTTCCCGGAGGCAATTCCACTACACACGCTGAAAGCAAAACCAGTAATAAAAGCACCAATTAAGTTTTTCTCTACTTTCGGGCTTCCAAAGGTTATTCAAACAGACCTAGGAACGAATTTTACTTCAAAAGTGTTTGCACAGGTTGTAGAGGAGTTGCAGATAAAACATGTAAAATCCAGTCCATACCACCCGGAAAGTCTAGGTGCTCTGGAGAGGTTCCATTAACGCTGTTACAAAATCTGATTCATTTCCTCTTCCTAGAATGGAGGATTGTATTGATAGAGTGGGATCGGCATCTTTTGTAACCAAACTTGATCTGTCAAAAGGTTACTGGCAAGTACCTTTAACTCCCAGAGCATCTGAAATATCTGCTTTTGTCACGCCAGATCATTTTCTCCAGTAGATGGTTATGCCATTTGGGTTGCGTAATGCACCCGCTACCTTCCTGCGCCTTATGGCCAAAGTACTGGCAGGCGTGAATAACTGCGATGCCTACTTGGATGATGTTGTCATTTACTCATCCACCTGGTCTGACCACTTACACTCTCTCTCGTTTTCAGCCGTTTGCAGAAAGCCTCGCTTACACTAAACCTAGCCAAATGTACAGCTTTTACACATGACACATTATCGAACATTACGTTGTGTGTCATGGATACTGTTGACTGCAGAGGCGGAGCCAGACATTATATAACACCTGGGACTTAGCCCTAAACGGTAGTATGCATGTGGGATGGAGGGGAGGGGGGGGGGGGGGGGGGGAGGTTAGAATGGCTTCATATAGGAAAAAATATATATCACATCTGCAGGACACCCTAAACTAGTTTTTTAATTAAGCAGCAAGGCAGAACAAAATCAGGGCTGTATCAAGACATAAGTGCACTACACTTATTTTTTAATTCTACCAAAGTACACTATTAAGATTCAGAAAAGTTTATAAAATTATTTAGTCTTGTTGTGCAAACAGGCCTGCATAACTTAATAAATATAGAATTTGAAAAGTAACAAATGGTGTCTAAAAAGATACGCTATAGGTACTAGATACATGTTCTGATGAGTTTTGTCAAACAACGATTTGACTAATATGTCTGTCTCACCTGAATCTTGTTCCATCTCTGTTCTGTCCTCATTCTCCTGTCCATCTCCCTCTCTGTTCCTCTCTCTCCCTCTTTGTGCTGACAATCACGCCATACACCAACATCATCAACTATACAGTTGAAACCAGATATTTACATACTCTTCAGATAAAAACACAAACACTTTTTTAATTGCAACATCAAATCAGACTAAATGTTTATTTTTTTAGATTGATAAATATAAAAAACATATTTGTTAACTTTAAGAGTAAAGAGAGAAATTGTATGTATTTCTTAATTGAAAATGGCACCCAAATTGTATCTAAAATTGAGCCACACTTATGGAGCTCCACAATTCTTTTCCTGCTGGTTTGGTTGACATCTTTTGATTTTCCCATGTCAAAGAAACAGGCTCTGTGTTTTTCGGGTGCCTTATATAAGTTATAGGCATCCACAGGTGTGCCACCAATTTACTCACATGGACTCTACTAACCTATCAGAGGCTTCTTAAGCTCAGAATGGAATCGTCTGGAGTTTTCTTATTAATTAACAATGAAGTTAGTGAATATGTACTCCTAAATTTTATGAAAGTGATAAAAAAATAGACAGCTCTCTCTCTCTCTTTATTCGGACATTTAACTAATTCAAAAGTTATTTCAATATTTATTTATCTAAAACAAAAGTTTATTCTAAATTCATGTTTAACAGTAAAAAAAGTGTTTTTATGTTTTTTTTTTTCCCTAAAGTGTATATAAATATCAGAATCAGAATCAGAATACTTTATTCATCCCGAGGGAAATTAGGGTTACAGCTGGCAGCACGCTAATGGCGCATGCGCACTTACAAAGGAACCTTCTGACCAACTTTACACAAACATCACATTGGGCAGACATGTCAGAAGGTAGGCTGATAGGAAAAAAACAACGAAAATACACTACATGAGGTAAGAGGAGGAGAAAAAAAACTCCACTCAGACTGAGCTCCTAGTGGGAGAACAGTTTGATAACAGAAAAAACACCTCAGCACAAAAGCACATGACTATCAATACACCATAGAAACACAAGACAAGCAACAGGGGCGGGTAAAGGGTAAGAGAGAGCCGGTGTAGACAGCGCATCCGGTCCTGCAGTATATCTGCGCTGGTCCAGTTGACTGCTATCTTCCCCGGTAGGGCACAAGCATCGAAGGCGTTGGAAAGGGAGGGGGGATGAGTGAGTGCTTATCAGTGTAAGTGTGTGTGTGTGTGTGCGTGTCCATAGTTTAGCTGAGACAGTGTCCTTCGGCCCATCAGGCTAAGTAAACAGTCCTCCAGCCAATCCAGGTGTCCTTCATGGGATGGGAAGAATAGCCGTAACATAGTCGTTATCAGGGAGTGATTGTTCGGCTCCAGCCTTGGGCCTGCAGCTGGCGCCGTTATGGGGGTCCGCAATCTCAATGTTGATTTTGTAAATTTCCAATGCGAGCAGCCCAGGAGAATTTTCAGGCTGCCCTAACACTCCGACACTGGCCTCTCGATCTCCCGTTGGAGAGCCACGAGCCTCCCCATGATGTTATCAAGCTTCTGTTCCATGGTGTTGTCATTCTTTTGATTCTGAGACCTCGCAGCTGCAGTGATCCGTTCCGTGATGTCGTCCAACTGTCGCTCAAGGGTCCCATTTTGAGCAGGCCTCTCTCTGATGTATCCCCCCATACGCTCAATGTTGTTGCTTTGAGCCTTCACAGCAGCTGTAAGCGTCTCCAAGGTGTTGACCATATTACGTTCGTTGTGAGAGGTTGCGCCTCATCCCATCGCTTCAATTCCAGTGGGCAGCCTTGGGGGGGGTTTGAACAGCCGGTCCCGCTGTCTTATTTCTCCGATAAACCAGGGCTAAGCCAACTCCGATCAGCACGAACCCTGTTATCACGGTTCCGAATAGATAGATATCTTCAGCGTCCTCGATCAACAGTCCCGCCAGACACATGACCCTCCAGTTCTGCCACCCGTCCATCGTGTATCCGGCAGGGAAAGTCCCTCCAGGGCACTCAGGCTCTCCCGAGCCCAGACTTCTCGTTGAGAAAAGGGTGTCAATAGCATTCAGAGACCAGTTGATCAAATCCATAATTCTCTTTTAGGTTTTAGAGAACGACCGTGTGAGTCTATTCCAAGGGAAAGTAATGCACACGAGACAAGACAAGGACATAGAGGCTAAGCAGGGAAGATAAGGGTGAGGAGGAGAGGAGAAAAGTGCGACCGCCTTCGCTGAGAGCCAGAGAGAAGAAAATATCTGGTTTTAACTGTGAATATACTGCTGTGTATTGAAATTCCTCGTTTTGCATAGAAATATACTGAAAAAATTAATAAGCATAATATATAAAATAACATCTACCTGAGTTTTTTCTTTGAAAGAAGCCCCTTATGTCCACGGGCGACCATGGCTCAAGAGTTGGGAGTTCGCCTTGTCGAGCCCCGGCTTGGACAGTCTCGGTCGTTGTGTGCTTGGGCAAGACACCATACCTACCTACCGCCTACTGGTGTTGGCCAGAAGGGCCGATGGTGCAACATGGCAGCCTCGCTTCTGTCAGTCTGCCCCAGGGCAGCTGTGGCTACAACTGTAGCTTGCCTCCACACAGTGTATGGATGTGTGTGTGAATGGGTGGATGACTGGGTGTGTAAAGCGCTTTGGGGTCCCTAGGCGGGACTAGTAAAAGCTAGACCGGTGTTGAGACATCCAACTCTAGTACATTCAACCAGCCTCACAACAGCAGACCACGTGTAACCACACCAGCCCACGGGATCCATTGAGACCAGCTACCCGCACAGCTGCAGCAACAATCAGTTTGCATGACCGAAGAATTTCTGCACAAACTGTCAAAACCATCTCCATGTTTTATCACATGGTTTATCTGTCCAAAACGCACTTGTCGAGGATGTGGTGTTCTCTGACCATATGCCTTTTTTTATGTGATATTGTTCTTTTTAATCCTGTTCTTAAGCGTGCTGTACGTACTCGATGTCATCGTGCTTTTGGCTCAGATACTGCCGAGCGTTTTTCCATATTGTTTGACCAATTTATTTCTTATCCTCCTGAGTTGTCCACCTCAGATGGATTAGTTTCTTGTTTGGATTCTGCTTGTAAATCTGTCCTCGATGCTGTCGCTCCTTTTGTATTCAGACAATGCAAGTCAAAGGCTAGTCCTTGGCTAACTGATTTTACCAGAGCCACTAGAAAAGAATGTAGAAGATGTGAAAGACGGTGGAAAAAAGATAGGCTGTGCGTCTCTATGGAAGCTCTTAAGACTAGCTGGTAAGTCTATCAAAGAGCAGTAAAGGCTGCCAAGCACTCCTATTTTTCTCAACTTATTGCTGCCTGCTTGCATAACCCTCGTGTTCTATATAACAGTATAAATTCTGTACTTAATCCGGAAGGCTATATTCTTTTGCGGAAAAGGTTGCTAGTTTGAGACCTCCGACTCTACCTATTGCTGACCCAGCCATGCATGGTTCTTGCTCAAGTCTGTTCTCTGCTTTTCTACCAATTGTTTTATCTGAGAAACGTGTGTTGAATGCTAAACCGTGTGGCTCTCCAAATGACGTTGTTCCTCCCCGTTTTCTTAAAAATGTATTTCCTATCATCGGACCACATATTCTGAACATTATTAATACTAGTCTTTTGTATGGTCAAGTAACTAGGGAATTTAAGCATGCAGTCATACATCCTTTACTTAAGAAACAAGGCTTAGACAGTTCAGTCATAACAAATTTTAGACCCATCTCTATTCAATTCAATTTTTCAATTTTATTTATATAGCACCAAATCACAACAAAAGTCGCCTCAAGGCGCTTCATAGATACAGAGAAAAACCCAACAATCATATGACCCCCTATGAGCAAGCACTTTGGCGACAGTGGGAAGGAAAAACTCCCTTTTAACAGGAAGAAACCTCCGGCAGAACCAGGCTCAGGGAGGGGCGGCCATCTGCTGCGACCGGTTGGGGTGAGAGAAGGAAGACAGGATAAAGACATGCTGTGGAAGAGAGACAGAGGTTAATAACAGATATGATTCAATGCAGAGAGGTCTATTAATACAGTGAGTGAGAAAGGTGACTGGAAAGGAAAAACTCAATGCATCATGGGAATCCCCCGGCAGCCTACATCTATTGCAGCATAACTAAGGGAGGATCCAGGGTCACCTGGTCCAGCCCTAACTATATGGTTTAGCAAAAAGGAAAGTTTTAAGCCTAATCTTAAAAGTAGAGATAGTGTCTGTCTCCTGAATCCAAACTGGAAGCTGGTTCCACAGAAGAGGGGCCTGAAAACTGAAGGCTCTCCCTCCCATTCTACTTTTAAATACTCTAGGAACAACAAGTAGGCCTGCAGAGCGAGAGCGGAGCGCTCTAATAGGGTGATATGGTACTACAAGGTCATTAAGATAAGATGGGACCTGATTATTTAAGACCTTGTATGTGAGGAGCAGGATTTTGAATTCAATTCTGGATTTAACAGGAAGCCAATGAAGGGAAGCCAAAACAGGAGAAATATGCTCTCTCTTTCTAGTCCCTGTCAGGACTCTTGCTGCAGCATTTTGGATTAGCTGAAGGCTTTTCAGTGAGTTTTTTGGACATCCTGATAATAATGAATGAATTACAGTAGTCCAGCCTGGAAGTAATAAATGCATGAACTAGTTTTTCAGCGTCACTCTGAGACAGGATATTTCTAATTTTAGAGATGTTGCGCAAATGGAAGAAAGCAGTCTTACATATTTGTTTAATATGTGCGTTGAAGGACATGTCCTAGTCAAAAATGACTCCAAGGTTCCTCACCGCGTTACTGGAGGCCAAGGTAATGCCATCCAGAGTAAGAATCTGGTTAGATACCATATTTCTAAGATTTTCAGGGCCGAGTACAATAACCTCAGTTTTATCTGAATTAAGAAGCAGAAAGTTAGCGGCCATCCAGGTCTTTATGTCTTTAAGACATTCCTGCAGTTTAACTAATTGGTGTGTGTTATCTGGCTTCATGGACAGATAGAGCTGGGTGTCATCTGCATAGCAGTGAAAATGTATGCTATGTCTTCTAATGATACTGCCTAAGGGAAGCATGTATAATGTAAACAGAATTGGTCCTAGCACTGAACCCTGTGGAACTCCATAATTAACCTCAGTGTGTGAAGAGGACTCTCCATTTACATGCACGAATTGGAGTCTCTAAGCTTCCCTTTCTTAGTAAGATTCTGGAAAGGGTTGTTTATACTCAGTTGATGGACTATTTGAATGACTCTAAATTGTCAAAAATCTTTCAGTCCAGCTTTAAGCCATTCCACAGCACGAAGACAGCCCTTGTAAAAGTTATGAATGACATCCTGATAGCGACAGTGGTAAATATGCAGTGCTGGTCTTGTTGGACATGTTAGATCGTGGCTCAAGAATTGGGCGTTCGCCTTGTAATCGGAAGGTTGCCGGTTCGAGCCCCGGCTCGGACAGTCTCGGTCGTTGTGTCCTTGGGCAAGACACTTCACCTGTTGCCATCACCAGAGTGTGAATGGGTGGATGACTGGATATGTAAAGCGCTTTGGGGTCCTTAGGGACCAGTAAAGTGCTATACAAAATACAGGCCATTTACCATGACAGCTGCATTTGACACTGTGGATCACGATTTGCTGATCTCCCGCTTACAGCACTGTGTGGGAATTTCTGGTTTGGCACTTTTGTGGTTAAAGTCCCATCTTTTAAATAGGACCTTTTTTGTTAAGTTGGGGTCTGCTTCATCCTCTGTGGCCCCTCTGCTTTGGGGTGTGCCACAGGGATCTATTCTTGGGCCGTTATTGTTTTCATTGTACCTCTTGCCTTTTGGCGCAATTTTCCGAAAGCATAAAGTGCCATTCCATCTATACGCAGATGACTGCCAGCTCTACTTACCTTTTAGTCATTCTGATAGTCTCCCAACTGGACCTCTGCTTGACTGCCTTACTGATGTCAAAGCATGGATGGCAAAAAACTTTTAAAATTTTAATGATTGGAAGACAGAAGCAATTTTATTTGGCCCAAGTCATTCTTCTCATACTCTGGATGTTGATCTTGCAGCTTTGACTTCCCAACTAAAGAGTTCGATCACAAATCTTGGAGTTAAAATTGATTCTGCACTCACCTTTGATGACCATGTAAACGGGGTGGTAAAATCAGCATTTTATCACCTCAGACATTTATCAAAGGTTAAGCCCTTTCTTTCCAAACGTGACTTGCAAAGTGTTATTCATGCCTTTATTACCTCACGTTTAGATTATTGTAATTCTCTTTTAACTTTTAAGATGGCGGCGCGTGAACAACGCGAGGCTCAGTGTCTCTCCAGAATCTGCTATTTAGCAGTTTTTTATCTACTTTTAACCGGATTATTCGTCCAGAATTTCTGTGCGTTGCTGACCTACAGCAGCCAAGAGCTTCTGGACATCTGGACTCACAACTCCAACAGTTTTATCGCCGATCTCCGACTCATCCCAGAGATCTCCAGAACACCGGAGGCTGCCCACTCTCCCCGGCCGGGCGGAAGTGCACGCAGACGGCGCCGAGATCGTAAACAAAGGCGAGGTAGGCGCGGAGGGCTAGGGGCTCAGCTAAAGCTAACACCACACCGGCTGCCTTTACCCAGTATTTTCCTCGCCAATGTCCGTTCTCTGGCAAACAAAATGGATGAGATACGGCTCTCCATCACTAACAACAGACGGATTATGGACTCAAATGTCATGTTTTTCACCGAAACATGGTTGAACAACAGCTGCCCGGACAATGCTATCGAGTTAGCAGGACGCCACACACACCGAGCCGACAGGCTAGCAGATGACTCCGGCAAGACCAGAGGTGGAGGTTTGTGCATTTATATTAACAATGCTTGGTGCATGAACTCCACTACTACTGAGAGTTACTGCTCACCTAATGCGAAGTTTTTAATGGTCAAATGCAGACCTTATTATCTCCCCAGAGAACTCACTTCGATCATACTCACTGCCGTGTATATCCCCCCCGACGCTAATGCTAGGTTGGCCATGAAAGAACTTTCTGCAGCCATTAACAAACACCAGAATAAACACCCCGAGGCTGCTTTTATTGTTGCTGGTGACTTCAACCACACCAACTTAAAGACAGTCCTCCCCAGATTCCACCAACATGTCTCCTGCCACACCAGAGGAGACAAGACTTTAGACCATGTGTATTCCAACCTGGCTGGAGCCTACAAAGCCACACCCCTCCCCCACATTGGACAATCGGACCATCTCTCCCTTTTCCTCACACCTAGGTATTCACCACTAGTCCAACGTGTGAAACCTGCTGTGAGGACAATTAAAGTGTGGCCAGAGGGGACAGAGGCAGTGCTCCAGGACAGATTTAAAAACACAGACTGGAATATGTTCACCCACACAGACCTGGACCAGTACGCCTCATCTGTACTGGATTACATCTCCGAAACCACAGACAGTGTCACCACCCAGAAACGGATCACCATGTACCCCAACCAGAAGCCTTGGATGAACCGGGATGTTCGTCTCCTCCTGAAGGCCCGCAACACTGCCTTTAGGTCAGGAGATGCACACGCCTACAGCACAGCCAGGGCTAATCTAAAGAAGGGCATCAAAAAAGCCAAACACCATTACAAAAAGAAGGTAGAAGAACACTTCTCCAACTCCAACCCCCGACGCATGTGGCAAGGACTCCAGACCATTACAGACTACAGGACCACCAAACCCTCCCCCGCATCCTCTGATGTCTCCTTCCTCAACGAGCTCAACAACTTTTATGCTCGTTTTGAGCGAGGGAACCCCACAACCACAACCAAAGCAGACGTGACGCCAGACCACCAACCTCTGACTCTCTCCCCCACCGATGTAGGAGCGGTGCTGAGCAGGATCAATGTCCACAAGGCTGCAGGTCCTGATGGCATCCCCGGGCGTGTTCTGAGAGCGTGTTCTGGGGAGCTTGCAGGAGTGCTCACAGACATATTCAATCTGTCCTTGGCCCACGCTGTGGTACCGGCCTGCTTCAAATCCACCTCCATCGTCCCGATACCCAAAAACTCCAACCCATCTTGCCTCAATGACTACCGCCCAGTAGCACTCACCCCCATCATCACTAAGTGCTTAGAGCAGCTGGTCCTAGCACACTTCAAATCCTGTCTCCCCCCCACCCTGGACCCCCACCAATTCGCATACCGCCAGAACAGGAGCACAGAGGATGCAGTCTCCATCGCACTGCACTATTTCCTCTCACACCTGGACAACAACAACACCTACGCCAGAATGCTGTTTATAGACTTCAGTTCAGCATTTAATACAATCCACCCCTCACAACTCATCAGGAAACTGACAGACCTGGGCATCAGTTCCCTCATCTGCAAATGGTTACTGGACTTCCTGACCAACCGCCCCCAACATGTCCGGCTGGATAACCACAGAGAGATAATCCCATACAGCTTATGACAAAATTTGATCCGAAGTGATTGATGGCCCTAATCACGACCTTTTGACCTCCCGCCCCTCCCCCCCGGAAGCGTGTAATGAGCGTGACGAATCGCATCCGGAGAAGGGGGGGGTGGGAAACCCCCCGCATGACGAATTATATCCTGAGAAAGGGGGGCGAACCCCGGAAGCGCGCCATCTGTTGCTAACCGTGTCGAATTGCATCCTGAAAAAGGAGGGGTGAACCCCCGGAAGAGCGCCATCTGTTGTTGGGAAAAAAAGTTTTTAGTGGGAGGGACTGCAGCGAGGGAGGAGAATAAAAACCAGAGAGGTGGAGCCCCGTCACAATTTCTAAGTCTCACACACAAGATGGATTCTTTCCTTCTGCAGCCCTCCAGCGGTCCTGTTTACTTGGACGGTGAAGAAATCTGCTCTCCCGCAGAACCCTCGAGCATGGGCGGCAGCAGCAGCGAGTGGGCATCGTCGATTATCAGCGATACGCCGGTCTCTGTCTACAGTACCAGACCCGAAGCAACCGACACTCCGCGGAAAGAAGGAAGAAGTAAGAGCGTCTTCATGTTCCGCAGCCAAATTCCAGCACCGAGAAACTTGCGAGGAGAATGGACTCTGCCTGCTGAGGGTTGTGGAAAGTGGGGCTACATATTCAAATATGAGTCGGGGGAGCTCTGGTTTTATCAGTTGAACGAAGGAGAAAGCTTGACGGAATCGAGCAGCATTGTGAAGCTGACTCCCAATGACTGGGCCGTGCTGAAGCTGCTGGTTGCGATGGCTATCGGAGAGGCAAATGAGGATTTTCCCATTCCTGAAGAGGAAGATGTTGCCGCTAAAAGACCCCGGAGAGAGGTAGATTCTCCTCCCCCTCCTCCTCCTTCTCCTTCCGGCTTCGGTGATGAAGAAGAGCATGATGAAAAAGACCCTCCTTCCCCTCCTTCTGTCTCCTCTGATGAAAAAGAGGATACTGCTGTTGAGAATGATGAGGATAAAGAAAAGACCCCCTCTGTAGAGGATGTTTCCTCCCCTGATGAATCAGCTGTTGAATCAGCTGATGATGATGATGATGATCATCCTCTCGACACAGTTACAGAAGAAGAAGAAGAAGATGATGAGCCCCTGGCTGAAAAACTTCCAGAAGAAGATGATGAGCCCCCAGCTCCAGAAATAAAAGAGGAGAAAGCAGCTCCTGAGAATAAAGAAAACATTCCCCCAGCTCCAGAAATAAAAGAGGAGAAAGCAGCCGCTGAGAATAAAGAAAACATTCCCCCGGCTCCAGAAAAAGCTACGGAAGAAGAAATAGAAGCTATTCCCCCTCCCCCGCCGCGGAACGGAGGCATACGCTTCAATGATGAGCAGCTGATCAAGACTAAAACAATCTTGTCAACCGTCTGGTCTTCAGGAACCACAGCCACGGGGAGATGGAGAATGAGAGCTAGTCTGCGTTCGACTGACGAGTCTGATGCGCCTGACATTTTTGTCATGGAAAAATTCAACCCCGACTGCGGATTATTTCGCAGCATGATGGTTATACCAGCCAAAGAGTGGGTCGTAAGAATGCTGCAAGTGAGGAAGGATATTACAATTCTTTTTCAAACTTGCCGCTGCTGGAGGGATGCCGTAGGAGTAAGGAAATGTCTCAGCTTCTGAAAATCCCCGCCCCTCCCGGACCACGCCCCCCTTCCTTCTGTTTTAAAAGTCCGATCAAAAAGCCTTTTTTAGCTCAGAGAGAGAGATGGACTCTGCACCCCTGCTTCGCGATGAGGAGACCGGCTCCACCGATTGTTTTTCTGACGAGGGCGAGCTGGTACCCGACACTCCCGGTTACTGGCCTCTGAAGCGCCAGAGGCGGCAGCAGCATACCGACGAGATGGACGGCTGGGCGTCTTCTTTATTCATCGACACTGTGAAAACGGCTGTGTATCATCTGGTCAACTTGGTGATAAACAAGCACCGCACCGACGAATGTAATGGATGTAAGATAGACCATCCCAGCCAGAGACAACACGAGTGCCTGCAAATTCTGGAGGATGATTTTTATACCGACAATTATTATAACATCAGAAAGAAACTGCTCACTCCTCGCTTTGTCCCTTCCATTCAACGTCTGCTGATTGCCCGCAACATCAAGACTGAGGATGTTAAAGTCGGGATGGTTGCGGAGACCTTGCTTCATGAGCTGAAATCGGTGAGGAAAGTCTTTGACGCCATCACAGACGCTTATGACAATTTGGTGGGGCAAGATGTGGTTAAAATCGGGGAACTCCGTTTGGTTACGGAGTTTTACAAAGGTTGCTGATTCTTATCCTGCATGCTTCCTATATTTAACCTTGTTTTTTAAATCATGTATTCTGTTTCTTTTTAAAAAAAAAAAAAAAAAAAAACTACCTCATTTTTAATCGTGTATTCTGTTTTTTTTAAAATCCTACCTCATTTTTTAATCGTGTATGCTTTAAAAAAAAGTATCCTGTTTGTTTGTAACCATTTAACATGTTTACCTCATGTTTTTAAAAAAAAGAAAAAATAGTTTTTGTAACCGTTTGACTCTATAACTGTGTTTTATCTCATGGTTTTGAATAAAAGCGTATTCTGTTTCTTTTTAAAAAACAAAACAAAAAAAACTACCTCGTTTTTTAATTCTGCTTTATTTTAATCATGTATTCTGTTTCTTTTTAAAAAACGAAAAAACAAAAAACTACCTCATTTTTTAATCGTGTATGCTTTAAAAAAAAAGTATCCTGTTTGTAACCTTTTAACATGTTTACCTCATGTTTTTAAAAAAAAAAAAAAGAAAGTTTTTTTGTATTCTATAAGTGTGTTTTATCTCAGGGTTTTGAATAAAAATGTATTCCTGTTTTTTTTCGCATGTTAAACCTTCTGGTTTTGAATTAAAAAAAAAAAAAAAAGAGTTGTTGTATTCTATAACTGTGTTTTATCTCAGGGTTTTGAATAAAAGTGTATTCCTGTTTTTTTTGTAACTTACTTGTATTCTATAAGTGTGTTTTATCTCAGGGTTTTTGAATAAAAATGTATTCCTGTTTTTTGCATGTTAAACCCTCTGGTTTTGAATAAAAAATATTTAAAAAGCATTCATCTCTGGTTTTTGAATATTGTATTCCTGTTTTCTGCACATTAAGCCCTCTGGTTTCAAAAAAAAATAATAATAAAAAACATTCATCTCTGGTTTTTGAATAAAATAATAAAAGCCGACTCCTGCGACGTTATAACGCAGACGAGCTTTTTATCAGAAGACGAGATGGCCGAGAAAAGTGAGATGAAAAAAGTGTATTATGACCCGCATCACCCAGGTAGTTTCGGAGGAGTAAATAGACTCCGACGCGCTTTAGAAGATGAAACTGGTAAAAAAGTTGATATCCGCAAGGTGCAGAATTTTTTATCCAAGCAGGACGCCTATACTCTGCACAAGCCGGCGCGAGTAAGATTTAAGAGAAATAGAGTGTTTGTGACCAAACCCCTGAAGCAGCTTCAGGCCAACCTGTGCGACATGAGACAGCTGTCTGAATACAACGACGGATTCAATTATTTATTAACCGTCATAGACGTATTTTCAAAAAAGGCTTACGCCCGCCCCCTGAAAAAGAAGACGGGTTCTGAAGTGACTGAAGCTTTCGAATCTGTGTTGAGAGAGAGTGAAATACCGGAAAATTTACAGACCGATGTGGGAAAAGAGTTTTTCAACAAGAGTTTTCAAGCTCTGATGAAAAATCACAGCATCTCCCATTTTGCTACCGCCAGCGACCTAAAGGCCTCGGTGGTGGAGAGATTTAACCGCACCCTGAAAACGAGGATGTGGAGATATTTCACCGCGCACAATACCAGACGCTATCTGGAGGTGTTGCCCGACCTGTTAGAAGGATATAACCGCAGTTATCACAGCAGCATTAAAATGGCACCTGCCGAGGTGCGCCCCGAGAACGCGGATCAGGTGTTTCGCAACTTGTATGGAAAGACACCCGCCCGTCCTAAAATAAAGTTGAAATTTAAGAGGGCGGATCTGGTGAGAATATCCAAATTGAGAGGAGTATTTGATAAAAAATACGAACAGAGTTTCACGGACGAAATCTTTACTGTGATTCGGGTCCTTCACCGATCGCCACCGGTGTATAAACTACAAGATTATGACGGGGACCCCATTGATGGGTCGTTTTATGAGCCCGAGCTGCAGAAAGTGAAACTGACCGAGGACAAAGCGTTTCATGTGGAGAAGATTTTAAAGCGGCGCACAGTCAGAGGGGAAAAACAGGTTTTTGTCAAGTGGAAAAACTGGCCGGATAAATTCAACAGCTGGGTGAAAGCCTCGGAAGTGGTAGGCGTATAAAAAAAGAGACCCCTCGCATCATTCGGCTCATTTTTTGAAATTCATCATGCAGTCCCAAGGGTTTTACGTGACCCTGCCTTCCAACGCCAGCAAGGGCTTATTTAAAGATAACGCCAGCGGCTGCTACACGGTGGATCTGGCCAAACCCCTCGAGCTGACCGGAGAATGGAGCGTGGGCTTATGCGAATTCATTTATCCGCGCACATGGTACAATCTACCGCCGGACGCCTCCTACTTGGAGCTGATGCGGACGACGGAGGAAGATCAGCCCCTGGTGATTTTAAAATTCGGCAGGGGAGGTCATTACGGACGCGTTAAAGATCTATTGGATCACCTGGTGCCGGCGATCCAAAAGTACGACCCGTCCTTCGAGGCTTCATTCAACAACATCACCAAACGTCTGGATATCAAAGGAGTCGGGAGCCATAAAATAAAGGTCTTCCCTCCTCTGGCTTACATGCTGGGATTGAAAACGAACGAGTGGTGGACTCTGTCGAAGCGCTCTACTCCGTATCCGTGCGATATGAACGCGGGCGTATATAACCTGTTTCTCTACACCGACATCGTTCAGTACCAGCCGGTCGGTGACAGTTACTCACCGTTGCTCAGCGTCCTTAACGTGAAAGGCGATTACGGAGACGTGATCAGCATCAGACATAATACGGTCCATTACTTGCGCGTTTCTAAAAAATACATTAAAACCATACGCGTAGAAATTAAAACGGACCGCGACAGATTCGTGGATTTTGTTTACGGGAAAACGATAGTCAAGCTGCACTTTAAACCGGCTTGACAATGGCTGCTGCGCGTCTTCCGCAGGACCCCCACCGTTTTGTGAGGTATTATGAGGGGCAGGTGGGAGGTTCCCTTCCGGGTTTTTACGGAGCGCCCGTGATGTACGGCAGAGGGATAGGATCCATCTTCTCCAGACTGTTTCGTTTCGTGTCTCCTCTCTTCAAATCCGGGTTCGCCGTAGCTAAACCTCACCTGAAAACGGCCGCAACCAATATCGCTACAGACGCTGTGAAAAGAGTGATGGGTAAGCTGACAGAGCCTCGCCAGGAGGGGGCGGGGGGTATGATGGTCCTCTCCCGCAGGAAGAGGAAACGCCCTCCGGGCGAGCGGATTAAAAATAAAAGCGTCGGAGTAAAAAGTAAATCAGTTAAGGCTGGCAGCGGGAAGAGAAGGAAGCCCCAGAGGAGCTCGGACATATTTTAGAAGAAAATAAATAAAAAATGTCTCTCTTACACAAGAAATCTGCCGAATGCACCCTTGCCGAACTGGATCTATTTTCGGCTCCCATGACCCAGCTATCCATAGCGGATAAAAAATATCAAGAATGTCAGCCCCTCTCTGCTTTGAACGACAACTCACCCATTGAATTTTTCATCCCCGGAGACGGGGAAAAGTATCTCGATCTGAACGACACCATGCTCCATCTGAGAGTGAAAATTACGGAAAGGGACGGGAGCAACATCCCACCCGATGCGGGGGTAGCCCTCATCAATTATCCTCTCAACACAATTTTCAGTCAGTGCGACGTTATTCTGGGGGATCGATTGATTTTGCAGTCCAGCGCCACCCATCCTTACAGGGCCATGATCGAGACGCTGCTCAACTTTTCAGAAGACACTCTAAAGAGTCAATTCAGCGCCGGTCTGTTTTACAAAGACACTGCCGGAGACATCGATTCTATAGTTATAAGCAACGGGCCGAACAGAGGGATAAAACAGAGAGCCGTTTTCACGGCCGAGTCGCGAGAAGTGGACCTGCTGGGTCCCCTCCACGCAGATATTTTCTTCTGCGAGAGGCTCCTGCTGAACTCTGTGGATTTGAGAATTAAATTGATATGCAACAGCGATGCCTTCAGTCTGATGGGAACTTGGGATTCGCAGTTTGCTCTGAAAATAACTTCGGCCTCTCTGTTTGTTAAAAAGGTCACTGTCTCGCCGGCCGTCAGGCTGGGGCACACCGCGGCCCTGATGAAAGGAAACGCCCTCTATCCTCTTTCGCGCGTTTCTGTGAAAACCTACTCCATCCCTGAAAATTCCAGGATCTGCAACCAAGAGAATCTCTTTCTGGGAGCCATGCCCAAATACGTGGTCCTGGGCATGGTTCATCACGACGCCTTCACCGGGAGGAGGGATCTGTCGCCTTTCAACTTTAGACACAACGATGTGGAGTATCTGGCGTTGTGTCAGGACGGCAGGCAGGTGCCCGCCAAAGCTTTCCAGCCACAGTTTGACCGCGGAAATTCGGTCAGGGAGTTTTATCACATGTTTTCCGCCACGGGGAGACACCTCAAAGATTTACCTCTGAGCATCGATCGCCGGGAATTTAACGAAGGGTACGCCCTTTTTGCCTTTAATCTGGAACCCAGCGAGGATGCTGACGCCCTGTCTCCCGTCTCCAACGGGAATTTGAGGCTGGAGATGAGATTCAGAGTTCCTCTGCCTCAGACCACAACTCTCATAGTGTACGCCTGCTACGACTCAATTCTGGAGATTGACTCTAAAAGACAGGTGCTGGTGGATTATTACTAAAATATATACATGGATAACCTTCAGCTGGAGCACATTCTACATCGCGCCTTGGGAGACGTTTTCTGCGGGGTTTGGGCCTCGGACCAGCTGGCCTTTTTGAGGCGCGACTTTAAACCCCCCGCCTACTTTATAGTAAACACTCACCCCTCGCACTTGAGGGGAGAACACTGGCTGGCTCTGACTCTGGAAAAGGACGGTTCCTCCACTTTTTTTGACTCTTACGGATTCCCTCCCGACTTTGCTCACTATCCCTCGGTCATCTCAGAGTTTCTGGAAGGCCGCTCTGACAAAATACTCTATCACGATCGTCAACTTCAGCACCCTATGTCTGTCGTTTGCGGACAACATTGCATTTTTTATCTATGTCACAAGGCTCAGGGGTTATCCGTCGGTAAAATACTTTCTCTGTACTATAACGATGTGTTTAAAAATGATGACATGGTGTCTGACTTTCTGAAAGGACGCTGCCCCGCTCGCTCTCGCAGAGGTCATCACGTGGCGTGCTCCTTACAAAAGTTTAAAGATGTGTGTATCGAATAAAGAAACGTAAACAAAAAAAAAGTTTGTTGCAGCGTTTTTTTATTTCATTTGTAAACAAAAAAACATTTGATTTTACATAGAGGTCCAGGTCGGGGAAAGCATTATTTTGACCCGAGAAGGTTTTCTCCCCCTTCGCGCAGGTGTCTGTCCTCCCTCCTCCTCCTCCACAGATTTAAGTCGCGCATACTGATCGCGAGCTCTACGGTTATGTATTGAGGATGAGGGTATGTTGGTTTCGACCAAAGTAGTTAAAAACGCGTTCCATCCTTTCGGTCGCGTTTGGTTTTTACTTTTAAAAGAGAGGGAGAGGTTTTTAAATAGATCGATCATGTGCGAACCCCGCACCGCATCCCCCTTGTAAACAAATTCACCCCTCTTTGTCCATCCTCCTCCACCCTCAGCTAATTTCTGCATAATGTAGCGGGCGTTTTTGCGATCTCGAGGGGGTAAGGATTTTAATACTTCTTCCATCATTTCATCATCCTCCTCTCTGGGCCGCTGCACTTGTTGCTGCACCTGCTGCTGCACCTGCTGCTGCACCTGCTGCTGCACCTGCTGCTGCGCCTCCTCTGGCGGGAGGTGGAAAGTCACCCTACTCTCCTCGTCCCGGTCCTGTTTAGAGAGTGTGAGATATCTCCGCAGCAGAGATTCGTATCTTTTGATTTTTTCATACGAATTTAACCGCGGATCCTCCAGTATGGCTTTCATCTTTTCGTCCAAATCGTCTTTGGCAGTTTCTCTGACGGTAGGCTCGGTGGGTCGGGTCAGTTTTTTCAACTCGTGAGAGGGAACGAGAATCATTTTTTTAAACATCTCAGCGTTTTTGAAATATTCCTCCCAGCAGGTTCCCCAGAATGGGTACGGCTGCGGACAGCAGAGGGAAAAGAAACCCGCCCGTTTGTTTCTTTAAAACTTGACGCTTACGGTTTAAACTCGTTTTCTTGTTGGCCAGCAGCCTGATGATCTTTTTCTGGCGTTTCAGTTTTTGGTATTGAGGAGCGGAAAGAGGTATGTTTCCCCTTAAAAGATTTAAAGCTATCTCGCACAGCGCCTGGAGGAAATCCGGGGAGCTGTGAGCGAGAATGTCTTTGCGTTTCTGTGGCGACGCGTGGTACAGAGCTTGCAGTAAGACTGCGTTTCTTTTTATACGCTGAGACATGGCTACTTGGGTTTAGGCAGGTAAATGACGGGGTACTGCCCCGGAAGCAGACCGGCGCGCACTCTGTAGCGTTCTGGGCACGAGGGAGTGAGATCGAGGATTAAATACCCGTGGGGCTCCTCGGTGGCGTCTTTGAAACTGTCTGAGAAAAATGTTTTTTGCGAAGGGAAAATCTGACGGGCCAAAATCTCAATCTGCAGCTTGTCTCTGGGGTTTTTAAACAACACCATATAATTGGAGTTTAAGCTGATGGTGCGGCTGTATTTACCCTGATGGAAAACGTTCTGGGTTAGCATCATGACCGAGACGTTTTTATGGTGGCGGTATTGAGTGAAAATTTTAACCACTTCCTGGTGATCCGAGGCCTGAAAGATGACGTCATCCAGCACCACCAGAACGTCTCGGAAATCTTCAAAAGAATCAGGCAGCCCCTCGACAAATTTAATGTTTTTATTGGTCTTTGAAAGCTCCTCATACATGGGTTGAAAAGAAGTATAAATCCACACAATATTCGCGGGCACAGTATCCATGACGCGTTCACAGTTTTCCAAAACACACTTTACAAAATGAGTTTTCCCACACCCGCTAGGACCCACAACTAGACAGGAAAAAGGCACTTTCAGTCTGTGATCAAAATCAGTTTCCTCCATTTTTTTTTTTTTTTAGAAGAAAACTAAAACAAAAACACTAGTACCCGAAAGGCAGAGTTGTACCGTCTGGAAAGAGACGTCTCTTGTCGTAAACCACGCGAAACTTTTTCTGAAATGTTCTGTTTTTGAGCACAAAGCCTCTCTTATCCCTCTGAATACCGTTCTGAGGGGTCTGGAGCTCCGCCTCTTTCATACCAGAAAGGTAACTTTCCACCAACCCGCTCATACTGTCGAAATTGACACGTTCGCAACATTCTCTCGTCTGCGTTATTCCTTTCATTTTTACCACCAGTTTCTTTTTGTTTCTGGTCCGGTAGGCGTAACTCTTTGGACCCGCGGAGACAAATTCCTGGATGGTGTCCCCGTCTAATTCGTCCGTGAGATCCCCTAGATAGTTGCCCAGCTCTAAAGGTTCCTCCCCCTCTTTCACTACGTAGATCAGAGAGTCGGTGTCGGTGTACAGAACGCTGCGCTGCAATTTTTCTAAATACTCGTAGAGTTTTAGACGGGCGTAGGCTGTGGTGAAAGCGGCGATGAAAACGTTATTGGTAGCGCCGGGAGGTATCACGCACCGCTCGTTATAGCTCCACTGAATTAAAGCCACTTCCTGTTTTTTAGTCTTTAAAAAAGAGACGTGTTTAAAGACGTACTGTCCTGAAAAGACGTAGTTAAAAAACTGACTCGGTTTTCTGACCAGAGTGGTCTGAGTCAGGTTGGTTCTCTGAGCAAACTTTCCCCAGAAACTGTTGAGACACAATTTCGAAACTTGTCTTTTGGCCGGATTCACCATTATTTTTGACGGGTCTAAACGTATGCCCTGATGCCTGTGGTACTCTTCCACGTATTTGTTCCTCTCATCCTCGTCGCGAGCTTCCGGAGGATAACCGGAGGCTTCCTGTTTGCCTTTGAGAAAAGTGTTAATATAACCGGCAAAAATAGCGCTGCTGCGACTATCAAAGTGCCAGACCTCTGTGATTTTAGCCACTCTGTAACCTAATTCTAAGGCTTTGTTAAACTCGACGGTGACCCAGACCCCGGTGAGAGCTCTGGCCTCGTCGTCGTGAAGGCACGGACCGCTTTGTTGATTGGTCTCGGCGCAGGTGCGACAGAGGGAGAATATTAATTTACCTCCGGGGGTTTTGTACGGTAGAACGGGGAAATAGAGCCCGCGCGGCGGGTAAACGGTGGCTCTGATCAGCCCGAAATAACTGCGAGGGTCTGCAAAATTCTCTCTGATGATTTGGGGGTGATGCAGAGGGTAAGCGCGCTTGGCGTTGACGTAAGGGTACAGGGATGTGACGTCTACGTAATACACATTTTCTCCTGGCGAGGCGCTGTAACGCAGTCTCAAGGCCGAAGTGCGACCTCCGTAAAGCCCCGAGCGAGGAGACAGAGGTTCCGGGACTTCGTAGCTCCGCATAAAATTTATAACCTCCTCGTTCGATTTTTTCATCTTGTTCCATTCGTGCTCCCACAGAGTGACCGTGCGGACTCTGTAAACGTTTCTCAGCTCCCGGAGCCTCACCTCGGCAGAGGCGTGCAGGTCCCCGTAAGGAGCGCGGGTCAAAGGGCAGATTTCCTCAGGCCTGTAGCATTTTGGACAGCCGTGATAAAAGCATCCCAGAAATTCCCACACCCACTTTTCCCCGTTAATCAGCACGTATCCGTCGACAAAGTACGGGCCTATTTTTTTCTCTCCGCCGGTTGTGAGAGCGTGTTGAACGGGAATTTTCTGAGAGTGAGCTACCCACTCCAGCCACTGAATGGACGCATGCGAATAGGCTCTGAACCTGCGCCCGTAGTTGTCGGGCGAGGGGATTGCCAGACTGTTTTCGGGTAGGAAATTGGTGAGAAACACTTTCATGCAGGCTGAAGCTATAGTGACGCAGCTGAAAGGGTCTACTTTAGTTTCGCCTATAAACCCGTCTCTGAACTTTACGCACGCCTCTCTCAGGATATTAACGTCGTTTCGGCAGTAATACAGGGACTCTTTTTCAAAGTTAAACACTCCCCGGGAGGCCTCGCAGTGCCAACGCAAAAACTCTGCCCTTTCGGGTGGTGACATGCGCTCCACCCCGTAATCTGAAGGAGGAGGGTACGGACCCGAGTATTTTAAAGCTGAATTTGTGAGGAAAAAATCCCTTGGATTTGTCCTCGAAGCCTAAAGCTTTGGGCATAGCGCTGAGACGCATGGTGAGAAAAGAAAGCGAGTCTATGAATTTGAGAAGGAAATCGGATTCTGTGAAACATATAATTTTACTGCCTTGCATGATGAGAGAGGGCGTCATCCCACCCCCCACCAGGTGACTTAGAATTAAATAGCTGTCAAACCCTTTCGCGTTGTGCGCAACGAACGTGGTCTCTCTATATCTTTTCCTTCTGTATCTTTGGAGAAACTTTTCAACACAGTCTACACCGTAAGCGTGCCACTCTTCTCCTTCTAGAGATTTTGTGTACACTAGGTAAGGGACGTGCGCCCCCTCCCTGTCTGGGAAGGTTTCAAAGTCATAAAAGATTATGGAAGCGTTATCAGAGTTTTCATGTTTCAAAGGTTGGATGTAACACAGGTGTTGATCGTTGTCGGGAGGAAGCGCCGCGCGACAGATTTTACATCTGGCGGCTGTGCACCTGTGCATTCCGCGACGGGAGAGGTGCTTGCAGTCCGGACATTTATACAATTGTTGACAAACGCTGAGGTCTGAACCGGAGTGAATTCTAGGTTGTTTGTGCTTTAAATAACACGCACGTGTGCGACATGATCTGTTACAATCCGTACAGATTACAGAGTCCAGAAAGTGAGAGGGGCATGCGGGGTCAAAACAGAGGTTGCAGCGGTTTTGACAAAAGTGTTCCTCTCTTTTATAATACCCGCGGTGACATTCGTTGCAAATGTACTGAATTCCTAAAAATGTTTTTAGATTTTTTATCCCGTAATAGTGATGGTGGAATAAGAATAAGTACAGCGGGTGAGGCGTGTTCGGGTAGTCTGTTTCGATTAATGAAAGAGTTCTGTCCTCGGGCGGGCGGTAAAACACGACGATTTTACGTTTTAGTATTTGTTCGAATTTACCTATGTCGGTGAGAGTTACCTGAGTGCGATCGCTCAACCCCGCTAAACGCTGCAGCTCTCTGCCGCGTTCCAGGGCCTGTTTATCTGTGAAATGAGGTTGAGTGAGGTGAATCAGGTTGATGGCAAAACACAGATTATCGTTTTTGTTTTTTACCACGTACAGACAGCGACGCTTTTTGACTAGAATTTCATCATCTAACATTTTTTGAATCTTTTTACGCGGGTCATTACTGCCACCGCCTCTAGGATTTCTAATTACTTGCACAACAATTTCTAGGGGAGAGCCTGCGACGATCGCTCCGTTTGATTGTATCAGCCTGGCTAGCAGGTCCTCAAAAACCGGTACAATGTTTTCAGCGCTTTCGTCGTCGACGTTAAAAACAGAGTGATTTCGCGCGTGCTCGCTGATGATCTCCAGTTGAACCCGGTCGTTACGACTAACTTCCGGTCTGACCCTATCCGCTAGATCTACAAAATTATCCCTGACGTTGAGGTAAAATTGAGCGAGGTCGCTCGCTTCATCCGGAGAGGGAATGTTAAATACTCGCCTTATTTCGAAATTATTAAAATGTTCGCGGCGAGTCACCGCATCGTTCTGTACCCGAGATCCTCCTCCTCCTTGTTGATGCTCCGCAGGCCGGTCCTCCTCCTCCCTGGGCTGCTGCTGATGATGCTGCTGCTGCACCTGCTGCTCCCCCTGCTGCCGGTCGTAGAGCTGAAGAGCATTTTCTATCGGCTGCAGAGGGTCAAAGTGTCATGGTTGGTTGTGTGGCAGGCAGGAGAAGGACCCAAGATGCAGACTCACAGACACGGGGATAAACTTAAAGAACACAGCTTTAATGCTGGCACGGTAGAATACAGGACATACAGAACTAACTGGGAAAAGTAAACTAACACTCGCAGGAAGACACAGGAAGATCCACACAACATGAGGGAGAACACGACGCCGAACAGAGGGAGACTCAGACAGAAATACACAGAGGGTAAACGAGGAAAGTGGGCACACACGGGGAACACAGGTGACACTGATAATCATAACGAGACAGGGCGGGGTGAACTGAACATGACATGTAGAGGCACAGAGGTTCCGACAGGAGGAGAGAGAGCACGGGGAAAAACACAGACATAACGGGCTGGGGAAACATGAAACAACCACAAAGGGAGACGAGGGCTCATCAATACATAGAGGGCACACAGGGGGGAGAGAGCCATGAAGGGAAAAACACTTAGGGAACAACACAACAGGGCAACTCAGAAGACATGGCCTAAATAAGGAACGAAATACGAGAATACAAAGAACTAAGAATACTGGGCCCACATGGCCCAGGACCATGACACCACCCCCCCCTAAAGGGCTGGCTCCCGACAGCCCAAACCCGAGAAACAAAAACAAAAACAGAAAACAACCCACCCAGGGCGGGAGGCGGGGGACCAGGACGGAGGGACCAGAACGGGAAACAAAATAAACAACAGAAAACACGGGAGCACACGACCATAGTCAAAATAAAGTTCAGGGGGCCGACCCAGAGCCCACAGGAACAAGAGTTCACGGGTCACACGGTCGGGGGGCCGACCAGGCGGGTGGCACAGGTGGCAGAGCTGGTCCGGAGGCCGGCCGCGCGGAAGGCAGCGGCGGAGGAGACGACGGAGCAGTTCAGGGGGCCGGCCGCGCGGAAGGCAGCGGCGGAGGAGACGACGGAGCAGTTCAGGGGGCCGGCCGCGCGGAAGGCAGCGGCGGCGGCGGAGGAGACGGAGCAGTTCAGGGGGCCGGCCGCGCGGAAGGCAGCGGCGGCTCTCCAGTGTCAGGCGTGCTGGCCATGGCCCGGTGGGCACAGGACCAGACGAAGCACAGGCCGAAGCCGCGGCAGACGAGGCTGAAGACTCGGAGGCTGGACCAGGCGAAGGCTCTGAGGCTGGACCAGGCGAAGGCTCTGAGGCTGCAGCCGACGAAGGCTCTGAGGCTGCAGCCGACGAAGGCTCTGAGGCTGCAGCCGACGAAGGCTCTGAGGCTGCAGCTGACGAAGCACAGGCTGGACCAGGCGTAGCAGAAGGTGGCTGGATGGGCTCCTCGGGCCCTCCAGCTGATGTGGCATGGTGCTGAACGGGCCCCTCGGACCCTCCAGCGGAGACAGGAGGCTGAACGGGCCCCTCGGACCCTCCAGCGGAGACAGGAGGCTGAACGGGCCCCTCGGACCCTCCAGCTGACGTGGCATGAGGCTGGTGCGGTTCTCCTGAACCCCCAGCTGACGAGGAAGGTTGCTGAACGGGCCCCTCGGACCCTCCAGCGGAGACAGGAGGCTGAACGGGCCCCTCGGACCCTCCGGCGGAGACAGGAGGCTGAACGGGCCCCTCGGACCCTCCAGCTGACGTGGCATGAGGCTGGTGCGGTTCTCCTGAACCCCCAGCTGACGAGGAAGGTTGCTGAATGGGCCCCTCGGACCCTCCAGTGGAGACAGGAGGCTGAACGGGCCCCTCGGACCCTCCAGCGGAGACAGGAGGCTGAACGGGCCCCTCGGACCCTCCAGCTGACGAGGTAGATGGCGGCGTGGGAGCCGCGGAGTCCTGGATGAGCTCATCCGAGCTCCCAGCAGGAGCTGATGCAGAGCCAGAGAGATTTGAGACCCCTGGCTGGATGTTAAGCTGACCAGCGGACCGTACTGCTATCGGGGACTGGGCTACAGGAGCTACTGGGGCCTGCGCTACAGGCGGCACTGGAGCTACTGGGGCCTGCGCTACAGGCGGCACTGGAGCTACTGGGGCCTGCGCTACAGGCGGCACTGGAGCTACTGGGGCCTGCGCTACAGGCGGCACTGGAGCTACTGGGGCCTGCGCTACAGGCGGCACTGGAGCTACCGGAGACTGAACTGGGGGTGACACTGGAGCTACCGGAGACTGAACTGGGGGTGACACTGGAGCTACCGGAGACTGAACTGGGGGTGACACTGGAGACCCAGGTGACACTGGTGTACTGGGGTGAAGGCAGCGAGGATGCAGTCTCTCTCTTAAGGGAGGATCGAATGATTTAGCGATAAATCTTGACGGGAAAAGATGCCGATGCTGAGAATACCAGGCAGCGGGGGCTTCCAGGAGGGTAGCTGACTGAGCTGTGAAGGGCTGCGAGGGAGCTGACTGAACTGAGGGTGGCTGCGAGGGAGCTGACTGAACTGAGGGTGGCTGCGAGGGAGCTGACTGAACTGAGGGTGGCTGCGAGGGAGCTGACTGAACTGAGGGTGGCTGCGAGGGAGCTGACTGAACTGAGGGTGGCTGCGAGGGAGCTGACTGAACTGAGGGTGGCTGCGAGGGAGCTGACTGAGCTGGCCTGGGAGGAGAAACACGAGCAGGAAAGGAGCAGGCTCAGAAAAAACTGTCCGAGAAATGGCAGGCTCAGGGTCGACAAAAATAGCTCTATCAAAGATGAACCCGCCGTCCACTTCATGTTTTGTAGTTTTAGCATTGTCCAGTTTATGGCGGCTGGCGCGCCGCCTCCTTCGAGCAGAGGAAGCTGGCGCGACGGGCGCTGATGGCGCCAACACAGAGGGTGACGTAGTGGTGAGTTCCCTGTCGTCCGCCCCCATCCTTGCCAGGAATGAGACAGGCGAAAAATAGCCTAAGCGGATCGGAGACGGCGAGCGGCTGGTAGGCTGTGCAGCAGGTGAGAGGTCCTCCTCCGGGATGAGCCAGGGTTTCCGCCGGAGCTCGTCCTCCCGATAAGCCCGTAACACCTGCTGCCGCTCTTCCTCGCCAAAGTCTATGGCTTCCGTTGTCTCCGTGCGCCACGCCGTGCGGCCAGACCGCGGTGAAGACGCGGAAGCCGGCGGGGTGCGGGCGGAAGGTGTGTCTGTGGCGAGCCTCACCGTTCCAACTCTGACCGCTACTGGCTCATGAGACAGCGGGGAAACGGCGCAACGGCACGGCTCTGGTGAAGGGGCACGCCCACCGGGCCGCTGCTCCTGCGGACGGAGTTGGAGGGTGGAGGCGAGAAAGTCGCTGACGAGGGGGTGCAGCGTCTCCCATAACCAGGGGAACACAGATACGCACACCCCTACTTGGCGGGCGAACTCCTCTCGTTCCTCCTCACTGGAACAGTGCAGCCACTTGTCGCATAGAGACTCCACTGTCCGGACGATCCCCCTCCTCTGTGTCGCTGGGTCCGACATGTTCGCGTCGTCCTGGAGGTCCGCGGAGGGGTTGTGAACTGCTGGGTCCGTGTTGTGGTCGTGTTCTTCTGTCATGGTTGGTTGTGTGGCAGGCAGGAGAAGGACCCAAGATGCAGACTCACAGACACGGGGATAAACTTAAAGAACACAGCTTTAATGCTGGCACGGTAGAATACAGGACATACAGAACTAACTGGGAAAAGTAAACTAACACTCGCAGGAAGACACAGGAAGATCCACACAACATGAGGGAGAACACGACGCCGAACAGAGGGAGACTCAGACAGAAATACACAGAGGGTAAACGAGGAAAGTGGGCACACACGGGGAACACAGGTGACACTGATAATCATAACGAGACAGGGCGGGGTGAACTGAACATGACATGTAGAGGCACAGAGGTTCCGACAGGAGGAGAGAGAGCACGGGGAAAAACACAGACATAACGGGCTGGGGAAACATGAAACAACCACAAAGGGAGACGAGGGCTCATCAATACATAGAGGGCACACAGGGGGGAGAGAGCCATGAAGGGAAAAACACTTAGGGAACAACACAACAGGGCAACTCAGAAGACATGGCCTAAATAAGGAACGAAATACGAGAATACAAAGAACTAAGAATACTGGGCCCACATGGCCCAGGACCATGACACCACCCCCCCCTAAAGGGCTGGCTCCCGACAGCCCAAACCCGAGAAACAAAAACAAAAACAGAAAACAACCCACCCAGGGCGGGAGGCGGGGGACCAGGACGGAGGGACCAGAACGGGAAACAAAATAAACAACAGAAAACACGGGAGCACACGACCATAGTCAAAATAAAGTTCAGGGGGCCGACCCAGAGCCCACAGGAACAAGAGTTCACGGGTCACACGGTCGGGGGGCCGACCAGGCGGGTGGCACAGGTGGCAGAGCTGGTCCGGAGGCCGGCCGCGCGGAAGGCAGCGGCGGAGGAGACGACGGAGCAGTTCAGGGGGCCGGCCGCGCGGAAGGCAGCGGCGGAGGAGACGACGGAGCAGTTCAGGGGGCCGGCCGCGCGGAAGGCAGCGGCGGCGGCGGAGGAGACGGAGCAGTTCAGGGGGCCGGCCGCGCGGAAGGCAGCGGCGGCTCTCCAGTGTCAGGCGTGCTGGCCATGGCCCGGTGGGCACAGGACCAGACGAAGCACAGGCCGAAGCCGCGGCAGACGAGGCTGAAGACTCGGAGGCTGGACCAGGCGAAGGCTCTGAGGCTGGACCAGGCGAAGGCTCTGAGGCTGCAGCCGACGAAGGCTCTGAGGCTGCAGCCGACGAAGGCTCTGAGGCTGCAGCCGACGAAGGCTCTGAGGCTGCAGCTGACGAAGCACAGGCTGGACCAGGCGTAGCAGAAGGTGGCTGGATGGGCTCCTCGGGCCCTCCAGCTGATGTGGCATGGTGCTGAACGGGCCCCTCGGACCCTCCAGCGGAGACAGGAGGCTGAACGGGCCCCTCGGACCCTCCAGCGGAGACAGGAGGCTGAACGGGCCCCTCGGACCCTCCAGCTGACGTGGCATGAGGCTGGTGCGGTTCTCCTGAACCCCCAGCTGACGAGGAAGGTTGCTGAACGGGCCCCTCGGACCCTCCAGCGGAGACAGGAGGCTGAACGGGCCCCTCGGACCCTCCGGCGGAGACAGGAGGCTGAACGGGCCCCTCGGACCCTCCAGCTGACGTGGCATGAGGCTGGTGCGGTTCTCCTGAACCCCCAGCTGACGAGGAAGGTTGCTGAATGGGCCCCTCGGACCCTCCAGTGGAGACAGGAGGCTGAACGGGCCCCTCGGACCCTCCAGCGGAGACAGGAGGCTGAACGGGCCCCTCGGACCCTCCAGCTGACGAGGTAGATGGCGGCGTGGGAGCCGCGGAGTCCTGGATGAGCTCATCCGAGCTCCCAGCAGGAGCTGATGCAGAGCCAGAGAGATTTGAGACCCCTGGCTGGATGTTAAGCTGACCAGCGGACCGTACTGCTATCGGGGACTGGGCTACAGGAGCTACTGGGGCCTGCGCTACAGGCGGCACTGGAGCTACTGGGGCCTGCGCTACAGGCGGCACTGGAGCTACTGGGGCCTGCGCTACAGGCGGCACTGGAGCTACTGGGGCCTGCGCTACAGGCGGCACTGGAGCTACCGGAGACTGAACTGGGGGTGACACTGGAGCTACCGGAGACTGAACTGGGGGTGACACTGGAGCTACCGGAGACTGAACTGGGGGTGACACTGGAGACCCAGGTGACACTGGTGTACTGGGGTGAAGGCAGCGAGGATGCAGTCTCTCTCTTAAGGGAGGATCGAATGATTTAGCGATAAATCTTGACGGGAAAAGATGCCGATGCTGAGAATACCAGGCAGCGGGGGCTTCCAGGAGGGTAGCTGACTGAGCTGTGAAGGGCTGCGAGGGAGCTGACTGAACTGAGGGTGGCTGCGAGGGAGCTGACTGAACTGAGGGTGGCTGCGAGGGAGCTGACTGAACTGAGGGTGGCTGCGAGGGAGCTGACTGAACTGAGGGTGGCTGCGAGGGAGCTGACTGAACTGAGGGTGGCTGCGAGGGAGCTGACTGAGCTGGCCTGGGAGGAGAAACACGAGCAGGAAAGGAGCAGGCTCAGAAAAAACTGTCCGAGAAATGGCAGGCTCAGGGTCGACAAAAATAGCTCTATCAAAGATGAACCCGCCGTCCACTTCATGTTTTGTAGTTTTAGCATTGTCCAGTTTATGGCGGCTGGCGCGCCGCCTCCTTCGAGCAGAGGAAGCTGGCGCGACGGGCGCTGATGGCGCCAACACAGAGGGTGACGTAGTGGTGAGTTCCCTGTCGTCCGCCCCCATCCTTGCCAGGAATGAGACAGGCGAAAAATAGCCTAAGCGGATCGGAGACGGCGAGCGGCTGGTAGGCTGTGCAGCAGGTGAGAGGTCCTCCTCCGGGATGAGCCAGGGTTTCCGCCGGAGCTCGTCCTCCCGATAAGCCCGTAACACCTGCTGCCGCTCTTCCTCGCCAAAGTCTATGGCTTCCGTTGTCTCCGTGCGCCACGCCGTGCGGCCAGACCGCGGTGAAGACGCGGAAGCCGGCGGGGTGCGGGCGGAAGGTGTGTCTGTGGCGAGCCTCACCGTTCCAACTCTGACCGCTACTGGCTCATGAGACAGCGGGGAAACGGCGCAACGGCACGGCTCTGGTGAAGGGGCACGCCCACCGGGCCGCTGCTCCTGCGGACGGAGTTGGAGGGTGGAGGCGAGAAAGTCGCTGACGAGGGGGTGCAGCGTCTCCCATAACCAGGGGAACACAGATACGCACACCCCTACTTGGCGGGCGAACTCCTCTCGTTCCTCCTCACTGGAACAGTGCAGCCACTTGTCGCATAGAGACTCCACTGTCCGGACGATCCCCCTCCTCTGTGTCGCTGGGTCCGACATGTTCGCGTCGTCCTGGAGGTCCGCGGAGGGGTTGTGAACTGCTGGGTCCGTGTTGTGGTCGTGTTCTTCTGTCATGGTTGGTTGTGTGGCAGGCAGGAGAAGGACCCAAGATGCAGACTCACAGACACGGGGATAAACTTAAAGAACACAGCTTTAATGCTGGCACGGTAGAATACAGGACATACAGAACTAACTGGGAAAAGTAAACTAACACTCGCAGGAAGACACAGGAAGATCCACACAACATGAGGGAGAACACGACGCCGAACAGAGGGAGACTCAGACAGAAATACACAGAGGGTAAACGAGGAAAGTGGGCACACACGGGGAACACAGGTGACACTGATAATCATAACGAGACAGGGCGGGGTGAACTGAACATGACATGTAGAGGCACAGAGGTTCCGACAGGAGGAGAGAGAGCACGGGGAAAAACACAGACATAACGGGCTGGGGAAACATGAAACAACCACAAAGGGAGACGAGGGCTCATCAATACATAGAGGGCACACAGGGGGGAGAGAGCCATGAAGGGAAAAACACTTAGGGAACAACACAACAGGGCAACTCAGAAGACATGGCCTAAATAAGGAACGAAATACGAGAATACAAAGAACTAAGAATACTGGGCCCACATGGCCCAGGACCATGACACAAAGTTCAGTAGACCGGCAAGCCGCTCGTTTTCAATGTTTTGAAGGAGGACCTGCAATGCGTTTTCTAAAGGTTGTAGTGGGTCGTTTGGTGGTGGGGCTATATTGTTTTCTAACGGTGGGGCTAAATGTTCATCGTTTCTGTTTAATTCTGCCACGGCTTCCAACAAAGCCTCAGGAATGCTGTGTTCTTCCGACATGATTTTCTTTATTTCTTAATTCACAGACTTTTACATGCTTTTACTTTACAGGTCCTTGTGTCTGTATATCGATGCATATGTGCGAACTGTTATGGCGTACATGAAAGCGAGGTTTTCAAGGATTCTCTTCTTATGAAGCATCCGTCGAGCTGTAAGAAAAGACCGACAGAATGTATTTTTTAAACCTTACATTTTTTATTTTTATAGAGCAGAGAAGTTTAATAGGATCGATTCATCCCCCCGTCAATTACCTCTCAGTCTCCTGAGAGGAGCTCTCCTGAGAGGAGGCGATCTGGACGGTTCCTCCTCAGCCTGATTTTCTTCCGCCTGATTTTCTGTATCGGTCTCTGTCGGGGAAAATAAAACAGAAGAGATTTAAGAAAACAATCTCATCCTTCCTATTTTTTTGAGAATGAAAAAACGTTTTATTTACCTCGCTCCTCCGCGCGATTGTCTGTAGCGGAGGGGGCTTGAATAGGTATATCCGTAATCTCGGCTGCCGAGAAATAAAACAAAAAGAGAAAGATTTAATAAAAAAAAAAAAAAACTTTTTAGCTCGCTTTATACCACTCCAAGTCGGGAGGGGCGGTATAGCACACTCGGATTACTCCGCCACATCCTGATATTTATCGAAATGACGGATATTGCATCATATTGTTTACCTTTTGGTTTAAAAGGTATTTTCCTGCAGTTCTCTCGGTATGCGTTGACGAAAATAACGTCGTCGTCTTCTTCTTCTTCTTTTCGCTGCGGCGGGGTCTGTATATTCTCGGTTACCTCTGTCGAGAAATAAAGCAAAACTTTTTAAAAATCTGCTCCGGGTCGGGAGGGGCGGTATAGCACACTCGGATTACTCCGTCACATCCTGTTATTCAACAAAATGGCGGATAATGCATCATATTGTTTACCTTCGATTTTAAAACTTTTTTCTCCGCGGTTCTCCCGGTATGCGGAGACGAAAATAGTGCCGTCTTCTCTTCGACGCGGCGGCAGCGGAGGTTCTGCGGGGGATATGGCTTCTAATTCGCCGCGGAAAACGGCCGGATTTCTGCTGTTACTCACTGCATTATCGATTGTTTCTGTAAGTATCAGAGCATGGTTAAATCAAGTCTATCTAAACTTATTTAAAAAATGGTATATACTTATTTAAACGTACCGTAGTCCACTTGCGTGAAATCATTGATGTAGAAATCTAAAAGAAAGTAATCAAATTATTGACATCTCTGTTGATATATAATTTAAAGTCGTAAAGAAAAAAACTTACCGGGGTGAGGTATGAACAGTTCTGGCGAGATGGCGCTCTGATCGGCGGCGTTGTTTGAACGGAATGCTGACATAATATTCACGGATTCTTCCTCGCGATTGGTAGAACTGTCACAGATAACGACTCCCCTTCCGCTTCTTCTCTCATTTTATCCTAGTCTAGCGAAGCATCTGTTTTTCGCATCTTTCTCTTGACAATACCGATAGTTAGAGTGGGTTGTTTTTTTTTTTTTTTGATTGGCTTCTTGCGAACGCCGTCTGTTTTCCCACATTCCGCAACGGTAAAATATGGCTTTGAGACGGGTATTTGTTTTACCAAATGGACAATTGCTGTCTGACCTTGTTCTTGCTGTTGACAAAACTCGGCTCATGGTTGACTCTTTCCCACAGAGGGGGGGTGCTTTAATAAACTTATTCGAATATGAGCTTTTTTTCCTCGCTAAGACTAGTGGGGAGATGTAAGAAACCGGGTTACAAGCAATGATAATATCGGATGTTGACTCCTCAGCGTCATCATTTTCTATCTATTGAGAAAACTTATTGTAAAAAGTAATGAAGAAAAAAACTCCTCCTTGCCCCGCGGGGTGTGTGTGTGTGTGTGTGTGTGTGTGTGTGTGTGTGTGTGTGTGTGTGTGTGTGTGTGTATGTGTGTGTGTGTGTGTGTGTGTGTGTGTGTGTGTGTGTGGGCCTTCTTGCGAACGCCGTCTGTTTTCTGCAACGGTAAAATACGACTTTGAGACGGATATTTGTTTTACCAAATGGACAATTGCTGTTGACAAAACTCGGCTCATGGTTGACTCTTTCCCACAGAGGGGGGGTGCTTTAATAAACTTATTCGAATATGAGCTTTTTTTCCTCGCTAAGACTAGTGGGGAGATGTAAGAAACCGGGTTACAAGCAATGATAATATCGGATGTTGACTCCTCAGCGTCATCATTTTCTATCTATTGAGAAAACTTATTGTTAAAGTAATGAAGAAAAAAACTCCTCCTTGCCCCGCGGGGTGTGGGTGTGTGTGTGTGTGTGTGTGTGTATGTGTGTGTGTGTGTGTGTGTGTGTGTGTGTGTGAGAAACAAGATCGCCTGTCGCTGGTTTGTTTTTTCAGTCTCTTGTAAAAAAGGACTCTCAAAAGGAAAAGTAGTATTCACTAAGCGATATTTATTCAATTTTTTTTTTTTTTTTTTTTTTTTTTTTTTTACACATAGGCAGCCTGTAGGTTACAAGCGGATAGAAAGTTCTTCTTTTCATCACAAGCTATGGTGTATCTTAAAGGTTTTTTTTACAGCGTCTGTATTATAGGAAAATAAAATACTATTGAAATCTCTACAGGAAGTCACTCTTTATTTCCATTACAAACGCCGGTGCAGCTTAAGAAAGTAAAATTACATCCGCTCTGTCTCTCTATACATCACAGAATCATCTGCTGCATCACCGCTGTGCTTAGGGAACATGATGCAACAGGTCTGAAAATGACTAGACACTTCCGGAGTATTTCCGGATGGGTCTCATTTCTATTTGATAAAACATTTAAAAATCTATCAACGCAGTTGGGACAGAGGTAAATTTAACACTGGGTCATTTCACCTTTTCTTTTAATTTCACATCTTAATCTTTCTAAAAGTGAAGAAACTGGTTTTTACAATTTTATAAGTAAAATTCTTTCCTGATTCTTCTCTTCATGAGGGGATGGGAGCAAATGTAGCTCCTGTTTAAGCCAAAATCAGTAGTGCCTTCACATATGTGCAAATCTCTGTGTCTCCTTGCTTTATTCCTGCTGAACGATTGTCAGGGAACAAACAGTCTCTTCATGTCTGATAAAAAGATGGCTGCTGAGTAATAAAGTGAATTCCTTTCTGCTAATTTCAAGACCCAAAGATTTAATATCTGCTCTCTAAAGATGACTTGTTGACTTTTTGTACAGTTTAATAATTGATCTTGCATCAGCCCTGTTGAAGAAAGCTCAGCAGCGCCTCCATTTCATGAGGGTTCAGAGATGGAACAGGCTGCAGACTGACCTACTAGTGTCCTTCTATCGTGCCACAATCCAGAGTGTGCTGGTGCACGCCATCCCTGTGCGGTACGCTGATTGTACAACAGCCAATAAGAAGAGACTCTAGAGGGTCATCAAAACTGCAGAGAAGGTGATCGGCTGTCCGCTCTCCTCCCTGGACTCCATTTCCAGCTCTAGATGTCTCTCCAGATCCAGGGCGATTATGAAAGAGCACCTTCATCCTAACCACCACCCATTCAGCATCCTGCCCTCTGGAAAAGGGTTCAGATCCATCAGGTGCAAAACCAACAGACTAAAGAGCAGCTTCTTCCTGTGGGCTGTCAGAACAATTAATGCAAATTAAGAGTGTGAGCAGATCTCTCCCATACAATCATACAAGCAATATGTTGCTGCTTTCTTGCTTTTGTGCAATATTTTGTTCTTCTGTTCAATACTTCGGCAGATGTCCAATCTCCATAGGCCCCTCCATTCTTAGTTATTATTTATTGTATTTTACTACAGTGAAATACTATATACTATATATATAGTTTTTCCTTTTAGGTCTGATGATTGTCCTGTGAGCAGCTGTGGCTCAGGAGGGTCGTCTACTGATTAGATCAGGACAGCAGTTTGATTCCTGACACCTTTAATCTGCAAGGACAAGAAACGGAACTGTGAGTTGGACCTGATGGATCCACCTGAGTGTGAAAGTGTGACTGTCAGGTTAAACACACTTAGATAAAGGCACATGAGAGTCAGTCTTGTAGTAAGAAAGTGCTTACACAGTAAAAAAAAAAATGGCTGCCGGTCCATGTAAGACTTGATGTTGTACGAGGCTGCACTCTAAGGTTAAGCATTACATACTGCGAATGGATCTTGAAGAACTTATCCATGCCTTTGTTATTTCAAAATTAGACTACTGCAACTCCCTTTACCTGGGCCTCCAGTCCTCCCTTCTTCATAAACTACAACTTGTCCAAAATGCAGCGGCGCGCCTTTTAGCTGGTACTACAAGGTTTGATTCTATTACCCCGATCCTTGCTGCCCATCAAAAATCGGACTGATTTTAAGATTTTATTGCTTACATTCAAAATCGTAAATAATATTGCTATTTAACTGAACTTCTCAGCCTGTCTACTCCTAGGAGAGCACTTTGATAATCAAGTCAAATGCTCTTGCTGCAACCTAGGTCATGGCTGAAACCCGGAGGTGATCGTTGTCAGGGTTATATTTTTGGGTTGTCATTTATACTTAGAAACATATAATACTGTTTGGTTTGGCAGTTGGGAAGCTCATCTGTAAATGGGAGGTTGCTCTCGCTATCCTGGTCGTTGTGTCCTTGGGCAAGACACTTCGCCTACCACCTACTGGTGTTGGCCAGAGGGGCCAAAGGTGCGATATGGCAGCCTCGCTTCTGTCAGTCTGCCCCAGGGCAGCTGTGGCTACAACTGTAGCTGCCTCCACCAGTGTGTGAATGTGAGAGTGAATGAATAGTGGCATTGTAAAGCGCTTTGAGGGTCTTGAAAAGCGCTATATAAATGCAATCCATTATTATTATCATTATCATATATGCTTAGAGGTATATAATCTATTGCATATTGATAGAATGTCTCAGGGCAGCACGGTCTTTACTGTTGTCGCACAGCAAGAAGGTCCTGAGTTCAATTCCACCATCAAGCCGGGGTCTTTCTGTGTGGAGTTTGCATGTTCTCACCATGTTTGCGGGGGTTCTTCCCGGCTTCCTCCCACAGTCCAATGACATGCAGTGGGGGATAGGTTAATTGATTAATCTAAATTGCCCATAGGTGTGAATCTGTGAGTGCAAATGGTTGTCTATGTCTCTGTGCATCTCGCCCTATGACAGCTGGGATAGGCTCCAGCGACCCAGGAAAGGATAGGCGGAAGTGAATGGATGGATGTATAGAATGTCTCATCCTTAGTAGTTGTTCACAGACACACACACACACACACTCACACACACACACACACTGGTACTCTTTGTTCGCATATATGCCTGTGTCCAGTGCTTTGCTAGTTGCAGTAGAATTGTCTCGGCTGTTCCAGCAATAGGTTTGTGCCTAGATAAACCTTACAACCGTGCCATTGCTGCACGTATTACCAGAGCCTGTTCTTTAAGAAAGAAACACTTGTGAACTTCTAAATCCTTCTTGCTTGTTGTCTCATTTGTTGTGTGCTGGTCTGTTACATTTTCTAAAACTACACTACACACTACTTTACATTCAGAATGAATGAGTGCACACATGTAATGAAAACAAAATCCATTAAATCATTTTTGTCATCTCCAGTCTTTTCCTTGTGCAGTAATACAAGGAACGATTTGCTGTCAGCTCATTTTAATCTGATGTGTTTGAAAGTTTAGTGATGACATCCTGTCTGATGGCACTTTGTTTACAGGCAGCGTTTTAATCACTATTTTAAAGACACTGTGTATGAATGTAACAGCTCAGTGCTGTCTGACAGCATTAGCATTGTTAGTTACCTTAAACAGGCTGAATCCACCGCTGCACTGTGAGGATAAAGACTCTGTGTCGCTCTACTGTCACTTCTTATTCTTCATATGTCACAGCTGAAGATTTTACAAGTGTGAATAACACGCCACGTGCAGAAACAACAGCCTGTACTCTGCAGCGCAACAAGAAACCAGAGCCTAAAGTAACTCTGGTGACGCGCTTTCTCTCTAACCAATCAGAGAGCTCCTTACATCACTGCATAGCTCACATTCCTCCGTCAGGTTGTTTCTACTGGAACATCCTCAGCAGAACCAATGAAAGGAAAGTAAACTGCAAAGTAAATTTTTATTGATAACATAAAAATATGATCCCTAATTTGATTTTGAAGTTTACTTATTTTTAAAACTACATTAAAAAACATTTTGAAAATCCTGAAAAATATCAGAATTTTACTTTTTTGAATGGGGTTTTTAGTGAGTTATTGTTTTCCACCTTTTTCATTTGAAAGCAGTGCTCCACATTTCACATTTTTTGGATGTGAGTTGTTTCAAACTGTAGACACAGATCTGTCTGTTGAATTGAATCGTTCAATACTCGAGAATCACTTTACTGACTAATGAATCATGATTCACAAGCCCAACGGACTCACTGACTCATCCCTGTTGCTGTTAGCAGCAATGTATCTAGCTTATAATTAAAATTGTGGAGAAAAAACACAACATCCAGTATCTTAACAAAAAATTTCTGCTCTGAACTGGAAGAAAAAACCCTGAGTAGAAGCTCACATCAAGAAAATAGCTCCTCCGTTCACAGTAGCATCGCTCTGCTAACATGCTAACAACACATTTGAGCTACTCACCCCCTCCCTCCTGTGCTGAATCATAGGTCGTGTCCAAATTCATGGGCTGCATCCTCCTGAGGCTGCATTTGTAGACCGATTACGTCACAGCGACGCGCCGAAGGCTGTCCAAATTCATAGACTCCTCCGAATGCAGCCGACAAATGCGTCCTCCTTTTCCCTGAATTTGAAGGATGGGTCGGGTGTGTCCTTCGTGGCCCACCATATCCCAGAATTCATAGCGCGGCACAGCCAAGCTCCAGTTTCCGGCTAATGGCGGCCGCTACTATAGAGCGAACGAATGCTCCCTGTCACTACCCGATCCGTACCGGAAACCCGATCGGTACCCCGCATGCGCGAAAGGTTTCTACTTCCGGTCGTAGTGTTTTACGATAGTTACAGCCCAGAGTATCTGTTAAGATGTTAAGAATAACAAGTATATCTTAAAATCTTTGCAATAATGAAGCATTTCAGTACAATGTAGACAAAAACGAAAAATAAAAAGATAGTTACGGATCAGGACTCCCCGATCCTTACTGCGCATGTGTAAAGTCTGACCGTACAAATCGAGTCTATCCGATCCGTACCGCGCATGTGCAGATGTTTTCTTCTTCTTCTGTTCGTTTAATGGCAGTGTACTCCCCAGTGTACGAGGATACCGCCATCTGCTGACCGAGCGAATAAACCCTATTATAAACTGAATTAGCGTCATTACAAACGTGTGTTAAATCTGATTTAGCGATAGTCGAGTGTGTTTATGCTTGTCTGTGAGGAGAGGATTGTTGGAATAGTGATGATGATGTGCGCTATCACTGTCAATTGCCAGTAAACACTTAATCTGGCTGATGAATCTACACGTGAGATATTACAAAGTCTGCATTATTAACTCTGTAATTAGGCGCCATTCTTCTTATTTTACGGCGCTGTTGCTCAATCGGGGGACGCTCTCTGTTGAGGAGAAAAGCATGAATTTCTTTGTATACGGATTATCCATTGTTTAAATGTCCCAGGCAGTCGAAAAGGAGGCAGAGCTGTTGAGAAATGCTAGGAGCTAACTGGGCGCTAACCGCATCATTCAAATATATTGAATGTCGCAATGTTGGCAAAGAGAGGAAGTGACGTAAGATTTGCGCATGCGGGGTACCGATCGGGCTTCCGGTACGGATCGGGTAGTGACACTCACTCACTCACCCCCTCCCTCCTGGCTCACAGCTTCTTATTCTTCTTGGTTGGCAACCAATGTTAAGGCGCATTACCGCCCCCTGGCGCACATTTCAGTGGACATTTAGATGAGAAAATATATATTTAACACATTTAAGGAGAATACTAATAAAAAAAAATAAACAAAATAAATGTTTATTAAGCAATTTTGATAGGAAATTGCTTAATTTTAGAAATGTTTTTGCTCTTTTTTGCTCTATAAAATAGTTTGGGTTTTTTTTTTTTTAGAATCATTCATCTTAGCAGTAGGATATACATGAAAAGAGAAACAAATTAAGTTTGAGTGAAAATGTACTTTTTTTTTAACTCTCTGGTCAACTGACTCAGTGAATCAAATGACTCAAAAATCCGATTCACTTTGGTGAGTGACTCATTAAAACTCCATTCAGTAAAAAGAATCAAATTTACCATCACTACTGTAGTGTAGCTCACACCTGAACATAGTCCTTGTTCTAAGCCAGGCTCTTCCTTCCTGGCTCTGCTCTTCTCATTGAATCAAAGTAAGAAACTCCACGAGGACAGACTGCAGTTTTCTCATCTTTGCTCAGATCCAAAATCCAAACAAATCAAATCCACTGCAGGCTGCAACTGTCAGATTAACAGAATCCAGACTGTCCTTTAAACTCTGAAAACCTTGACAAATGATCACAAGTCATTATGTTGTTATCATGTTTTGCTGGGCGACCTTTAGAGTGAATTGTTGTTGTTTTTTTCACAACAGTCCTCTCACATTCAAACTCTAAGCTTAATTCTATGAGTCAGGCCAAGCACAAGCCATGTTTGTACAGTCCTTGCCTTCCACTTTGACCTAACAGTTTTTGCATGAAATGTAACTAGTGTTACATTTCAGACAGACAGAGTCAGGAAATCATTGTTTTAAATCCCTGAATTACAAAAGGGATCAACATTCTTTCCCAGTTCAGCTACTAAAGTTTCAACAAATCTGTTCTTTATCAATTATAATAAATTATTTGTAGACGTTTTGTTATCTGCAGCAACAACCTGATGTTTTTATGCTGTAAATGTTCTCTTTGAATAGTAAAAAAAATCCATATGTGATTTATTTTGCCTGCATTTTGCGTTTTACCGTGCAGACAGTGATCCTGCAGAGACATTAGTTATGGATGACATCGTCACTAAAGAGAAGCTTACAGTAAAAGACGCTGCTCTTCTTTTAGATGATAAATCTGTTTTCAGACGACTGTTTCCAGCTGCTGCTCTCTAACTGGTCCACACAGCAGCTCAGACCTGACATATTCACTGTAAACACACTGGTTTATATTCTGTTTGTTCTCCTCATGATGTTACCCTCATACAACCACACTTTGATGAGTGTTCAAAGGAAACAGGAAACACTGTAAAGTCCTGTTGTGCTGCTCAGAGAGTCACGGTCATCAGGCTGGAGCAGCTGAGCCAATCCTGTGATAAGCAGCTGCTGGTTAACCAACCAGAGAAAGTGGAGTTAGATCCAGTTTACACATCTGCTCAGTGAGGTTTGTTTGAGTCCAGCTCAAATTATTCAGCTTCAGTTCAAGATTATTCATGAAGCACCAGAAAACAACAACCATCTGAAGGCTCTTTTATAAAAAAAAAAAACATTATAAACAGAAAATCCCTGAAAACTGCATGAAATGAGTCAACAGGTCAGAAAGTTTCTGATAAAAACAGATTTATTGTTACAGAAAGAAAACTAAACAAGATTCCTGCTCATAGAAATAAATATATTACATACAGTGTGCAATAATAAAGTAAAAAAGTGTGCAGTGCTTAAAGCTAAATATAATAAACATTAGAAGCTTCTGTGATATAAACATGAGTGTTTTATGTGTTTAAAGTGAAGCAGCAGGTAGTTTGATATTAGCTCAGCAGGAGGTCGAGAGCAGGAAGTAGCAGCTACAGCTCACAGTATAAAGACAAGTTTAGTCTGATAAACTAAACTACTTATGAAGACTTCAGCTGGTGTTCATGAAGGTCGATGAGCGAGTGAGGAGCTAAAGGCTCAACTTTAACTTTGGGACAGTTTTCTACTTCTTAAAAACTATTATTATTGGTCATTCAAGATGGCGCCGTGGATGGCAGCCTCGGTACTGCGCTCTCTCGCACTTTTCTTGTTTCTGTTTATTATGTACATTCTGTAGTATTCATTCCACCTCATTTCATTTCTGTATTTTATGTATATAAGTTTAGATGAGTTATTTATAGTTGGTTTACACAGCTTTGTGTATGTATGTGTATGCATGTGTAGTGTATATATAGACGCACATAGTGTGTGTGTGTGTGTGTGTGCGTGCGTGCGTGTGTGTGTGTGTGTGTGTGTGATTTACATTGCTGTGCTTGAGAGCCACCATCTACCAGAACCAAATTCCTTGTATGTGTCTGCATACTTGGCCAATAAACACGATTCTGATTCTGATTATTAAAACTATTATTATAACCTGACATTTTCAAATGTCTTTACCCTGAATGCTCAGTGTCACCTTGGAGAAGCTGGAAGAGAAGCAAGAGACTCAGATGAGGAAAAAAAAGAAGCTCTGACACATTTCAAACAGGCTGCTGTTCAGCTCGAGGAGGCTGGTAGGAATCCTTATTCTGTTGTTGTTTATGTTTTCTGTAGATCAAAAAACCAACAACAGCAGCAACAAGAAGCACAGCGCAAATAGACAGACCGACGATCAGTCCAACAGACCCTCCTGTCTGACCTGCAGGTGAGAAACAGGTGTGAGGTGTCAGCTGTCAGGTAGGTGATGAGTGAAGAACAGAACAGAATCCATTTCCTCTTCAAACTGCTGTCAGACATTATCTACTGCACTCTGATCACATCACTCAGACCAGCTGCTTTCTACAAAGTCTCATCAACAACATCTTTAGAAACAAACATCAACAACCAGGAAGCAGCTTCACCTCTTTTCACCACTCACCTGGAGAAACATTTAACCTGATGGTGGTGATTGGCTTAGTCTTCAGATGAGCTCTCTTCCTGTGGTTTGCTCCTCTCACGAAGACACGACACTTATATGTTCCATTATCAGCAGTCGTCACATTCTTCAGAATCAAAGACATGTCTCCATCCTTCATCTGTCTGTCCTGCAGATCCACCCGGTTCTTAAAAGAAGGATGCTGGTTGTCTGGAACAAACTGCTCATCCCGGTACAAGAGGACATAATCTGGCTCCAGATCAGCTCTGCTCCACTCTAGAACAACAATGATGTTGTTGTTTGGAGCTCGACATGTCAGAGTGACGTTCTGTCCAGACTCAGCTGTGATCGTCTTCTGGTCTGAAAGAGGAAACAACACAGAGAAGAGAGGTTAAAGGTCAAAGTTTAAACTCTTGACTGGTACAGCAGCCAATCAGGAAGATGATCAGAGACTACTGTGCTCTGGTTGATGATGGTTGAACCTTAAACCTGAGCCACAGTTCCCTCACTGCTCTTTTCGAGCAGCAGACTCACTCTGTGTTTACTAATTAGAGCCAAAAATAATTCACTTTAATCACATTTATAAGAGTGTAGGCAGAGAGTTGCTTACCATAACTATACAAACTGATTAATTACATTTAAGACACGTCCTTAATGCTAATATGTGTCCACTATTTTCACCTGAGGGGAATTTTATCCACATTAGAGCTGCAAACTTCTGGGAATAACAAATCTATATCTATATATCTATATCTATATCAACAACTAGCATTCACAGTCTGCTGGAGCTGTGAGTGTGTGGAAAAAGATAAATGTACTTACAGTCATTATAAAATGACTGTAAGTGCCTTCAGAATCATGTGACAACCCCTTGGCTTTGCTGTTCCACTTGAACGACGTATTGTTGTTGCCGTTAGCAATTAGCCTATAGTTCATTCAAAAGGCGCGATGGGTGCTTCGACATACGAAAGACCCCCAGGAACGTATTAATTTTGTAAGTCGGGGTACTATAAAGGTGGACAGCTTCTTTGACTTATTGCTACTCCGGCATCAAGCACAGCTGTAGGAACTTACATGTATTAAAGACGATTTGAAAATAAGTTATTACACTTTAAATAAGTAAATGTCACAAAAAAAAATCACAATTTAACTTTATCTCATCAGTGAGTCTCATTGGCCCAACAGCACATACGCACAAACCTGTCTTTATTATCATCATTATCAAGATTATTGGTACTATTTTTGTTACCTCTTGGTCATTCCTTACAATTCTCACATAATATGTGTGTGAGATAAATACGGGAAAAGTTGCTATGTCAACATCCCATGAAATATTCCTGCTCACCAACAACTATTCAGTACTTCCCTCTGTCCCTCCTTCTATCAGCAGACCAAAAAGTGCTATAAGGGGGGAACATGGTGTAAATGAGCTTTTTAATTATTTTGAATTTAATAATCTAAATTGTATATATATATATAAAGTGACAATGAAAGCAATTCAGTTCCCAGTAGTAGACACAGTGATACCTGCTGGTCTCACCTGCATATTCAGCCGGTGAAAAGCAGACGAGCAGAATCCAGCAGAATATCACAGATTTGCAAGTATCCATCTCAGGTTGTCCTGCAGATCCCAAATTCAGAGTGTTACATAGTTTAAAAGAGAAGCTGAGTCGACTGAAAATACACAAGATGTTTATGTTACCAAAGCTTCTGATATGATCCACAAACATAAACTAAGATTTACAAATGTGTATGTCTAACAGTGAATAGTGATTATTTACCCTCCAAAATGTTTATGTTCAGCAAACGTGTGAAGGAATTACCTGATATGACAGGATATCACATGTTAGATGAGAGCACAAAGTGCTAACAGTAGCATAAATGTGGGCATGTGACGTGATCTCTATGGGGCACCGTTTGTAAAGTGAAACATCCTGAAATTAACGGCAACATTTTTCCACATTTAACTGAAAGCCCTACAAAAACATTTTTTCGGGGCAGTTTTTACAACATTTCATATTTAAAACACAATTTTAAATGTTAAATCTAAATATTAAATGTTAAATCTAAATATTATATTTAAATCTAAATGCTAAATCTTAAATCTAAATGTCATATTTAAATTTAAATATTAAATGTAAATGTTACAGGAAACTAAATATTTAGCTAACATGAAAATTTATTGTACGGATCAACGGAAATACCAAAATAAAAGCTTTACTAAATCCTCCGGTGCAAAAGTGTGCTGGTAGTGGTCAGATTGTGTCTGCTCTCCCCTGATGGTCACTTCTCACCGTCATGAGCTGCTTCACTTCTGCACATCCAGCGATTTGGCTGAAAACATCGGAGGGTCCGTTCTCTTTCAAACACTCGTTTCGGTGTCTCACTATGGGGAACGCTCTAGGTCAGCTAGGTCATACTAGCTCACCATAGCTACCCAACCGAGAGAAGAAAAAAGATCAGCGTCAGCTGTCCAGCCATTCCAAGCTAGCTACACCAAACTTCCTTAATATGGCAGACTGCAAACCGCTGCCCAGAATTTGCCCCTGCGGTTGCAAAATCTCAGGTTCAGATACACATGACGCTTGTGTGATGTGCCTCGGGCTGCAACACGCCCAAGTGGCTATTTCCACACTGGGTTCATGTGAACACACCCTAAAAAGCCTTTGCTGAAGGTTAGCCCGTCAGGCTAGCCTGTCAAAGAAGGACCCAAAGCTATCTCAAATCAGCCCACCAATGAGGCACCCTGAGTCAGCCACACCAGGCACCAGCTGTGGGGATGAGATGGATATTGTCCTCCCACTGGTGGACGATGCCGAGATCAGCTGCGAAGCTATGTTATCGGATTCCATTCAGGTTCATGACGAGCTACTCAGGGAAACCTCTGAGGGAGCGTCGGAACATCTCATCTCAGACGAGGATGACAACGTTTTCTTTGCCCCCTCTGTTTGGAATTCTGCGACACAAGGGCCCGACTGTGATAACCCCGGCACATAGTCCCGCAGCATAGAGTTATTTGATGTTGCAAAATGGGCAGCTGAAAAGCTGGCAATCCCATGGCCCACTGTGACAATGGAGAACTCCACATCACGATACGAGGGTAAAAGGCTCCCCAAAGCACAGCGCACTACTAAGCAGGTACTACCGCTTTTCCCTGAATGCGTGGACGAGGTCACATGCTGCTGGGCAAAGCAGCAGCATGTGACGGGGTTTCGTCACCCAACCCCGTGCAGGGAGCAGCGGCGTTTGACTGCGCTGGAATGAAAGAGAAGGGCATCTACCAAATTCCCACAGTGGAGAATCTGGTTGCATCTCATCTCCACCCAAACTAGAAACTTTCCATGTCATCTGGTCCATCCCTTCGCCCCTTCGCTCCTGCTAGCCTACTTGGCGGAGCTCCAGGACCAGACTGCTGCAAACTCGGATGCTAGCAAGCCGTGGGAAGAGCTGGCCGTCGTTACGGACCAGTGTCTCCACCTCACTAGAGCAGCAGTACAAGCGGCGGGCAGAGCTCTCAGCATCATTGTCCTACAGGAGAGGGCAAGATGGTTGAACTGGCATTCTGGATGAAAGCATTGACCCCGCTGGCCTTTTTGGGACAGTCTCTTTCATAGGAATAACTCTAAACTCCACCTTGTACAGAGTGACTCTCTCTGTGGACAGAATTTAAAAAATGCACACATGCCGGCATTTTTCAGGTGGGAAGATATCTCCCATTCAGAAGACTTCTGCAGATGCTGGGATTAATGGCGTCTTCACTAGCGGTCATTCCACTTGGCAGACTGCATATGAGGGAGTTTCAGCCATGGGTAGCATCACTGAGACTGAATCGAAAGCACCATATTCACCGCCATATCAGAGTCACAGCAGACTGTGCTGTGGCACTCCACTGTTGGAGAAACAGTTCACTCCACTGTTGGAGAAATCCCAGATTTCTCACTCAGGGGGTGTCACTGGGGGCTGTCACAGCCAGAAAGGTGGTGACCACGCACGCGAGTCTCACGGGCTGGGGTGCCACAGCGGCAACTGGGGGTGCTCACATAAACTGGCTAGAATTGCTAGTAGCATTTCTAGCACTGAGACACTTTCTTCCCATTAAAGAAACTGCCATGTTCTGATCAGAACAGACAACACCACTGTTGTGGCGTACATCAACAGACAGAGCGGGATACGGTCCCTTCCTTTGCACATGCTGGCTCGCAGACTGATCATGTGGAGCAGGCAGCATCACTCTGTTGTCATTGAGCGATATTCACATTCCAGGAGCTCTGAACTTGAGAGCAGACTTAATGTCCAAGGGGAACCGCAGTACGGGGACTGGACCCTGCACCCACATGTGGTGACCCAAATCTGGACCCGCTTTGGCCAGTCACAAGTCAACCTGTTTGCCTCAATGGAGAACGCTCAGTGTCCACTGTATTTCTCCCCGAGGGACCAGGAGGCTCTGCTAGAGGTAGATGCATTAGCTCACAATTGGCCACATGCTCTGCTTTATGCGTTTCCTCCACTGGCCTTAATTTCTCCCACTCTAACCAGAGTGACGAGGTCCCATTGGTTAGCGGAGATTATGCCCCTCTTGTGGAGCGAACCTTGGCTTCTCCCTATCTGACGAGACCTAGTCTCCCAGGCCAGGGTATGAATCTGAGTATGGCAGGACTCCCCTTCTGGTGGATGATGCCAAGGTCAGCTGTGAAGCTATGTTATCTATGCAGCTAAATCACTGGACATGCTTGTAGGCAAGAAGCGAAGCAGCTCATGGTGGTGACAAGTGACGGGGAGAGCAGACACAACCTGACCACGTTTAACATTTAGATTTAAAATTTAATATTTAGATTTCACATTTAAAATTGTGTTTTAAATATGAAAAGTTACAAATACTTTACTAAATGTTGTAAAAATGACTAAAAAAAACATTTTTTGTAGGTTTTTGAGCTAAATGTGGAAAACATTTTCAGTTAATTTCAGCATATCTCACTTTACAAACAGCGCCCCATAGATCTCTGCGTCTTGGGCAGTTAAAAATAGTACACATATTTTTAGACATGTGTGCTCACAGGAAGCAAAATGAGGATCAGACTTGTGAAACAGACAGTAAATTGTGTGTAAATTACTTAGAAATCAGTACAATGGTTTTGCTTGTGGTCAAATTGATTTGAATTTTGAAACACTGCATAGATTGAAACATATATTTATGAGTCAGAAGTTACACATCTGAGGTAAAGTCTGTAGTGAGTTCAGCACACCCAGAGTATCTTACCCCAACACTGTTGTTCAGAATAAGCAGTCACACAAAGCTCAACTTGTTTAGTTTAACCAGGGTTTACTGAGTAAGTAAAGTTAAAATACATGTTGTGTATTTTATACAAAATCAGCAGCGTGAGAGAAAAAGCTAAACTACAGTATTGTTGATCTCCAATCTGATTAAGTTACCGTGGTGATTTACCCCAGCAGTACAGAGACCCTGAAGTTACCTGGATCAGATGAAATCCTGGTTGGTAGCACAGCCTCAGGACTCACTGCTCCTCCTGCTGGATGGTGATCAGGTGGAGATTGTAAAAACATAACTGTTAACAGACGTATTTTAACGTTGTTCACATGTAAACAAACACTTTAATCAGACTGCCTTTGCAAAGTGAGAACTATGGGTCAATGAAATAATTTAATGCATGTTGTTCTTTTGTTTGTTTCTTTAAATGGGAAATAATCTAGTTAAGACATGTGAACAGACAACCCACAAAAACACACACAGACACACACTAGTATTAGCAGAGCCTGTTCTTTAAGAAAGAAAAACTTGTGAGCTTCTAAATTCTTCTCATTTGTTGTCATGTTTGTTGTGTGCTGGTCTGATACAATTTCCTAAAACTACACAGGTCATTTACTTTACATTCAGAATGAAAGTGTGCACTCGTGTAATGAAAACAAAATTCATTAAATCATTATTGTCATCTCCAGTCTTCCCCTTGTGCAGTAATACAAGGAACGATTTGCTGTCAGCTCAGTTTAATCTCAAGTGTTTGAAAGTTTAATGTCTGATGACACTTTGCTTACAGACAGGATTTTAATCACTATTTTAAAGGCTGTGGGCTGCAGCCATTGCTCGAACACTGTGTGTGCATGCAACAGGCCTCAGTGTCTGACAGCATTAGCATTGTTAGTTACCTTAAACAGGCTGAATCCACCGCTGCACTGTGAGGATAAGGGCTCTGTGTCGCTCCAGTGTCACTTCTTATTCTTTACAAGGATAAATAACAAGTGATGGGCAGGAACAAGACGCACACAGCAAAAAGGAACCAGAGACTTTATGACAGGTTTCTGCTGAAATGGCCAGTGACTCAGCAGAACCAGTAAAATGAAAGTAAACTGCAAAGACAGAAGGAGTAAAGAAATTTTCATTGCAAAGATAAAAAAAATATGATCCCAAATTTGATTTTGAATCATTTCACTTATTTCCTTTTTAAAACGACATTAAAGAAGATTTAGTACATCACAAAAAAAAATCTGAATTAATTTTTTAATGGTGTTTTTTGTGAGTTATTGTTTCCATCCTCCATGCAAAAGTGCTTAGCAGGTTTTTTGAATATGTGGCCAGAGAGAGATCTCTGTTTTAGTGAGTCATAATTAATAAATGTGCAGATAAAACAACAAATCTGTTTGTACTCAAAGATGTAATTAGAAAGGACTGTAAAGACTTACAAAGGGTGTTACATTTCTTGTGAACTGGGCATCTTAACAGCTGCAGGGCTTGAGGAGAACACACCACACACACACACACTCACACATAGCCTCTGCTACAGGAATCCCCCTCTTGTGTCTTTCGGTCAAAAGACAAAACTGACGTAAGCATTCAAGTAAACATTAATGTCACCATGGAAACTGCATGCCACTCTTGCAAAACTCTGCAAGCTTCTCATGAAGCAAGAGAAAAAACACATGCACACAGACATGCACACACACACACGGCGGGTCTTGCTATCTTCGTGGGGACATCTCATTGACATAATGCATTCCCTAGCCACTTGCCCTAACTTTGACATTTAAAAATGAATGCCTAAACCTAACCACAGGACACGTACAGACATGCCTGAGCCTCCTTGGTACCAGTACAAGTTAGTATTGATGTTTATAACATGTTTATGACAGAAGTCTGAGGTTGGGGGAGGATACATTCAATTCGATTCAATTCAATCATATATATCGCCAATTTCTAGTACCAGCTGACCCCAGATCAAACACATAATAATAATAACGTAACATGTAAAAATATGAGGCTTTTCATTTGAAAGCAGTGCTCCACATTTCACATTTTTTCAGTGTGAGGTTGTTTCAAACTGTAGACACAGATCTGTCTGTTTAAATGCTGAATAAGAAGAAACTGTGTGACAAACCTGGCTAAAGAAGGATCCACTATCAAATATGCAATCATTTTTCACATAGTTTTCAGCTGCCAATCAGAGGCAACAAATCACTCAAACATGTTTAAATATCAAACTAAACAGAGAAAATTCACTCACTCAAACAATCATCAGGGTGGAGTCCACAGCTGTGCTGCAGCTGTAGTGCTCACACCTCAACATAGTCCTTGTTCTCAGCCAAGCTCCTTCTTCCTGCCTTCCTCAGCTCCTCTTCCTGGCTCTGCTCTGCTCTTCCTGAATGAAAGTGAGAGGACAGACTGCAGGTTTCTCATCTTTGCTCAGAAACCCAGGAAACACAGCAAGCAGGCTTTAACTGTGAGATTTACACAATCCATACAGTTCTTTAAACTCTGGCGACCTTTACAGTGAACAATGGTTTGTTTTTGTTTGTTTGTTTGTTTTTTCACCACAGTCCTCTCAAATTTAAACTTTAAGCTTAATTCCTTGAGTCAGTAAAGTCAGTCAGTAAAAGTCAGTAAAAATCCATAAATAAAAAAGGGTTAAACAAAATTCAGCTACTAAATAAAGTTGAAGAAAATCTTATTACAAATCTGTAATAAATTAAATTAAATTAAAATTAAATTAAATCTGTGAGTACTGTAAAAATAAACTTCTATAATTAATGTGATTTATTTTTGTGTTGTTGATACTTGTGAGGTTATGTCAGTGACAGGACTGCACTGTCTGCACCGATGTCCTCTGTGTGTGTTTCAGACAGGGGAGACGTCACTTATGGATGACATCATCATCGAACACAAGATAACAGTCAAAGACTACAGAGGTACAGCTGTTGATCTTTTAGTACAAAGATGAAAAATCTGTTAATCAGAATTGAACTTTTCCTTTACTATGAACAGGAAAAGAAAGGAAAAGAAGTTAAAACAAACAAACTCAAGTTCAAAGTGAGAGAGTAGGAAAAAAAAGTGCGCACACATCCTCATTCTAGTAAAATGTGAGCTTATCCACAGCCGGGTCAGTGGGGCAGCAGCCTAAAAACAGACCAGACCTCCCTCTCCCAGGCCGCCTCCTCCAGCCTTTCCAAGGGAACAGGAGTTTCCAGCCAGCTGAGACATATAATCTCTTCAGTGTTTCCTGGTTCTGCTCCGGGGACTCCTCCTCTTTCTTCATCAGGGTTCAGAGTGAGTGCAGCAGTATTTAGATTTCACTCTGAGCCAAGTTGTGGTTAAAACGTATCAGAAACAACGCTGCTCGTCTCTGCAGATGCTGTGTGATCTGATACTTGTCATGTACTGCTCATGCAGCAGCAGAAAATGTGTCCAAAGTTCAACATTTATGTGACCCAAAACAGAAAGTTGTGTTATAACTGTGATGCGTTCACTGACATGTCCTTATTCTTTCACTTTGCTGTATATAAAGAGAACAGAGAGGCTCTGCTCAGCCCAGCAGTCGTCCACCAGTCCAACAACTGGAATCCAGCTGCTGCTCTCTAACTGGTTCTCACATTCACTGTAAACACACTGGTTAGGGCCCGAGCACCGAGAGTGCGAAGGCCCTATTGTATCTGCTCCGTTTCTTATTATTATTATTAGGGCCCGAGCACCGAGAGTGCGAAGGCCCTATTGTATCTGCTCCGTTTCTTATTAGGGCCCGAGCACTGACAGTGCGAAGGCCCTATTGTAATTGCTCTGTTTATTATTAGGGCCCGAGCACTGACAGTGCGAAGGCCCTATTGTAATTGCTCTGTTTATTATTAGGGCCCGAGCACTGACAGTGCGAAGGCCCTATTGTAATTGCTCTGTTTATTATTAGGGCCCGAGCACTGACAGTGCGAAGGCCCTATTGTAATTGCTCTGTTTATTATTAGGGCCCGAGCACTGACAGTGCGAAGGCCCTATTGTAATTGCTCTGTTTATTATTATTATTATTATTATTATTATTATTATTATTATTATTATTATTTCGGCAAATGAATTGGCCGTTTGAGGGCCTAAACATGCTCGAAAACTCATGAAATTTTGCACACGCGTCAGGTCTGGTGAAAATTTACGTATTTTAATGTTCTCAGACATGGCCAGGGAAAATTAGCTCAGTAGCGCCACCTAGAAAAATGAAAAACGCGAGCCCCCGGTATGGGTATGACCTACACGTTTGAAAGTCGGTACACCTATATAACGTTCAGAGTCGAACAAAAAAGTCTATTATGGCAATGTCCTAAACCCAACAGGAAGTCCGCCATTTTGGATTGAAGGTGACATTTTGGGTCTGATTTTACCGTTTCCATGCCTCGAACTTTAACGAACTCCTCCTTGGGATTTGGTCCTATAAACTTCAAATTTGGACAGTGTCAACTACACCCTTGTGCCATGTTAAATTGCGGAGCTTTTGAGTTTTCACAATACTATGAGGCCGTGGCGCCATGGCGAATTTCGATGACTCGTCATGAAAATCTTATTGCCTCTCATTCTGTCATACATGTTCCGATCTGGACCAAAGAGCAAACATATGATAAGGCTCCACCCCTGAACATATTTCAACTGCCATATTTGACATCAAGGACAGCGCCACCTAGTGGGAACAGGAAATGTCATGTTTTACACTTTGGGGTACAGTATAGTGATGGGTGACATCTGCAGCCTCAAATTTCTCCAGGAAAGCCTTAAGGAGTTGGTCTTGGGTTACAGTGAAAACTGTGACTTTTCGCAAAAGGGTGTGACCCCAGCAGCATGGCGAACTTTGATGTCACGCCATGAAGAAACAAATTAGTATAACTCAATGAAATCCAGTCTGATCAGTACCAGACTTTACAGGCATGATATCAGACCCACTCTGAACAGATTGATGTGCCCATTGTCGGAAATACGGACAGCGCCACCTAGTGGCAACAGGAAATGTCATGGCTTTAATTTTGTTGTACTGATTTTCACAGGTTGATCGTGGCCACCTCAAAAGCGGTGAATATCAACATCAGTCCCTCGTGATGCTTCAGTGCGAAAATTGTGACTTTAAACTGAACGGCGCACCCTGGTGGCAACGCGGTTCACCATGAAAGATGAAGTGGCTTTTGAGGGACTTGGAAAGTTTATAGAGGCTTGAAATTTGGCACACACCTCCAAATGGATGTCGGCTTTGTTGTCATGTGATCATTTTCATTGAATAGCTCGAAATTGCTCCACAGCGCCCCCTACAAAATTTCAAAACAACAGCCCCTGCTCTGTGTTTCATCTATGAGTCTGAAACCTGGTAAGCTTATGGAAAATATCAAGATGTACAAAAAAGTCTCTTGGAGCAATATCCCAAATCCAACAGGAAGTCAGCCATTTTAAAATTAATGTGTAATTTTGGCGACATTTTCCCCCCTTTTCAGGCCTCATACTTTGACGAACTCCTCCAAGGGATTTCATCATATTGAAGCATTCTTCAGTGTGTAGAATCTAAAGACCTTTGTGATGTTAAATTGCGAAGCTTTTTACGTTCAAGGAAACGGGGTGGTCATGGCGGCACGTGGAGTTTCAATCACTCGCCAAAAAGCAGTAATATGCTGTCACTCAAAGACACAAAGTCCAATCTCTCCCAAAGGTCGCAGGCGTGATGAGACTCGAGCTCGGAAATGTTTGTTATGCCCTTTGTCTATAATGGTTAGAGCGCCACCTAGTGGGACGACTATACTCATGGTTGAACCAAATGAAATGTTAACTGGTGGTTAAATGCATGAATTCCATCAATGTGACATCACATTGGACGTGCTGGTTGTAGGTGTTGGGCGTGGCTCGACACGCCAGGGTGCGAGGGCCCTCATAACGCTGCTTGCAGCTTTAATTAGGGCCCGAGCACTGAGAGTGCGAAGGCCCTATTGTATCTGCTCCGTTTCTTATTATTATTATTATTATTATTATTATTATTATTATTCACCCCAAACAAGGGCCTTTTTGAGGGCCTAAACATGCTCAAAAACTCATGAAATTTTGCACACATGCCAGGTCTGGTGAAAAATTTTGTATTTTAATGGTTTTACATATGAGCACTGGGAAATGGCTCTACAGCGCCACCTATGCCTTGTTAAATGCAGCCCTACGACCAGATGGTTTGAGCTACATGTATGAAATTTGGCACACATGTGTATCACTCCAAGACAAACAAAAAAGTCTGTGGGCCCATTGACGCAAACCCAACAGGAAGTCCGCCATTTGGAAGAGAAGGTGACATTTTGGCTCTAATTTTGCCATTTCCATGCCTCGAACTTTTGCGAACTCCTCCTTGGGGTTTCATTTCATAACCTTCAAATTTAGACAGTGTCAACTACACCCTTGTGCCATGTTAAATTGCGGAGCTTTTGAGTTTTCACAATACTATGAGGCCGTGGCGCCATGGCGAATTTCGATGACTCGCCATGAAAATCTTATTGCCTCTCATTTTGTCATACATTTTCTGACCTTGACCAAAGTGAACACATATGATAAGGCTCCACCCCTGAACATATTTCAACTGCCATATTTGACATCAAGGACAGCGCCACCTAGTGGGAACAGGAAATGTCATGTTTTACACTTTGGGGTACAGTATAGTGATGGGTGACATCTGCAGCCTCAAATTTCTCCAGGAAAGCCTTAAGGAGTTGGTCTTGGGTTACAGCGAAAACTGTGAGTTTTCGCGAAAGGGTGTGACCCCAGCAGCATGGCGAACTTTGATGTCACGCCATGAAGAAACAAATTAGTATAACTCAATGAAATCCAGTCTGATCAGTACCAGACTTTACAGGCATGATGTCAGACCCGCCGTGAACAGATTGATATGCCCATTGTCGGAAATACGGACAGCGCCACCTAGTGGCAACAGGAAATGTCATGGCTTTAACTTTGTTGTACTGATTTTCACAGGTTGATCGTGGCCACCTCAAAAGCGGTGAATATCACCATCAGTCCCTCGTGATGCTTCAGTGCAAAAATTGTGACTTTAAACTGAACGGCGCACCCTGGTGGCAACGCGGTTCATCATGAAAGATGAAGTGGCTTTTGAGGGGCTTGGAAAGTTTATAGAGGCTTGAAATTTGGCACACACCTCCAAATGGATGAACGCTTTGTTGGCATGTGATCATTTTCATTGAATAGCGCGAAATGGCTCCACAGCGCCCCCTACAATATTTCAAAACATCAGCCCCTGCTCTGTGTTTCATCTATGAGTCTGACACTTGGTAAGCTTGTGTAAGATATCAAGATGTACAAAAAAGTCTCTTGGAGCAATATCCCAAATCCAACAGGAAGTCAGCCATTTTAAAATTAATGTGTAATTTTGATGACATTTTCCCCCCTTTTCAGGCCTCATACTTTGACGAACTCCTCCAAGGGATTTCATCATATTGAAGCATTCTTCAGGGTGTAGAATCTAAAGACCTTTGTGATGTTAAATTGCGAAGCTTTTTCCGTTCAGGGAAACGGGGTGGTCATGGCGGCACGTAGAGTTTCAATCACTCGCAAAAAGCAGTAATCTGCTGTCACTAAAAAACACAATGTCCAATCTCTCCCAAAGGTCGCAGGTGTGATGAGACTCGAGCTTGGAAATGTTTGTTATGCTATTTGTCAATAATGGTTAGAGCGCCACCTAGTGGCATGACTATAATCCTGGTTGAATAAGATGAAATGTTAGCTGGTGATTAAAAGCATGAAATCCATCAATGTGACATCACATCGGACGTGCCGGTTTGAGGTGTTGGCAGTGGCTCGACGTGCCGGGGGTGCGAGGGCCCTCATAACGCTGCTTGCAGCTTTAATTATTATTATTATTATTATTCCGGCAAATGAATCGGCCTTTTGAGGGCCTAAACATGCTCGAAAACTCATGAAATTTTGCACACGCGTCAGGTCTGGTGAAAATTTACGTATTTTAATGTTCTCCGACATGGCCAGGGAAAATTAGCTCAGTAGCGCCACCTAGAAAAATGAAAAACGCGAGCCCCCGGTATGGGTATTGCCTACAAGTTTGAAATTCGGTACACCTATATAACGTTCAGAGTCGAACAAAAAAGTCTATTATGGCAATGTCCTAAACCCAACAGGAAGTCCGCCATTTTGGATTGAAGGTGACATTTTGGCTCTGATTTTACCGTTTCCATGCCTCGAACTTTAACGAACTCCTCCTTGGGGTTTGATTTCATAACCTTCATATTTGGTCAGTGCCAACTACACCCTTGTGCCATGTTAAATTGCGGAGCTTTTGAGTTTTCACAATACTATGAGGCCGTGGCGCCATGGCGAATTTCGATGACTCGCCATGAAAATCTTATTGCCTCTCATTTTGTCATACATTTTCTGACCTTGACCAAAGTGAACACATATGATAAGGCTCCACCCCTGAACATATTTCAACTGCCATATTTGACACCAGGGACAGCGCCACCTAGTGGGAACAGGAAATGTCATGGCTTTAATTTTGTTGTACTGATTTTCACAGATTCATCGTGGCCACCTCAAAAGCGGTGAATATCAACATCAGTCCCTCGTGATGCTTCAGTGCAAAAATTGTGACTTTAAACTGAACGGCGCACCCTGGTGGCAACGCGGTTCATCATGAAAGATGAAGTGGCTTTTGAGGGGCTTGGAAAGTGTATAGAGGCTTGAAATTTGGCACACACCTCCAAATGTATGAAGGCATTGTTGTTATGTAACCATTTTCCTTGAATAGCGCAAAATGGCTCCACAGCGCCCCCTACAATATTTCAAAACATCAGCCCCTGCTCTGTGTTTCATCTATGAGTCTGACACTTGGTAAGCTTGTGTAAGATATCAAGATGTACAAAAAAGTCTCTTGGAGCAATATCCCAAATCCAACAGGAAGTCAGCCATTTTAAAATTAATGTGTAATTTTGATGACATTTTCCCCCCTTTTCAGGCCTCATACTTTGACGAACTCCTCCAAGGGATTTCATCATATTGAAGCATTCTTCAGTGTGTAGAATCTAAAGACCTTTGTGATGTTAAATTGCGAAGCTTTTTCCGTTCAGGGAAACGGGGTGGTCATGGCGGCACGTAGAGTTTCAATCACTCGCAAAAAGCAGTAATCTGCTGTCACTAAAAAACACAATGTCCAATCTCTCCCAAAGGTCGCAGGTGTGATGAGTCTCGAGCTTGGAAATGTTTGTTATGCTATTTGTCAATAATGGTTAGAGCGCCACCTAGTGGCATGACTATAATCCTGGTTGAATAAGATGAAATGTTAGCTGGTGATTAAAAGCATGAAATCCATCAATGTGACATCACATCGGACGTGCCGGTTTGAGGTGTTGGCAGTGGCTCGACGTGCCGGGGGTGCGAGGGCCCTCATAATGCTGCTTGCAGCTTTAATTATTATTATTATTATTATTATTATTATTATTATTATTATTATTTCGGCAAATGAATTGGCCGTTTGAGGGCCTAAACATGCTCGAAAACTCATGAAATTTTGCACACGCGTCATGTCTGGTGAAAATTTACGTATTTTAATGTTCTCAGACATGGCCAGGGAAAATTAGCTCAGTAGCGCCACCTAGAAAAATGAAAAACGCGAGCCCCCGGTAAGGGTATCACCTACATGTTTGAAAGTCGGTACACCTATATAATGTTCAGAGTTGAACAAAAAAGTCTATTATGGCAATGTCCTAAACCCAACAGGAAGTCCGCCATTTTGGATTGAAGGTGACATTTTGGCTCTGATTTTACCGTTTCCATGCCTCGAACTTTAACGAACTCCTCCTTGGGGTTTGATTTCATAACCTTCATATTTGGTCAGTGCGAACTACACCCTTATGCCATGTTAAATTGCGGAGCTTTTGAGTTTTCACAATACTATGAGGCCGTGGCGCCACGGCGAATTTCGATGACTCGCCATGAAAATCTTATTGCCTCTCATTCTGTCATAGATTTTCTGACCTTGACCAAAGTGAACACATATGATAAGGCTCCACCCCTGAACATATTTCAACTGCCATATTTTACATCAGGGACAGCGCCACCTAGTGGGAACAGGAAATGTCATGTTTTACACTTTGGGGTACAGTATTGTGATGGGTGACATCTGCAGCCTCAAATTTCTCCAGGAAAGCCTTAAGGAGTTGGTCTTGGGGTACAGTGAAAACTGTGACTTTTCGCAAAAGGGTGTGACCCCAGCGGCATGGCGAACTTTGATGTCACGCCATGAAGAAACAAATTAGTATAACTCAATAAAATCCAGTCTGATCAGTACCAGACTTTACAGGCATGATGTCAGACCCACCCTGAACAGATTGATGTGCCCATTGTCAGGAATATGAAGAGCGCCACCTAGTGGGAACAGGAAATGTTATGTCTTACACTTTGTTGTACTGATTTTCACAGGTTCATTGTGGCCACCTCAAAAGCGATGAATATCACCATCAGTCCTTCTTGATGCTGCAGTGCGAAAATTGTGACTTTAAACTGAACGGCGCACCCTGGTGGCAACGCGGTCCACCATGAAAGATGAAGTGGCTTTTGAGGGGCTTGGAAAGTTTATAGAGGCTTTAAATTTGGCCCACACCTCCAAATGGATGAAGGCTTTGTTGTCATGTGATCATTTTCATTGAATAGGGCAAAATGGCTCTGCAGCGCCCCCTACAAAATTTCAAAACCACAGCCCCTGCTCTGTGTTTTATGTATGAGTCTGAAACCTGGTAAGCTTATAGGAGATATCAAGATGTACAAAAAAGTCTCTTGGAGCAATATCCCAAATCCAACAGGAAGTCAGCCATTTTAAAATTAATGTGCAATTTTGGCAACATTTTCCCCTCTTTTCAGGCATCGTTCTTTGACGAACTCCTCCAAGGGATTTCATCAGATTGCACTATTCTTCAGTGTGTGGAATCCATAGACCTTTGTGTTGTTAAATTGCGAAGCTTTTTACGTCCAGGGAAACGGGGTGGTTATGGCGGCACGTAGAGTTTGAATCACTCGCCAAAAAGCAGTAATCTGCTGTCACTCAAAAACACAATGTCCAATCTCTCCCAAACGTCTCAGGTGTGATGAGACTCGAGCTTGGAAGTGTTTGTTATGCCATTTGTACATAATGGTTAGAGCGCCACCTAGTGGAACGACTAACTAATCATGAATGAATGAGTTGAAATGTTAGCTGGTGGTTAAATGCATGAATTCCATCAATGTGACATCAGATCGGACGTGCTGGTTTTAGGTGTTGGGCGTGGCTCGACGCGCCGGGGGTGCGAGGGCCCTCATAACGCTGCTTGCAGCTTTAATTAGGGCCCGAGCACCGAGAGTGCGAAGGCCCTATTGTATCTGCTCCGTTTCTTATTATTATTATTATTATTATTCAGGCGAAACAAGGGCCTTTTTGAGGGCCTAAACATGCTCAAAAACTCATGAAATTTTGCACACATGCCAGGTCTGGTGAAAAATTTTGTATTTTAATGGTTTTACATATGAGCACTGGGAAATGGCTCTAGAGCGCCACCTATGCCTTGTTAAATGCAGCCCTACGACCACATCGTTTGAGCTACATGTATGAAATTTGGCACACATGTGTATCATGCCAAGACGAACAAAAAAGTCTGTGGGCCCATTGACGCAAACCCAACAGGAAGTCCGCCATTTGGAAGAGAAGGTGACATTTTGGCTCTAATTTTGCCATTTCCATGCCTCGAACTTTTGCGAACTCCTCCTTGGGATTTGGTCGTATAAGCTTCATCTTTGGTCAGTTTCAACTACACACCTGGGCCATGTTAAATTGCGGAGCTTTTGAGTTTTCACAATACCATGAGGCCGTGGCGCCATGGCGAATTTCGATGACTCGCCATGAAAATCTTATTGCCTCTCATTTTGTCATACATTTTCTGACCTTGACCAAAGTGAACACATATGATAAGGCTCCACCCCTGAACATATTTCAACTGCCATATTTGACACCAGGGACAGCGCCACCTAGTGGGAACAGGAAATGTCATGTTTTACACTTTGGGGTACAGTATTGTGATGGGTGACATCTGCAGCCTCAAATTTCTCCAGGAAAGCCTTAAGGAGTTGGTCTTGGGTTACAGTGAAAACTGTGACTTTTCGCAAAAGGGTGTGACCCCAGTGGCATGGCGAACTTTGATGTCACGCCATGAAGAAACAAATTAGTATAACTCAATGAAATCCAGTCTGATCAGTACCAGACTTTACAGGCATGATGTCAGACCCGCCCTGAACAGATTGATGTGCCCATTGTCGGGAATACGGACAGCGCCACCTAGTGGGAACAGGAAATGTCATGGCTTTAATTTTGTTGTACTGATTTTCACAGGTTCATCGTGGCCACCTCAAAAGCGGTGAATATCACCATCAGTCCCTTGTGATGCTTCAGTGCAAAAATTGTGACTTTAAACTGAACGGCGCACCCTGGTGGCAACGCGGTTCACCATGAAAGATGAAGTGGCTTTTGAGGGGCTTGGAAAGTTTAAAAAGTCTTGAAATTTGGCGCACACCTCCAATGTGGTTAAGGCTTTGTTGTTATGTGATCATTTTCATTGAATATCCCAAAATGGCTCCACAGCGCCCCCTACAAAATTTCAAAATCACAGCCCCTGCTCTGTGTTTTATGTATGAGTCTGAAACCTGGTAAGCTTATAGGAGATATCAAGATGTACAAAAAAGTCTCTTGGTGCAATATCCCAAATCCAACAGGAAGTCAGCCATTTTAAAATTAATGTGCAATTTTGGCAACATTTTCCCCTCTTTCCAGGCATCGTTCTTTGACGAACTCCTCCAAGGGATTTCATCATATTGCACTATTCTTCAGTGTGTGGAATCCAAAGACCTTTGTGTTGTTAAATTGCGAAGCTTTTTACGTCCAGGGAAACGGGGTGGTTATGGCGGCACTTAGAGTTTGAATCACTCGCCAAAAAGCAGTAATCTGCTGTCACTCAAAAACACAATGTCCAATCTCTCCCAAACGTCTCAGGTGTGATGAGACTCGAGCTTGGAAGTGTTTGTTATGCCATTTGTACATAATGGTTAGAGCGCCACCTAGTGGAACGACTAACTAATCATGAATGAATGAGTTGAAATGTTAGCTGGTGGTTAAATGCATGAATTCCATCAATGTGACATCAGATCGGACGTGCTGGTTTTAGGTGTTGGGCGTGGCTCGACGCGCCGGGGGTGCGAGGGCCCTCATAACGCTGCTTGCAGCTTTAATTATTATTATTATTAGGGCCCGAGCACTGAGAGTGCGAAGGCCCTATTGTATCTGCTCCGTTTCTTATTATTAGGGCCCGAGCACTGAGAGTGCGAAGGCCCTATTGTATCTGCTCCGTTTCTTATTATTAGGGCCCGAGCACCGAGAGTGCGAAGGCCCTATTGTATCTGCTCCGTTTCTTATTATTATTATTATTATTCAGGCGAAACAAGGGCCTTTTTGAGGGCCTAAACATGCTCAAAAACTCATGAAATTTTGCACACATGCCAGGTCTGGTGAAAAATTTTGTATTTTAATGGTTTTACATATGAGCACTGGGAAATGGCTCTAGAGCGCCACCTATGCCTTGTTAAATGCAGCCCTACGACCACATCGTTTGAGCTACATGTATGAAATTTGGCACACATGTGTATCATGCCGAGTCGAACAAAAAAGTCTGTGGGCCCATTGATGCAAACCCAACAGGAAGTACGCCATTTGGAAGAGAAGGTGACATTTTGGCTCTAATTTTGCCATTTCCATGCCTCGAACTTTTGCGAACTCCTCCTTGGGATTTGGTTGTATAAGCTTCATCTTTGGTCAGTGTCAACTACACACCTGGGCCATGTTAAATTGCGGAGCTTTTGAGTTTTCACAATACTATGAGGCCGTGGCGCCATGGCGAATTTCGATGACTCGCCATGAAAATCTTATTGCCTCTCATTTTGTCATACATTTTCTGACCTTGACCAAAGTGAACACATATGATAAGGCTCCACCCCTGAACATATTTCAACTGCCATATTTGACACCAGGGACAGCGCCACCTAGTGGGAACAGGAAATGTCATGTTTTACACTTTGGGGTACAGTATAGTGATGGGTGACACCTGCAGCCTCAAATTTCTCCAGGAAAGCCTTAAGGAGTTGGTCTTGGGTTACAGTGAAAACTGTGACTTTTCGCAAAAGGGTGTGACCCCAGCAGCATGGCGAACTTTGATGTCACGCCATGAAGAAACAAATTAGTATAACTCAATGAAATCCAGTCTGTTCAGTACCAGACTTTACAGGCATGATGTCAGACCCGCCCTGAACAGATTGATGTGCCCATTGTCGGAAATACGGACAGCGCCACCTAGTGGCAACAGGAAATGTCATGGCTTTAATTTTGTTGTACTGATTTTCACAGGTTCATCGTGGCCACCTCAAAAGCGGTGAATATCACCATCAGTCCTTGATGATGCTTTAGTGCAAAAATTGTGACTTTAAACTGAACGGTGCACCCTGGTGGCAACGCTGTTCACCGTGAAAAATGAAGTGGCTTTTGAGGGGCTTGGAAAGTTTAAAAAGTCTTGAAATTTGGCGCACACCTCCAATGTGGTTAAGGCTTTGTTGTTATGTGATCATTTTCATTGAATATCCCAAAATGGCTCCACAGCGCCCCCTACAAAATTTCAAAATCACAGCCCCTGCTCTGTGTTTTATGTATGAGTCTGAAACCTGGTAAGCTTATAGGAGATATCAAGATGTACAAAAAAGTCTCTTGGAGCAATATCCCAAATCCAACAGGAAGTCAGCCATTTTAAAATTAATGTGCAATTTTGGCAACATTTTCCCCTCTTTTCAGGCATCGTTCTTTGACGAACTCCTCCAAGGGATTTCATCACATTGATGCAATCTCCTGTGTGTGGAATCTAAAGACCTTTGTGTTGTTAAATTGCGAAGCTTTTTCCGTTCAGGGAAACGGGGTGGTTATGGCGCCACGTAGACTCTCAATCACTCGCCAAAACGCAGTAATCTGCTGTTACTCAAAAACACAATGTCCAATCTCACCCAAAGGTCGCAGGCATAATGAGACTCGAGTTCGGAAATGTTTGTTATGCCATTTGTACATAATGGTTAGAGTGCCACCTAGTGGAACGACTAGCTAATCATGAATGAATGAGTTGAAATGTTAGCTGGTGGTTAAATGCATGAATTCCATCAATGTGACATCAGATCGGAGGTGCTGGTTTTAGGTGTTGGGCGTGGCTCGACGCGCCGGGGGTGCGAGGGCCCTCATAACGCTGCTTGCAGCTTTAATTATTATTATTATTCACCCCAAACAAGGGCCTTTTTGAGGGCCTAAACATGCTCAAAAACTCATGAAATTTTGCACACATGCCAGGTTTGGTGAAAAATTTTGTATTTTAATGGTTTTACATATGAGCACTGGGAAATGGCTCTACAGCGCCACCTATGCCTTGTTAAATGCAGCCCTACGACCACATCGTTTGAGCTACATGTATGAAATTTGGCACACATGTGTATCATGCCAAGACGAACAAAAAAGTCTGTGGGCCCATTGACGCAAACCCAACAGGAAGTCCGCCATTTGGAAGAGAAGGTGACATTTTGGCTCTAATTTTGCCATTTCCATGCCTCGAACTTTAACGAACTCCTCCTTGGGATTTGGTCCTATAAGCTTCAAATTTGGACAGTGTCAACTACACCCTTGTGCCATGTTAAATTGCGGAGCTTTTGAGTTTTCACAATACTATGAGGCCGTGGCGCCATGGCGAATTTTGATGACTCGCCATGAAAATCTTATTGCCTCTCATTCTGTCATACATGTTCCGATCTGGACCAAAGAGCACACATATGATAAGGCTCCACCCCTGAACATATTTCAACTGCCATATTTGACATCAAGGACAGCGCCACCTAGTGGGAACAGGAAATGTCATGTTTTACACTTTGGGGTACAGTATTGTGATGGGTGACATCTGCAGCCTCAAATTTCTCCAGGAAAGCCTTAAGGAGTTGGTCTTGGGTTACAGTGAAAACTGTGAGTTTTCGCGAAAGGGTGTGACCCCAGCAGCATGGCGAACTTTGATGTCACGCCATGAAGAAACAAATTAGTATAACTCAATGAAATCCAGTCTGATCAGTACCAGACTTTACAGGCATGATGTCAGACCCGCCCTGAACAGATTGATGTGCCCATTGTCGGAAATACGGACAGCGCCACCTAGTGGCAACAGGAAATGTCATGGCTTTAATTTTGTTGTACTGATTTTCACAGGTTCATCGTGGCCACCTCAAAAGCGGTGAATATCAACATCAGTCCCTCGTGATGCTTCAGTGCAAAAATTGTGACTTTAAACTGAACGGCGCACCCTGGTGGCAACGCGGTTCACCATGAAAGATGAAGTGGCTTTTGAGGGGCTTGGAAAGTCTATAGAGGCTTGAAATTTGGCACACACCTCCAAATGGATGTAGGCTTTGTTGTCATGTGATCATTTTCATTGAATAGCGCGAAATTGCTCCACAGCGCCCCCTACAAAATTTCAAAAAGTCAGCCCCAGCTCTGTGTTTCATCTATGAGTCTGAAACCTGGTAAGCTTATGGAAAATATCAAGATGTACAAAAAAGTCTCTTGGAGCAATATCCCAAATCCAACAGGAAGTCAGCCATTTTAAAATTAATGTGTAATTTTGATGACATTTTCCCCCCTTTTCAGGCCTCATACTTTGACGAACTCCTCCAAGGGATTTCATCATATTGAAGCATTCTTCAGTGTGTAGAATCTAAAGACCTTTGTGATGTTAAATTGCGAAGCTTTTTCCGTTCAGGGAAACGGGGTGGTCATGGCGGCACGTAGAGTTTCAATCACTCGCAAAAAGCAGTAATCTGCTGTCACTAAAAAACACAATGTCCAATCTCTCCCAAAGGTCGCAGGTGTGATGAGACTCGAGCTTGGAAATGTTTGTTATGCTATTTGTCAATAATGGTTAGAGCGCCACCTAGTGGCATGACTATAATCCTGGTTGAATAAGATGAAATGTTAGCTGGTGATTAAAAGCATGAAATCCATCAATGTGACATCACATCGGACGTGCCGGTTTGAGGTGTTGGCAGTGGCTCGACGTGCCGGGGGTGCGAGGGCCCTCATAACGCTGCTTGCAGCTTTAATTAGGGCCCGAGCACTGAGAGTGCGAAGGCCCTATTGTATCTGCTCCGTTTCTTATTATTATTATTATTATTATTATTATTATTATTATTCACCCCAAACAAGGGCCTTTTTGAGGGCCTAAACATGCTCAAAAACTCATGAAATTTTGCACACATGCCAGGTCTGGTGAAAAATTTTGTATTTTAATGGTTTTACATATGAGCACTGGGAAATGGCTCTACAGCGCCACCTATGCCTTGTTAAATGCAGCCCTACGACCACATCGTTTGAGCTACATGTATGAAATTTGGCACACATGTGTATCATGCCAAGACGAACAAAAAAGTCTGTGGGCCCATTGACGCAAACCCAACAGGAAGTCCGCCATTTGGAAGAGAAGGTGACATTTTGGCTCTAATTTTGCCATTTCCATGTCTCGAACTTTTGCGAACTCCTCCTTGGGGTTTCATTTCTTAACCTTCAAATTTGGACAGTGTCAACTACACCCTTGTGCCATGTTAAATTGCGGAGCTTTTGAGTTTTCACAATACTATGAGGCCGTGGCGCCATGGCGAATTTCGATGACTCGCCATGAAAATCTTATTGCCTCTCATTTTGTCATACATTTTCTGACCTTGACCAAAGTGAACACATATGATAAGGCTCCACCCCTGAACATATTTCAACTGCCATATTTGACCTCAAGGACAGCGCCACCTAGTGGGAACAGGAAATGTCATGTTTTACACTTTGGGGTACAGTATAGTAATGGGTGACATCTGCAGCCTCAAATTTCTCCAGGAAAGCCTTAAGGAGTTGGTCTTGGGTTACAGTGAAAACTGTGAGTTTTCGCGAGCACTGACAGTGCGAAGGCCCTATTGTATCTGCTCCGTTTCTTATTATTATTAGGGCCCGAGCACCGAGAGTGCGAAGGCCCTATTGTATCTGCTCCGTTTCTTATTATTATTATTATTATTATTATTATTATTATTATTATTCACCCCAAACAAGGGCCTTTTTGAGGGCCTAAACATGCTCAAAAACTCATGAAATTTTGCACACATGCCAGGTCTGGTGAAAAATTTTGTATTTTAATGGTTTTACATATGAGCACTGGGAAATGGCTCTACAGCGCCACCTATGCCTTGTTAAATGCAGCCCTACGACCACATCGTTTGAGCTACATGTATGAAATTTGGCACACATGTGTATCATGCCAAGACGAACAAAAAAGTCTCTGGGCCCATTGACGCAAACCCAACAGGAAGTCCGCCATTTTGGATTGAAGGTGATATTTTGGCTCTGATTTTACCGTTTCCATGCCTCGAACTTTAACGAACTCCTCCTTGGGGTTTGATTTCATAACCTTCATATTTGGTCAGTGCCAACTACACCCTTGTGCCATGTTAAATTGCGGAGCTTTTGAGTTTTCACAATACTATGAGGCCGTGGCGCCATGGCGAATTTCGATGACTCGCCATGAAAATCTTATTGCCTCTCATTTTGTCATACATTTTCTGACCTTGACCAAAGAGCACACATATGATAAGGCTCCACCCCTGAACATATTTCAACTGCCATATGTGACATAAGGGACAGCGCCACCTAGTGGGAACAGGAAATGTCATGTTTTACACTTTGGGGTACAGCATAGTGATGGGTGACATCTGCAGCCTCATATTTCTCCAGGAAAGCCTTAAGGAGTTGGTCTTGGGTTACAGTGAAAACTGTGAGTTTTCGCGAAAGGGTGTGACCCCAGCAGCATGGCGAACTTTGATGTCACGCCATGAAGAAACAAATTAGTATAACTCAATGAAATCCAGTCTGATCAGTACCAGACTTTACAGGCATGATGTCAGACCCGCCCTGAACAGATTGATGTGCCCATTGTCGGAAATACGGACAGCGCCACCTAGTGGCAACAGGAAATGTCATGGCTTTAACTTTGTTGTACTGATTTTCACAGGTTGATCGTGGCCACCTCAAAAGCGGTGAATATCACCATCAGTCCCTCGTGATGCTTCAGTGCAAAAATTGTGACTTTAAACTGAACGGCGCACCCTGGTGGCAACGCGGTTCATCATGAAAGATGAAGTGGCTTTTGAGGGGCTTGGAAAGTTTATAGAGGCTTGAAATTTGGCACACACCTCCAAATGGATGAAGGCATTGTTGTTATGTAACCATTTTCCTTGAATATCCCAAAATGGCTCCACAGCGCCCCCTACAATATTTCAAAACATCAGCCCCTGCTCTGTGTTTCATCTATGAGTCTGACACTTGGAAAGCTTGTGTAAGATATCAAGATGTACAAAAAAGTCTCTTGGAGCAATATCCCAAATCCAACAGGAAGTCAGCTATTTTAAAATTAATGTGTAATTTTGATGACATTTTCCCCCCTTTTCAGGCCTCATACTTTGACGAACTCCTCCAAGGGATTTCATCATATTGAAGCATTCTTCAGTGTGTAGAATCTAAAGACCTTTGTGATGTTAAATTGCGAAGCTTTTTCCGTTCAGGGAAACGGGGTGGTCATGGCAGCACGTAGAGTTTCAATCACTCGCAAAAAGCAGTAATCTGCTGTCACTAAAAAACACAATGTCCAATCTCTCCCAAAGGTCGCAGGTGTGATGAGACTCGAGCTTGGAAATGTTTGTTATGCTATTTGTCAATAATGGTTAGAGCGCCACCTAGTGGCATGACTATAATCCTGGTTGAATAAGATGAAATGTTAGCTGGTGATTAAAAGCATGAAATCCATCAATGTGACATCACATCGGACGTGCCGGTTTGAGGTGTTGGCAGTGGCTCGACGTGCCGGGGGTGCGAGGGCCCTCATAACGCTGCTTGCAGCTTTAATTATTATTATTATTATTATTCACCCCAAACAAGGGCCTTTTTGAGGGCCTAAACATGCTCAAAAACTCATGAAATTTTGCACACATGCCAGGTCTGGTGAAAAATTTTGTATTTTAATGGTTTTACATATGAGCACTGGGAAATGGCTCTACAGCGCCACCTATGCCTTGTTAAATGCAGCCCTACGACCACATCGTTTGAGCTACATGTATGAAATTTGGCACACATGTGTATCATGCCAAGACGAACAAAAAAGTCAGTGGGCCCATTGACGCAAACCCAACAGGAAGTCCGCCATTTGGAAGAGAAGGTGACATTTTGGCTCTAATTTTGCCATTTCCATGCCTCGAACTTTAACGAACTCCTCCTTGGGATTTGGTCCTATAAGCTTCAAATTTGGACAGTGTCAACTACACCCTTGTGCCATGTTAAATTGCGGAGCTTTTGAGTTTTCACAATACTATGAGGCCGTGGCGCCATGGCGAATTTTGATGACTCGCCATGAAAATCTTATTGCCTCTCATTCTGTCATACATGTTCCGATCTGGACCAAAGAGCACACATATGATAAGGCTCCACCCCTGAACATATTTCAACTGCCATATTTGACATCAAGGACAGCGCCACCTAGTGGGAACAGGAAATGTCATGTTTTACACTTTGGGGTACAGTATTGTGATGGGTGACATCTGCAGCCTCAAATTTCTCCAGGAAAGCCTTAAGGAGTTGGTCTTGGGTTACAGTGAAAACTGTGACTTTTCACGAAAGGGTGTGACCCCAGCAGCATGGCGAACTTTGATGTCACGCCATGAAGAAACAAATTAGTATAACTCAATGAAATCCAGTCTGATCAGTACCAGACTTTACAGGCATGATGTCAGACCCGCCCTGAACAGATTGATATGCCCATTGTCGGAAATACGGACAGCGCCACCTAGTGGCAACAGGAAATGTCATGGCTTTAACTTTGTTGTACTGATTTTCACAGGTTGATCGTGGCCACCTCAAAAGCGGTGAATATCACCATCAGTCCCTCGTGATGCTTCAGTGCAAAAATTGTGACTTTAAACTGAACGGCGCACCCTGGTGGCAACGCGGTTCATCATGAAAGATGAAGTGGCTTTTGAGGGGCTTGGAAAGTTTATAGAGGCTTGAAATTTGGCACACACCTCCAAATGGATGAAGGCATTGTTGTTATGTAACCATTTTCCTTGAATAGCGCAAAATGGCTCCACAGCGCCCCCTACAATATTTCAAAACATCAGCCCCTGCTCTGTGTTTCATCTATGAGTCTGACACTTGGAAAGCTTGTGTAAGATATCAAGATGTACAAAAAAGTCTCTTGGAGCAATATCCCAAATCCAACAGGAAGTCAGCTATTTTAAAATTAATGTGTAATTTTGATGACATTTTCCCCCCTTTTCAGGCCTCATACTTTGACGAACTCCTCCAAGGGATTTCATCATATTGAAGCATTCTTCAGTGTGTAGAATCTAAAGACCTTTGTGATGTTAAATTGCGAAGCTTTTTCCGTTCAGGGAAACGGGGTGGTCATGGCAGCACGTAGAGTTTCAATCACTCGCAAAAAGCAGTAATCTGCTGTCACTAAAAAACACAATGTCCAATCTCTCCCAAAGGTCGCAGGTGTGATGAGACTCGAGCTTGGAAATGTTTGTTATGCTATTTGTCAATAATGGTTAGAGCGCCACCTAGTGGCATGACTATAATCCTGGTTGAATAAGATGAAATGTTAGCTGGTGATTAAAAGCATGAAATCCATCAATGTGACATCACATCGGACGTGCCGGTTTGAGGTGTTGGCAGTGGCTCGACGTGCCGGGGGTGCGAGGGCCCTCATAACGCTGCTTGCAGCTTTAATTATTAGGGCCCGAGCACTGAGAGTGCGAAGGCCCTATTGTATCTGCTCCGTTTCTTATTATTATTATTAGGGCCCGAGCACTGAGAGTGCGAAGGCCCTATTGTATCTGCTCCGTTTCTTATTATTATTATTATTATTCAGGCAAAACAAGGGCCTTTTTGAGGGCCTAAACATGCTCAAAAACTCATGAAATTTTGCACACATGCCAGGTCTGGTGAAAAATTTTGTATTTTAATGGTTTTACATATGAGCACTGGGAAATGGCTCTACAGCGCCACCTATGCCTTGTTAAATGCAGCCCTACGACCACATCGTTTGAGCTACATGTATGAAATTTGGCACACATGTGTATCATGCCAAGACGAACAAAAAAGTCTGTGGGCCCATTGACGCAAACCCAACAGGAAGTCCGCCATTTGGAAGAGAAGGTGACATTTTGGCTCTAATTTTGCCATTTCCATGCCTCGAACTTTTGCGAACTCCTCCTTGGGGTTTCATTTCATAACCTTCAAATTTGGACAGTGTCAACTACACCCTTGTGCCATGTTAAATTGCGGAGCTTTTGAGTTTTCACAATAGTATGAGGCCGTGGCGCCATGGCGAATTATGATGACTCGCCATGAAAATCTTATTGCCTCTCATTCTGTCATACATGTTCCGATCTGGACCAAAGAGCACACATATGATAAGGCTCCACCCCTGAACATATTTCAACTGCCATATTTGACATCAAGGACAGCGCCACCTAGTGGGAACAGGAAATGTCATGTTTTACACTTTGGGGTACAGTATAGTGATGGGTGACATCTGCAGCCTCAAATTTCTCCAGGAAAGCCTTAAGGAGTTGGTCTTGGGTTACAGTGAAAACTGTGAGTTTTCGCAAAAGGGTGTGACCCCAGCGGCATGGCGAACTTTGATGTCACGCCATGAAGAAACAAATTAGTATAACTCAATGAAATCCAGTCTGTTCAGTACCAGACTTTACAGGCATGATGTCAGACCCGCCCTGAACAGATTGATGTGCCCATTGTCGGAAATACGGACAGCGCCACCTAGTGGCAACAGGAAATGTCATGTCTTACACTTTGTTGTACTGATTTTCACAGGTTCATTGTGGCCACCTCAAAAGCGGTGAATATCACCATCAGTCCTTCATGATGCTTCAGTGCAAAAATTGTGACTTTAAACTGAACGGCGCACCCTGGTGGCAACGCGGTCCACCATGAAAGATGAAGTGGCTTTTGAGGGGCTTGGAAAGTTTATAGAGGCTTTAAATTTGGCCCACACCTCCAAATGGATGAATGCATTGTGGTTATGTAACCATTTTCCTTCAATAGCGCAAACTGGCTCCACAGCGCCCCCTACAATATTTCAAAACATCAGCCCCTGCTCTGTGTTTCATCTATGAGTCTGAAACCTGGTAAGCGTATGTAAGATATCAAGATGTACAAAAAAGTCTCTTGGAGCAATATCCCAAATCCAACAGGAAGTCAGCCATTTTAAAATTAATGTGTAATTTTGACGACATTTTCCCCCCTTTTCAGGTCTCATACTTTGACGAACTCCTCCAAGGGATTTCATCATATTGAAGCATTCTTCAGTGTGTAGAATCTAAAGACCTTTGTGATGTTAAATTGCGAAGCTTTTTCCGTTCAGGGAAACGGGGTGGTCATGGCGGCACGTAGAGTTTCAATCACTCGCAAAAAGCAGTAATCTGCTGTCACTAAAAAAAACAATGTCCAATCTCTTCCAAAGCTCATAGGCGTGATGAGACTCCAGCTCGGAAGTGTTTGTTATGCCATTTGTACATAATGGTTAGAGCGCCACCTAGTGGAATGACTAACTAATCATGAATGAATGAGTTGAAATGTTAGCTGGTGGTTAAATGCATGAATTCCATCAATGTGACATAAGATCGGACGTGCTGGTTTTAGGTGTTGGGCGTGGCTCGACGCGCCGGGGTGCGAGGGCCCTCATAACGCTGCTTGCAGCTTTAATTATTATTATTATTATTATTCACCCCAAACAAGGGCCTTTTTGAGGGCCTAAACATGCTCAAAAACTCATGAAATTTTGCACACATGCCAGGTCTGGTGAAAAATTTTGTATTTTAATGGTTTTACTTATGAGCACTGGGAAATGGCTCTAGAGCGCCACCTATGCCTTGTTAAATGCAGCCCTACGACCACATGGTTTGAGCTACATGTATGAAATTTGGCACACATGTGTATCATTCCAAGACGAACAAAAAAGTCTGTGGGCCCATTGACGCAAACCCAACAGGAAGTCCGCCATTTGGAAGAGAAGGTGACATTTTGGCTCTAATTTTGCCATTTCCATGCCTCGAACTTTAACGAACTCCTCCTTGGGGTTTGATTTCATAACCTTCAAATTTGGACAGTGTCAACTACACCCTTGTGCCATGTTAAATTGCGGAGCTTTTGAGTTTTCACAATAGTATGAGGCCGTGGCGCCATGGCGAATTTTGATGACTCGCCATGAAAATCTTATTGCCTCTCATTCTGTCATACATGTTCCGATCTGGACCAAAGAGCACACATATGATAAGGCTCCACCCCTGAACATATTTCAACTGCCATATTTGACATCAAGGACAGCGCCACCTAGTGGGAACAGGAAATGTCATGTTTTACACTTTGGGGTACAGTATAGTGATGGGTGACATCTGCAGCCTCAAATTTCTCCAGGAAAGCCTTAAGGAGTTGGTCTTGGGTTACAGTGAAAACTGTGACTTTTCGCGAAAGGGTGTGACCCCAGCAGCATGGCGAACTTTGATGTCACGCCATGAAGAAACAAATTAGTATAACTCAATGAAATCCAGTCTGATCAGTACCAGACTTTACAGGCATGATGTCAGACGCGCCCTGAACAGATTGATGTGCCCATTGTCAGAAATACGGACAGCGCCACCTAGTGGCAACAGGAAATGTCATGGCTTTAATTTTGTTGTACTGATTTTCACAGGTTGATCGTGGCCACCTCAAAAGCGGTGAATATCCCCATCAGTCCCTCGTGATGCTTCAGTGCAAAAATTGTGACTTTAAACTGAACGGCGCACCCTGGTGGAAACGCTGTTCAACATGAAAGATGAATTGGCTTTTGAGGGGCTTGGAAAGAATATAGAGGCTTTAAATTTGGCACACACCTCCAAATGGATGAAGGCTTTGTTGTCATGTGATCATTTTCATTAAATAGTGCGAAGTGGCTCCACAGCGCCCCCTACAAACTTTCAAAACCACAGCCCCTGCTCTGTGTTTTATGTATGAGTCTGAAACCTGGTAAGCTTATAGGAGATATCAAGATGTACAAAAAAGTCTCTTGGAGCAATATCCCAAATCCAACAGGAAGTCAGCCATTTTAAAATGAATGTGCAATTTTGGCAACATTTTGCCCTCTTTCCAGGCACCCTTCTTTGACGAACTCCTCCAAGGGATTTCATCAGATTGAACCAATCTCCAGTGTGAGGAATCTAAAGACCTTTGTGATGTTAAATTGCGAAGGTTTTTACGTTCAGGGAAACGGGGTTGTCATGGCGGCACGTAGAGTTTCAATCACTCGCCAAAAAGCAGTAATCTGCTGTCACTCAAAGACACAATGTCCAATCTCTCCAAAAGCTCATAGGAGTGATGAGACTCGAGGTCAGAAATGTTTATTATGTCATTTGTACATAATGGTTAGAGCGCCACCTAGTGGAACGACTAACTAATCATGAATGAATGAGTTGAAATGTTAGCTGGTGGTTAAATGCATGAATTCCATCAATGTGACATCAGATCCGAGGTGCTGGTTGTAGGTGTTGGGCGTAGCTCGACGCGATGGGGTGCGAGGGCCCTCATAACGCTGCTTGCAGCTTTAATTATTATTAGGGCCCGAGCACCGAGAGTGCGAAGGCCCTATTGTATCTGCTCCGTTTCTTATTATTATTATTATTATTATTATTATTATTATTCAGGCGAAACAAGGGCCTTTTTGAGGGCCTAAACATGCTCAAAAACTCATGAAATTTTGCACACATGCCAGGTCTGGTGAAAAATTTTGTATTTTAATGGTTTTACATATGAGCACTGGGAAATGGCTCTAGAGCGCCACCTATGCCTTGTTAAATGCAGCCCTACGACCACATCGTTTGAGCTACATGTATGAAATTTGGCACACATGTGTATCATGCCAAGACGAACAAAAAAGTCAGTGGGCCCATTGACGCAAACCCAACAGGAAGTCCGCCATTTGGAAGAGAAGGTGACATTTTGGCTCTAATTTTGCCATTTCCATGCCTCGAACTTTTGCGAACTCCTCCTTGGGGTTTGATTTCATAACCTTCATATTTGGTCAGTGTCAACTACACCCTTGTGCCATGTTAAATTGCGGAGCTTTTGAGTTTTCACAATACGGTGAGGCCGTGGTGCCATGGCGAATTTCGATGACTCGCCATGAAAATCTTATTGCCTCTCATTTTGTCATACATTTTCTGACCTTGACCAAAGTGAACACATATGATAAGGCTCCACCCCTGAACATATTTCAACTGCCATATTTGACACCAGGGACAGCGCCACCTAGTGGGAACAGGAAATGTCATGTTTTACACTTTGGGGTACAGTATTGTGATGGGTGACATCTGCAGCCTCAAATTTCTCCAGGAAAGCCTTAAGGAGTTGGTCTTGGGTTACAGTGAAAACTGTGACTTTTCACGAAAGGGTGTGACCCCAGCAGCATGGCGAACTTTGATGTCACGCCATGAAGAAACAAATTAGTATAACTCAATGAAATCCAGTCTGATCAGTACCAGACTTTACAGGCATGATGTCAGACCCGCCCTGAACAAATTGATATGCCCATTGTCGGAAATACGGACAGCGCCACCTAGTGGCAACAGGAAATGTCATGGCTTTAACTTTGTTGTACTGATTTTCACAGGTTGATCGTGGCCACCTCAAAAGCGGTGAATATCACCATCAGTCCCTCGTGATGCTGCAGTGCAAAAATTGTGACTTTAAACTGAACGGCGCACCCTGGTGGCAACGCAGTTCATCATGAAAGATGAAGTGGCTTTTGAGGGGCTTGGAAAGTTTATAGAGGCTTGAAATTTGGCACACACCTCCAAATGGATGAAAGCATTGTTGTTATGTAACCATTTTCCTTGAATAGCGCAAAATGGCTCCACAGCGCCCCCTACAATATTTCAAAACATCAGCCCCTGCTCTGTGTTTCATCTATGAGTCTGACACTTGGTAAGCTTGTGTAAGATATCAAGATGTACAAAAAAGTCTCTTGGAGCAATATCCCAAATCCAACAGGAAGTCAGCCATTTTAAAATTAATGTGTAATTTTGATGACATTTTCCCCTCTTTTCAGGCTTCATACTTTGACGAACTCCTCCAAGGGATTTCATCATATTGAAGCATTCTTCAGTGTGTAGAATCTAAAGACCTTTGTGATGTTAAATTGCGAAGCTTTTTCCGTTCAGGGAAACGGGGTGGTCATGGCGGCACGTAGAGTTTCAATCACTCGCAAAAAGCAGTAATCTGCTGTCACTAAAAAACACAATGTCCAATCTCTCCCAAAGGTCGCAGGTGTGATGAGACTCGAGCTTGGAAATGTTTGTTATGCTATTTGTCAATAATGGTTAGAGCGCCACCTAGTGGCATGACTATAATCCTGGTTGAATAAGATGAAATGTTAGCTGGTGATTAAAAGCATGAAATCCATCAATGTGACATCACATCGGACGTGCCGGTTTGAGGTGTTGGCGGTGGCTCGACGTGCCGGGGGTGCGAGGGCCCTCATAACGCTGCTTGCAGCTTTAATTATTATTATTATTATTATTAGGGCCCGAGCACTGAGAGTGCGAAGGCCCTATTGTATCTGCTCCGTTTCTTATTATTATTATTATTATTATTATTATTCAGGCGAAACAAGGGCCTTTTTGAGGGCCTAAACATGCTCAAAAACTCATGAAATTTTGCACACATGCCAGGTTTGGTGAAAAATTTTGTATTTTAATGGTTTTACATATGAGCACTGGGAAATGGCTCTACAGCGCCACCTATGCCTTGTTAAATGCAGCCCTACGACCACATCGTTTGAGCTACATGTATGAAATTTGGCACACATGTGTATCATGCCAAGACGAACAAAAAAGTCTAGGGGCTCATTGACGCAAACCCAACAGGAAGTCCGCCATTTGGAAGAGAAGGTGACATTTTGGCTCTAATTTTGCCATTTCCATGCCTCGAACTTTAACGAACTCCTCCTTGGGATTTGGTCCTATAAGCTTCAAATTTGGACAGTGTCAACTACACCCTTGTGCCATGTTAAATTGCGGAGCTTTTGAGTTTTCACAATAGTATGAGGCCGTGGCGCCATGGCGAATTTTGATGACTCGCCATGAAAATCTTATTGCCTCTCATTCTGTCATACATGTTCCGATCTGGACCAAAGAGCACACATATGATAAGGCTCCACCCCTGAACATATTTCAACTGCCATATTTGACATCAAGGACAGCGCCACCTAGTGGGAACAGGAAATGTCATGTTTTACACTTTGGGGTACAGTATTGTGATGGGTGACATCTGCAGCCTCAAATTTCTCCAGGAAAGCCTTAAGGAGTTGGTCTTGGGTTACAGTGAAAACTGTGACTTTTCACGAAAGGGTGTGACCCCAGCAGCATGGCGAACTTTGATGTCACGCCATGAAGAAACAAATTAGTATAACTCAATGAAATCCAGTCTGATCAGTACCAGACTTTACAGGCATGATGTCAGACCCGCCCTGAACAGATTGATATGCCCATTGTCGGAAATACGGACAGCGCCACCTAGTGGCAACAGGAAATGTCATGGCTTTAACTTTGTTGTACTGATTTTCACAGGTTGATCGTGGCCACCTCAAAAGCGGTGAATATCACCATCAGTCCCTCGTGATGCTTCAGTGCAAAAATTGTGACTTTAAACTGAACGGCGCACCCTGGTGGCAACGCGGTTCATCATGAAAGATGAAGTGGCTTTTGAGGGGCTTGGAAAGTTTATAGAGGCTTGAAATTTGGCACACACCTCCAAATGGATGAAGGCATTGTTGTTATGTAACCATTTTCCTTGAATAGCGCAAAATGGCTCCACAGCGCCCCCTACAATATTTCAAAACATCAGCCCCTGCTCTGTGTTTCATCTATGAGTCTGACACTTGGTAAGCTTGTGTAAGATATCAAGGTGTACAAAAAAGTCTCTTGGAGCAATATCCCAAATCCAACAGGAAGTCAGCCATTTTAAAATTAATGTGTAATTTTGATGACATTTTCCCCCCTTTTCAGGCCTCATACTTTGACGAACTCCTCCAAGGGATTTCATCATATTGAAGCATTCTTCAGTGTGTAGAATCTAAAGACCTTTGTGATGTTAAATTGCGAAGCTTTTTCCGTTCAGGGAAACGGGGTGGTCATGGCGGCACGTAGAGTTTCAATCACTCGCAAAAAGCAGTAATCTGCTGTCACTAAAAAACACAATGTCCAATCTCTCCCAAAGGTCGCAGGTGTGATGAGACTCGAGCTTGGAAATGTTTGTTATGCTATTTGTCAATAATGGTTAGAGCGCCACCTAGTGGCATGACTATAATCCTGGTTGAATAAGATGAAATGTTAGCTGGTGATTAAAAGCATGAAATCCATCAATGTGACATCACATCGGACGTGCCGGTTTGAGGTGTTGGCAGTGGCTCGACGTGCCGGGGGTGCGAGGGCCCTCATAACGCTGCTTGCAGCTTTAATTATTATTATTATTCACCCCAAACAAGGGCCTTTTTGAGGGCCTAAACATGCTCAAAAACTCATGAAATTTTGCACACATGCCAGGTCTGGTGAAAAATTTTGTATTTTAATGGTTTTACATATGAGCACTGGGAAATGGCTCTACAGCGCCACCTATGCCTTGTTAAATGCAGCCCTACGACCACATGGTTTGAGCTACATGTATGAAATTTGGCACACATGTGTATCATGCCAAGACGAACAAAAAAGTCTGTGGGCCCATTGACGCAAACCCAACAGGAAGTCCGCCATTTGGAAGAGAAGGTGACATTTTGGCTCTAATTTTGCCATTTCCATGCCTCGAACTTTTGCGAACTCCTCCTTGGGGTTTCATTTCATAACCTTCAAATTTGGACAGTGTCAACTACACCCTTGTGCCATGTTAAATTGCGGAGCTTTTGAGTTTTCACAATACTATGAGGCCGTGGCGCCATGGCGAATTTCGATGACTCGCCATGAAAATCTTATTGCCTCTCATTTTGTCATACATTTTCTGACCTTGACCAAAGTGAACACATATGATAAGGCTCCACCCCTGAACATATTTCAACTGCCATATTTGACACCAGGGACAGCGCCACCTAGTGGGAACAGGAAATGTCATGTTTTACACTTTGGGGTACAGTATTGTGATGGGTGACATCTGCAGCCTCAAATTTCTCCAGGAAAGGCGTAAGGAGTTGGTCTTGGGTTACAGTGAAAACTGTGACTTTTCGCAAAAGGGTGTGACCCCAGCAGCATGGCAAACTTTGATGTCACGCCATGAAGAAACAAATTAGTATAACTCAATGAAATCCAGTCTGATCAGTACCAGACTTTACAGGCATGATGTCAGACCCGCCCTGAACAGATTGATGTGCCCATTGTCGGAAATACGCACAGCGCCACCTACTGGCAACAGGAAATGTCATGGCTTTAATTTTGTTGTACTGATTTTCACAGGTTCATCGTGGCCACCTCAAAAGCGGTGAATATCACCATCAGTCCCTCGTGATGCTTCAGTGCAAAAATTGTGACTTTAAACTGAACGGCGCACCCTGGTGGCAACGCGGTTCACCATGAAAGATGAAGTGGCTTTTGAGGGTCTTGGCAAGTTTATAGAGGCTTGAAATTTGGCACACACCTCCAAATGGATGAAGGCTTTGTTGGCATGTGATCATTTTCATTGAATAGCGCAAAATGGCTCCACAGCGCCCCCTACAAAATTTCAAAACCACAGCCCCTGCTCTGTGTTTTATGTATGAGTCTGAAACCTGGTAAGCTTATAGGAGATATCAAGATGTACAAAAAAGTCTCTTGGAGCAATATCCCAAATCCAACAGGAAGTCAGCCATTTTAAAATTAATGTGTAATTTTGGCAACATTTTCCCATCTTTTCAGGCACCGTACTTTGACGAACTCCTCCAAGGGATTTCATCATATTGGACCAATCTCCAGTGTGTGGAATCTAAAGACCTTTGTGATGTTAAATTGCGAAGCTTTTTACGTTCAGCGAAACGGGGTGGTTATGGCGGCACTTAGAGTTTGAATAACTCGCCACAAAGCAGTAATCTGCTGTCACTCAAAAACACAATGTCCAATCTCTCCCAAACGTCTCAGGTGTGATGAGACTGGAGCTCGGAAATGTTTGGTATTCCATTTGTCGGTAATAGTTAGAGCGCCACCTATTGGGACGACTATAATCATGGTTCAATGAGATGAAATGTTAGCTGGTGGTTAAATGCATGAATTCCATCAATGTGACATCACATTGGACGTGCTGGTTTTAGGTGTTGGGCGTGGCTCGACACGCCGGGGTGCGAGGGCCCTCATAACGCTGCTTGCAGCTTTAATTATTATTATTATTCACCCCAAACAAGGGCCTTTTTGAGGGCCTAAACATGCTCAAAAACTCATGAAATTTTGCACACATGCCAGGTCTGGTGAAAAATTTTGTATTTTAATGGTTTTACATATGAGCACTGGGAAATGGCTCTACAGCGCCACCTATGCCTTGTTAAATGCAGCCCTACGACCACATCGTTTGAGCTACATGTATGAAATTTGGCACACATGTGTATCATGCCAAGACGAACAAAAAAGTCTGTGGGCCCATTGACGCAAACCCAACAGGAAGTCCGCCATTTGGAAGAGAAGGTGACATTTTGGCTCTAATTTTGCCATTTCCATGCCTCGAACTTTTGCGAACTCCTCCTTGGGGTTTCATTTCATAACCTTCAAATTTGGACAGTGTCAACTACACCCTTGTGCCATGTTAAATTGCGGAGCTTTTGAGTTTTCACAATACTATGAGGCCGTGGCGCCATGGCGAATTTCGATGACTCGCCATCAAAATCTTATTGCCTCTCATTTTGTCATACATTTTCTGACCTTGACCAAAGTGAACACATATGATAAGGGTCCACCCCTAAACATATTTCAACTGCCATATTTTACATCAAGGACAGCGCCACCTAGTGGGAACAGGAAATGTCATGTTTTACACTTTGGGGTACAGTATAGTGATGGGTGACATCTGCAGCCTCAAATTTCTCCAGAAAACCCTTAAGGAGTTGGTCTTGGGTTACAGTGAAAACTGTGACTTTTCGCAAAAGGGTGTGACCCCAGCAGCATGGCGAACTTTGATGTCACGCCATGAAGAAACAAATTAGTATAACTCAATGAAATCCAGTCTGATCAGTACCAGACTTTACAGGCATGATGTCAGACGCGCCCTGAACAGATTGATGTGCCCATTGTCAGAAATACGGACAGCGCCACCTAGTGGCAACAGGAAATGTCATGGCTTTAATTTTGTTGTACTGATTTTCACAGGTTGATCGTGGCCACCTCAAAAGCGGTGAATATCCCCATCAGTCCCTCGTGATGCTTCAGTGCAAAAATTGTGACTTTAAACTGAACGGCGCACCCTGGTGGCAACGCTGTTCAACATGAAAGATGAAGTGGCTTTTGAGGGGCTTGGAAAGAATATAGAGGCTTTAAATTTAGCACACACCTCCAAATGGATGAAGGCTTTGTTGTCATGTGATCATTTTCATTAAATAGTGCGAAGTGGCTCCACAGCGCCCCCTACAAACTTTCAAAACCACAGCCCCTGCTCTGTGTTTTATGTATGAGTCTGAAACCTGGTAGGCTTATAGGAGATATCAAGATGTACAAAAAAGTCTCTTGGAGCAATATCCCAAATCCAACAGGAAGTCAGCCATTTTAAAATGAATGTGCAATTTTGGCAACATTTTGCCCTCTTTCCAGGCACCCTTCTTTGACGAACTCCTCCAAGGGATTTCATCAGATTGAACCAATCTCCAGTGTGAGGAATCTAAAGACCTTTGTGATGTTAAATTGCGAAGGTTTTTACGTTCAGGGAAACGGGGTTGTCATGGCGGCACTTGGAGTTTCAATCACTCACCAAAAAGCAGTAATCTGCTGTCACTCAAAGACACAATGTCCAATCTCTCCAAAAGCTCATAGGAGTGATGAGACTCGAGCTCAGAAATGTTTATTATGTCATTTGTACATAATGGTTAGAGCGCCACCTAGTGGAACGACTAACTAATCATGAATGAATGAGTTGAAATGTTAGCTGGTGGTTAAATGCATGAATTCCATCAATGTGACATCAGATCCGAGGTGCTGGTTGTAGGTGTTGGGCGTAGCTCGACGCGATGGGGTGCGAGGGCCCTCATAACGCTGCTTGCAGCTTTAATTTATATTCTGTTTGTTCTCCTCACAAAGGAGATGAAAATGAAATGAAATCTCATACAACCACTGAGGGCCAGAAAGTTCAAATGGAGAGATATTCTTCTTTCTTTAATAAAGAAGCAGAAGAAGAAGATGGTGCCATAAAAATTTAATTTATCTTTCATACTTAATAGAAAATTCTTCACCAGGCCTTTCAGAATAAAAACGTGAACAATGGTAAATGATGGTGTGTTTTTGTTTTTCACAACAATCCTCTCAAATTCAAAGTCTAAGCTTAATTCCTTGAGTCAGGCAGAAGCCATGTTTGTACAGTCTTTGGCTTTTCTGCTAGTGTAGAGAAATTAAACTAGTGTTTGACAGAAAGATTCAGGAAATCATTGTTGAAAATCCATGAATAAAAAAGGGTTAAACAAAATTCAGCTACTAGATAAAGTTGAAGCAAATCTTATTACAAATCTGTAATAAATTATTTGTAGACATTTTGGTGTTTGCAGCAACATGTTTGCTCTGTGACTGTTCTCTTTGAGTACTGTAAAAACAAACTTCTATAATTAAGTTGATTCTGTTCATCTGGACGTGGTGTTTTCAGTGGGAGAAACGTTTTGTCACTCATCCAAGTGACTTCTTCAGTCTCAGTTGACTGCAGGTTTCCCCAAATCTTATAAACAGTACATTTGCATAATGACTGAAACTAGAATCACTGAAGGAACAATGGGCTGTGAGGTCAGTTCCTTCATCATAATTGTGCAAATTCTCATGACCATTGATCAGTCATTGTGCGTGTGTGTCAAATCACTACCGATTGGCATGCAGACATGATGAAGTGGATCCAGTGAAGTTGAGAACCTTTTTATATCCCTGACATTCTGCTCTGAAAAGGAAGAAGATGACTCACATAAACCAGAATCTGTTGAAAATTTAACTTTTTAGAGAATTCAATCAGAAACAGGATCATATGGATAAGTTCAGAGTTACAACACAGATCACAGAGGAGTTTTGCAGAAGCATGATCCTGTTGCTTCTGCAGAAGGGAGAACCGGGTGCTGGTGGTGTAGTGGGGGATATTTTAATGGCACACTTTGGACCCCATACTGAGGATTGTTTAAACACCACAGCCTGCTTGAAGTATTCTAACTGACTGTGTGCATCACTTTATAACCACAGTGTCGTCTGGAGGCTGATTCCTGCAGGATAAAGCACCATGTAACTAATGTAACTTCTTGAACGTGACAACAAGTTCACTGAAATACTCCAATGACCTCCACAGTCACCAGATCTCAGTCCAACAGGTGGTTTTAACAAGAGATTCACATCATTGAAAATTCTGCAGCAGCTGTGTGATGCAGTCATTTTAATATGGACCAGAATCTGTGAGGAATGTTTCCAGTAGCTTGTTGAATCAGTGCCATGAAGAATGAAAACGGCTCAGAAGCCAAAAAGGGGCCCAACATGGGACTAGCCAGGTATACCTAATAAAGTGGCCGCCGAATATATGCACTGTGTGAAAATGGGAAGATCAGTCACTTCATGATAGCAACCAGCAGATGGCAGCAGTGGAGCATTAGTTTTCCCAATGCATGACAGTTTTCATGTGACCTTTGACCTTTAATGTTACAGTAGAACAAACAGACTGTAAGTTTCCTTCTGAGACCCGAGCTTCTGGTAAGGATGTACTTTACATATCTGGAAGCTGGAAGTATGTCTCAGGTCCTAAAATGCATCTGGAGGACAGCTGATAGAGGATGCAGAGGTTAAACAGCTGTGGCCACAGCTGGAATATAGAAACCGCAGAGGACTCCTTTAACAGCTCGCCCTCTTTATTCAGTTTATTTCAGTTCTTTAAGATGATCAAACCTTCTGCCCTTCATTGTTTCTGTGTGTGATTTCTTAAGAAGATGTGATGTCTGTCACATTATCACCATTTTGAAAAGCAGTGCCAACACCTGGAAAGCAGACAGATGTGTAACTACAGATCTTCCTTATTGAACTTTTGCATAAGGTTGATTTGATTTTCAATCTGCAGGAGAATTTGAAACCTTATTTTTTGCATAAAGTCAGCAAACTTTTTAAATGTTTTTATTATAAGATGATGCACAATGATTTTATGTTCCATGACCTTTGACATAAAAGTTATCTAGATGGTTTCTGAGTGCTTCTATTTGTTTGTCGTGCACATTTACTGTTAACATTCATGCTTTGTAGGAGGGTTTATATAAAATTGAAAGCATGTGACAGCGTGCTTTATGAGCATAGTTTGGACACAGGAGGACATTTTTGACCTCAAGAGTTGCAGACTTGGTTTAGTCTGATGTTTTATTATAAGAGGACATCATGGAGCATGTGAGGAATGATTAGAGAAGTGAAATCATGGACTGGTGTGACACTAAAACAAGCATCTCACAAATTTGAACCAGGACACCTTGATGAGAAGTGGCTACTGGACAAGAAGACATTGGTGTGCAAGAGATGAAAACAGGGTGTTGTTGGAACGCTACTACACAAGTAACCCCAGCAGAAGGAGGTACATGGACAGGAAGAGGGACCTATGGAGTCTTCGATACCCAACATCCACATGGATGGTGAAACAACCAGTAGCTCAGTGTTCCAACATTCGACAGAAGGAACTGCTCTCACAGCTAGAGATTGATGAGGTACAACACAAATGCTACGGCAAGGGGGAGCCAGGACGCCAGGTCAGGGGGGAGATATCATCACCCCCACCCGAGATTGGGTACAAAGCCCCAAGTGCGATAGGAGAAGGATTGTTGAGTGCGAGAGGAACTGAGCTTGAAACCTGGATCCAGTGTAGCTGGTTACCAAATCTACATGAAGTACCCTCAGAAGATCTACTAGATGATGTGAATGCAGCACGGACGTTACCTACCACCACCAATAAACACAGCTGAGGTTTTTACAGTAAAAAATAACTTTTCCCCAGTAGGTTTTTATGTTTTGTTTTGTTTTTTTTTAGATCAGTTGTGTTAATAAAGAATGTTAATAAAAAATAGTTTGCTAAAAAAATAAAGATAACAAAGAAGGTAAAGCACAGTTTGAAAGCTGTAAAAGTGAGAAATGTCAGACCAGTGGGAACCACGTACAGTCTATAACAACAGAAGCAGATCAGGTTAGTATTGTGTAACAGAGTGTGAAACTTAAGTTAGACTAGTGTTTGTAAATGAACCGTCTCATGTTGTGTAGCTTTCTGCATTGTATGTTTATTTATCATATAAGCTAAACAGTTCACCTTTTTTATTTAAGTGAAATATTTAATTATGAGTGTTAAAGAAAACAATAAAGTTTTTTTTATATAAAGTAGGCAGCAAGTATATTTCCTGTATTTTAACCATGTATATGATACATATGCAGATGTTACATTCTGTAATATGTGTAAAGAAATGACTTTGATTTTGCTACCCTGAGAAGATTTCTCTAGATCAGCCGTTGCCTCGACTCCTCCCTCTGCTGGTGACAGCTGAGTTATGAACAGAAAAATCTTGTCTTCACAACTTAATTGCACCAAACTGTTTGTGTGTGAGTACATCTAAAAACTAACATCTGCTTTGCCACATGACAGCAGAGGTTTGGTGACAGGAGACCTGTATCCTCTCTGTGAGCAGCCAACAGCACTCAGCTGTCGTATGAAATTAATAAGATTTTGATATCAAACTCACCTGCACAGGTAAACCCCACGAAGGACAAAGACTCAAAAGTCCAAGGTTCCCTAGAGTGAAAAAGAAAACAGCACAGGTCATACAGATGTCAGAGTGCGCCTTGAGAGATGTTGCTTTGGCACAGATCCAGTTTCTGCCATAGGTGGTGCAGGTTGTTGCTGTCCTGTCAGAGCAAGAAGGTTCTAGGTTCAAATCCTGCTGGGCTTCTTTTTTTCTGTGTGGAGTTTGCACTCAGCTACTCTGGAGTGGAAGATTCTAGGTTGGTCGTGTATGTGAGGGAGATGAAGTGCCCAGAATAAGCTGCTTTATAAATATGTGGTTAATTAAAAGCACTTTGAGGGGTTTGTAGCACAGTATGAATGTAAGTACATGACCTGCCTATTGATGCCTGTAGTTTGTGCTCACAGGTACAATGTAACAAAATCTACATCCCACCTTATACTAATAGCACCACACTGATACATTGTAGACACAGCATAAAACATGGATGCCTGCATTCTCTCTGAAGGCCACCAGATGGCGATAGTTGGGAAAAAAACTCACTTTAAAAGCAGAAGCAAAGATGATTTCACACAAACTCACTTTTGACTGATTCCAGCTCAGATTATTCAGTTTCATTTCAGATTTACTCATGAAGCAACAGGAAACAACATGCAGGTTAAGAAACTTTATTTACAGAACAAAAACAGACTGTACAGGTGAGAAAGGGCCTTGATGCATGTTCAATCATCCAGGTAAGTAAATCTCCAAAAGTTGACTCTGTTCACCTGGACGTGGTGTTTTCAGTGGGAGAAACGTTTCGTCACTCATCCAAGTGACTGCAGGTTTCCCCAACCTTATAAACAGGACATTTACAAGCTACGTCCAGACGAACAGAACCAACGTTTTGGAATACAGGTTAGAAAATATTTTTTATAAAAGAGAATTCATGTATACAAAAACCAACTCATTTTTTTATCAATAATAACATAAAACAATAAAATCTGTACCAGGAATAATTTTAAAAGTGTATAAATAAACAGAAATAAATAAAAGCTCCGTGTAATTTAATATATACAAATATATATCATAGATGTCTATTTAAACTACAGAAACAGTCTGAGGCTTCAGCTCAGCAGGAGCAGAGGTCACGAGCTAACAGCTACACATACAGTAGAAACAGGACACGTCTGAAATTCAAGCAAACTAAAGAAAAAGAAGGAAATGTACGACATTAGTTCAATCTTCTTTTGGAATGAATCCATCTTTAAAACTGTTCAACACAACGTGATGAAATCGTTCACAAAGATGCTGAACAACAAATCCAGGATGTCCTCGTCTGTCTCTGCTCTGAGAAGCTGGAACAGCAGCAGGAGACTCAGATCAGCTGGAAGCCCTCTGAGAGAGTTCAAGGAGGCGAATCCTGAATCCTGACTCTGTTTCTCTGTTGGACTGTTTGTCGATGTTTGCACCAAACAAAAATAACATTTAAAAACTTGTGAAAATCTTATTTTCACATTTCAAACAGGCTGCTGTTCAGCTGGAGGCTGGTATGAACCCTGACTCTGTGGTTTAAGTTTCCTGTAGATTAAAAAAACACCAACAACAACAACAACAATAACGCCAACAGGAAGACCAAGTTTCAGTCCAACAGATCCAGCCTCCTTCCCTCCTGCTTCCTTCCCTGCCTCCTTCCCTCCATCCTCTGTGTCTCCTCCTGGCTGACCTGCAGGGGAGAAACAGGTGTGAGGTGTCAGCTGTCAGGTAGGTGATGAGTGAAGAACAGAACAGAATCCATTTCCTCTTCAAACTGCTGTCAGACATTATCTACTGCACTCTGATCACATCACTCAGACCAGCTGCTTTCTACAAAGTCTCATCAACAACATCTTTAGAAACAAACATCAACAAGCAGGAAGCAGCTTCACCTCTTTTCACCACTCACCTGGAGAAACATTTAAGCTGATGGTGGTGATTGGCTTAGTCTTCAGATGAGCTCTCTTCCTGCGGTTTGCTCCTCTCATGAAGACACGACACTCATATGTTCCATTATCAGCAGTCGTCACATTCTTCAGAATCAAAGACACGTCTCCATCCTTCATCTGTCTGTCCTGCAGATCCACCCGGTTCATAAAAGATGGATGCTGCTCTTCTGGATCAAACTGCTCATCCCGGTACAAGAGGACATAATCTTCCTTCAGATCAGCTCTGCTCCACTCTACAACAACAATGATGTTGTTGTTTGGAGCTCGACATGTCAGAGTGACGTCATGTCCAGACTCAGCTGTGATGTTTTTCTGGTCTGAAAGAAGAAACAACACAGCAGAGAGGTTAAAGGTCAAAGTTTAAACTGTTGACTGGTACAGCAGCCAATCAGAAAGATGATCAGAGACCACTGTGCTCTGGTTGATGATGGTTGACCCTCAAACCTGAGCCACAGTTCCCTCACTGCTCTTTTCAAGCAGCAGACTCACTCTGTGTTTACTAATTAGAGCCAAAAATAATTCACTTTAATCACATTTATAAGAGTGTAGGCAGAGAGTTGCTTACCATAACTACAGGGAGTGCAGAATTATTAGGCAAATGAGTATTTTGTCCACATCATCCTCTTCATGCATGTTGTCTTACTCCAAGCTGTATAGGCTCGAAAGCCTACTACCAATTAAGCATATTAGGTGATGTGCATCTCTGTAATAAGAAGGGGTGTGGTCTAATGACATCAACACCCTATATCAGGTGTGCATAATTATTAGGCAACGTCCTTTCCTTTGGCAAAATGGGTCAAAAGAAGGACTTGACAGGCTCAGAAAAGTCAAAAATAGTGAGATATCTTGCAGAGGGATGCAGCAGTCTCAAAATTGCAAAGCTTCTGAAGCGTGATCATCGAACAATCAAGCGTTTCATTCAAAATAGTCAACAGGGTCGCAAGAAGCGTGTGGAAAAACCAAGGCGCCAAATAACTGCCCATGAACTGAGAAAAGTCAAGCGTGCAGCTGCCAAGATGCCACTTGCCACCAGTTTGGCCATATTTCAGAGCTGCAACATCACTGGAGTGCCCAAAAGCACAAGGTGTGCAATACTCAGAGACATGGCCAAGGTAAGAAAGGCTGAAAGACGACCACCACTGAACAAGACACACAAGCTGAAACGTCAAGACTGGGCCAAGAAATATCTCAAGACTGGTTTTTCTAAGGTTTTATGGACTGATGAAATGAGAGTGAGTCTTGATGGGCCAGATGGATGGGCCCGTGGCTGGATTGGTAAAGGCAGAGAGCTCCAGTCCGACTCAGACGCCAGCAAGGTGGAGGTGGAGTACTGGTTTGGGCTGGTATCATCAAAGATGAGCTTGTGGGGCCTTTTCGGGTTGAGGATGGAGTCAAGCTCAACTCCCAGTCCTACTGCCAGTTTCTGGAAGACACCTTCTTCAAGCAGTGGTACAGGAAGAAGTCTGCATCCTTCAAGAAAAACATGATTTTCATGCAGGACAATGCTCCATCACATGCGTCCAAGTACTCCACAGCGTGGCTGGCAAGAAAGGGTATAAAAGAAGAAAAACTAATGACATGGCCTCCTTGTTCACCTGATCTGAACCCCATTGAGAACCTGTGGTCCATCATCAAATGTGAGATTTAAAGGAGGGAAAACAGTACACCTCTCTGAACAGTGTCTGGGAGGCTGTGGTTGCTGCTGCACGCAATGTTGATGGTGAACAGATCAAAACACTGACAGAATCCATGGATGGCAGGCTTTTGAGTGTCCTTGCAAAGAAAGGTGGCTACATTGGTCGCTGGTTTGTTTTTGTTTTGTTTTTGAATGTCAGAAATGTATATTTGTGAATGTGGAGATGTTATATTGGTTTCACTGGTAAAAATAAATAATTGAAATGGGTATATATTTGTTTTTTGATAAGTTGTCTAATAATTATGCACAGTAATAGTCACCTGCACACACAGATATCCCCCTAAAATAGCTAAAACTAAAAACAAACTAAAAACTACTTCCAAAAACATTCAGCTTTGATATTAATGAGTTTTTTGGGTTCATTGAGAACATGGTTGTTGTTCAATAATAAAATTATTCCTCAAAAATACAACTTGCCTAATAATTCTGCACTCGCTGTATACAAACTGATTAATTACATTTAAGACACGTCCTTAATGCTAATATGTGTCCACTATTTTCACCTGAGAGGAATTTTATCCACATTAGAGCTGCAAACTTCTGGGAATAACAAATTTATATCTATATATCTATATCTAATCTATATCAACAACTAGTGTTCACAGTCTGCTGGAGCTGGGAGTGTGTGGAAAATGATAAATGTACTTACAGTCATTATAAAATGCTGTCATAAACAATAACAACTTAAACAGCACACATTAATACTGTGTTGGCAGCACTTGTCCCTCGTTCAGGTTACACACAGAAGAAATCAGGATCAGCGAAGATCAAAGATCAGAGCTCTGATGAAAGCGTTCACCACACTGAGCATCATCTTCGTCATCTTTACCAGGAGATGAGCTCACAGCTACAGGACGGCAAACACTGATCACTTTAAATGGTTGACTCGTTATCTGATTACTATGAAGGTGGACAGCCTCTGAATTATTATACAAACCTGTCTCTTATTTCTATCATCATCAAGATTATTGGTACTATTTTTGTTACCTTTTGGTCATTCTTTACAATTTTCACATAATATGTGTGTGAGTAACTATGGGAAAAGTCTGCTGTGTCATCATCCCATGAAACATCACTGCTCAGCAACAACTATTCAGTACTTCCCTCTGTCCCTCCTATCAGCAGACCAAATGTGCTGCTGATACATGTGAACGTGGTGTGAATGAGCTTTATAATTATTTTGAATGTAATAATTTAAATTGTATATATATATATAAAGTGACAATGAAAGCAATTCAGTTCCCAGCAGTAGACACAGTGATACCTGCTGGTCTCACCTGTATATGCAGCCGGTGAAAAGCAGACGAGCAGAATCCAGCAGAATATCACAGATTTGCAAGTATCCATCTCAGGTTGTCCTGCAGATCCCAAATTCATGAGTGTTACATAGTTTAAAAGAGAAGCTGAGTCAACTGAAAATACACAAGATGTTTGTTTTACCAAAGCTTCTGATATGATCCACAAACATAAACTAAGATTTACAAATGTGTACGTCCAACAGTGAATAGTGATTATTTACCCTCCAAAATGTTTATGTTCAGCAAATGTGTGAAGGAATTACCTGATATGACAGGATATCACATGTTAGATGAGAGCACAAAGTGCTAACAGTAGCAGAAATGTGGGCATCTCTGTGTCTCAGGTGATTTCATCACACATTTAAGGTTCTGCACATCAGTTAAAAATAGAGTCACATATTTTTAGACATCTGTTCTCACAGGAAGCAAGAAAATTATCAGACTTGTGAAACTGAAAGTAAATTGTGTGTAAATTACGTAGACATTAGTAAAATGGTTTTTGCTTGTGGTCAAATTGATTTGAATTTTGAAACACTGCATAGATTGAAACATATATTTATGAGTCAGAAGTTACACATCTGAGGTAAAGTCTGTAGTGAGTTCAGCACACCCAGAGTATCTTACCCCAACACTGTTGTTCAGAATAAGCAGTCACACAAAGCTCAGTTTGTTAAGTTTAACCAGGGTTTACTGAGTAAGTAAAGTTAAAATATATGTTGTGTATTTTATATAAAATCAGCAGCGTGAGAGAAAAAGCTAAACTACAGTATTGTTGATCTCTAATCTGATTAAGTTACCGTGGTGATTTACCCCAGCAGTACAGAGACCCTGAAGTTACCTGGATCAGATGAAATCCTGGTTGGTAGCACAGCCTCAGGACTCACTGCTCCTCCTGCTGGATGGTGATCAGGTGGAGATTGTAAAAAGACGTATTATAACATGTCAATTAGTGCTGTAATCAGACTGCCTTTGCAAAGTGAGAACTATGGATCAGATTCTTACAATGGAATAATTTAATGCATGTTGTTCTTTTGTTTGTTTCTTTAAATGGGAAATAATCTGGTTAGCACATAGTTGTTAGCACACAGACACAAATGGCTTCTTAACACACACACTACTATCACCATTTATGTCGTCATTCAGATTGAAAGTGTGCACACGTGTAATGAAAACAAAATCCATTAAATCATTTTGTCATCTCCAATCTTTTCCTTGTGCAGTAATACAAGGAACGATTTGCTGTCAGCTCATTTTAATCTGATGTGTTTGAAAGTTTAGTGATGACATCCTGTCTGATGGCACTTTGTTTACAGGCAGCGTTTTAATCACTATTTTAAAGACACTGTGTATGAATGTAACAGCTCAGTGCTGTCTGACAGCATTAGCATTGTTAGTTACCTTAAACAGGCTGAATCCACCGCTGCACTGTGAGGATAAAGACTCTGTGTCGCTCTACTGTCACTTCTTATTCTTCATATGTCACAGCTGGAGATTTTACAAGTGTGAATAACACGCCACGTGCAGGAACAACAGCCTGTACTCTGCAGCGCAACAAGACACTAGAGCGTAAGTAACTCTAGTGACGCGCTCTCTCTCCAACCAATCAGAGAGCTGCATAGCTCACATTCCTCCGTCCGTTGTTTCTACTGGAACGTCCAATGACTCAGCAGAACCAATAAAAGGAAAGTAAACTGCAAAGACAAAAGAAGTAAGTAAATTTTAATTGCAAACATAAAATATGATCCCTAATTTGATTTTGAATCACTTTACTTATTTTTAAAACTAAATAAAACATTTCGAAAATCCTGAAAAAAATCTGAATTTTACTTTTTTGAATGGAGTTTTTATTGAGTTATTGTTTTCACCCCCCCCCCTCCCACGCCACAGGAAACAGCAGGCCACCGGACATGTACAGACATGCCTGAGCCTCCGTTGTATTGGTAATAATCAGGTACCAATATAAGTTGGTATTGATGTTTATAACGTCTGAGGTTTAGGTGAGGATACATTCAATTCAATCATATGTTTTATATATCGACAATTTCTAGTACCAGCTGACCCCAGATCAAACACATAAGAATAATGCAAAACATGTAAAAATATGAGGCTTTTCATTTGAAAGCAGTGCTCCACATTTAAACTTTTTTCGATGTGAGTTGTTTCAAACTGTAGACACAGATCTGTCTGTTTAAATGCTGAATAAGAAGAAACTGTGTGGCAAACCTGGCTAAAGAAGGATCCACTATCAAATATGCAATCATTTTTCACATAGTTTTCAGCTGCCAATCAGAGGCAACAAATCACTCAAACATGTTTAAATATCAAACTAAACAGAGAAAATTCACTCACTCAAACAATCATCAGGGTGGAGTCCACAGCTGTGCTGCAGCTGCAGTGCTCACACCTCAACATAGTCCTTGTTCTCAGCCAGGCTCCTTCTTCCTGCCTTCCTCAGCTCCTCTTCCTGGCTCTGCTCTGCTCTTCCTGAATGAAAGTGAGAGGACAGACTGCAGGTTTCTCATCTTTGCTCAGAAATCCAGGAAACACAGCAAACGGGCTTTAACTGTGAGATTTACACAATCCATACAGTTCTTTAAACTCTGGCGACCTTTACAGTGAACGATGGTTTGTTTTTGTTTGTTTGTTTTTTCACCACAGTCCTCTCAAATTTAAACTTTAAGCTTAATTCCTTGAGTCAGTAAAGTCGGTCAGTAAAAGTCAGTAAAAATCCATAAATAAAAAAGGGTTAAACAAAATTCAGCTACTAAATAAAGTTGAAGAAAATCTTATTACAAATCTGTAATAAATTAAATTAAATTAAAATTAAATTAAATCTGTGAGTACTGTAAAAATAAACTTCTATAATTAATGTGATTTATTTTTGTGTTGTTGATACTTGTGAGGTTATGTCAGTGACAGGACTGCACTGTCTGCACCGATGTCCTCTGTGTGTGTTTCAGACAGGGGAGACGTCACTTATGGATGACATCATCATCGAACACAAGATAACAGTCAAAGACTACAGAGGTACAGCTGTTGATCTTTTAGTACAAAGATGAAAAATCTGTTAATCAGAATTGAACTTTTCCTTTACTATGAACAGGAAGTGAGAAAGGAAAAGAAGTTAAAACAAACAAACTCAAGTTCAAAGTGAGAGAGTAGGAAAAAAAAGTGCGCACACATCCTCATTCTAGTAAAATGTGAGCTTATCCACAGCCGGGTCAGTGGGGCAGCAGCCTAAAAACAGACCAGACCTCCCTCTCCCAGGCCGCCTCCTCCAGCCTTTCCAAGGGAACAGGAGTTTCCAGCCAGCTGAGACATATAATCTCTTCAGTGTTTCCTGGTTCTGCTCTGGGGACTCCTCTTCTTTCTTCATCAGGGTTCAGAGTGAGTGCAGCAGTATTTAGATTTCACTCCGAGCCAAGTTGTGGTTAAAACGTATCAGAAACAACGCTGCTCGTCTCTGCAGATGCTGTGTGATCTGATACTTGTCATGTACTGCTCATGCAGCAGCAGAAAATGTGTCCAAAGTTCAACATTTATGTGACCCAAAACAGAAAGTTGTGTTATAACTGTGATGCGTTCACTGACATGTCCTTATTCTTTCACTTTGCTGTATATAAAGAGAACAGAGAGGCTCTGCTCAGCCCAGCAGTCGTCCACCAGTCCAACAACTGGAATCCAGCTGCTGCTCTCTAACTGGTTCTCACATTTATATTTAAATTCTATATATTTATATTCTGTTTGTTCTCCTCACAAAGGAGATGAACATGAAATGAAATCTCATACAACCACTGAGGGCCAGAAAGTTCAAATGGAGAGATATTCTTCTTTCTTTAATAAAGAAGCAGAAGAAGAAGATGGTGCCATAAAAAATTAATTTATCTTTCATACTTAATAGAAAATTCTTCACCAGGCCTTTCAGAATAAAAACGTGAACAATGGTAAATGATGGTGTGTTTTTGTTTTTCACAACAATCCTCTCAAATTCAAAGTCTAAGCTTAATTCCTTGAGTCAGGCAGAAGCCATGTTTGTACAGTCTTTGGCTTTTCTGCTAGTGTAGAGAAATTAAACTAGTGTTTGACAGAAAGATTCAGGAAATCATTGTTGAAAATCCATGAATAAAAAAGGGTTAAACAAAATTCAGCTACTAGATAAAGTTGAAGCAAATCTTATTACAAATCTGTAATAAATTATTTGTAGACATTTTGGTGTTTGCAGCAACATGTTTGCTCTGTGACTGTTCTCTTTGAGTACTGTAAAAACAAACTTCTATAATTAAGTTGATTCTGTTCATCTGGACGTGGTGTTTTCAGTGGGAGAAACGTTTTGTCACTCATCCAAGTGACTTCTTCAGTCTCAGTTGACTGCAGGTTTCCCCAAATCTTATAAACAGTACATTTGCATAATGACTGAAACTAGAATCACTGAAGGAACAATGGGCTGTGAGGTCAGTTCCTTCATCATAATTGTGCAAATTCTCATGACCATTGATCAGTCATTGTGCGTGTGTGTCAAATCACTACCGATTGGCATGCAGACATGATGAAGTGGATCCAGTGAAGTTGAGAACCTTTTTATATCCCTGACATTCTGCTCTGAAAAGGAAGAAGATGACTCACATAAACCAGAATCTGTTGAAAATTTAACTTTTTAGAGAATTCAATCAGAAACAGGATCATATGGATAAGTTCAGAGTTACAACACAGATCACAGAGGAGTTTTGCAGAAGCATGATCCTGTTGCTTCTGCAGAAGGGAGAACCGGGTGCTGGTGGTGTAGTGGGGGATATTTTAATGGCACACTTTGGACCCCATACTGAGGATTGTTTAAACACCACAGCCTGCTTGAAGTATTCTAACTGACTGTGTGCATCACTTTATAACCACAGTGTCGTCTGGAGGCTGATTCCTGCAGGATAAAGCACCATGTAACTAATGTAACTTCTTGAACGTGACAACAAGTTCACTGAAATACTCCAATGACCTCCACAGTCACCAGATCTCAGTCCAACAGGTGGTTTTAACAAGAGATTCACATCATTGAAAATTCTGCAGCAGCTGTGTGATGCAGTCATTTTAATATGGACCAGAATCTGTGAGGAATGTTTCCAGTAGCTTGTTGAATCAGTGCCATGAAGAATGAAAACGGCTCAGAAGCCAAAAAGGGGCCCAACATGGGACTAGCCAGGTATACCTAATAAAGTGGCCGCCGAATATATGCACTGTGTGAAAATGGGAAGATCAGTCACTTCATGATAGCAACCAGCAGATGGCAGCAGTGGAGCATTAGTTTTCCCAATGCATGACAGTTTTCATGTGACCTTTGACCTTTAATGTTACAGTAGAACAAACAGACTGTAAGTTTCCTTCTGAGACCCGAGCTTCTGGTAAGGATGTACTTTACATATCTGGAAGCTGGAAGTATGTCTCAGGTCCTAAAATGCATCTGGAGGACAGCTGATAGAGGATGCAGAGGTTAAACAGCTGTGGCCACAGCTGGAATATAGAAACCGCAGAGGACTCCTTTAACAGCTCGCCCTCTTTATTCAGTTTATTTCAGTTCTTTAAGATGATCAAACCTTCTGCCCTTCATTGTTTCTGTGTGTGATTTCTTAAGAAGATGTGATGTCTGTCACATTATCACCATTTTGAAAAGCAGTGCCAACACCTGGAAAGCAGACAGATGTGTAACTACAGATCTTCCTTATTGAACTTTTGCATAAGGTTGATTTGATTTTCAATCTGCAGGAGAATTTGAAACCTTATTTTTTGCATAAAGTCAGCAAACTTTTTAAATGTTTTTATTATAAGATGATGCACAATGATTTTATGTTCCATGACCTTTGACATAAAAGTTATCTAGATGGTTTCTGAGTGCTTCTATTTGTTTGTCGTGCACATTTACTGTTAACATTCATGCTTTGTAGGAGGGTTTATATAAAATTGAAAGCATGTGACAGCGTGCTTTATGAGCATAGTTTGGACACAGGAGGACATTTTTGACCTCAAGAGTTGCAGACTTGGTTTAGTCTGATGTTTTATTATAAGAGGACATCATGGAGCATGTGAGGAATGATTAGAGAAGTGAAATCATGGACTGGTGTGACACTAAAACAAGCATCTCACAAATTTGAACCAGGACACCTTGATGAGAAGTGGCTACTGGACAAGAAGACATTGGTGTGCAAGAGATGAAAACAGGGTGTTGTTGGAACGCTACTACACAAGTAACCCCAGCAGAAGGAGGTACATGGACAGGAAGAGGGACCTATGGAGTCTTCGATACCCAACATCCACATGGATGGTGAAACAACCAGTAGCTCAGTGTTCCAACATTCGACAGAAGGAACTGCTCTCACAGCTAGAGATTGATGAGGTACAACACAAATGCTACGGCAAGGGGGAGCCAGGACGCCAGGTCAGGGGGGAGATATCATCACCCCCACCCGAGATTGGGTACAAAGCCCCAAGTGCGATAGGAGAAGGATTGTTGAGTGCGAGAGGAACTGAGCTTGAAACCTGGATCCAGTGTAGCTGGTTACCAAATCTACATGAAGTACCCTCAGAAGATCTACTAGATGATGTGAATGCAGCACGGACGTTACCTACCACCACCAATAAACACAGCTGAGGTTTTTACAGTAAAAAATAACTTTTCCCCAGTAGGTTTTTATGTTTTGTTTTGTTTTTTTTTAGATCAGTTGTGTTAATAAAGAATGTTAATAAAAAATAGTTTGCTAAAAAAATAAAGATAACAAAGAAGGTAAAGCACAGTTTGAAAGCTGTAAAAGTGAGAAATGTCAGACCAGTGGGAACCACGTACAGTCTATAACAACAGAAGCAGATCAGGTTAGTATTGTGTAACAGAGTGTGAAACTTAAGTTAGACTAGTGTTTGTAAATGAACCGTCTCATGTTGTGTAGCTTTCTGCATTGTATGTTTATTTATCATATAAGCTAAACAGTTCACCTTTTTTATTTAAGTGAAATATTTAATTATGAGTGTTAAAGAAAACAATAAAGTTTTTTTTATATAAAGTAGGCAGCAAGTATATTTCCTGTATTTTAACCATGTATATGATACATATGCAGATGTTACATTCTGTAATATGTGTAAAGAAATGACTTTGATTTTGCTACCCTGAGAAGATTTCTCTAGATCAGCCGTTGCCTCGACTCCTCCCTCTGCTGGTGACAGCTGAGTTATGAACAGAAAAATCTTGTCTTCACAACTTAATTGCACCAAACTGTTTGTGTGTGAGTACATCTAAAAACTAACATCTGCTTTGCCACATGACAGCAGAGGTTTGGTGACAGGAGACCTGTATCCTCTCTGTGAGCAGCCAACAGCACTCAGCTGTCGTATGAAATTAATAAGATTTTGATATCAAACTCACCTGCACAGGTAAACCCCACGAAGGACAAAGACTCAAAAGTCCAAGGTTCCCTAGAGTGAAAAAGAAAACAGCACAGGTCATACAGATGTCAGAGTGCGCCTTGAGAGATGTTGCTTTGGCACAGATCCAGTTTCTGCCATAGGTGGTGCAGGTTGTTGCTGTCCTGTCAGAGCAAGAAGGTTCTAGGTTCAAATCCTGCTGGGCTTCTTTTTTTCTGTGTGGAGTTTGCACTCAGCTACTCTGGAGTGGAAGATTCTAGGTTGGTCGTGTATGTGAGGGAGATGAAGTGCCCAGAATAAGCTGCTTTATAAATATGTGGTTAATTAAAAGCACTTTGAGGGGTTTGTAGCACAGTATGAATGTAAGTACATGACCTGCCTATTGATGCCTGTAGTTTGTGCTCACAGGTACAATGTAACAAAATCTACATCCCACCTTATACTAATAGCACCACACTGATACATTGTAGACACAGCATAAAACATGGATGCCTGCATTCTCTCTGAAGGCCACCAGATGGCGATAGTTGGGAAAAAAACTCACTTTAAAAGCAGAAGCAAAGATGATTTCACACAAACTCACTTTTGACTGATTCCAGCTCAGATTATTCAGTTTCATTTCAGATTTACTCATGAAGCAACAGGAAACAACATGCAGGTTAAGAAACTTTATTTACAGAACAAAAACAGACTGTACAGGTGAGAAAGGGCCTTGATGCATGTTCAATCATCCAGGTAAGTAAATCTCCAAAAGTTGACTCTGTTCACCTGGACGTGGTGTTTTCAGTGGGAGAAACGTTTCGTCACTCATCCAAGTGACTGCAGGTTTCCCCAACCTTATAAACAGGACATTTACAAGCTACGTCCAGACGAACAGAACCAACGTTTTGGAATACAGGTTAGAAAATATTTTTTATAAAAGAGAATTCATGTATACAAAAACCAACTCATTTTTTTATCAATAATAACATAAAACAATAAAATCTGTACCAGGAATAATTTTAAAAGTGTATAAATAAACAGAAATAAATAAAAGCTCCGTGTAATTTAATATATACAAATATATATCATAGATGTCTATTTAAACTACAGAAACAGTCTGAGGCTTCAGCTCAGCAGGAGCAGAGGTCACGAGCTAACAGCTACACATACAGTAGAAACAGGACACGTCTGAAATTCAAGCAAACTAAAGAAAAAGAAGGAAATGTACGACATTAGTTCAATCTTCTTTTGGAATGAATCCATCTTTAAAACTGTTCAACACAACGTGATGAAATCGTTCACAAAGATGCTGAACAACAAATCCAGGATGTCCTCGTCTGTCTCTGCTCTGAGAAGCTGGAACAGCAGCAGGAGACTCAGATCAGCTGGAAGCCCTCTGAGAGAGTTCAAGGAGGCGAATCCTGAATCCTGACTCTGTTTCTCTGTTGGACTGTTTGTCGATGTTTGCACCAAACAAAAATAACATTTAAAAACTTGTGAAAATCTTATTTTCACATTTCAAACAGGCTGCTGTTCAGCTGGAGGCTGGTATGAACCCTGACTCTGTGGTTTAAGTTTCCTGTAGATTAAAAAAACACCAACAACAACAACAACAATAACGCCAACAGGAAGACCAAGTTTCAGTCCAACAGATCCAGCCTCCTTCCCTCCTGCTTCCTTCCCTGCCTCCTTCCCTCCATCCTCTGTGTCTCCTCCTGGCTGACCTGCAGGGGAGAAACAGGTGTGAGGTGTCAGCTGTCAGGTAGGTGATGAGTGAAGAACAGAACAGAATCCATTTCCTCTTCAAACTGCTGTCAGACATTATCTACTGCACTCTGATCACATCACTCAGACCAGCTGCTTTCTACAAAGTCTCATCAACAACATCTTTAGAAACAAACATCAACAAGCAGGAAGCAGCTTCACCTCTTTTCACCACTCACCTGGAGAAACATTTAAGCTGATGGTGGTGATTGGCTTAGTCTTCAGATGAGCTCTCTTCCTGCGGTTTGCTCCTCTCATGAAGACACGACACTCATATGTTCCATTATCAGCAGTCGTCACATTCTTCAGAATCAAAGACACGTCTCCATCCTTCATCTGTCTGTCCTGCAGATCCACCCGGTTCATAAAAGATGGATGCTGCTCTTCTGGATCAAACTGCTCATCCCGGTACAAGAGGACATAATCTTCCTTCAGATCAGCTCTGCTCCACTCTACAACAACAATGATGTTGTTGTTTGGAGCTCGACATGTCAGAGTGACGTCATGTCCAGACTCAGCTGTGATGTTTTTCTGGTCTGAAAGAAGAAACAACACAGCAGAGAGGTTAAAGGTCAAAGTTTAAACTGTTGACTGGTACAGCAGCCAATCAGAAAGATGATCAGAGACCACTGTGCTCTGGTTGATGATGGTTGACCCTCAAACCTGAGCCACAGTTCCCTCACTGCTCTTTTCAAGCAGCAGACTCACTCTGTGTTTACTAATTAGAGCCAAAAATAATTCACTTTAATCACATTTATAAGAGTGTAGGCAGAGAGTTGCTTACCATAACTACAGGGAGTGCAGAATTATTAGGCAAATGAGTATTTTGTCCACATCATCCTCTTCATGCATGTTGTCTTACTCCAAGCTGTATAGGCTCGAAAGCCTACTACCAATTAAGCATATTAGGTGATGTGCATCTCTGTAATAAGAAGGGGTGTGGTCTAATGACATCAACACCCTATATCAGGTGTGCATAATTATTAGGCAACGTCCTTTCCTTTGGCAAAATGGGTCAAAAGAAGGACTTGACAGGCTCAGAAAAGTCAAAAATAGTGAGATATCTTGCAGAGGGATGCAGCAGTCTCAAAATTGCAAAGCTTCTGAAGCGTGATCATCGAACAATCAAGCGTTTCATTCAAAATAGTCAACAGGGTCGCAAGAAGCGTGTGGAAAAACCAAGGCGCCAAATAACTGCCCATGAACTGAGAAAAGTCAAGCGTGCAGCTGCCAAGATGCCACTTGCCACCAGTTTGGCCATATTTCAGAGCTGCAACATCACTGGAGTGCCCAAAAGCACAAGGTGTGCAATACTCAGAGACATGGCCAAGGTAAGAAAGGCTGAAAGACGACCACCACTGAACAAGACACACAAGCTGAAACGTCAAGACTGGGCCAAGAAATATCTCAAGACTGGTTTTTCTAAGGTTTTATGGACTGATGAAATGAGAGTGAGTCTTGATGGGCCAGATGGATGGGCCCGTGGCTGGATTGGTAAAGGCAGAGAGCTCCAGTCCGACTCAGACGCCAGCAAGGTGGAGGTGGAGTACTGGTTTGGGCTGGTATCATCAAAGATGAGCTTGTGGGGCCTTTTCGGGTTGAGGATGGAGTCAAGCTCAACTCCCAGTCCTACTGCCAGTTTCTGGAAGACACCTTCTTCAAGCAGTGGTACAGGAAGAAGTCTGCATCCTTCAAGAAAAACATGATTTTCATGCAGGACAATGCTCCATCACATGCGTCCAAGTACTCCACAGCGTGGCTGGCAAGAAAGGGTATAAAAGAAGAAAAACTAATGACATGGCCTCCTTGTTCACCTGATCTGAACCCCATTGAGAACCTGTGGTCCATCATCAAATGTGAGATTTAAAGGAGGGAAAACAGTACACCTCTCTGAACAGTGTCTGGGAGGCTGTGGTTGCTGCTGCACGCAATGTTGATGGTGAACAGATCAAAACACTGACAGAATCCATGGATGGCAGGCTTTTGAGTGTCCTTGCAAAGAAAGGTGGCTACATTGGTCGCTGGTTTGTTTTTGTTTTGTTTTTGAATGTCAGAAATGTATATTTGTGAATGTGGAGATGTTATATTGGTTTCACTGGTAAAAATAAATAATTGAAATGGGTATATATTTGTTTTTTGATAAGTTGTCTAATAATTATGCACAGTAATAGTCACCTGCACACACAGATATCCCCCTAAAATAGCTAAAACTAAAAACAAACTAAAAACTACTTCCAAAAACATTCAGCTTTGATATTAATGAGTTTTTTGGGTTCATTGAGAACATGGTTGTTGTTCAATAATAAAATTATTCCTCAAAAATACAACTTGCCTAATAATTCTGCACTCGCTGTATACAAACTGATTAATTACATTTAAGACACGTCCTTAATGCTAATATGTGTCCACTATTTTCACCTGAGAGGAATTTTATCCACATTAGAGCTGCAAACTTCTGGGAATAACAAATTTATATCTATATATCTATATCTAATCTATATCAACAACTAGTGTTCACAGTCTGCTGGAGCTGGGAGTGTGTGGAAAATGATAAATGTACTTACAGTCATTATAAAATGCTGTCATAAACAATAACAACTTAAACAGCACACATTAATACTGTGTTGGCAGCACTTGTCCCTCGTTCAGGTTACACACAGAAGAAATCAGGATCAGCGAAGATCAAAGATCAGAGCTCTGATGAAAGCGTTCACCACACTGAGCATCATCTTCGTCATCTTTACCAGGAGATGAGCTCACAGCTACAGGACGGCAAACACTGATCACTTTAAATGGTTGACTCGTTATCTGATTACTATGAAGGTGGACAGCCTCTGAATTATTATACAAACCTGTCTCTTATTTCTATCATCATCAAGATTATTGGTACTATTTTTGTTACCTTTTGGTCATTCTTTACAATTTTCACATAATATGTGTGTGAGTAACTATGGGAAAAGTCTGCTGTGTCATCATCCCATGAAACATCACTGCTCAGCAACAACTATTCAGTACTTCCCTCTGTCCCTCCTATCAGCAGACCAAATGTGCTGCTGATACATGTGAACGTGGTGTGAATGAGCTTTATAATTATTTTGAATGTAATAATTTAAATTGTATATATATATATAAAGTGACAATGAAAGCAATTCAGTTCCCAGCAGTAGACACAGTGATACCTGCTGGTCTCACCTGTATATGCAGCCGGTGAAAAGCAGACGAGCAGAATCCAGCAGAATATCACAGATTTGCAAGTATCCATCTCAGGTTGTCCTGCAGATCCCAAATTCATGAGTGTTACATAGTTTAAAAGAGAAGCTGAGTCAACTGAAAATACACAAGATGTTTGTTTTACCAAAGCTTCTGATATGATCCACAAACATAAACTAAGATTTACAAATGTGTACGTCCAACAGTGAATAGTGATTATTTACCCTCCAAAATGTTTATGTTCAGCAAATGTGTGAAGGAATTACCTGATATGACAGGATATCACATGTTAGATGAGAGCACAAAGTGCTAACAGTAGCAGAAATGTGGGCATCTCTGTGTCTCAGGTGATTTCATCACACATTTAAGGTTCTGCACATCAGTTAAAAATAGAGTCACATATTTTTAGACATCTGTTCTCACAGGAAGCAAGAAAATTATCAGACTTGTGAAACTGAAAGTAAATTGTGTGTAAATTACGTAGACATTAGTAAAATGGTTTTTGCTTGTGGTCAAATTGATTTGAATTTTGAAACACTGCATAGATTGAAACATATATTTATGAGTCAGAAGTTACACATCTGAGGTAAAGTCTGTAGTGAGTTCAGCACACCCAGAGTATCTTACCCCAACACTGTTGTTCAGAATAAGCAGTCACACAAAGCTCAGTTTGTTAAGTTTAACCAGGGTTTACTGAGTAAGTAAAGTTAAAATATATGTTGTGTATTTTATATAAAATCAGCAGCGTGAGAGAAAAAGCTAAACTACAGTATTGTTGATCTCTAATCTGATTAAGTTACCGTGGTGATTTACCCCAGCAGTACAGAGACCCTGAAGTTACCTGGATCAGATGAAATCCTGGTTGGTAGCACAGCCTCAGGACTCACTGCTCCTCCTGCTGGATGGTGATCAGGTGGAGATTGTAAAAAGACGTATTATAACATGTCAATTAGTGCTGTAATCAGACTGCCTTTGCAAAGTGAGAACTATGGATCAGATTCTTACAATGGAATAATTTAATGCATGTTGTTCTTTTGTTTGTTTCTTTAAATGGGAAATAATCTGGTTAGCACATAGTTGTTAGCACACAGACACAAATGGCTTCTTAACACACACACTACTATCACCATTTATGTCGTCATTCAGATTGAAAGTGTGCACACGTGTAATGAAAACAAAATCCATTAAATCATTTTGTCATCTCCAATCTTTTCCTTGTGCAGTAATACAAGGAACGATTTGCTGTCAGCTCATTTTAATCTGATGTGTTTGAAAGTTTAGTGATGACATCCTGTCTGATGGCACTTTGTTTACAGGCAGCGTTTTAATCACTATTTTAAAGACACTGTGTATGAATGTAACAGCTCAGTGCTGTCTGACAGCATTAGCATTGTTAGTTACCTTAAACAGGCTGAATCCACCGCTGCACTGTGAGGATAAAGACTCTGTGTCGCTCTACTGTCACTTCTTATTCTTCATATGTCACAGCTGGAGATTTTACAAGTGTGAATAACACGCCACGTGCAGGAACAACAGCCTGTACTCTGCAGCGCAACAAGACACTAGAGCGTAAGTAACTCTAGTGACGCGCTCTCTCTCCAACCAATCAGAGAGCTGCATAGCTCACATTCCTCCGTCCGTTGTTTCTACTGGAACGTCCAATGACTCAGCAGAACCAATAAAAGGAAAGTAAACTGCAAAGACAAAAGAAGTAAGTAAATTTTAATTGCAAACATAAAATATGATCCCTAATTTGATTTTGAATCACTTTACTTATTTTTAAAACTAAATAAAACATTTCGAAAATCCTGAAAAAAATCTGAATTTTACTTTTTTGAATGGAGTTTTTATTGAGTTATTGTTTTCACCCCCCCCCCTCCCACGCCACAGGAAACAGCAGGCCACCGGACATGTACAGACATGCCTGAGCCTCCGTTGTATTGGTAATAATCAGGTACCAATATAAGTTGGTATTGATGTTTATAACGTCTGAGGTTTAGGTGAGGATACATTCAATTCAATCATATGTTTTATATATCGACAATTTCTAGTACCAGCTGACCCCAGATCAAACACATAAGAATAATGCAAAACATGTAAAAATATGAGGCTTTTCATTTGAAAGCAGTGCTCCACATTTAAACTTTTTTCGATGTGAGTTGTTTCAAACTGTAGACACAGATCTGTCTGTTTAAATGCTGAATAAGAAGAAACTGTGTGGCAAACCTGGCTAAAGAAGGATCCACTATCAAATATGCAATCATTTTTCACATAGTTTTCAGCTGCCAATCAGAGGCAACAAATCACTCAAACATGTTTAAATATCAAACTAAACAGAGAAAATTCACTCACTCAAACAATCATCAGGGTGGAGTCCACAGCTGTGCTGCAGCTGCAGTGCTCACACCTCAACATAGTCCTTGTTCTCAGCCAGGCTCCTTCTTCCTGCCTTCCTCAGCTCCTCTTCCTGGCTCTGCTCTGCTCTTCCTGAATGAAAGTGAGAGGACAGACTGCAGGTTTCTCATCTTTGCTCAGAAATCCAGGAAACACAGCAAACGGGCTTTAACTGTGAGATTTACACAATCCATACAGTTCTTTAAACTCTGGCGACCTTTACAGTGAACGATGGTTTGTTTTTGTTTGTTTGTTTTTTCACCACAGTCCTCTCAAATTTAAACTTTAAGCTTAATTCCTTGAGTCAGTAAAGTCGGTCAGTAAAAGTCAGTAAAAATCCATAAATAAAAAAGGGTTAAACAAAATTCAGCTACTAAATAAAGTTGAAGAAAATCTTATTACAAATCTGTAATAAATTAAATTAAATTAAAATTAAATTAAATCTGTGAGTACTGTAAAAATAAACTTCTATAATTAATGTGATTTATTTTTGTGTTGTTGATACTTGTGAGGTTATGTCAGTGACAGGACTGCACTGTCTGCACCGATGTCCTCTGTGTGTGTTTCAGACAGGGGAGACGTCACTTATGGATGACATCATCATCGAACACAAGATAACAGTCAAAGACTACAGAGGTACAGCTGTTGATCTTTTAGTACAAAGATGAAAAATCTGTTAATCAGAATTGAACTTTTCCTTTACTATGAACAGGAAGTGAGAAAGGAAAAGAAGTTAAAACAAACAAACTCAAGTTCAAAGTGAGAGAGTAGGAAAAAAAAGTGCGCACACATCCTCATTCTAGTAAAATGTGAGCTTATCCACAGCCGGGTCAGTGGGGCAGCAGCCTAAAAACAGACCAGACCTCCCTCTCCCAGGCCGCCTCCTCCAGCCTTTCCAAGGGAACAGGAGTTTCCAGCCAGCTGAGACATATAATCTCTTCAGTGTTTCCTGGTTCTGCTCTGGGGACTCCTCTTCTTTCTTCATCAGGGTTCAGAGTGAGTGCAGCAGTATTTAGATTTCACTCCGAGCCAAGTTGTGGTTAAAACGTATCAGAAACAACGCTGCTCGTCTCTGCAGATGCTGTGTGATCTGATACTTGTCATGTACTGCTCATGCAGCAGCAGAAAATGTGTCCAAAGTTCAACATTTATGTGACCCAAAACAGAAAGTTGTGTTATAACTGTGATGCGTTCACTGACATGTCCTTATTCTTTCACTTTGCTGTATATAAAGAGAACAGAGAGGCTCTGCTCAGCCCAGCAGTCGTCCACCAGTCCAACAACTGGAATCCAGCTGCTGCTCTCTAACTGGTTCTCACATTTATATTTAAATTCTATATATTTATATTCTGTTTGTTCTCCTCACAAAGGAGATGAACATGAAATGAAATCTCATACAACCACTGAGGGCCAGAAAGTTCAAATGGAGAGATATTCTTCTTTCTTTAATAAAGAAGCAGAAGAAGAAGATGGTGCCATAAAAAATTAATTTATCTTTCATACTTAATAGAAAATTCTTCACCAGGCCTTTCAGAATAAAAACGTGAACAATGGTAAATGATGGTGTGTTTTTGTTTTTCACAACAATCCTCTCAAATTCAAAGTCTAAGCTTAATTCCTTGAGTCAGGCAGAAGCCATGTTTGTACAGTCTTTGGCTTTTCTGCTAGTGTAGAGAAATTAAACTAGTGTTTGACAGAAAGATTCAGGAAATCATTGTTGAAAATCCATGAATAAAAAAGGGTTAAACAAAATTCAGCTACTAGATAAAGTTGAAGAAAATCTTATTACAAATCTGTAATAAATTATTTGTAGACATTTTGGTGTTTGCAGCAACATGTTTGCTCTGTGACTGTTCTCTTTGAGTACTATAAAAATAAACTTCTATAATTAAGTTGATTCTGTTCATCTGGACGTGGTGTTTTCAGTGGGAGAAACGTTTTGTCACTCATCCAAGTGACTTCTTCAGTCTCAGCTGACTGCAGGTTTCCCCAAATCTTATAAACAGTACATAAACAGTACATTTGCATAATGACTGAAACTAGAATCACTGAAGGAACAATGGGCAGGGAGGTCTTTTTCTTCATCATAATTGTGCAAATTCTCATGACCATTGATCAGTCATTGTGCGTGTGTGTCAAATCACTACCGATTGGCATGCAGACATGAGGAAGTGGATCCAGTGAAGTTGAGAACCTTTTTATATCCCTGACATTCTGCTCCGAAAAGGAAGAAGATGACTCACATAAACCAGAATCTGTTGAAAATTTAACTTTTTAGAGAATTCAATCAGAAACAGGATCATATGGATAAGTTCAGAGTTACAACACAGATCACAGAGGAGTTTTGCAGAAGCATGATCCTGTTGCTTCTGCAGAAGGGAGAACCGGGTGCTGGTGGTGTAGTGGGGGATATTTTAATGGCACACTTTGGACCCCATACTGAGGATTGTTTAAACACCACAGCCTGCTTGAAGTATTCTAACTGACTGTGTGCATCACTTTATAACCACAGTGTCGTCTGGAGGCTGATTCCTGCAGGATAAAGCGCCATGTAACTAATGTAACTTCTTGAACATGACAACAAGTTCACTGAAATACTCCAATGACCTCCACAGTCACCAGATCTCAGTCCAACAGGTGGTTTTAACAAGAGATTCACATCATTGAAAATTCTGCAGCAGCTGTGTGATGCAGTCATTTTAATATGGACCAGAATCTGTGAGGAATGTTTCCAGTAGCTTGTTGAATCAGTGCCATGAAGAATGAAAACGGCTCAGAAGCCAAAAAGGGGCCCAACATGGGACTAGCCAGGTATACCTAATAAAGTGGCCGCCGAATATATGCACTGTGTGAAAATGGGAAGATCAGTCACTTCATGATAGCAACCAGCAGATGGCAGCAGTGGAGCATTAGTTTTCCCAATGCATGACAGTTTTCATGTGACCTTTGACCTTTAATGTTACAGTAGAACAAACAGACTGTAAGTTTCCTTCTGAGACCCGAGCTTCTGGTAAGGATGTACTTTACATATCTGGAAGCTGGAAGTATGTCTCAGGTGCTAAAATGCATCTGGAGGACAGCTGATAGAGGATGCAGAGGTTAAACAGCTGTGGCCACAGCTGGAATATAGAAACCGCAGAGGACTCCTTTAACAGCTCGCCCTCTTTATTCAGTTTATTTCAGTTCTTTAAGATGATCAAACCTTCTGCCCTTCACTGTTTCTGTGTGTGATTTCTTAAAAAGATTTGATGTCTGTCACATTATCACCATTTTGAAAAGCAGCCTTGCATGATGGTGCGCCAACACCTGGAAAGCAGACAGATGTGTAACTACAGATCTTCCTTATTGAACTTTTGCATAAGGTTGATTTGATTTTCAATCTGCAGGAGAATTTGAAACCTTATTTTTTGCATAAAGTCAGCAAACTTTTTAAATGTTTTTATTATAAGATGATGCACAATGATTTTATGTCCCATGACCTTTGACATAAAAGTTATCTAGATGGTTTCTGAGTGCTTCTATTTGTTTGTCGTGCACATTTACTGTTAACATTCATGCTTTGTAGGAGGGTTTATATAAAATTGAAAGCATGTGACAGCGTGCTTTATGAGCATAGTTTGGACACAGGAGGACATTTTTGACCTCAAGAGTTGCAGACTTGGTTTAGTCTGATGTTTTATTATAAGAGGACATCATGGAGCATGTGAGGAATGATTAGAGAAGTGAAATCATGGACTGGTGTGACACTAAAACAAGCATCTCACAAATTTGAACCAGGACACCCTGATGAGAAGTGGCTACTGGACAAGAAGACATTGGTGTGCAAGAGATGAAAACAGGGTGTTGTTGGAACGCTACTACACAAGTAACCCCAGCAGAAGGAGGTACATGGACAGGAAGAGGGACCTATGGAGTCTTCGATACCCAACATCCACATGGATGGTGAAACAACCAGTAGCTCAGTGTTCCAACATTCGACAGAAGGAACTGCTCTCACAGCTAGAGATTGATGAGGTACAACACAAATGCTACGGCAAGGGGGAGCCAGGACGCCAGGTCAGGGGGGAGATATCATCACCCCCACCCGAGATTGGGTACAAAGCCCCAAGTGCGATAGGAGAAGGATTGTTGAGTGCGAGAGGAACTGAGCTTGAAACCTGGATCCAGTGTAGCTGGTTACCAAATCTACATGAAGTACCCTCAGAAGATCTACTAGATGATGTGAATGCAGCACGGACGTTACCTACCACCACCAATAAACACAGCTGAGGTTTTTACAGTAAAAAATAACTTTTCCCCAGTAGGTTTTTATGTTTTGTTTTGTTTTTTTAGATCAGTTGTGTTAATAAAGAATGTTAATAAAAAATAGTTTGCTAAAAAAATAAAGATAACAAAGAAGGTAAAGCACAGTTTGAAAGCTGTAAAAGTGAGAAATGTCAGACCAGTGGGAACCACGTACAGTCTATAACAACAGAAGCAGATCAGGTTAGTATTGTGTAACAGAGTGTGAAACTTAAGTTAGACTAGTGTTTGTAAATGAACCGTCTCATGTCGTGTAGCTTTCTGTATTGTATGTTTATTTATCATATAAGCTAAACAGTTCACCTTTTTTATTTAAGTGAAATGTTTAATTATGAGTGTTAAAGAAAACAAGTTTTTTTTTATATAAAGTAGGCAGCAAGTATATTTCCTGTATTTTAACCATGTATATGATACATATGCAGATGTTACATTCTGTAATATGTGTAAAGAAATGACTTTGATTTTGCTACCCTGAGAAGATTTCTCTAGATCAGCCGTTGCCTCGACTCCTCCCTCTGCTGGTGACAGCTGAGTTATGAACAGAAAAATCTTGTCTTCACAACTTAATTGCACCAAACTGTTTGTGTGTGAGTACATCTAAAAACTAACATCTGCTTTGCCACATGACAGCAGAGGTTTGGTGACAGGAGACCTGTATCCTCTTTGTGAGCAGCCAACAGCACTCAGCTGTCGTATGAAATTAATAAGATTTTGATATCAAACTCACCTGCACAGGTAAACCCCACGAAGGACAAAGACTCAAAAGTCCAAGGTTCCCTAGAGTGAAAAAGAAAACAGCACAGGTCATACAGATGTCAGAGTGCGCCTTGAGAGATGTTGCTTTGGCACAGATCCAGTTTCTGCCATAGGTGGTGCAGGTTGTTGCTGTCCTGTCAGAGCAAGAAGGTTCTAGGTTCAAATCCTGCTGGGCTTCTTTTTTTCTGTGTGGAGTTTGCACTCAGCTACTCTGGAGTGGAAGATTCTAGGTTGGTCGTGTATGTGAGGGAGATGAAGTGCCCAGAATAAGCTGCTTTATAAATATGTGGTTAATTAAAAGCACTTTGAGGGGTTTGTAGCACAGTATGAATGTAAGTACATGACCTGCCTATTGATGCCTGTAGTTTGTGCTCACAGGTACAATGTAACAAAATCTACATCCCACCTTATACTAATAGCACCACACTGATACATTGTAGACACAGCATAAAACATGGAGCCTGCATTCTCTCTGAAGGCCACCAGATGGCGATAGTTGGGAAAAAAACTCACTTTAAAAGCAGAAGCAAAGATGATTTCACACAAACTCACTTTTGACTGATTCCAGCTCAGATTATTCAGTTTCATTTCAGATTTACTCATGAAGCAACAGGAAACAACATTCAGGTTAAGAAACTTTATTTACAGAACAAAAACAGACTGTACAGGTGAGAAAGGGCCTTGATGCATGTTCAATCATCCAGGTAAGTAAATCTCCAAAAGTTGACTCTGTTCACCTGGACGTGGTGTTTTCAGTGGGAGAAACGTTTCGTCACTCATCCAAGTGACTGCAGGTTTCCCCAACCTTATAAACAGGACATTTACAAGCTACGTCCAGACGAACAGAACCAACGTTTTGGAATACAGGTTAGAAAATATTTTTTATAAAAGAGAATTCATGTATACAAAAACCCACTCATTTTTTATCAATAATAACATAAAACAATAAAATCTGTACCAGGAATAATTTTAAAAGTGTATAAATAAACAGAAATAAATAAAAGCTCCGTGTAATTTAATATATACAAATATATATCATAGATGTCTATTTAAACTACAGAAACAGTCTGAGGCTTCAGCTCAGCAGGAGCAGAGGTCACGAGCTAACAGCTACACATACAGTAGAAACAGGACACGTCTGAAATTCAAGCAAACTAAAGAAAAAGAAGGAAATGTACGACATTAGTTCAATCTTCTTTTGGAATGAATCCATCTTTAAAACTGTTCAACACAATGTGATGAAATCGTTCACAAAGATGCTGAACAACAAATCCAGGATGTCCTCGTCTGTCTCTGCTCTGAGAAGCTGGAACAGCAGCAGGAGACTCAGATCAGCTGGAAGCCCTCTGAGAGAGTTCAAGGAGGCGAATCCTGAATCCTGACTCTGTTTCTCTGTTGGACTGTTTGTCGATGTTTGCACCAAACAAAAATAACATTTAAAAACTTGTGAAAATCTTATTTTCACATTTCAAACAGGCTGCTGTTCAGCTGGAGGCTGGTATGAACCCTGACTCTGTGGTTTAAGTTTCCTGTAGATTAAAACACCACCAACAACAACAACAGCAGCAACAATAACGCCAACAGGAAGACCAACTTTCAGTCCAATAGATCCATCCTCCTTCCCTCCTGCTTCCTTCTCTTCTGCCTCCTTCCCTCCATCCTCTGTGTCTCCTCCTGTCTGACCTGCAGGTGAGAAACAGGTGTGAGGTGTCAGCTGTCAGGTAGGTGATGAGTGAAGAACAGAACAGAATCCATTTCCTCTTCAAACTGCTGTCAGACATTATCTACTGCACTCTGATCACATCACTCAGACCAGCTGCTTTCTACAAAGTCTCATCAACAACATCTTTAGAAACAAACATCAACAACCAGGAAGCAGCTTCACCTCTGATCACACACACACTCAGCTCTACTCACTCACCTGGAGGATCAACAACACTCAGGTTTATGGTGGTGATGAGGCTCATAGGTTCCCCTGATTTCTGGGCAACATGACACTTGTATGTTCCAGCATCTGCAGTTGTGACATCCTTCAGAATCAGAGACACGTCTCCATCCTTCTTATGTCTTCCCTGCAGATCCACCCGGTTCTTAAAAGATGAATCCTGATAATCTGGAATAACGTGCCCATCCTGGTACAAAAAGACATATCCCTCCTTCTGGTCAACTCTGCTCCACTTTACAGCTAAGATGTTGTTGTCGTTTGAAGCTCGACATGTCAGAATGGTCTTCTGTTTGGACACAGCTATGATGTTTTCCTGGACTGAAAGAGGAAACGACACAGATTAGAGAGGTTAAAGGTTTAAATGATGAATCAAAATTGTACATTTTTGAAGCCATCAGTGAAACACGATGGAGGCTCTGTTAGTTTTTGGAGTTGCGTGTCAGTCAGTGTTGTTGATCTTGTCTGAATGGATGAAATTATGAACACAGAGAAGATCAGATTTTGATCCACCATGAAAGAATCTGATCGGTAACATCATCATTTTTCAGGCAATGATCCTGATCTTAATAGAAAAACACACGAGGGGAGGCCGGTCCGTGACTGATACCCACACGGCTTCAGCATTAATGATCATTTCCATGTAAATGTGAAGCGATTCAGACAGTTTCCTCCTGCTCACTGGGACAGGAAGTACAACCCTTTTTAAGACTAGCAGGAAAACCTCGGGCTCGTTTGTGACAGCGTTGCGTTTACTCGCTCCTTCTTCTGACGGATTTTCTAGTTTATAAAGTTTCGTTTTACCTCAGCCCTTAAAGAGATGGTAGAAACAACTTCCGAGCGAAAACTCTGCATTGTTAGAAGGTTTAACGAGGATATCCAGACGACTTAGAAGAAGTAGGACCGGGAGAGGACCAGGCCTCTTCTCTGCTTTAGAAGCTTCCAGAAAACCCCGCCCCCTTCTCTGACGTCAACCCCCCCGTGCGGGACTCTTCAGAGTAAGTACAACACTGAGCGAACATCAGCACAGATGTGGAGTTTGTTTCACACATTTGTGTCCTGCTCACAGTGACAGCGGGCTGCTGTTAGTCCAGTAGGAAATGAGTCCGCTGCATTTAACACATTCAGTCAGTGAAGCAGCGAGCGCCCCGGGAGCAGTGTGTACAGACGGTACCTTACTCAGGGATACCTCACGGTCGGTGAAGCCCCGACCTTCCGATCATAACACAAGCACCCTGATCCATCTCTGCCACCACAGTGTGTTGTCAGTGTTACAGTTACAGTGGATCGCAGTGTGTTATGAGTGTGTAGTTACAGTGTGAAAAACAAAAAATCAGTTGAACTCACTTGAACAGACAGCCGAGAGAAGGCAGGTGAAAATCACAGAGCAGCAGGCTGATGTCAGGTCCATTACTTGTACTTCTGTGGGTGCTGAGATCAGAGTGTTTTTAAAGTTCGCGGGAAAAGTTTCTGAAAATTTGACTGGAAAATTGTTGCCAAAGCCGGAACTGATCTACAGTCAGCGACCTGCTGTTAAAATCCTTAAAACCCTTCATATAAATGAACTTTGGCGGGGACCGCCCAGCCCTTCAGCCTATCAGTTGCTAATACGTAATTTTCGGAATGTGCCAGATATCATCGCGGGAATTTAAAAGAGATTTGTTTAAATAGGTCTATATCTCTCATGAACGATATCCACTTATTTTGAGCAAGAAAGAATATTTCTGTCACTAGAATAGAACTGCAATCAGTTATATTTGATATATCAAATATATATATATATATATATATATATATATATATATATATATATATATATATATATGGGTAAAAGTGTCATTAATATTAAAATGTCCTTTTAAAATGAGATGTGGCCAAGAAGTTTGAAGAAATATAACATCACAGTTGTATGAGGATATTTAAGTCACCACAAAGGACTGAATTAATTACATTGTGGTACAATTACACAGTGTCATCAAGATACTTCAACAGCAGCTCATTTCTTTATTTTATTTATAACTCATTCATAAATGCTGTTCACTACAGTCTGTTTAACTATATAAACATATTAGAGAAAAACACAGAAACATCAGAAATTTATTTTTGGTCCAACACACACATTTCTGGATTTCTGATGAACCCTTTCAGTCTAAATGTTCATTCTAATATAGATCCTCAGTTTGAATCAGTGAAGTAGAACATGAGCAGAGGAAAACAAAGATGTTTTATATGTACAGTCAGGGTTAAAGTGGATTCAGCAGGTGAGGAACATTCAAAGTGATTGTAGTGGCTCAGCACAGGAAAATAATCAGAGTTGTTTCTAACGTGAGCTTCAGGTTTTCAGTGTCCAGGCTGTGATCAGCTGACCTGCTGCTCTTTGTGGATGTACACAACTGAATTCAACCAGATGTGAGCAGATGTTTCACGAGCTATCCTGCCATAGTGTCTTCACAACATGTTGCTTATAGTGTGTTTATACCAGACAGCAAACAGGTGGAGTAAAAGTAGAATTCAGTGAATGAATCCAAGCATCATGTAAATGAATCTCAGCTACAACATTGACCCTGAGCTCCACAGGACTGATGTGTGAAGCTCATTTCTCACCACAGTGCTGATTGTAGTGTGTGTGTAACGTTAGAAAAAGTCTTGGTTTTGGACCTTGTAGTAAAATGTGAGCTGCTGAAAACTGCTGCCAGTTTCTAAGAAAGATGTTTGTGATGCTACGACTCTTCTTTATATCACACGTGTGGCAGCACTGCTAACAGCTGTTCTACCTGCAAAAACCTGCACTGGTTTATTTATCTTTGTGTGTCTCATGTGCAGAGAGCGATCAGCTGCAGTCTGCTCAGCAGTGAGAAAAGAAGACGTCAGTGATGGACGAATCATCGTCAAAGAGAAGAAAAACAAAGACGAGAGGTTCAGCTGCTCTTCTTTTACTACAAACATCATAAATCCCTGAACATAACCCCCCCTGTGCATAGGTGGCTTTAGACAGGGGCCAGTAGAGAACGATGTAGAGAGAGAGGATGGAGATGATGAGGAGCTGAGGAGCAGGATGACAGAGAGACAGAGGAGTTAGTTAGAGAGGATGCAGAGAGGGACAGTCCTGAGAGTGAGAAGGAAGACGAGCTGTGAGGGAGAGGAAGAGGGACAACCAGCGGTTTGTGATGTTGAACAGACCTGTGTGACTGCGAGTGTCGTGTCATTACAATTCATACAGTCATTGTAACTGACAGTAATGAACAATAATGACAGAATAAAGTAATAAGTTAACACTGATCAGTTATTGTCCTCAGTTACAGCCTCATGTTTGCTCTGCATTCATCTCTTATCAGACGTACAAAGATGATCCACCAGTGCTGCCCAGTTTGAGGACATTTCCAGTCACATTAATGGGGGACAGGAGACGCAGCTTCCATCAAAGCTGGTATGAAAGTCATCGTTGGATTCTCTGTAATTATGGACTCTGCCTGTTTCAGGCCACCAAATATGTCAGACGTGGATTTTAAACATTGTGCACATGCACAGTATGTGAAACCTTTACTTTGAAATTCATTTGGATATTTATTTTTGATTTTATGTTAGTGCCTAAAATATTTTCAATTAATATATAAAACAATGAAATATTGCTCTCCTTGTTTTGTTCGGTAACCCTGGGTGTGGGAGGTGGAATACTATACAGCAATACTGAGACTGAAGTAAAGGTATGAGGAAGAGCAGTATGTGAAACCTTTACTTTGAAATTCTTTTGGATCTTTATATAAATGAGTGAAAATAAATTCACTTAATATATTAAACATTTAAACATTAGCCTGCGGTTAGTTTGGTCTGGATCTGCCACTGCCCCGTGATAATCGTGGAATACTGAGACTGAAGTAAAAGTATAAGGAAGAGGGGAAAAACATTAACATTTCTCTTTTTATATAAACTGTGTGAGGATGGAGGGATTTTCCTCATCCTCACTCTCCAGGAAGTGTCAGCAGACAGTCAGATTCATGATTTCATGAGTTTAATCTTGTGGCTAAAACGTGTCAAACACAAAGCTTCACGTCTCTGTGGATGTTGTGATCTGAAACTTTGTCATTTACTACAAATGCATCAGCAGAAAATTGCAGTTACTTCATCCACAATAAAGACATCACACAGGTTAACTTCAGCCACAAACTAAAAGCAGGAGGAACAATTTCACTTTCACAACTGTCTTTATGTAAAATGTGTTTCAGATCTCCTAAACAGACTGTGAACATTACAAAACTGACAGTAAATGCATCACAGAGGCATCTGTTTACATTAAAGTGCCCCCTGGTTGTGGTCATTTGAATAAAGTCTGAATTTTAATGAGAAGCTGATTAAAAAACATAGAAACTGAGTCTGAGTCGGAGCACCATGTTTTCACTGACACTGAATACAACAAAATATATGACCACAGATTTGTGTTTACAGTTTTTAAAATGTAATTATAGTAATATACACTGACTGGCCAGTTTATTAAGTACAGCTTCCTCGTACTGATTTTCGGCCTCCAGAACTGTTTTAATGCTTCACAGCAGAGATTCAACAAGGTGCTGCAAACATTCCTCTGAGACTTTGGTTCATGTAGATGTGAGAGCATCACACAGCTGCTGCAGATTTATCAGCTGCACAGACATGATGTGAATCTCTCGTTCCAACACATTTGTTTGAGATGTGGAGACTGGAGGCGACCTGAGTACAGTGAACTCATCGTCATGGTCAAGAAACCAGCTGGAGATGATTTGAGTTTTGTGACATGGAGTGCAATCAGAGGATGGTTACAGATGAACGCAGTCAGCAGCAACACGCTGTGGTGTTTAATCGATGCTCTGATACGAGGCAGGATGGATCCATGTGACCGTCACAGCACAAATCAGAACTCATCAGACCTGGAAATGTTTCTCCAGTCTGCTGTTGTCAGACTTTGGTGAGCCTGTGTGAATCACAGCCTCAGTTTCCTGTTCTCAGCAGAACCAGACTTGTCCTGATGGGAACACAGAACCAGTTCTAGTTTGGTCACCAGCACTGCATCCATGGAAAAAGGGAACTGGTCCCAAATCTACATGATGTTAACTCAGGAGAATTAACATCCTGTAGATCTGGGAGCCGTTTAGAGCAAAACATGCATGAAAGTATGTTTTTGTCACATTAGTCGAAAAGAAAACATCCAAATCAGTTTTATGTGATGTGTGAAACATCTGGATGAGGTTTCAGTGTTTACGTGTTTGCACATCAGTGCACTTGGTAAATCCTTTGTTCTTTCTCTCTGTAGTCATAAAGGACCAGGTTAACAAATTAAAACATAAACGTGTTTTACAGCATTTATAAAAGCTGTTGTGTTTATAAACTCTGTCACAATTTATGGGATTCATTATGTATTCTTAATATTTATTGGTAAAAAAAAAATATTCGTAGTAACATTGTGAAAAACTGCAACAAAAAAACAAGACATGGATTATTTTGATCCCGAGCTCAGATTTATTAAGGAAGCACCAGGAAACAACAACAATCATATCAACAGACACTTTATTTACAGTAAAAACATTAGAACCACAATCTCCTAAAAACTGCATGAACTGTATGTAAGAAGCTCCTGAGTTCAATTCCACCATTCAATTCAATTCAATTTTATTTATATAGCGCCAAATCACAACATAAGTCGCCTCAAGGCGCTTCATAGATACAGAGAAAAACCCAACAATCATATGACCCCTTATGAGCAAGCACTTTGGCAACAGTGGGAAGGAATACCAGAGGGTCATAGAGGGTTTGGAGGCCAAGAAGGTGTTGTCCATGATGGATGTTAGCTTAGACAACATCCTCTCCTCCCCAACCTGCTTGATGGACTTCAGTGGAAGCTACTCCACCCGGGCCCATGGCTTTCCTGGTTTTCATCTTCATCAGCTGACTTCGCCCCTGGTAAGTTGTGATGGAGAGGCTGCAGTGTAGGCTGTGGGTAGGTGTCTCCTGATGAATGGCACAGGGGGAGGAGGCAGTAGAGTCGTTGAAAGAAAAAGGATCAGTTGAGGTGCTGGAGGCTGGTATGAACCCTGCTTCTGTTGTTTATGTTTCTGTAGATTCAAACACCATCTCCACAAACAACAACAATACCTCCTTCAACACCACTGCTGACACCATCAACACCACCAAATCGAAAAAATCCTCCAACGGCATCATCACCAACTTCACCAACACGCACGGGACAAACGCCATCGCCAAAAACTGCCACAACAACTCCAGATCCACCTGGTTCTCAAAAGATGGATGCTGCTCTTGTGGAAAAAAGTGTCCATTGCAGTACTTAGGGGCACATTTATGTAGGTCAGCTCTGGGCCACTCTTCAATTATTATGATGTTGTTGTTTGGAGCTCGAAATGGCTGGGTGACGTTCTTCTGTCCTGACTGAGCCGTGATGGTTTCCTGGTCTAAAAGATGAAACAACAGAGAAGAGAGGAAGCGGTCACTTCTACAGCAGCCAATCAGGGTGAGGAACAGAGACAACTGCTCTCTCCTTTATGCTGGTTGAATCACATAAACATGACCATAGACCTGTTAAAATCTGCTAAGGAACCACAGAATTCAGACGAACAACAAAGCAATAAAGCAACAAAACAAAACAACTTGTGTTTAGCTCCCAGTGTCAGAAATAGAACAAAAACACAATCTGAAAAGATTTATTAAAAAAGGGAAAATAATTTTTTGCAAACGGCTTTGAACAGCTGCTTATTTGTTGTTTTGGTTCTTATGCTCAGAAACATGTGATGTTTGTCAGGTTATTAAGTTGTGACCACATGATTAAATAATGATAATAAGTTTATGTCTGTGTAGGTTTTCAGACATCCTACCTTAGAATATAAAGCGCCTCGTGGCGACTGTTGTTGTGATTTGGCGCTATATAAATAAAACTGAATTGAATTGAAAATGTGTTGACCAGGCCAACATTCGTTAGTTTTTGCTCCTGATTTCACCATCAGCTCTTCATCTACTACACTGCTCCCTCTGAGAAATCAGTGTCAGATAGATGCAGGTGACGGGGCTGACTAAATGATGCAATGATCCCAGTTCATACATCAGGCCCACGACCCCGTGCCAACACCGCGGTAAAGTGAGCCGTCATTTGTGAGCCGCGGTCAAGCCAGCCGCCTCTTATCCGCCGCATAAATTTCCTTGCGCTTTTACACCAGTCTTTACGGTAGCGCCTTTTCGGAATGTGTTGAAAGTTGGGCCTCAACTACTCAGGATGACTTTTAATGAATTTTTGAAAATTGACATATTTGTAGTGTATTGGCTGTATTGAATTGCATATAAATGTCCTTTAATTTCTGAGGAATTCTACAGTAAATCTGGCTGAAACTTGGCACACAGGTACAGTAGGTGTCCCAGAGAAAGAATCTGTTGAAAGTTGGACATCAACTACTCAGGATGATTTTTAATGAATTTCTGAATATTGACATAATTCTATTGTACTGACTGTATTAGATTGAATAAATGTTTCCATTAATTTCTGAGGAATTCTACAGTAAATCTGGATGAAACTTGGCACACAGGTACAGTAGGTGTCCCAGAGGAGGGATGTGTTGAAAGTTGGACATCAACTACTCAGGATGATTTTTAATGAATTTTTGAAAATTGACATAATTCTATTGTATTGGCTGTATTGCATTGGATACAAGTACCCTTTAATTTCTGAGGAATTCTACAGTAAATCGGGCTGAAATCTGGCACACAGGTACAGTAGGTGTCCCAGAGGGGGGATGTGTTGAAAGTTGGACATCAACTACTCAGGATGATTTTTAATACATTTTTGAAAATTGACACAATTGTAGTGCATTGGCTGTATTAGATTGAATAAATGTTTCCATTAATTTCTGAGGAATTCTACAGTAAATCTGGATGAAACTTGGCACACAGGTACAGTAGGTGTCCCAGAGGGGGAATGTGTTGAAAGTTGGACCTCAACTACTCAGGATGATTTTTAATGAATTTCTGACATTTCCATAATTGTATTGACTGTATCGGGCTGTTACATTGTAATTTGTGCGCGCGCGAACACGTGTGCGCGGGTATAGGCTTTCAATCGGCACATAAAGCGAAAAGGCGCTGCCGTAAAGACTGGTGTAAAAGCGCAAGGAAATTTATGCGGCGGATAGGAGGCGGCTGGCTTGACCGCGGCTCACAAATGACGGCTCACTTTACCGCGGTCTTAAAGAGATGGTAGAAACAACTTCCGAGCGAAAACTCTGCATTGTTAGAAGGTTTAACGAGGATATCCAGACGACTTAGAAGAAGTAGGACCGGGAGAGGACCAGGCCTCTGCTCTGCTTTAGAAGGTTCCGGAACACAGAAACACAAATTGCATCTGAAGCAGGAGGTGCAGGTTTTTTTTGCTATTCTTTTCTAAATCCAGGCTAGATCACGGGGAGGTATTTGGAAAACTTTTTTGGCCAGTGGACGACTGTTGTCTTGCAGAAAGTCAAATCAAACATATGCGATACACAAGCAGTTCACAAGAACACATTGTAAAAAATAAGTCCAGTTTTTGCCTGATTTCAAGTGAAATCTGCATCAAAACAGGGTGACAGAAATAAAACGATTGCAAAAAGCCTCACTTTGTACATCTGCTATTACAGTTCTCCTCTATGCAGACGACTTTCCTGTTTTCAAGGCACAACTTGGATCTGCTGTACGAATCTTATGGATACACACTAAATGAAACAATAGTGTGCATGACTCCAGATTCTGATCCCTCATCCTAATATGGTCCCAACATAGCAACAGCAATAAAGCAAATGTTGAGGCTTCAAAATACAAAGTCCATAAACCAATGGCTGACGTGGGTTTTATCATAAGGGTGATAAATATACAGATTTCAGTCTGTCTTAGAGATTTGATGTTCATTTACCTGCAGATGCACTATACGCGCCTGCTCCATGGTTTTTCACAACATTTTGCACATCACTATTTAATACAGGAAGTACGTGAACTAAAACAAGTCATCTTTCTTTGTGAGAGGACCATATTAATGAAACAAACCTCAATGACATGATAGGGATCCCTAAAGATGCTCCTGCTGCTTCTCTTCCTCCTCATCCTAAGCTTCCTTCTCCTTGTCCTCGCCTTCCATCCAATTGTAATTCAACCTAATTGTGTTTCTGCCCCTCCTCTTCCTCATTTTGTTGGCGCTGTGAACACAATTAATGTGACTCTGGATTAATTTGTGCAAACAAGAAAAATCTACAGCTTTTTGGTCAGAGGTGCTCTTGTGATTTACGCCGGGTAGAGTAGATTTATGTGTTGATGCTACCTGCTTCAGCTCTGGCTGCTGAGTGATATTTACTCCCTGGCTGGATTACAAACTTTAACCATGTGCTGAACTTTGGCCCAGCGTTGATACCTCTTGTTAGTATAATGACCTCTTCTTAGCTTGTATGTATGATGGTGGATAAATGAAATATACAAAAAAATTAACTATACTACAAAAGAACATCTATCTTGGAAACATCAAATGACCGGAGCATAACTTGTCAACTAGTCCGAAAATAAGTTATACAGGAACAGTCAAAGACACCTTCTCATGTCACATTGCTATTCATTTCTATATAATTTGATTAGACAATAAAGAGTTACTGTATCTAATCTAATTATTCATTCAAAACTCTTATGCATAGCTGCATTTTATACAGCTCATACAGAATTCAAAGTACAGGTTCATGTGAGTATTTAATGTACGGCTCAGATCTACAGAATTTCAGAGTTTCTAGAGCAGACACAGAGCTCACGCCACAACAGGCTTCAGGCGCCATTTTAGTGACTTTAACAATATATTACATTTTAATTTCGGTCTAGCTGACATTAGGTTATGCACGCAGCACGCAATTGAACCACATATTTTAGAAGCCAAAGGTTCAAATTAGCTGGGAGTAGCTTCACTTAATTATAACAGTGGTTTTGTTAGGAAAACAGTTTCTGTATACCGGATACTAAATTGCGCTGACCTCAACGGCTAACGTATCTAGCTAATAGCTACTGTTAGCACAACATTAACAGCAAGCTACAATGACGAGTAACAAAAACAAAACAGTAATAAGGTTTTAATGAAAATGTTTTACCTTTTCTAACAGTCCCAGAATCCACAGCTTCAAAGTCCAGCAGGTACTGAAGACTGTTATCCGTTTCGCTGTCACCGTCCCTGAGAAAGTGTTTTTTTTCCCCCCGAAAGGTCAAGGCCCGCCGCTCGCGCACTCTGTCTGCGCATGCGCATCCCAACGATTGACCTCCTCCGTCCGCTCCCGGGAGGTTATAGTATGACGTGTTCTGACGTCACTCTCCCTCTCCCTGTCATTTATTTGGCTCGAAACACATATTAACAAATTGCTCAGTGATGAACAACTACTCAGATCATTTACCTAAGCAGTGCGCTTTGTCAAAACGAAGTCTGTGTCCATTACACTGACATTCTGTTCTGCAATTGTTATTTACTTGTATTTTATAATTTGACTTTACATACTGCTGGGTGGTTTGTAAAGTTTACAATAACTAGTATTATCATTATGCTATATTTTCAAAAATATATAATAATCTCAAAAGTAATGCCTTGGAGTAGAAAATAGTAATGCTATTTAAAACTAAAGTACAGTATTTGAATGTGTGTATTGTGTCTACTGTTTGTTAACTCACCATATTCATAATGTGTTTGTGGGGTTAGGGGTGTGTGTGTGTGTGGGGGGGGGGGGGGGGGGGTTAGGGTCTTTAGGCTTTGGCCCCCACCCCTGCCACCAGTATATTTTTAAGCAAATATTTCTAACTTTTATTTGAATATTCAGTTTGCTACCATCTTCTCTTAAAGGGTAATTGCCAGGTATCCCGCCCTCTCCCTTCGCACACACATGCACACAAAGAAAACACACAGTATAATTCACACCCTCATTATAGTGAATAAATATTTATGCCATTTACACCATCAAACTTAGATTGCTAAGGATGAAGAACCTTTTGTTCTTTAAAGAACCATTTGTAATAGCTGAAGAACCATCAACAAAATAAAAAGGTTCTTTGACGTATGATGGTTCTTTAAAGAACCATGAAGACATCTGAAGAACCATTTAAGAACCATAATTTTTCTGAGTGTAGGACCGGGAGAGGACCAGGCCTCTGCTCTGCTTTAGAAGGTTCCGGAAAACCCCGCCCCCTTCTCTGACGTCACATTTTCCCGTCCCCGGTGCGGCACTTTTAAATCTCTTCAGAGTAAGTACAACACTGAGCGAACATCAGCACAGATGTGGAGTTTGTTTCACACATTTGTGTCCTGCTCACAGTGACAGCAGACTGCTCACGTAGTTTACACAGAGAGAAGAGCAGTGGAAGAGTCGCGGTGATACCGTAATCAAGTATAACTGTGTATTGTCAGTGTAATGTAATGTGTACTTTATTAATCCAGTAGGAAATGAGTCCGCTGCATTTAACACATTCAGTCAGTGAAGCAGCGAGCAGCCACCAGTCCAGCGCCCCGGGAGCAGTGTGTACAGACGGTACCTTACTCAGGGATACCTCAGGGGCGGTGAAGCCCCGACCTTCCGATCATTACACAAGAACCCTGATCCATCTCTGCCACCTCAGTGTGTTGTCAGTGTGTAGTTACAGTGGATCGCAGTGTGTTGTCAGTGTGTAGTTACAGTGGAAAATTGATTTTACCCTAAAATTGTTGCCAAAGCCCGAACTGGTTGGCAGATGTGTCAGCGACCTGCTGCCAAAACCGTCGGTGGAACTGTGAGGTCCCTGAGTGGACGAAGGCGGAGAAAAGCGAGAAAATCAAGATTCCCGGACTAACCGGAAATAATACCGATGTCTGCTTTCAGAGTAAAGTTAAGTAAAATAAAGCCTTGGATAACTTCCTCCTGACTGACGAGGCAAAACTTTATTTTGAAGGAACTTGCGTCATCAATACGGAAACTGCAAGTGCAGGTTGTTTTAGCTTTCAGTCAAAATATTTTCCGCCAAACTTACACGTGTTGTGGGGTCAAAAATGACCCCACATTTTATTTTCACTCGAAAACAAAACAACACAAACAAACCAGGGTATATTTTTATGTAAACAAGGTCTGGTGGTCCTTAATCGCAAAATGAAGGGGGGATTTTGTGGTAATGTGATGGTTTTAAGTAAAACTAAAGGTGTATGTACTTAAAAAAAAAGAAAAGAGGTGGGTCGTTTTTGATCCAGAGGACAAGAGTATGGCAATCGGGAGGACATTATGAGGGTTAAAAGGGTCTTGTTGTCTATAATGTGTCAAAAATTGCTCTAATATATCTCTCTCATGAATGATAGCAACTGATGTATTTCCTTTATTTATCTGGGTAAAAGTGTCATTTATATTAAAAACGTCCTTTTAAAAAGAGATGTGGCCAAGATGGCGGGAGAAGTTGTAAGAACTATAACATTGCAGTCGTATGAGGATATTTAAGTCACCATAAAGGACTGATTTGATTGCAATGTGGAACAATTACAGTGTCATAAAGATACTTCAACAACAGCTCATTTCTTCATTGTATTTATAGCTCATTCAGAAATCATCTTCACTACAGTCTGTTTAAAAATATAAGAATATTAGAGAAAAACACTCAGAAACATCAGAAATGACTTTTTAGTCCAACACATAAATTTCTGGATTTCTAACAAACCCTTTCAGTCTAAATGTTAAATCCTTAGTTTGAATCAGTGAAGTAGAACATGAGCAGAGGAAAACAGGATGTTTTTTTATAATAGGGGTGCAACGATACACAAAATTCACGGTTCGGTTCGATACTTTGGTGTCACGGTTCGATATTTTTTCGATACAAAAAATTTTTTCATGCCTTTTTAATTTGTCATTTATTAAAATTATAAATATATATTTTAACTCAAAAGTACAGTTTTTAAAATTAACCCTAACCCTTGTACGTGTTTTTTATTTTGACAGCGAATGCACACCACTTATGTGCACCCCTGGTTATTTAGCTCGTCATATTGCAGCCACAGAAATTCTTTTGTCCATGAAACCATAAAGCTGCACTTTCTTTTTGCCTTATAGTCTGATTTGTCATAGCTTCTCCGTTTTGTGGTAAGCTTTTCTTTGGCTGTCACTTCTTCACCCTGACCTGTCTTATTTGGCTCAGCAGAACTAAAATAATATAAAATATATATCCTGCTGCTTTTACACACAGACTCACATAAGCTCAGCGATTATCTGTGCGATCAACCTCTCACATGTTTAAGCTTGCTGCGGGAGATTTCACTTGTCATGTTTGCGTAGTAAGCTAACGATTAATAAGACGATGTCAGAGGAATTGGTGCACAAATTATCATCACTCACAGATCAGTGCTGTCGCTCTCTATACACAGTTCGCAGGATTGCAAAGTGAAAGCAAAAAAACAAGCGCAAATTCAAACGCGATTTCAATATGTCACATATTGACAGTGGCTCACCGATGCCAATGACATAATTACCCAGCTACATTTCTGAAAGAATGCAAAAGCATTGACATATATTTTTCCTTCCTACAATAGCCCGACGGGCAGGGAAGAGATAGATTTTGGTAGCCCGACTGAAAAAATCGCTAGCCCCGGGACGTCGGGCTAGCGATATTGCGAGCCCTGTATCTGATTGAGGAATCACTCATCTTTGTCTTTGCACTAGGATGATGTCGGCGTAAATGTGCAGTCATATTCGTTGTGTTCCCGCTAGTGCTTTCAGGTTAATCTTGTTGAAATGACCTTAACGCCACAACACGGCAAATCTCCGTTAACAAGCTACCACCGATCGCCCCGTGCATGGGGCTAGACAGCCAACACGTTAACGAGCTAACTGCGCTAACACACTAGTTCCCACCCATGTAATTGAGCATTGCATGGCACATCCAACATACTGTTTTACTTTAGTCCATGACTCGCTTACCTTCAGGGTCATACGTCACATGAAAACCAAAATAATTCCAAACGCCAGATCTGAATGAGGGTGGGGAGGTCCATGTTGCAAGGAGAGCTTAACTTCTGTCTCGCTAGTTTGCCCTGCGCTCTTCCTTCTGATGATGCTGTCTATGTTGAGCGCTCAGTGGATCTGCGCTGGACAGTGCAGCCTAGGCGGAGTAGTCGAACACAGATTCACTGAGCGCTCAACACAGACAGCATCGTCAGAAGGAAAGTTGATAAAATAAATTACAAATTTTGTATTGTTCGATACATATGCGTACCGAACCGAAAGCACTGTATCGAACGGTTCAATATCGATACGAATATCGTTGCACCCCTAATATATACATATATATATATATATATATATATATATGTTATCTGTTGTCCACATTGTGACTTTGCCTGTAAACAGTAAAATGTGTACAGTCAGGTTAAAGTGGATTCAGCAGGTGGGGAGACTTAAAAGTTCTTGTAGTGGCTCAGCACAGGAAAATAATCACAGTCGTTTCTGATGTCAGTTAAAAAACCACTGAAGTAGCAGCTAGTTTCACAGTGAGTGGATGTTCAGGTTGCAAACTGTAGGATCAGATAATCGTGTACTGTACATTAAATGATGCTTTTAAAGCAGTATTTTTAGATGGGTGTAGTTAAGTGACCAAAGCTAAATGAACATATTAATACAGACATACATTGGTGACCGTGCTTTAGGTTCATTTATTTATAGATTTCTGGATAATATATTGAGTTAAAGAGGAGTAAATACTACGTCCCTTTCAAACAGGAAGTGGTTTAATCTGGTCCACAGTGGGGTCAGAATATAATATTTGACATTTACAATCTGCAGAGTTTAATGTAGTTTGTTTGTCACGTTACTGATTTTACTTCTGATTCATGTTAGTTTGTTTTATGAGTTAAAAATAAAATTTGTTAGCTCAGTCTTTGTTCTTAAGACGTGCTGAAAAATCCTAATTAAAGTTGAATTCACCCTGAAACAAGACTTAATGAATTTTCACGTTTTCTTCTTTGTCGATTTTTTTCCAGCAAAGAAAATCAGCCGAGCTTCAAAGTTTGGTTGAATTTTAGGATAAATTCTAATGATCACTTTATAATGAGTTTGTATAACTGTGGTCACCTTGTGCTACTGACAGAAAACAAAAGACACACATGAATAAAGATTTAATATAAAATAAATTTACTGCATTGAAGTGTAGAGTCAACACAAAATAGAAGTGAAGACAAAATGGAGAAGTGTTAGTTTGGAGAAATCTCTCCTGCAGCATGAAACAGGAAGTGCTTCTTTTTCCACAGCTCTTTGGCAGCCTGACATTTTTTTTTTTTTCCGTCTTAAAAATATTAATTTATAAAAGATCAGAAAACAAAAAAGAGCAGTGAACAGCAAACTTCTGACCGGCTGCAAATTAAGCTTTAATTTTGTGTGTTTGGTCTGATTCAACCTTCTATCAACCCTCCACTCTTCTTTATAGACAGTTTTTTTGGTCAGCTGTAAAACTGCATTTAGAGCCACACTGAAAATGTACATTTTTTTCTGTTTCATTTTTCTGATGTAACAATGATAAGATTGTTAAAAGGTAAATGAACTGGTTCTTATTGCTTTTTTACTTTACCTGAGCATTTAAAGCACTTTATACACATTTATACAAGCGCTTTTTTCTATGGAACTTCTGTCTATCTAACATGAGTACATGGAAATATATGTAGACATTAATAATAGTCTATATTTTACAAACCCCATTTCCAAAAACATTGGAAAACTTTCTAAAACTGCAATAAAAACTAAAATTTGTAATTTTGTAATTCACTTTAACTTTGATTTAACAGGCAAATTAACAGAGAAAAGATTTTCAGTGTTTTCAATAACAAACTCATTTCTATTTGACAAACACATTTAGAAATCGATGCCTGCAACCAGTGGCGGAGCGGGGGAGGGGGTGGATTACTGGGCTTAAGCCCGGGTTGTTTTGTCAGAAGCCCGGAGTGTAATTTTTTTCATAGTTAGATGTCTGGCTGACAACTGTATAAAACAAAAACTACACACAATATTCGAAGCACATAGCGCACTGTGGGAATTTACGACCGTGCGTAAATCCCCCCTGATATTGGTATGATCCGAGCTCAGGCACTAAGCGACTGAGCGAGGGGGCGGGGCAGCTGCTGCCTGCGAGTGAGCTGTTGGAGAAGCGCAGCCAGGCAGACAGACGAGAACTGAAGTTCGACCAGGTACCAAAGCAAATCATTCGTACTGTACAAATAATGTAAATATGACGGTGTATCACGAACGATTGATATCAAACTGATCACTTGACCCATATTACGTTACTTGATCTTCAAGTGTATCAACAAATGGCGAAATGAAAAGCCGAATAACAACAATGCTGTTTCTTTAGAGAGTCTTAGCTTACATGTGTGTTTATTTTATATTTTCAGTTGTTTCCCTCCACGGCTAAATAAATCGGTTTCAGTAATGCACTGATATACAAGAATGGAAATAAGGTGTCAGGGTCCCTGTGCCTACCCGGTCGGCTCAGTATGGCTACATATGTTTTTGTATTCTTTTTTTGTTCCTGCTCTCTCCCTTCCCCTCTTTCCCTCCCCCTCTTTCCCTCCTCCCTCTGCCTGGGCGGAGCTCACCTGTGGGCTCCTGCCCTTGGCCCACGCACCTGTGGCTCATCACGAGTGTTTCAGCTCCTTTATAAGATGGCAGCTCTGTGTTTCTCGTCGCTGGACCGTTGCTGACCCTCGTCAGTGTAACCCCAGCTCAATTACTTCTAGAGTGTTTTCACAGCGATTTACCTTATAATCCCTTCGTGTCTCTGTGTACAGATTCCCTGGACCTACCCCTGTGTTACCCGAGTGATTGGAGTGTGAAGAGGAGCGTGAGGAGTGGATGGAGTGTGTGTGTGCGTGACTATCAGCGTCTTTCCCGTTCGTGTGTGGACCCCCGGAGCCCGGCTTTCCCCTCACTTTTGTAAATAATCACCTGGTGTATCATAATAAAGACTCTTGTGCTTTCAAGACCTAGAGCCTGCGCGTGAGTCCGTTCAGTCCCGTTGTGACATAAGGAGCTTCTTTCAAAGAAAAAACTCTGGTAGTATTTTATATATTATGCTTTGTATGTTGTTCAGTATATTTCTATGCGAAACAAGAGGAATTTCAATACACAGCAGGATATCCACAGTTTAAACCAGATATTTACATACACTTTATGGAAAACACAAGACCATTTTTTTACTGTACAACATCAATTTAGAGTAAACTTGTTTTGGATAAATAAATATTGAAATATCTTTTGAATTAGTTAAATGTTAGAATAAAGAGAGACAGAGCTTCTATTTTTTATCACTTTCATCAAATGTAGGAGTACATGTACACTAAGTTTATTGTTAATTAATAAGAAACTCCAGACGATTCCATTCTGAGCTGAAGAAGCTTCTGATAGGTTAGTAGAGTCCATGTGAGTAAACTGGTGGCACAGCTGTGGATGCATATAAGGCAAAACACAGAGCCTGTTTCTGTGACATGGGAAAATCAAGAGATGTCAACCAAAACACCAGGAACAGAACTGTGGAGCTCCATAAGTGTGGCTCAGTTTTGAATACAATTTGGTGCCATTTGCAATTAAGAAATACAGATAGTTTCTCTATTTACTCTTAAAGTTAACAAATATGTTTTTTATATTTATCAATCTAAAAAAATAAACATTTAGTCTGATTTGATGTTACAATTAAAAAAGTGTTTTTATCTGAAGAGTTTGTAAATATCTGGTTTCAACTGTATATTTGATGATGTTGGTGTTTGGCTTGATTGTCAGCACAAAGAGGGAGAGAGAGGGAGAGAGAGAATAAGGACAGAATAGAGATGAACAAGAGCAGGTGAGACACACGTTAGTCAAATGGTTGTTTGCCAAAACTCATCAGAACATGTATCCAGTACCTAGTGTATCTTTTTAGGTTTGTTATTTTTCAAATTCTATATTTATTAAGTTAATGTGTCTTGTTTGCACAACAAGGCTAAATAATTATATAAACCTTTCTGAATCTAAATAGTGGACTTTGGTAGAATTAAAAAATAAGTGTAGTGCAGGTCTATGATGATTCTGAGTGTTTTGATTCTGGTTCTGTCTTGGTTAAGTCCTAAGTAGTCCTGTTTTAATTCCCAATCAGTTCTGGGTCTGGTTGAATTGGGGTTTAGTCCCTGTGTCTTGATACAGCCCTGATTTTGTTCTGCCTTGCTGCTTAACTTAAAAAAAGGAGTTTAAGATGTCCTGCATGTGTGATATATATTTTTTCCTATATGAAGCTATTCTTTTTTTTTTTTTTTTTTAAATGAAAGCACAGCCTAATAAATATCTCATTCACCCCCCCCAATCCTACATGCATACTACCCTTTAGGGCTAAGCCCCGGGTGTATAAAATGTCTGGCTCTGCCTCTGCCTGCAACACAGAGGTAAAATTCACCTTTGCTTTTAATTTCACATCTTAATTTTACTGAATATGAAGGACCTCATTTTTACAATTTTACAGATGGAAATTTTGAACAGACAAAACAAATCATGTTTTTTCAGTTTTCAAAGATTTTAATGATCAAACATCTTAAGTATATAAACTTCACTCCCAGCAGTAAAATACATATTTATTACAGTTTAATTAACCATCATTTTACCCTTTATTAACAACAGTTATTGTAAAGCTACATGCTGGATTCACATTCAACCACAGAAGAAACAAGGAGGCTCATGAAGATAATAAAAATATTCACACAATTTCCAAAAGTCTCCATAAATAAAACTCAATGATTTGTGTTGTTGTTGTTGTAGAGGAACAAAGTGTGCAGGAGAACAGTGAGTCCTGATGTAGATGAACTGAGGAGCTGCACCAGGACCCAGGATCAAAGATAAAGATGTTAAACTGTGAATCATTCAATAATCACAGTTTAAAATGATTGAAGTAAAGAGTCCACAGAGCTCAGTGCAGTTCCTCATCTAGAGAGCTGTTAGAGACTCGTCTGTCTTTATGTGATATGGACAAAGAGTCAATTATTGTTCCCGTGTTCTTATCATGATTCATGATGTGAGCATAAGTGAATCCAGGTTACAGAAAGACTCCCTGAGTGTGCTTCACTGGCTTTGAGTGCAGTTATTGTGTTATGTGGCAAACCTCGGCCTTTTCTCCTCTTTGGCTTCTTGACAGTCGTCCTTCCACTCAGACCATTTCTGAGGCTTCATGAACAGCAGATGATCAGCTGAAGGTCCACATGGATCTCTCAGGTCCTGAGTCACTTTCACATGCTGTTCATCTGCTGCTGATAGTTTTTCCTTTTAGGCCTGATGATTGTCCTGTGAGCAGCTGTGGCTCAGGAGGGTCGTCTACTGATTAGGTCAGGACAGCAGTTTGAATCCTGACACCTTTAATCTGCAAGGACAAGAAACTGAACCCTGAGTTGGACCTGATGGATCCATCATAGTGTGAGGGTGTGACTCTCAGATTATACACACTTAGATAAAGGCACATGAGAGTCAGGCTTGTAGTAAGAAAGTGCTTACAGAGTAAAAAAAATAAATGGCTGCCGGTCCATGTAAGACTTGATGTTGTACGAGGCTGCTGTTGTCATCATCCTGACACTCTGATTTCAGAGCAGCTGTCATCTGGTTCATCAGAAGGAGGATTATTGGATAAATTCTTCTTTGGCAGTTTTGAAGTGATCACGAGAGCAACAACAACGAGCCCAAGAAGTAACAAACCAAGTAACAGCTCAAAATGTTCATTGATTACACTACACTGCTTTCTTGTTTGTATGAGGGAGGTCAAAGGCTGTTTATCGAGTAACTCCATTTTTCTAAATGAAAAGAAAGTGGAAATTATTGTCTTTGATAGCCACGTCCCTCGAGGACAACTAGCCGATAAATTTGGGCCCCTTGCTACCTCCCTCTCTGATACAGTACGTAACTTAGGTGTTCTTTTGGAGAGCTCCTTTAAACTTCATAAACAAGTATCCTCTGTAGTACAGTCTAGCTTTTACCAACTATGACAAATCTCTAAGGCTAAGCATTACATACTGCAAATGGATCTTGATATACTTATACACGCATTTGTTACTTCAAAATTAGACTACTGCAAGTCCCTTTACCTGGGCCTCCAATCTGCCCTTTTTCATAAACTACAACTTGTCCAAAATGCAGCGGCGCGCCTTTTAGCTGGTACTAGAAGGTTTGATTCTATTACCCCGATCCTTGCTGCCCATCAAATATTGGATTGATTTTAAGATTTTATTGCTTACATTCAAATTTTGTAAATAATATTGCTATTTAACTGAACTTCTCAGCATGTCTACTCCTAGGAGAGCACTTTGATAATCAAGTCAAATCCTCTTGCTGCAACCTAGGTCCTGGCTGAAACCCAGAGGTGATCATTGTCAGGGTTATATTTTTGGGTTGTCATTTATACTTAGAAACACATAATACCATGGTTCGGGGGTTGGGAAGCTCATCTTGTAACTGGAAGGTTGCCGGTTCGATGCCCTGCTCTGTCTGTCTTGGTTGTTGTGTCCTTGGGCAAGACATTTCACCTACCACCCACTGGTGGTGGCCAGAGGAGCCGATAGCGCGTTATGGCGGCCTGGCTTCTGTCAGTCTGCCCCAGGGCAGCTGTTGCTACAAATGTAGCTGCCTCCACCAGTGTGTGAATGTGAGAGTGAATGAATAGTGGAATTGTAAAGCGCTTTAAGGGTCTCAAAAAGCTGTGATGTTTTTCTGGTCTGAAAGAGGAAACAAAACAAATGAGAGACGTTAAAACTACTAAAAGTCTGCCTTCACATCACAGTGTGAAAGACAGAGTGCAAACAATACAGCTTCATGTTAGATTTCATGTTTGATTTCACAAAATAGCTATCAGTTTTTTGCAAACAAACTTTTAAACAATTATTTACAGTTTTTTTCTGCTTGAAATTCAAATAGATCCTCTGCAATAAATATGTTCTTATGTCCAATAATGTGTCAATGAATTGATGTCAGCTGAAATTTTGCTTCCATCCATCCCACTCAGCTGTTCTCTATTCGTCAGTCTTATTAATCATTTGTTTACAGTTAGTGCAGAGTCCTCCTGTTAGTGGGACACATCTTTACATAGTCTATTTGTATATTCTGTTATTTCAATGTCGTTCGACACGATATTACAGAATTGGAGAATTAAAGTTTTATCTGAGATTCTGCAGAGGAGCTGAAGTTAAAATTAGATAAATGCATATAATTCAACAGCTCTGATATCGCATGCACAACTGGATATGGTTTGAAATTTTATAAATAAATACATTTACACATGAATAACTACCCCACAAAAATGACAGTTTGTGTCTTAACTTAAATTTACGAATCACGTGACGTGACAACGCGCATCCGGAACCCTCTGACGACAAGTTCTCCTCCGCCGTGGTTGTTTGACCCGAGCTTCAGCACATTATCGGTATAAAGACGGTAATATAACTCAGAAAGTCCATCTGTGGTGGCCGGACGACGTTGAAGGAGCACCTGGAGATAAACTAGGTTTAACTTTGGATTTGGACCTTTTTGTTTCGTCGCGGTTGTTTCTGGACGTCGATGAGCGCGGTGGGAAGTTTCCTCCGTCTCCGGATTATTCGACGATAAAATGTTTCTTTTCGTCTTTAATCGGTCACAAAGGAGCTGTGTGTGTTTGTCAAAGCAGCTACAAGCTGTTTGGAGTGAACATGGAGCGGAGACAGAGAGGAATAAGGCGCTTGTGTTTGAGGCCTGGATACGACTACAGGAAATCTGCAAACATGGTGACTGTACAGTGCCAGCGAGTCTCTGCGGGTGGACGTGCTGTCTGCACTGCGGGTAGCTGACCAGATCTAACCGACATCATATTAACGGTGTTAAATCCATCACAACGATTTCTTTTAGAGGGTCTACAACACTCTGGAGGAAATCTTTAAACCACCGAGCTCGCCGTGGATCGTCAGCCGGACCAGCAGCAACTTACACGGCGAAGAGAGCTGAGGCAGAAGCGGACATGTCGATCTGCTGCGCGGCCAGGCTAAACCTCCAGCTCCCGGTGTTTTCTCCACAAACACCACATCCATCACAATAACGTGAAAGGATTGGATCTCCTGATCGGACAATTCCATCAAGACATGCAACGTGAACATTTAAAGAGAAAAGTGGTGAAGACGGGAAACATGACTCTGGTAAGGTTGTTTCTGTGTGTGTAGATCTACCACGGACACCATGAGCCCGGTGTTCTGGGACTCCATCCTACCCGTTGTTTCTGCGCATGCGCACAACACGCATTTAAGTGGCGAACCGTCCTACCTTTGTGAATGTGACCTACAAGCATACTTTAACAGCTAAAATTAAGTGGCAGATCTTCCTACCTTTGTTAATAAGATCTAGAAACATACTTTGACCGGTAAAATGAAGTGCCAAACCGTCCTGGCTTTATGAATATGAGCTACAAGCATACTGTGATGGGCAAACATAAGTGGCAAACCGTAGTTAAATTTGTGGTGGAATTACTCTGTGACAGCAGAAATGTGCATAAACTACTTACGGTAGGACGTTTTAGCAACGGAGGATGGTTTGTCAGAACACCGGTCGTAATGATGTTAAAGCCCCACAGACCGAAGCAGGAGTTTCCATCTACCCCGCAAACTAAGTGTGCTAATCATCACTGCTCCATCCTGTCAGGTTTTTAATCTCTTAGATTTGTTTTACGTATTTACACTAACAGTAAAGACAGTTTATTTGAGCAAGGTGACACGATTACTGATAAATACACACGGCTGCTGACTTTATAAAAACTTATTCTAACAGTTCAATCTTACCTGCTTTCGTGAATAAGAGAAGAAAGGCAAAGATGATCCCGCAGATCAAGACAAATTGTCCTGCATCCATAGCGCTGCTCTGTGACACCAGATTAGAGACTGTCCACAGTCGCTGCTGTGTTAGTTTTTTTTCTTAAATGTGTCCTTTCTTGACCCGCCCACCTGCTGCTCTCTACACCAATGACAAGTCAGTAGAGTCCGGAGTCACATTCCTGACTTCAAACATATCCGACAACTATTCAGTCCGGAAATGTTTTCTAAAAGTAGACCATCTCAGATGAAAAATAAAATCAGATCATCTTTAAGAAGTTTTTACTTATATGTATTTTCGGTTATTGGTCACTGTGGAGCTTTTATACACTACACTCATGTTTTCTGGTCCTCTGTGTTTGTGTAGCATCTTTTAAGTAACAGGGTTTAATTCAAGTGTTTTAAGAAAATAAAATGGCACTACAGTGTGATATAGCTTTAAAATAATTCCTTACCACCTCTATTTTTTTTGTACCCATAGAAAACCACACACTCCAAGGACAGAGCATTTACTTAGTGTCAGTGACAGAAATGTACAATAGCTTAAATGAGTGAGGCTGACGATGAAGGAAACATCTGTGTCTGCTCTGTAAGTAGAATCTCTGTTTTATTTTTAAATCCTGCTTCACAGTGCAGGCCTCAGGGTATTTACCTTTGCCTTAACACTTATATTCAGAATAAGCAGGAGCGCGACGCTGGATAGGAACTCGCTAAGTCAGCCCAGGATTTCCAAGCACGTTCACATAGCAGATGGCATGTTGGCAGCATCTAACCAATCGACCCAGTACTGTGTCGGTGGAGACACACTTTAATGTAGTGTAAAAATATTGTAATATATGTTTGCACTGATTGTCGATCACGCTTCAACTGAGTCGTCCTCGGTCAGAAGGAATGGTACTCCACAGTGATGTAGTTCAAATAACTTTACTAAAGAGGTGGCAGATGACATCAACAGGATGTACAGCGTTGGTAGGGAGGCATTACAGTATTCACATGCAGGTAACGGGGGTGTGAGTGTGTATATGGGTATGTGTGTGTGGTCATCTGTAAACAGAAAGAACAAACATTTGTATTAACCACTATGGATAGCAGTGTACCCCTTATACAGTACTGTGGGTTTCCAGCGTAATGTTATACAATCTGCCATAACCTCATGGCCACTAGATGGCACCCTAAGACCATAAATGAATTTCTGGCTTGTATATACATTGGCAAACCAGACCTCTGCAGATTGCAACGATTCAGAGAATAAACATAGTAAATAGTTACATCCACCTACAACCACAATGCTTGACAGTAAGTCGTATATGGAATGAAATATGGGCTGAACACAAGGCTGCCTGTAGTAGGCCAAACAAAACGCATCTTAGCGATAGCAATGGGACTAGCCTCTTAGCGATAGCAAATTACACAGATAAAGTCAACAAGCCTCACTCTCATCTTACAATACTCACATGGTAAGCACGCACGCAGTATTAACTCACACCGAATGCACGTTAATACGTTACTCCTCCGACACACCTCTCATCTGTGCAGCGCTGCGCTGAACACGTTCCCAACCGGAAGTACAGATACCGAGGTGCATCATGGGTAACGTAGTATAAAACAGCTACAGTGAACAAGCGGACTTTTAACAGCCGCCCCTGTATTTGTAGGCAAATACACTCCCGCTAGAGTCCTTCTATTTTGAAACAGTGTCATTGGAGTCCTCAGGAACTTTGGGAAGTTCCACCAACTTAGTTACCGGGCGAACATAGGTACTGTCTTTAACCTTGACCTTGGCAGCTCGAACAACGCCATCAATCCCTGGGAAAACTTTGGCAATGGTACCCACAGGCCAAAGGCCTCTAGGCAAGTTACAGTCCACAATCATAACAGCTTGTCCCACAGCCATGTTGTCAGTGGACCTCCTCCATTTCTGTCGGAGTTGCAGTCCTGGGAGGTAGTTCTGTATGAACCGCTTCCAGAAGTGGTCGCTGATGACCTGACTGTGCCTCCATCTTCTGTTAGAAAGAGTGCCTGAGGGGCCGTAAGCTGCCTGGGGTAGTGCCGAATCATGCCGCCCCATCAAGAGAAGATTTGGTGTGATGGGATCTGGGTCAGCTATGTCAGCCGATGCATAGCCAAGCGGCTTTGAGTTCAAAATGCCCTCAACCTCTATGAGAGCAGTGAGTAGGACTTCTTCCACCACAACTTGGTCCTTCAGGACCACTTGCAGAGCTGACTTCACTGCTCTGATTTCCCTTTCCCATGCTCCTCCGAAATGAGGAGAGTGTGGGGGATTGAAGCAGAAGTTGATAGTCTGCTTGGCCAGTTGCTGCTTGAGGTCCGGCTCCATGTTTTCAAACGCCGTTTGGAGTTCTCTGTGCCCACCTCTGAAATTGGTCCCTCGATCAGACCACATCTCGTATGGCTTTCCTCGGCGTGCAATAAATCTGCGTAATGACATAAGGAAGGAATCGGTGTCAAGACTAGGGAGGAGATCAAGGTGCACGCATCTGGTTGTAAGACACTTGTAGATGATTCCCCAGCGTTTCTCTCTTCTACGACCTATCTTTATCGTGTATGGCCCAAAACAGTCTACGCCCGTTGACCAGAACGGCGGCTTATAGAGTCTCAGCCGCGATGAAGGTAAGTCAGCCATTTTGGGTGTAGAAGGTGAGGCGCGCCATCTCCTACAGTCCACACACTGGTGCTGATGCTTCTTAATGGCTTGACGTCCTCTGAGAATCCAATAGGTGCGCCGTATTTCCGCAAACAGCCTCTCTGCACCTGGATGAAGGAGCTGGTCATCATAAGTTTTTATGATGAGCTTGGTCAGGGGATGTTCAGCTGCTAATACAATGGGATGAATACTGTCTGGATCTAAGTCGGCAGCTCGACGGAGGCGGCCTCCGACTCTGATGAGACCGGTAAGACTGTCATATTCAGGGGACAGCACGCTAAGACGGCTGTCTGAGCGGACTGGGTGCCCGATCTGGAGGGCTCGGGCCTCCTCTGAGAAGCTGTCAGTCTGTGCCGAGCGAAGCAGTATGGTTTTGGTTTCTAGTTGCTCCGCTGCTGTAATAGGAGCGTCAGCCGCCCCGTGTTGGGTCTGGTAGGTAGCAGCAATCAGCTCATCTAGCGTGGCATACTGTGTGGGATCTGGTAAAGTCGGGGATGCAGAAACGTGCCCACAGAATGCAGTCTTCCTGAGCTCTGCCTCACTGCATGCCGGGAACTCTGTTGGCAACTTAGGCCAAGTGTCAGCAGTTTGTGACAGAAAGGGTGGACCATGTGACCAACGATTGCGGACAGTTAGGTCAGCGAGATGTTTCCCTCTGGTGATGTCATCAGCAGGATTGAGGTCAGAGGTCACATACCGCCACTGTTCAGGAGATGTCAGCTCCTGTATTTCACAGATTCTAGTCCCCACAAATACCTTATAGCGACAGGAACTAGACTGGATCCACTGCAGCACCGTTGTAGAGTCTGTCCACAGGTAGATCGATTTCAGGAGGATGGTGAGCTCTGTCTGGAGTAATTTGGCCAATTGGGCCCCTGTGAGCGCTGCGCAAAGCTCCAGCCGGGGTATTGACACCTGTTTACGTGGGGCCACTCTGGAGCGAGCCATCAGGAATGATGTGGCGATGGGCAGTTGTTGATCGATTACTCGGAGATAAGCCACAGCCCCATACGCCTTTTCTGATGCGTCACAGAATATGTGAGCCTCGTATGTCACATTGCTGGAGTTGTGAGAAGGAGTGTAGCAGCGGGGAATGGTGACATGCTGAAGGTGTGACAGTTCACCTTCCCACTCAAGCCAGGACTGAAGTAGATTCCCTTCGATGGGCTCATCCCATCCTCTCTCTGTGCTCCACAGGGCCTGTACAATCAGCTTGGCCCTTGTAGTGTAGGGACAAATATAACCTAGGGGGTCATACTGGGTAGCTAGTACCTTGTACACGTTGCGCAGCGTGACCGTGGAGTAGGTTATAGGGCGGTGCTTATATCCCAGGACATCTGTCGGGCAGTGCCAGCTGAGTCCTAATGTTGACTCTTGTGGGTCGAGACTTTTGAAGTTCAGCCAAAGCTCGCAGCTCTCTGATCTAGCTGAAGCGGGCAGGTGAGCAACTACTTCGGGCACGTTGCTCGCCCACTGACGTATCTCGAATCCTCCTTGAATGAGTAAATCTCTCATTCGGTCGATGAGCTGCTTTGCCTCTTCTGGGTTGGATAGGGACTGTAAACAGTTATCCACATAGAAGGCTGTGTGGACAGAGTCACAGATGTCCTTGTGGGTGTCTTCGTGCTCCCTTGCATATCTCTGTAGGGCGTAAATAGCACAACAGGGGCTACATGTCGTTCCGAAGGGCAAAACTCTCCACTCATATACGTCTGGGGGCCGGTCAGTTTCACAATCCCTCCACAGAAACCGTAGTAGAGGACAGTCCTCTGGGAGCAGCCGAATCTGGTGAAACATGGCTTTGATATCTCCACTCACGGCTACAGGGTGTTGGCGGAAGCGGAGTAATACCCCCAGCAGAGTGGGCCCCAAGGGAGGTCCTGGTAAGAGGTAGTGGTTCAGGACGGCCCCCTGAAACTCAAACGAACAGTTGAAGACCACCCTAGCCTTATCATTGTGATGTACCATGTGGTGGGGTACATACCATGACTCGGAAGAGCTATGTGTCTCATCTGGGCTCAGCTTAACAACATAACCAGAATCTACTAACCTGTGGATCTCCTGGCTGTATGTGAGGGTCAGATCAGGATTCTTGGCCAGCTTACGTTCGGTGGATCTGAGGAGGCCTTTTACTGCTTCAGGAGAGACACACATCCGTGGAAAGTCCCTTCTTCTCAGCAGCGGAGTGGCGTATCTCTCGACACCGTCTACTGGGACTCTGATAGTCTTTGTCTCCAACATAGCTACCGCCTCTCTGTCCTCCTTTGACCGTGTGACCTCCTTCTCTGTCCTGTAGGGGGGAGCATCTAGTTGCCACAAACGCTTCACATCTTGATGCACGGCCTCTGCAGGAGAAAGGCACATGTTCAGGCACTGCAGGTCCCCCTCAGATGTAGGCATACTACTGGCCGGCCCCTGGATGGCCCATCCGAGCTTGGTGCAGATAGCTACTGGCCCTTTGGACGACCCCCGAAGGACGGGGCGGACAGGGGTGATGAGATGAGCGTTATCTGAGCCAATCAGCACCAAAGGTTGGATCTGGTTAAATCCCTCAATCTGGACTTTCTGTAAGTGAAGATACTTCTTCTTTAGCTGTTCAACTGGACATGACTGAGTAGCTAGGCTCAGTTGTTGGGCTGTGAAAGCATGTGTTACTTTGTACCTCACTTTGGGCTTAGCCCTTGGTGACACCTGAAATGAGACAAAGCCTCCCTTCATCTGGATTACATCTCGACGGATAGTTCTCAGTGAGAGTGTTGCTTCCTCCTGTTCCAAACCTAGAGATTTAACTGCCGCTGGAAGCACAACAGTCTTCTCTGAGCCGTCATCGAGCACAGCAAATGTATTCAGTGATTTGCCCCCATAATGTAGTTGGATTGGTACTACCTTAAGCATAACACGACCTGAGTGACTTGAATAGTCTAGGTAGACCATACTAGTACTCACAGTTAGTATGTTAGGGTCCCGCTTCTTGGCCTCAACCAGGTCATGGAGCACCAACAAATGCTGGTCACCACAGGTGCTGCACGGCTTCTTCAGAGTACACTGCTCTGGAGAATGTTTACGGCCACAGCGCCAGCATTTGGCCTTCTCGGTAATCCAGGTAGCCATAGCTTTGAGGTCTAGCCTTTTGAATCCATCACAGCCATTCAGATAATGCTCTGTCCCTTCGCAGTATGGACAATAAGGTTTGAACTTCTGTTTCTTCTTAGGTTGGATTGTCGGATCTGGAGCTGTAGATTCTCCCTCCTGGTTTAGCTTGGCTTGGGCTAGATTTGGGCCGTAGTAGATGGAGGCAGATCTGTTGTGTGGCTTGAGCCCTGCTGAGGCTTTGAGTAGGTTCTTCTCTGGACGTGGCTTGTCCGGGGGCATTTGAGAGGCTTGTCTGGATAGCTGAAGGACTTGGGATTTCCGTTCGAGCCATTCTGAGAAGTCGTACATATTGTATATTCGGCTGCTGCCACTGCGGATGATCCCCCGGGTGATACAGTACTCGATGAAGTTGTCCCTGTAGTTCAGAGGGAGCTTGGTAAGCAGTCTGTCCACATGTGAACCACAATGAAGCTCGCTGGCTGCTACTTCATCCATGGTACTGAGAAGCCCGACCAGGCTGGACACCGACAGGGAGAGGTCCTCAATAGCTTGAGAGTCTCCGGCTCGAAGGACCACTTGTAATGTATGTTTGCACTGATTGCCGATCACGCTTCAACTGAGTCGTCCTCGGTCAGAAGGAATGGTACTCCACAGTGATGTAGTTCAAATAACTTTACTAAAGAGGTGGCAGATGACATCAACAGGATGTACAGCGTTGGTAGGGAGGCATTACAGTATTCACATGCAGGTAACGGGGGTGTGAGTGTGTATATGGGTATGTGTGTGTGGTCATCTGTAAACAGAAAGAACAAACATTTGTATTAACCACTATGGATAGCAGTGTACCCCTTATACAGTACTGTGGGTTTCCAGCGTAATGTTATACAATCTGCCATAACCTCATGGCCACTAGATGGCACCCTAAGACCATAAATGAATTTCTGGCTTGTATATACATTGGCAAACCAGACCTCTGCAGATTGCAACGATTCAGAGAATAAACATAGTAAATAGTTACATCCACCTACAACCACAATGCTTGACAGTAAGTCGTATATGGAATGAAATATGGGCTGAACACAAGGCTGCCTGTAGTAGGCCAAACAAAACGCATCTTAGCGATAGCAATGGGACTAGCCTCTTAGCGATAGCAACGGGACTAGCCTCTTAGCGATAGCAAATTACACAGATAAAGTCAACAAGCCTCACTCTCATCTTACAATACTCACATGGTAAGCACGCACGCAGTATTAACTCACACCGAATGCACGTTAATACGTTACTCCTCCGACACACCTCTCATCTGTGCAGCGCTGCGCTGAACACGTTCCCAACCGGAAGTACAGATACCGAGGTGCATCATGGGTAACGTAGTATAAAACAGCTACAGTGAACAAGCGGACTTTTAACAAATATGCTTTAAGCACTTTGGTCAGTAAAATTGTTTGGTGCCAACAGGAAAAAAACAAAAAAACAAATCAAGGAATAAAGTTGCATTTCAGGGGGAAGTAAACTGTTCCACAGTGTTGGTGCTGGGGTTTGGAAAGATCCCTCTTTGTTTTCAAACGACCCGTGGAATAGTCAGGAGACCACTATCAGTGGATCTAAGGAAGAAGCTCAATGAGTGTGGGGGCCTCTCCTCATAAGGACATAAAAGTAAGAGTCAGGATCTTAAACTGATATCTGTACCCAACTGGAAGCCAGTGCAAGAACTAACATGGAAGTGATGTCAGTGAAGTTATGACTGTGGTTTAACAGCTGTGCTGCAACATTTTGGAGCGCTTATAATAATCAAATTGGGAGAAGATGAAGTGATGAAAAAGTATCTCCAGTTCACCGTTGGCGACAATAGTCCTGAGTTTGGCAATATTTCTCAAGTGGAAAAAGCAGGAGTGGGTCACAGATGCTTTCTCTGGTATCAGATGCATTGATCAGTGTTTATTTACAGCTGCCAGAGGAGTGTAGGGCGTGGCACCAACATGAACGCACCTCTCCTGATCCTGCTTTACAGGCCAAAACCAGTCTCTGCTTTTCCAGGGCAACCCAGACTGTCAGTGGCAAATCATGTAAACCATTTACGCTGATTTACTGACACTGGAATAACTTTACTGTTATGGCACAACATTCATTTGACAAATGGACTGTACTGTAAATGTCCAAGTCAGCAAAGCATAAGGTTTAGTTTAAGCTTTTCTTTAATGATCAACAATTTGTTTCCCCCTCCCACACTTTCAAATTATTTACCCATCCATATGGAGGATACATGTCTGCACTTTGAAGCTTTCCTCCTGGCAGCAGTGTAAACTGAGCGATTCTCTACAAGAAACATGTTGATGTCACCAAACTGCAGCTCTGGGATTCTGCCAGGGAAGAATGTAGATAAGTTCCCAAAATTCAAATTTTCTCTTCATATCTTAATTGTTCCTCCATGGATAGATGATCTGAGAAGTCTTGGCTCAAGATGGGGGTGAAAAATAAAAACTCACTTTCATCAAAGAAAATCTCTCATCTTTGAATCAAAAACACTTCTAAACTAAAACCCAAAACAAATCAGATGTGTTATTTGAACAAGAGCAGCTTAAAAACAGAAGAAAACCCTGTAACCATGTCACTTACTCAACATCACAGTGTAACACAATGACTCTTGGAACCTACTATTTTTAGCCCCTGCTCCTCACTGCACTCTTAGCATGTGCCACTCCCACAACATTTGTATAAACGTCCACAGTATCCCAATGCTGGGCTGAGGTCTGAGGGACCCTCCATTCCAGGTCTTGGAAGGTTAAGCTCAGTTTCACACAATAACTGGGTCCATATTGAATAAATAAAATCTGACAATAAATACAGTAAATCAATCTCTGAAAGTTAGAATTTGTTATTTATTATGCACAAACAAAGTTCAAAGCATTACAGCAGTTGTGGAAAAAGTACACACATACTAAGAGTGAAAGGAAGGAAAACTCCCAGCAGCTGCCTCCTCCTCTTTTGTCCTGTAAACTGAAGATGGAGGGCTTTCTTTTTATTTTGCAATTTGTTGAATGATTTTATTTTTCATGCTGTGGTTAAAATGTATCAAACTGCAGATGCTGTGTATCAAGTAAAGCACAAGCAGAAAATGTGTCCAAAGTTCCAGATGTTCATGATCCAAACAGTCTGTTAAAGTGAGTAATGAAACGTTTAAACTGATGTGAACACTAAATGAAGATTTAACTGGAGTTTGCTGCACATGTGTGAGCAGCACATTTGGATCTTTGCTGTGATGAATTTAAGTTGGAGAAAAGCTTCAGGAAATCAGGAATTCCTGAGATTTTATGCACCTGAAAGATTTTAGAGAACTTTACTTTGAGATGAGCCTGTCCTTAAACACAAATACCTGTATATTACTGTAACTGTGATATATGTTGACAATGTCGTGGTGCTTTGTTTCAGACCATCTCTTTCTTTGCTTTTTCTTCAGAGGGAGGATCAGTCTTATGTTTTTTAGAGATCACAACAGCAGCTGCAACAGCGAACATGAGTAACAAAACAGAAGCCACCAGTCCATCATATCTTCTGACTCCATCTCCATCATCTCTGGCTCCTCGTGGTCGAGCTGCAGGAGAGAAACAGGTGTGAGGTGTCAGCTGATCACATCACTCAGACCAGCTGCTTTCTACAAAGTCTCATCAACAACATCTTTAGAAACAAACATCAACAACCAGGAAGCAGCTTCACCTCTGATCACACACACACACTCAACTCTACTCACTCACCTGGAGGATCAACACTCAGGGTGATGATGCTGATGGATTTCCAAGAGCGTGTTTCTCCCATGAAGACACGACACTCGTATGTTCCATTGTCATTAATCGTCACATCCTTCAGAATCAGAGACACGTCTCCATCCTTAATCTGTCTGTCCTGCAGATCCACCCGGTTCTTAAAAGATGGATGCTGATCATCTGGCACAAAGACTTCATCTCGGTACAAAAGGACATATTCGCCATACAGATCAGCTCGGCTCCATTTTACACATATATTGATGTTTAGAGCTCGACATGTCAGAGTGACATCCTGTCCAGACTCAGCTGTGATGTTTTTCTGGGCTGAAAGAGGAAACAACAGAGAGAGTAAAGTTTAAACCGTTCACTTGTATAGCAGCCAATCAGTGAAGAGCAGAGACCACTGTCCTCTGATGATGGTGGGTGGACCTCAAACCTGACTGACTGCTAGAAGTCAAAAAGGGGAAACAACACATAGCATAGAGTTGAAAGGGGTCCAGCACTTCAAGCTCAATGGTCACCAGACAGTTTGCTGACACACACCAGGGGCGTCTCTACAGGGGTAGCCTTGTGCCACGCTAAAAATAATCTCTTGCCACCCCAGTTTTGCATATGACAGTGCTGTGTATTAAAATAATCCATCGATAACACTTTGAGACCAGCTACAACAAAAATTGCTTAAACATTGTAAAACTGAATAGACGGGATTGTTTTGGGAGTGATGGCAGCAAAAGAGAAATTGATAGCGAGTTTTGAGATGTGACAGATTTGTGAAGTTTAGCATGTTTGGAGTGTTAGTGTGTAGCTGGTATGTAGTATAGTCTTTTGTTTTGTGTGTCAGTGAATGTAAAAGTCGCTGTTAAAAGCCACCAAAGATTGCAATGTAAACACTGCACAAGTTTAATATAAATTTACCATTTATATTTGCTTTTCAAGTTATGAATATAGTTCACTAAACATGTCTGTGGGTTTTTTTTACAGTAAAAAAAAATATACTACTAAGATTTTATGTGTGATTTGAGATCAGTTGTGTTAATACAGAATGTCAGTGAAAAAATAACTGTAAATTCAGACACCTGAGTTTGAGCTGAAGAGGATATCGAAAAAGGTTTTAAAAATTAAAGGTGAAATCTAAAGTAATCAATTATATTTTGGAGCCCAGAGGATTAAACCCAACAAATCATGAAAAATTAGGTTTAAAATTTTGGTGACAAGTTTGTCCATGACAGCACAGATTTTTTTAAATTTTGTGTAAATGAAACTTAAGTTAGACTTGTGTTTGTTAATGAACCACCTTATCGTGTGTAGCTTTCTGGATTTTATGCTTAAAAAAATATAATATATAGACGATGTGGGCTGAAGATATAAAGTTAGACTATATTTATATGAATATATTTTAAAAAAGCATTGATTTTGCCGCCCCATTTGATTTCCATATCACCCTAAGAAAATTTCTTAAGACACGCACACACACAGACACACACACCAGTGTATCACTCAAAGTAATGTATCTCCACTTTCTGTAAAACTGCATTTCATTTTAGTTTGTGTCATTTGTGAAATTTTGTTTTCAGCTACACAGATGCAGGTTAATAAACATATTTCAGACCCTGTAATCAATAACTTTGAGGGTTTTTATCAGAAGATAAGACACCTGGAGAAGAGAACAGGCGCAACACCGGCAGCTAGAGTAAATGTAGGTTTCCCATTATCAGAACTGTGGTAAGGATGAATTAGGAATAATAAATCTTTACAGCTTGTGCGCTACAACAACACTATTTTTGATGCAGGTGTGTCAAACATGTTGAACTCACACCGCTTCAAAGTGAAGCAACAGGACACTGCGATGCCTGCTGGAAGCAGCAGAACTGATGAGTGTTTATCTGACACCGCTTTAAAGTGAATGACAGCACCAACTGCTCCCTCTGCAGGTGAGGATGAGTAATGCAGCTATAAACAGTTTGGGGTTTTTTTTTTAACTGCAGACTCTTCTCTTCCCAACTTAATTATACAAACTGTAAACGTGTGTGAGTACATCTAAAAAATAACATCCACTTTCTCACATGACAGAAGAGGTTTGCTGACAGGAGACCTGCGTCCTCTCTGTGAGCAGCCCAAACTAAAGCAGCTCTAACATTTAACAGCATCACTGAGAGGAAGAAATGAATCGATAGGATTTTTAAATAAAACTCACCTGCACAGGTAAACCCTACGAGGGAGACAGACAGTAACGTCCAGCAGAGCGACTGAAATGTTACAGCAAACATGTTTCATGAAGCACACTGTAAGCGGACGAGTTTATGTAGGAGATTGGAAGGGGGAGGAGGTAGAGTTTCTTTTACAGAGAACAGGTAAGAGGTTGGAGTCATCATATTTACGGTGTTAAATCCATCACGATTTCTTTTAGAGAGTCTACAACACTTTGGATGAAGTCTTTAAGCCGCCGAGCTCGCCGTGGATCGTCAGCCGGACCAGCAGCTTCTTAAACGGCGAAGAGAGCTGAGGCAGAAGCGGACATGCCGATCTTCTGTGCGGCCAGGCGAAACCTCCAGCTCCCGGTGTTTTCCTGACAAACACCACATCCATCACGATGACATCATAGGATGGGATCGCTGATCGGACTGCAGCTCATAACTTTCCTGGAGGCTGAATATCTGTATCCTCTTGGGGTGCTGCAAATGAAAACAAACAGCATCTATTTGACAGCATTTATGGAAGCTATTGTGTTAATATATTGGACGACTGTAATGGAAGTTTAAATACTTTTTCTGACACTAAAGTTAAAGAGGAAAAACTCTTCTCTGTTGAAACCACTTCCTGGCTGACACTGAAACACTGACGTGTCTCCATCTTGTGTTGACTCCACCATAATAACTTTTCTTGTAGTTCTTTAGGTTTTCTGTTAGCAGCATAAAGAGATCACATTCTCTCAGTGTTCAGCAGAACCAATAAAATGAAAATAAAGTGCAAAGACAGAAGGTGTAAAGAAATTTTCTTTACAAAAATACAAAGTAAATATGATCCCAAATTTGACTTTGAATCATTTCACTTATTTCCTTTTTAAAACGACATTAAAAAGATTTAGTAAATCACAAAGAAATCTGAATTAATTTTTTATGCCGTTTTTTTGTGAGTTATTGTTTCCATCCTCCACACAAAAGTGCTTAGCAGGTTTTTTGAATATGTGGCCAGACAGAGACAGATCTCATTTTTTTAGTGATTAGTAGTTAAATATATGTGGCTTTAACTGTGAGATTTACAGAATTCCTTTAAACTCTGAAAACTGTGACAAATGATCACAAGTCATTATCTTGTTATTATGTTATGTTGGATGACCTTTACAGTATATGATGGTTGGTTTTTGTTTGTTTTCTTTCACCACAATCCTCTCAAATTCAAACTCTAAGCTTAATTCCTTGAGTCAGACCAAGCAGAAGCCATGTTTGTACAGTCTTTGGCTTTTCTGCTACTGTAGAGAAATTAAACTAGTGTTTGAAAGACAGGTTCAGGAAATCATTGCAATGCTGTGTGCTCCTGTGTTCTGTGTCTTGTTCTAGATCCCTATTTTTGTACCCCTGGCTCCAGCACTGCCTTGTTTTGCTTCTTTATATTTCAAACGACTCCAACATTGTTTTGAGTTCATTTTTGTCTTGTGAGTCCAGCATCTTCATCCCTGTCCTGCCTGCCACACAAATGTTTAAATGAAATATAGACGTGCCGCTCAACAATATATAGTAAAAAAAAACCCAACAACAACTTGAAAATAAATAGTGTGGAGAATGTTTGAATCCAGAATGTGGCAGAGCCAAAGCAGAAAGCTGTAAAACAAAGAAATACTTGAATATAGTATAAAATATGACAAATTTCAGATGACTTGAGTAAATGTACTACTTTACATTGTTTCACTAGTGATATTAGCAGATTGCCAAAACTCTAATCCAACACACTCTGTGTAGGACACGAAAGCGAAAACTGTTTCATCTTTTCTCCACTCATCAGTGCACAACTCAGAAAAAACCCATGATATCCACAGTCTGGTGGATTTATTTTTACTGCTGTCACATTTAAATCAACCTGAGTGTCATTTCTCTTTAGTTCTGATCTCACTGCTGAGCTGCACAACAAACCAAGGTCAGTAACCTTCTTCTGTCACAGTTTAAACCTGACATGAACTAAACCTCACTAAGTGTCCTTTTTTAAGCTTTGTTGTAGCATGACATGATAATCATACATCAATTGATCACTGCATCCTGCTGAATATTTAACCCTCATAAGTATAAATGAAGTATAGTCAAATAATTTATTTTATGCACATAATATTCCATAAGTCTTCTTCACAGCTCGTCTGACTGTGAGTCCCAGCAGCTCTCAGTTCTTTAACTTTAAAAAGAGACATGCTAGCTGCTCACCCTGTTTACAGCCCTCGTGCTAAGCTAAGCTAATCAAACCACATTATCACTCAAGCTCAGGGCCCAGTCCCAGTTAACACTTTCCCAGTCTGAACTGGGACTGTGTGTGATGCAGAGAGGTGGAGATTGGAGGTCTTAATTGAACTACGAAGCTTGTAATCATGTTTCCTGTTGTTTGAACTGTGTGTTTGTGTTCAGACTTTAAATCAGAGCCAGACGTTGCCTACTCTTCACTGAAGTAGTCCACCAGTCCAACCACTGTCCAGTTGCTGTTCGCTAACTGGTCCAGACCAGAGTGTGTTTACTTGTTTAAAAAAATGTGTTTTATGTCTTCTATCACTGAGCTAGACTTCTATGACTCAAAGGTAACATTCTGTTTTCAGCTGGACTCTTTAAAGTGTTCATATTGCAGGAAAAATCGGTGACAGATATTTAAATAAGTTCATATGATTTATTTGTTTAGTAATTTTGGAGCAATTTTTATTTTGTTTATATTTTCTTGATTTCTGCAGTCTTAATAAACATTTGTCTCACTTGGGTTTCTCATTTGGTTCTGTGGTTTTCAAAAAGTCTCAAATGAAAAACTTGATATGTTACAGTTTGTGTGTGGCTAACCTTCAGTGACACTCTTCTGTGCAAAAAACGATGAACATTGAACCACAGGTGCAGACTAAAAACAGCAGGGGCATCATTCAGTGGCTGTACGATGCGCAGGAAAGCTTCAGTACAGGATATGTGTGTGTTTGAAACTGAAGAGTCTGATCTATTTATCTCTCATAGTCACCTAAAAACCTGTGAGCAGAAGCTGATATTATTAAATACATTCACATTTTTATTGTACAAATGAAAAAAAAATCTTTGGTAACATTTATTGTTTCTCCTGCATATTAAATATCTCAGTGAAGCTTGAAATTGCCTTGAATGAACCTGTCTGTTACCATCTTCTAATAATCCTGAGTCTTACATCAGTGAAGCTGCTTTATAAATGTAAATATAAAAATTTAACATCTACTAGTTAGCCATTGAAATGATTTGTATTAAGGTTAGTTTTCATGTAACTCATAAACCAAACAAGAATTTTAGAAACTAGAAGATGTTACAAATCAGTTTTTTTATGGGATTTTCATTAGAGTATGTCAAACACATGAAAATCTTATAACGGGATAGATGGGAGCCTAACCACATATCAGGTTTTCCAACTGGTCACACCTACAGATCATCTGCAAGCGTCAGTCCATGGAAATTCCCGCCTGACCTCATCTGTCCATCACCACTGCAAACAAGAAGGGGCTCAGAACAGATCCTTGATGTAATCCCATTCCCACCATAGATTTGTCACTCCAATCACTGACCTCTCCACTGCTATGCTGTGTTCATGCATGCCCTGCACCACCCTCACATACTTCTCTGGCACTCCTGATTTCCTCATGCAGTATCACAGTTTTCTCTCTTGGAATCATCTTGGTGTCATCCTAGACAGTTCGCTTTCCTTTAAATCTCACATCCATTCTATCTACACAACATTAACAGATTACGTTCTTCTCTTTCCACCCAGTCTACGTCCATTCTTGTCCATAGTCTCGTTACCTCCTGTATTGACTATTGTAATTCTCTCTTGCATGGTCTCCCCCAAAAATCCCTCCATAAACTTCAACTGGTTCAAAACTGCTGCTCGCATTATTACCAGAACTCCGTCCCACCAGCACATCATCCCTGTTCTTCAGGAAATTCACTGGCTCCTTCTGAAATTCCGGATAGTGTACAAACTTCTTCTGCTCACCTCCAAGGCCATTCATAACCTCGCTCCTACTTATCTCCTCTGCCCACTCACTTCGATCTTCTATCCAGCTTGCTGTGCCTTCCTTCCACCTCACCACCATGGGAAGCAGAGCTTTTAGCTGCTCTGCTCCCAGGCTGTGGAACTCTCTACTCCCAAATATAAGAAACATTGATTCCCTCCCCCGTTTAAATCCCTATTCAAAACCCATCTATTCAAATCTGCATATTCACTGTGAACCTATTGTTTGTTTATTTTATCTTGTGCTTTTGTTTTCTTATTTTTCTTCAATGTCATTTTTCTTTTGTGTTTTATTCTATTGTTAAGTGCCCTTGGGTGTTTTGAAAGGAGCTTTCAAATAAAATGTATTATTATACTTTTTCTTGATCCACTATAAGGAATTTTATCCTAGCGTTCCAGTGAGTGGGGTAAAGGAAGGAAGCTGGCAGGTGAGTCAAAGAAGATTGGATGACATGGAAAGTGTTGTTCCTCATTTTTTTCAGAGCTTGAGAGAGACATCATTGCATTGAATCTTTATTTTGACTATATTAAAATAGTACAACAACATGGAAAAATGAGACATAAACAAACAAACAAAAGGAAAACAAAGCAATAATAATTATAAATAACTTGCATGTTCAAAAAGGAGTAGGAAGAAGCATGAACTTATTTAATCCCACTCTCTTTCCCCTATTTAGTAACTAATAGGCTACACTTTTTTGCTGTTTATTCCCTGTCCATCAGAAATTCTTCATTACATCACATGCTACATATATATATATATATATATATATATATATATATATATATATATATATATCCATAGGTCCCTCATCCTATTCATGTAGCCCCTTCCGCCGGGGTTACTTGTGTAGTAGCATTCCAACAACGCCCTGTTTTCGTCTCTTGCCCACCGATGCCTTCCAGTTCCAGTAGCCCACTTTTCGTCAGGGTGCCAGAAGGCAACATTGCAGACATAGAGGACAGTTACAAGTACTTGGGGATCCCGCAGGCGAATGGGAACCATGAAGAGGCCGCTAGAAAAGCTGCAACCACCAAGTACCTGCAGAGGGTCAGGCAAGTCCTGAGGAGTCAGCTGAATGGTAAGAACAAGATCCGGGCCATCAACACGTACGCCCTACCCGTGATCAGGTACCCTGCTGGGGTAATAGGCTGGCCAAAGGAGGAGATAGAAGCCACTGACATAAAGACAAGAAAGCTCCTTACCATGCATGGAGGGTTTCACCCCAAGTCCAGCACCCTGAGGCTGTACGCTAAGCGGAAGGAAGGGGGCCGGGGACTGGTGAGTGTCAGCACCACAGTCCAGGATGAGACAACGAACATCCAAGAATACATTGGGAAGATGGCCCCAACTGACCGAGTGCTCAGTGAATACCTCAGGCAGCAGAAACCCAAGAAAGAGGAGGGAGACGAGGAACCATCATGGAAGGACAGGCCCCTGCACGGTATGTACCACCGGCAGATAGAGGAGGTGGCTGATATCCAGAAATCCTACCAGTGGCTGGACAAAGCTGGACTGAAAGACAGCACAGAGGCACTAATCATGGCAGCACAAGAACAAGCTCTGAGCACAAGATCCATAGAGGCTGGGGTCTATCACACCAGGCAAGACCCCAGGTGCAGGCTGTGTAAAGATGCCCCAGAGACAATCCAGCACATAACAGCAGGGTGCAAGATGCTAGCAGGCAAGGCATACATGGAACGCCATAACCAAGTGGCCGGCATAGTGTACAGGAACATCTGTGCCGAGTATAACCTGGAAGTCCCGAGGTCAAAATGGGAGATGCCCCCAAGGGTGGTGGAGAATGACCGAGCTAAGATCCTGTGGGACTTCCAGATACAGACGGACAAAATGGTGGTGGCTAACCAACCGGACATAGTGGTGGTAGACAAACAGAAGAAGACGGCCGTAGTGATCGATGTAGCGGTTCCGAATGACAGCAATATCAGGAAGAAGGAACACGAGAAGCTGGAGAAATACCAAGGGCTCAGAGAAGAGCTCGAGAGGATGTGGAGGGTGAAGGTAACGGTGGTCCCCGTGGTAATCGGAGCACTAGGTGCGGTGACTCCCAAGCTAGGCGAGTGGCTCCAGCAGATCCCGGGAATAACATTGGAGATCTCTGTCCAGAAGAGCGCAGTCCTGGGAACAGCTAAGATACTGCGCAGGACCCTCAAGCTCCCAGGCCTCTGGTAGAGGACCCGAGCTTGAAGGATAAACCGCCCGCAGGGGCGTGCTGGGTGTGTATATATATATATATATATATATATATATATATATATATATATATATATATATATATATATATATACATACATATACATATATAAAGGCTTGCTTCATTTATGGGAGGAGCTGAAAATGATGACGTCCGAAGCCTCGCTGCCCGGCTGTACCACGTGACTGGTTCATGAAGTGGTTCGAACTTTGCCGCGAGATATGACAGCGATATAAACCCCTCAGACTTCATTCAAAATGTGGGTGTTTGATGGAGAGTTGCGGTTAGTGAGAGTTTGGAGACAGTTTGGAGGTTTATGAGAGTGAGGAGAGAAAGTCAGGAGAGAATGGAGCCAGCTAAGAAGAGGAGGATGTCCTCCCCTGTGTGGGAACATTTTGATCTTATTCCTCCCAACAAGGTATGTAAATTTCTACATTTTCATAATACTGATGGTGCAATACAATTTATGTTAAGCTGTCTTGACTTTTGTACAAGGTGAAGTGTTTGCTATGTGCCAGGGAGCTGGGATATAACAACAACACCTCATCCATGCTTAGGCACTACAGAGCTTTGCATGAGAATAAGGGGAACACCGATTGTGGAGCAAGACCAGGTGAGCCATCAAATGTCATGATAATATAGCATGCAGTAATGTTACTAAATGATATAACAATATTATACAACTGTTATAAGTTACGTGTGTGATATTTATATTTGTTGGGGGAAAACTCTGTAAAAGACCCAGGAGAAATAAAGACACAATGAGACAAAGTTACTTTCTTTATCAAACGTGTACACGGGTGAGCTGCTAAGGACAACTCACACCATGCACAGTGGCTTGGTAATTTTTATAGGAAAGACAGTGAGAACAGGATAAGAAAATACAAAACAAATAAAATAAACAACTCCATATGTGGCGCTAGTCTCGTCAGCAGAGAGCTGGGAGAAGGCTGTGAGAGATAAAACAATCTAAAACAATATGTCCCAGAAACAAGATGTCTTTGCTGGGAAAGTCTAAAAAGATCATTCTAAACTAATCTAACCATAGGCATAGGGCAGACAAAAGGCATCTTTGTACATTTAAAAGAAGGTAAAGAAACATAGAATCATTTTTCCTGTAACATTCCCTCCTGTTTTAACTTATTTTAAATGTATACAACAATTGTCTATGAAGGTTATTTATTAAGTATCTTAGGCAATTTTTTAATTTCCAAAATTTTCAAAATGTCAGCATAGCAGAAATGGCAGTCATTTGGTCTAAAGAATAAAACAAAAGAAAATAATAAAAAGAAAAACATAGTAAATGAAAATCATAGTAAATGAAATAACAAGTGGAATAAACAAGAAAAAATAATAAAACTAAAACTACAAAAAATAAAAGGATGAAAACTAAAATGAAAACTTCAAAAAATACAAGGATGAAAACCTTATATTTAAAATGATGCAAACCTTAAATTGAAAACTTTATATGTAAAATAATGAAAACTTCATATTTAAAATGAGAACTTTATGTTTAAAAGTCAAGACTTCAAAAAAAATAAAAGCATGAAAACTTGCATAACCTACTAATGTTTTAATCAGTGCATGATCACTTGACAAGTCATTTTTAATCACCACGTCATTTATTAGCAGCTAGTACAAGTTCTCCTCTAACAGAATTGCAACGGGATGTTGTTCTTCTTGAGGCACGGCAACATAAGCAGTCATTGTAGTTGTTATCATCTTTGAAATCATTACTCTTAGGCATGGCAACACACACAACACTAATATGAGCAGTGCTATCATGATGAGACCTAGAAGAAAAAATGGCTTTGCTACAGCAGCCAGCCATGAACCGCTGAACAGCCAGTCAAGCCAGCCTTGTGCTGTAGCTGCTCCAGGTGTGTGGTCAGTGACATATTTTTGCAGAGCGGTCAAATTCTGCAAAGCTTCATAAATGTCTCCTCCAGTTTCGTATCCATCAGGGATAAAAGTGCAACATGTTTCCCCGATCAGCTTGCAAAACTCCTCCTTGTGATGCTGTTAGCAGGTCTAGTGTCAGTCTGTTCTGCAGCACAGTCGTTCTGATGGCCTGCTGTTCTCCTGCTAAGGCAGTTCCCAGGGTCTTAGTCAAGTTGATGTGTCGTAGCAGAGCATATCGGTTGATTTCCACATGATCCCGCACCTCGGCAACTCCAATGCCGGGGATCAAGCTCTGTAAGAATTTCACTCCACCTCCCCAGATGCGAAACTCTCCCGGCACTCCAGTAGCCTGGATGTGTTGCCAGGCCCAACAGGCACCAACTGCGATCTTCAGGTATGCTGTACGGCCACAGGCCAGACGTCTGCGAGGATAGGGGCATATGGGTACATGCATAGCAGTCAGTTTTGTTATTCAAGTGAGCTGTAGTGTTCATAAACTGCCACCAGAAGTTAGTGGCGTAGCCATGGGGAAACTTGGTGTACTTTCCTTTGTCATACAGTGTCTGCCTTTTCTCCACATAGCGTGACTTGTTGTCCCTCACGGAAGCAAAGGTGAGGAGCCCGGCCATGGTCAGGGCCGCTGCAGTTGATAAGAGCCACCACCTCATGACGACGGAACACACCCTCCTGTCGCGAGTAGACCCCCCGGCCAGGAAAGCTGACCCCTCCACCGGGCGAGATCACAACAAGCGGGCAAGCCTGCCGTCAGCTGTGTTTAGATGGCTTCACTGACTCGCCTGCAGTGACTCTGATGGATCCAGGATGGTCATTCCACTATTTTGCAAGCGGTGGGCGTGGTGAGGAGAACCTGATGTGGTCCCTCCCACCTGGGTGTGCTCCAGTTTTTCCTTTGGAGCACCTTGATCAGAACCCAGTCACCGGGCTTTAGTCTGCAAGACACTGGAGAAACATCATCAGGTTGTTGATTATGTACAATGATCTCTTTGTTTTCTAACAGCTTAGACATCCATTCTGCTAATGTGTTTTCTCTGATTGCTTTGTCTATTGGTTGACTGGTAATAGGCAGTGGAAACGGCCTGCCATGAATGATTTCAAATGGAGTTAGTTTATGGGAGCCTTGTGTTAAGCGCATCCACATTTTCACTAAACCCAAACATTCAGGCCACGGCCTTCCTGTTTCTGCCATGCATTTCCTGAGCCTTTGTTTTATAGTGCCGTTAGTTCTCTCTACAAGGCCTGCGCTCTGAGGGTGATAAGCACAGTGGTGTTTTATGCTGAAACCGAGTGCTTCAGAGACCTTAGTGATGACATCATTTACAAAATGAGTGCCGTTGTCTGACCGTATCAAAGCTGGGATGCCATATGTGGGTATGAAGTGATTGCACAGGCACTTTGCTACTGAAATTGCATCTGCCTTTTTCACTGGATAGATTTCTGGCCACTTTGAGAACACGTCTATAACCACTAGGGCGTATTTTGACCCTTGACATTCGCTTAGTTCAATAAAATCCATAATTGTGTGAAAAGGATGAGGCGGAGTTGGAAAACGGCCTCTTTTTGGTCGCAGGTTACCCTGAGCATTATATTTTTGACACGTCATGCACGTTCTGACAAATTGTTTTGCTGAAGTTTCAAAATTTACAGTGTAAAAATGAGTGTTGACAATACAGGTCATTCCCCCCGATGACAAATGCGTACAGCCATGAGTCACTAATGCCGCCATTTTGTGGAGCGATTTTGGCAACACTGGCTTGCCATAACACATCATTAAATCGTTTGTCAGAACTGCACCGTGTTTTAGCCATTTTGCCTGCTCTGCTGTGCTTGCTGCTTTTTGTTCATTTTTCAACACATCCAGTGGAATCTGATGTGTGTTTACTGCCATCAATGTGATGTTTGCCTGTTGTGCCGCCTATTTTGCTGCTCTGTCAGCAACATTGTTGCCTGTAGTAATGAAAGAGTCAGTAGGCGTTGTAAGAGGTTGGCATGCTGGTTTGCCAGTTGGTGTAATCATTCCTCTGGTTTTCCAGATGTTTTGCAAAATGATGCACAGCAGAGAAAACATACTGGCTGTCTATATAAATGGTTATTTGTTTATCTTTGTGTATTTCACATGCGCAACAATCTCGTGTGAAGTGACCTTCCTCTCCACGGTTCTAGCAGGCGTTGTCTCTATGTTATCTGCTGTTTCTGCGTGGCTGTCTGCGGCCTTGGTGTTTGTGACTTTGCTCGCCTCTCTGTTCCTGATAGCCACCTGTGAATTAGTGTTTTAGTCTGTTGTCAACAGTCAGCCTTATTTTTAAGTTACAGAATGCTTCTCCCTTTTTTTGTCTTTTGTTTTTTTGTTTGGGAGAATAGATGCAACTCTACATTTTCACTTAAGGCAGTTTTAGATAATTTCTAGTTCTTCAAACAATGCATGGATCTCACACATTTCAAACTTTCAAGTTAGGGTTGTTTCCCATTTATACAAATATATATATTTAACTTTGCATTGCTCACAGCTCATAGCTCACAGCTCTAAACCTAGGCATTTTTCAATCATATGCCTAATCACTATGTGTCACTGTGATTCTCAAGTATGGTCACAAGTTCGTTTAAATTCGTTTCCAAAACCAACAAAATAATCAAACAAAAACAAAAAACATAAACGTGTCAGGACACAAAAGAAAAAAAAAAAAAATGCTGCCACCCGAACAAGGCAGAAGTCTGCATATGTTGGCGTTTAATAGCATGCAGCTTGTAACATACTAGACTAATGTGCCTGTGTTAATTCAGCTCCATATTATTGTGTGAAGTTTCACTGGGTTGGGAGTGGTTTTGTGTGTGTCACATTTTTTGGTGAGCCAATGGCTGGAATGAGGTTGGACTAATTAGAGGCAGGTGTACTTGATTGCACTGATACACTGGTCTACTTATAGCCCACACTACAACCACTGCTGTTTTGTTTTGTCTCTCTGTGCAGGTATGTAATGTGATGAAATCAGATATGATTGGGATGGATTGGTTTTGCGCTATGAATTTTATATTAAGTGTGTCGTTTTGTCTCTCTGTGCAGTCCAGGGCCTATTATATGCCACAGCCTAAAGGCAGCAGAGTTGCAGAGGCTTGAGTGACCACTGACTATATGCTTGCAGGGTGGTGGGTCTCCAAGGACAACTTCTAACCCTGTTAAAGGCAACATGTGGAGTGCAACTTGGCTGTGTGGCATAGCTGGCTCTGGCCTTGGGACTGTGTGTTTTTATACAATTCATAAGTGGGACACTGGACTGTTTTATCTTTTATCTCTTGATATATTTTTTGTCAATAAATTATCTTTTAGAATTTTATTGACTGACATCTTTTTGCCCACGACTGAGACGGTTGGTCAGACCTAGAGTCTTTCTTTGGGTGTGTTACAGCAGCTTCTGCTCTAAAAGAAACAAATAAATAAAAAGAAAAGAAAATGTGGAACATGTTCATCAGCTTAGCAGTGTCTACATATTTAATTCAGCTTCTCAATCCTGTAGTTTTAGCTGTTGTCTACAGGGTTTTGCTTATTGGTTGTTATTATAGGTGTGCTCTATATCTCAGCAATGTGTCATTCTAGGATGATAAGTTTCAAGCTAGTCAAGTGCCTCTATGCACTTCATTAGTTTAGTTATTCTCCGTATTGTCTTCATCTCACATGTCATTACACTGAGTTTCAGCAAACCTTAAGCTTGATGCAGACTACTGCTTAACAATTATTCACCTCACATCATAACCGATTAAGGTGCCTCTTCATATTAATATTATGTCATTGTTAATATTATCATCTTTGTCTTATATAACAGCAATAGCATATTATAATATTTTATCAGTGTGTACCATTATACTACTACTGAGCCAATTTGTTAGTTAGGATCATCTTATTCAGCAAACAGATAATTTAGAATTCATCCAATCTGCGGTCACATTTGTTCTCTCTGTTGCATGGCGGACCAGGCAGGTCTATTATAATATATTATTTATATTTCATTTTGTATCCATCAAGGGCTTCAGATGACCTGCAGAATCATCCTTTTCCCAAGGTGGAGACAGTTACCTTTTCACACACTGTCCTTGGCTGAACAATGACACAGCCTTAATATACCTTATTTATTTTATTAAAATATTTTCGTGTGAATTATTTGCTTTATATTCATTTTATACATGCTGGGCATGGTCATCATGCCAACTGTGTTTCATTGTTAATATCACTTTACAGGTTGTTATCCTTGCTATTATTAATTTCAAATACTCTAAAGATAATTTCTACTGTAATTTTCCCTTTGTTCATCTTTATTTCGTACTTTTTATATTTATATCTACTCAGTGGGGTCTGTTTTCAACCCTTTTAAACTACTTCAGACTACCTTGATCTCTAGTTTTCACTTAATAAAGGATTATTAAGTTCTTCCTGATATGGGTGGTGCTGCAGATGTGGCTGCAGGAATGAGTGATGGCTTTCTAAAAGGGTTGTGGGAACTGCACAGTGTCTCGTCTTCTGGTTTTACTAAACTGGTAGTTGAGTTCTATTCTTCTGACTGTTTATATTTTGTTTTCTTAAATCTCTGTTTACAGACACTGTTTTTGTCCGGCGTCTGGACTTTTCTTTTCTCACCACTGCTCGTCAGCAGGAGTGAGTTTTAATTTCACTTGCTTGATTACCCATCTTATTTATGTATTTACTTATTTTTGTTTAAGTAATATATACACGATACAGCTGCTATCACCTTCACTGGTATTAGAGACGAGAGTGGTTGCTCACACGCCCTTCTACTTTCGGACTATTTCCAAAAGCGGTGTGAACTTTACGAGACGGAACTCGACCGTTCTCTCAACTCACCAGCACGTCAGTGAACAGCAGTAAAAGAAAAACACAGTAGGAGCAGCTCAGTCTCTTATTGGACCGTGAAAATTCAGCTTGCTCCATTAATTAAAACAATACACACACACACAGCTTCGACGCGCGCGACCGGAACCCTTATAATAAGGGGAGCTCCCAGAGCTACTTACTCCCTAGACCCAGTCTAGACCCAGCTGGGGGAGCTACCCAGAGCTCCAAAGCTACCAGTCGACGAGCTCCCAGAGCTACCAGTCGACGAGCTACGCTACCAGTCGACGAGCTCCCAGAGCTACCAGTCGACGAGCTACTTCCGCTATTTTAAATTCCCTGAATTCAAAATGCGCTTTTACGCAAGATTGTGTCAGTGTGTCTGTATCTACCTGGTCGGTGTCGCCGGGTCTGGTCCACCTCGATCGGGTCCCACCACCGTGGGTCGCTTTCTAAGACGTTGGCCAAGACCCGAATTTAACGCTCCTGGTCTTTTTCCACACACCTGGTGTGTGGGCTGTCGACAGGCGAACAACGTGGACTGGTCACGGAGATGGGACACGATGGAGGTGATCCGGCTGTCGAAGGACCAAGAAATGTTGGGGGAAAACTCTGTAAAAGACCCAGGAGAAATAAAGACACAATGAGACAAAGTTACTTTCTTTATCAAACGTGTACACGGGTGAGCTGCTAAGGACAACTCACACCATGCACAGTGGCTTGGTAATTTTTATAGGAAAGACAGTGAGAACAGGATAAGAAAATACAAAACAAATAAAATAAACAACTCCATATGTGGCGCTAGTCTCGTCAGCAGAGAGCTGGGAGAAGGCTGTGAGAGATAAAACAATCTAAAACAATATGTCCCAAAACAGTATGTCTTTGCTGGGAAAGTCTAAAAAGATCATTCTAAACTAATCTAACCATAGGCATAGGGCAGACAAAAGGCATCTTTGTACATTTAAAAGAAGGTAAAGAAACATAGAATCATTTTTCCTGTAACAATATTTGTGCTTTATCTTTATTGTCTTTCCTCAGGAGAACAATCTCAAATAGATGAAGACCTGGTTACCATGGTGATTGAGGACTCCCAGCCATTTAGCATTGTGGAGGACAAAGGATTCAAAAGATTTGTTAAATCATTAAATCCTAGCTATGTTCTCCCCACTAAAAAGGTCATAAAAGCAGTGAAAATTTAGTTTTTACAGAATAAAATGTGAACAGGCAGGACTGAGGCTCAAAGCCTCAGTGTGTAGCTGTCCATACCTCAACGTTACAAAAGCACAACCACTGTCCACACCCCAACCACACCTCACCTCACAGTAAATGATCGTTTCCATTTTAAGCATTTCCAAATGATCATTTTCCATACTGCCAGTATAAATATACACAGTATACTGCATCACTACAATATACATGTTTTACACACTCCTTTTGTTGTTGACATTTACAGGCTGTGTGCAAAAGGCCACACTCTTCAAATTCATGCCAACTAATATTTTTACGTCCAGTAGGTGTCCTACTAGAGCAAATGAAGCTTCAAGAAGCTTTGTGCTGGGGTGAACCAATTGGATGAAAAGCTTCAGTGCTTCATGAAGCTTCATCTGCCCATCACTACCCCACGGGGTGAGATCTTGCGTGGAGCAGCAGATTGAGGGAGATCAGTGGTTTTGTATGTCTTCCAATTTCTAATAATAGTCTTCCCAGATTCAGTCTTCCCAGCATGGTGCAGGGCTACAGTTTTGTTTCTGGTGTCCTTTGACAACTCATTGGTCTTGTCCATAGTGGGGTTTGGAGTGTGACTGTCTGAGGTTGTGGGCAGGTGTCTTTTATTCTGATAATGAGCAGAAGAAGTTACAGGTCTGTGAGAGCCAGAAATCTTGCTTGTAGGTGACCAAATACTTGTTTTCTGCCATAATTAGCAAATACATTCTTTAAAAATCAGACAATGTGATTATCTGGATTTTTTTGTTTCTCATTTTGTCTCTCGTAGTTGAGGTGAAACCAATGATGAAAATTACAGGCCTCTCTCATCTTTTTAACTGGGAGAACTTGCACAGTTGGTGACTAAATACTTTTTGCCCCACTGTACTTGCTAGTCCTGTGAGAAGCTTGCATCTCTGAAGTAAATAAACATTATGAGCACAGACAGGCCGAAATCTTGATTTTAAAAAAGTTAGAAACATAACTAAAACTATGAGATTTCCGCTGTCAAACAAACAGTTTACTTGAGAGCAGTCCTGAAAGTCCTGGATGAAGACGTAGCATCACTGAGGGGTTCAAAAGCAGCTGAGTGTTTTTAATTTTTGAAAACATAATTTGTTTTGTTATTTTATACTCTGTGCAGACAGCTAAAAAGCGTATTTACCAAAATATTTTCTGTATATTGAGAGTAAAAATACATTTGGTGGCAAAATGACTCATCTGAGCCACGTTCCCACCACAAACTCGAGTTTGATTTAACAAAAGGGTCCTTTGTTTAGCACGTGTCATTCAAAGGGAGCACAGTGGTACAGTTCAGGGATTAGGGTCAGTTTAAAGGTTTGGAGGAGAAGAGTGAGGAAAGGGTCAAGGTTAAAAGTGGCATGGAGACTAGCTCAGCTACACAAAGCAGGAACATGTATAAACCTGCAAATGAATTTAGCTTGAATGCTGATTTTATTGTCACTTAATGATGTTTTATAAGTGATTACTTTCCTTCGAGTACCTGAATAGAAACTGAGAGGCAAGTTGTCTGTAAAACATGAGAACAAGATGCATCATACTGTCCTTTTTTTAAATCTTTGAGCATTCTTTGAAATATCTCATGATTTCTACTTTTTAATACTTCTCGTGTTTCCATGTAAACAAATTACTGTTTCCAATGGATTCATGATGCAAAAGCAAGACAGTTATATAACATTGAGTAAACATTCAGGTCTGCAAAAAACAGAAAAGAAAAGTTGGAACTTAGTTTTCTTGTTTATTTAAGTTTTAATAGGTTTTATATAACAACAATAACAGTCATCTCAAAGCATTTGTTTTTTATGGTATAAACACACTTTCGGAGTGAAAAGATGGACGTGGATGGGGAGAGCTCGAGTAAAAACAGCATCAACAGATCAGAAACTTTCTTATAAAAGAACCAGGAGGCTCATGGGTATAGAAAAAACATGAATCCCATAATCTTCATCATTGCTAACATTACATTCAAAGTGGACATGTGCAGAGGAGGGAATGGGAATATACTGGGCCAAAGATGTTGAATATGGAGCTGCCAGACAGCAGGAAAAGAGGGGGCATGCAGAGGGGTGGTGTTCCAGAGGAGGATGCTGGAGACAGAGCGAGATGGAGGTAGGTGATCCGCTGTGGTGAACGGGAGCAGCTTAAAGAAGGAGATGCTGATGTGCTCTTTTACAGTGCAATTAGTGCTTAAAAAACATAAATAAATAATAGCTTCATACAATAAACTTTGAATACTCTGAATTTGAACTATTTAAACTGTAAGTACAGCTCCACCTCGCAGCATTCTTTTTAAAAATATGAGGATTTCCAGCTGGTGTTCATGAAGCTCATCGAGCAGACAGGTTTTTGTTTTTTTTGGACTGTTTTTCAGACATTTTACAAATAATGCTGTTATTGAATGTTCAAAACTTTAAATCTGAAAATGTTTGCTGGACAGATCGTTGATGTTTTGCACCAAAGAAAAAAGAAAAGTTAAGCAATTATTTAAAATTTCTTTTTGGATGAATAAATCCTTAGTTTAAGTTCTTTAGCGTGCCTTAAAGAACAGGTTGAAGTCTTTCCCAAAGATCCAAATACACAATGTGATAATTTCAGTCAACACTGAGTAGGGATGGGTACCGGTATCCGGTGCCATTATGGCATCGGTTCTGACATAAACGGTAGACATAAACCAGACTGAAAAGCAGCGCACATTTCGGTGCTTTTTTTTTCCTGAGCTGTGATACACTTTGGATTCTAGCCAATCATTTTACGTTTCCGAGGATAGTAGGCGGGCCCAGGTACGTACGTTCTTTTAGAGCAGAGCTACAGATTAAAAATGTCCAAGGCGAAGCGGTCAAAAGTCTGTCTGTACTTCACAGCAAAATATGCAAACTCAGCAGCCTGCAACAAGTGCTTTAAGCCGATACTGTGATACTGTCAAAGGAGGTAACACCTCAAATCTGATGAAACACCTGGCGACGCAAAGCGTTTTTTTTAAAAGCCGAGAAATGCGCCGTATTTGATAGCTTGCTGCGAGACCTCACACCGAGCACATCTACTGCGGGTGGGTTGCCTGTTATTGGACCCGCAGTTAGCAACATCCCCCAAGAACACGAAGAGGAGAGTCCTGGCCCCTAGCCCTGCCAGTGTAGCAGAAATGATGACGGATGATGATGGCAGCAGCAGCAGCCGTTCTTCTCTGCGTGAGTAGCTTAATGTTGTTCGTGTGTAATTTACGTTGAGTAGGCTAACCACGTTATTACATTAATGCATGTAAGGTGAACTAGCAAACATCATCATAGCTACATGCGGCTGTCCTCTTGTTTGATGGCAGATACTCCCTTCACCCTGGCCAAAAAGACTAAAATGACCAAAGAAAAAGTGGAAAACAGCTAAACATGAGAGGTTTTTGGACAAAGTTTGTGTTTTTTCCATTGTTTAAGCGCTGCTTCCAGCCAAGAGTGATACCATATATGCCCCATAGCTGCAGAAAAGGCTAACATTGTTATCTTTTTACAAAAAACAGCTGAACATGAGAGGTTTTTGGACAAAGTTTGTGTTTTCCAGTCTTTAAGCACCGGTTCGAGCACCGTTTAAGCACCGGCACCGTTTCAAAAATACTGGTTTGGCACCGGTATCGGATAAAACCTAAACGATACCCATCCCTAACACTGAGAAGCTGTTTTTACTCCATTCAGGAGTAAAAACCTCAGAGGCATTTCAAACATGCTTCAATTCATTACAATCAATTCTGTGGTGATGTTTTTTGCTGCCATATTTTCTATACATCAAAAAACTAACAATGGCAGCAAAAAGAAGCACAGCAGAAACAGACAGACCAACTTTCAGAACAGGTACATCCTCCTTCCCTCCATCCTCCTTCCCTCCAGCCTCCTTCCCTCCAGCCTCCTTCCCTCCATCCTCTGTGTCTCCTCCTGTCTGACCTGCAGGAGAGAAACAGGTGTGAGGTGTCAGCTGTCAGGTAGGTGATGAGTGAAGAAGAGAACAGAATCAAACTGCTGTCAGACATTATCTACTGCACTCTGATCACATCACTCAGACCAGCTGCTTTCTACAAAGTCTCATCAACAACATCTTTAGAAACAAACATCAACAAGCAGGAAGCAGCTTCACCTCTGATCACACACACACTCAACTCTACTCACTCACCTGGAGGATCAACATGAAGGTTGATGGTGCTGCTGATGGATGTCCATGAGAGTGTTTTTCTCACAAAGACATGACACTCGTATGTTCCAGTGTCATTGACCGTCACATTCTTCAGAATCACAGACACGTCTCCATCCTTCATCTGTCTGTCCTGCAGATCCACCCGGTTCTTAAAAGATGGATGCTGGTACTCTGGAATAGACAGATTGTCCTGGTACAAAAGAACATATTCTGACTCCAGATCAGCTCTGCTCCATTTTACTACTATGTTGTTGTTTGGAGCTCGACATGTCAGAATGACGTTGTGTCCAGACTCAGCTGTGACGTTTTTGTGGTCTGAAAAGGAAACACAGAGCAGAGAGGTTACAGATGAAAGTTTGATCTGTTCACTTCTACACCAGCCAATCAGCAAAGAGTTGTACACACTGGGTTCAGCACATTAGGCTAAATGTTCATCACACACACACAATATGAACCTGCATCTATGAAACAAACTGTGTCCTGATTGTTCTCACATTAAGAAATGAATCAAACAAACATGTTGAGGTAGTCCGACTCGAATGTCAAGGAAGGTTGTAGGGAAGCAGACTACACAGAAATTTCAGGTTTGCAGACGTGAGCAATTTATTTACAATGAACTCCGTTTAATGTGTAACTTAACAAAACTTTCCCCAAAAGTAACTCGATTAACAAAACCCATCAGTTCATGGACCTGGTAACACAGCTCACCTCTCCTCTGAATCTGGCTTTAAATAGGGCCATCAATTTCCCTCCAATTAGCCCAGCCTGTACCTCTCACTTAAACTGAGGGATCTAAAACTCTACACAGATGATTAAAAAGACACAAAACCTCCTCACACTTCTAATTGACACATTTACGTAACTAAATGGCTCCGTTTACATAAACAAGATTCAACAAACCCCTTCAGAACTTGAAACAAACAAAATGAAGCATTTCTATGGAAAAAGAAACCCCTCCGCTTGATGTCACATCAGCAGGACTTAAAACAACAAAATGCTAGGCAGGCGTTTTCCACCTGCACACCAGTTGGTGGCGATAATGCACCATTTGCACCAACCGGCAATAAACCCTATACAGAAGAAGGCGGCGTTTCCCACACGAAGACTGGAAAGAAGCAACAAAGTATGAACAAATGACTTAATCTGTGATGAAATAAAATATAAAGAAACATGTAACTGGGTATTTGTCTCAATTTGCAGAATGTTTGTTTTGCCGGCAACAGACAAACCCGGGATAGTGAGTGCAGCAATGTTACTCAACAAATGGCAAATCAAAGCAAATAAATAGAAACAGAGAAACGTGCAAAAAAAAAAAAAAAAAGGTCAACTCACATGGGACAAAGGGAGAGCATTGCAACTGCTCATCCACTTTGTCACAGCACCTAATAAAATATATGACATATTTGTGAAATTTCATGTGTTATTAGCCTTTATCTGTGTGCACAAACTTACTAAAATGCTCTCAAGGTGATGATGAGCTGTCATGTCAGGCATATGAAACAAACATACACATACCTGCATATACTGTGCCTTGAAAAGGTTTTCATACCCCTTGAACTTTTACACATTTTGTCGCCTTACAACCACAAACTCAAATGTTTTCACTGAGTTTTTCTGTGACAGACCAACACAAAGTAGCACAAAATTGTAAAGTGGTACAAAAATGATACATGGTCTTTAAAAAATAAACAAATAAAAACTCTGAGAAGAACTTTTAATCAATGAATCAATAATAAACCTTTACAGCAGTTTGTCCATGTTTATCTGACACCACTTTAAAGTTAATACAGTAATAAAATCTCTTCTCTTCACAGCTTCATTATACAAACTGTTATGTAAACGTGTGTGAGTCTAAACACTAACATCCACTTTCTAACATGACAGAAGAGGTTTGGTGACAGCTGAGACCTGCGTCCTCTCTGTGAGCAGCTGAAACTAAAGCAGCTCCAACATCTAACAGCGGGTAAGAAATAGATCGATAGGATTTTAAAATCAAACTCACCTGCACAGGTAAAGCCCACGAGGGAGACAGACAGTAAAGTCCAGCAGAGCGACGGAGATGTTACAGCAAACATGTTTCATTAGGCACATTCAAAGTGCACGAGTGAAGTAATGTGGGAGAGTGGAGCCGGCTGTTTTTGTTTTTTTTTCCTTTTTTCATGCGTCACGTCCGCGCTTGTTATTGGATAAGCCTGCTGTCAATTATTCACTGTTTCGCTAACACTGGCTGTGCCTCCCCGGTAGACGAGTGAGTCCTCCCAAAGGCGGAGTCACTCCCAGAGGCTCCGGTGTCAAACTAACTTTAGTGAAGTGAGCCGGAAACGCAGCTAGAGGTTCCACACATATCCACTGTACAGTTGTGACTCACGGCTTCAGGTTTCCTTAAAGTGCCCGCTACAGCATTGTTTGATAGACATGAAGAAAATCTTTCTTTTATGTGAATTTAAGATTAGCAAGTAAACAACAGTTAGCTAATAAACTTCATGACATCACACTTTAATAACATAATGAAAATCTAATATGTCAACAGTGAAATGGGGTCAGCGGGGGAGCTGGCCAGCTCCCTCCTCCTCCCTTCCTTCCCTCCCCATCTCCAGCTGCCTCCCTCTTCCCGCTCCACCACAACCACCCACACATGCAGGACCTTTGAGTAGCAGGACCTTTGAGTAGGGGTATGTCACCAGGGTGCAGAGGAGGCTACCCCCCCCCCCCCCCCCCCCCGGTCCCCTTCTGGCTGCCTCTGCCTCAATTTTATCCCACAACTTAGACATTCACATTATTCACACTCTCATTACACATACATATAGGATCTTGGGGGTGGGCACGATACACGGAGTCCAAAGTACCATCAGGGTGTACACCCCACCCCTGGCATCGTTGCCCACCTCTCAATTTTAAATACACGTAGACATTGAGGGCTAGCAGGAGGGACCATGCGCTTACCTGCTGCTCTCTGGCAGGTAGCTCCATGCCCTCCTGGGTTTTAAATGCACCTTAGAACACACATGCATCAACACTACAATGAGCGGGTGGAGGGAGGTTTGGAGTCTTCTCTCACCCCCATTCTCTGCGACCTGCTGGAGCGGGGGGGCTAGGAGGAGGAGTTGGCCGTCCGACTGCGGTCTGGAGTGTGGGGCCTCCCTGCTGCTGCGGAGTCGGGGCGGTCTGCCTCCCCCCACCGCAGGGAAAAGGGTAACACCACCTGGGTCTGGGTGCAGTTCCCCCCTCCAGGGGTAAGGGTACCTAGACCCGGTTCGTAGAGTACGCTTGGGGAGTGTGATCGTGTGTACAGCGTCTCTTTATGTCTGTCTCCACGTTGGTTGAGTGTGGAGTAAGTGCATATGAGAGCATGGGGGGGGGATGGATGTTTGTGTCTGTGTGTGCCTGTATGTCTGTGTCTATATGTCAGGTTGGGTGTCAGGCGCCACCTCTCTGGGGACATCTCAGGCCCTCCAAGGTTTGGAGGCCTATCTCCCCCTACCACCACTTCCCCTGCCAGTGGCGGACCCCCTCAGACATCGGTGCGTTGGTGGTTCTTTGTGTCCGGGGATGGGCGTCCAGGTACACACCGGCTCACTCCTTGGCGGCCGCTTATCGGGGCCTGGAGCCTGGGGCTCGCTCGGGCCACTTCGGAGGTGGGGTGCCCCCGGCCTCTCGGCCTGGGGCTCGGTCACTCAGGCGCAGCTGGCTGCCGGCGGAGCTCACGGGCGCGTCACTGCAACTCCCCCTGGCTTCTGCTCCGCGGCTGCTGAGTGAGCCCTCATCTGGGACTCTCCTCAGCTCTTTCTGGGACAGTGGCGCAGCTGCCCCTCTGTTGGTCTTCCTTGGTCTCTTGTGTTCTGGGGGCCTCTGGATGTCTGGAGTTTTGATCTCCTCCACACCTGCTTCACGCCCTGGAGGACGGGGCTGTGGCCCCCCCACACCCTCTAGCAGATTATTACATGAAGGAACCTTTTAAAAAAACAAGCGCGTCCATGCTCACAGGTGTACACACGGGTGATCACACCCACAAACTACACCCTTTTTGGCTCCTACCTCAAAGCACACTGTGTCCTGTTGATCTTATGTGCTGCACAATAATGTTTAATATTTAGTATTTACTGTCATATTCCGATATATCATTGTGATGTTGTTTTTTCTATTACTCTTGTTCTCTTCTGCTTGCTTTCTTTTTTCTTTCTCAGCAGGTGATCCAGGTGATTGATATATGCATTTTTTTTCTCTGCCCGTTCTGTTGGTTTTTGTCTTTTGCCCTTCTCCCCCGTCCCTCTTCTCAGCTGTTTCTCTTTCCCTCTTTCTTTCTCCCCTTCTTTCCCCCAGTCAAGTCTGTCCCGTATTCAGTAAGTGAAAATAAAATAAACAATAAAAGGTGAATCAAATGGACCATTACGGCAAGGCTGGGATGGTCAGTTTGGTAAAGTAAATCCGTTGGGCATCTTTCTTTGCCTTTAGACAACAATTCTGATGGCAAAAGAGCCAAACGGGACAGGCAAAAAAAAACACAAAAAAAAAAACAGTGAAATTTATCTCACTGCTATTTATTTATTTAAATCAAATTTTACAGCAGTGAAATTTAACTCTGTTTGAAATGCTGATCTTCAGGAAACATTAAAGGTGCTTTTATTTCTGTTTTCTATATTCAAATGTTGTTCTTTTAATATACTGGCACCACTACATTTATCTGAAAGCTGACTTATAAGAGTAAACTTTCAAGCTGTGATAATTGAATGAAGACTGGACCGATATATGAAATATTCCCTTATTGTGAATCATTCCATATCATAACTGTTTGAACTCAGATTGAAAATAGACTTAAAAAGGCTGATTGTTGTAAATGAGTCTGACGGGTCACATTTACACAGCACGACTGTTGAAACTGAAAATCCTCATTCTCTCACCAGCAATCATTTCGGCACTCAGCAGCTTCCTGTTTGAAAATTATTTTAAAAGTTAGATTTGCAGAGATTCTTCTTGAACGTCACCTATAAAACACTCAGGATCCCTTTAGTTATATTTTTGTTTTATTTAACATTTATACTTGTATTTCTTTTTGTTTTTAATTTCATAAATGAAGCTGCATGTGAGGCATGACCCCTAGTGCCAACAGTGAACGCATCACTCTTTCACTCTCTCTCTAACAGCAGCTCTAGTTCACTCTGAATAGGGTGATGACATCATTGCTGTAACGAGTTTGTCGATCTGAAGCTTTTGTATTTGCTTCAGGGAAGTTTATCACTGTGGTCAGCATGTGTTACATGAACGGAGTGCTCAGTCACAGCTTGTATGAGTCGTACATGCTGTCTGACATTTGAAGACTTTTCCTAAAGTGACCAAAATGACAGATTTACACATTTATATCGTTCTACAGATGTTCCAGATGTTTACACATTGAAGCTGTTCCTGGCCACTTTTACCTGAATCTGTTCAGATGTTACATCTCAAATCAATGAGACAATGTTAGTTTTAGGGAAAACTGAGGTGACAGAGGTCAACTGAGAACCTGAGGTTGTCATGGGAACGGTCTTTGAAAATCATGGGAAAGTCTCTAAACAGTGAAACAGCAGAGGTCACACAGAGGTCATACAGAGGTCAGAGCATGTTCGGAGAGGTGGTGCTTTAGCACAGACCCAGTTTCTGTCCCCTCAGAGCAAAAAGGTTGCTGATTCAAATCCTGCTGGGCTCTTTGTGTGGAGTTTACACTCAGCTCCTCCAGAGTGGATTTCCTCCATCTCTGCTGTGTACATCCCACCCTGTACTAATGCCAGTACTAATCAGCTGCTGTATTCTCTCTAAAGACCACCAGATGGCGATAGATGTGGTTGTAAGAAGACACTTTACTGCTGAGTTCATGGACTCAGTCACTTGTTTTCAGTCATATTGAATAAAAGATTATTTTGAAAATACTTGTATGTTTAAAAATGGAGGAATACCTGAGTGTTATTGTTGAAGTCAGAGTCTCCTTCACCAAAGAAGTGCGACCATGACGAGGTTTGGAAAGGCAGATTGAGTCAGATGGTTCATGGAGGGTAAAGTACCTCCTCTCACTTCTGCAGACACAGTCAAGTCCAGATTTGTTGCCTTTTTCTGTGCTTCACGATTTTTGTGATTCTTAGTTTAAAAGTGACTTTCGTATTTTTGAGACAGGAGGACAAAGACAGTCCTGCAGTCTGCTAAAGGACTGCAGCTCATAACTTTCCTGGAGGCTGAATATCTGTATCCTCTTGGGGTGCTGCAAATAAAACAAACAGCATCTATTTGACAGCATTTATGGAAGCTATTGTGTTAATATATTGGACGACTGTAATGGAAGTTTAAATACTTTTTCTGACACTAAAGTTAAAGAGGAAAAACTCTTCTCTGTTGAAACCACTTCCTGGCTGACACTGAAACACTGACGTGTCTCCATCTTGTGTTGACTCCACCATAATAACTTTTCTTGTAGTTCTTTAGGTTTTCTGTTAGCAGCATAAAGAGATCACATTCTCTCAGTGTTCAGCAGAACCAATAAAATGAAAATAAAGTGCAAAGACAGAAGGTGTAAAGAAATTTTCTTTACAAAAATACAAAGTAAATATGATCCCAAATTTGACTTTGAATCATTTCACTTATTTCCTTTTTAAAACGACATTAAAAAGATTTAGTAAATCACAAAGAAATCTGAATTAATTTTTTATGCCGTTTTTTTGTGAGTTATTGTTTCCATCCTCCACACAAAAGTGCTTAGCAGGTTTTTTGAATATGTGGCCAGACAGAGACAGATCTCATTTTTTTAGTGATTAGTAGTTAAATATATGTGGCTTTAACTGTGAGATTTACAGAATTCCTTTAAACTCTGAAAACTGTGACAAATGATCACAAGTCATTATCTTGTTATTATGTTATGTTGGATGACCTTTACAGTATATGATGGTTGGTTTTTGTTTGTTTTCTTTCACCACAATCCTCTCAAATTCAAACTCTAAGCTTAATTCCTTGAGTCAGACCAAGCAGAAGCCATGTTTGTACAGTCTTTGGCTTTTCTGCTACTGTAGAGAAATTAAACTAGTGTTTGAAAGACAGGTTCAGGAAATCATTGCAATGCTGTGTGCTCCTGTGTTCTGTGTCTTGTTCTAGATCCCTATTTTTGTACCCCTGGCTCCAGCACTGCCTTGTTTTGCTTCTTTATATTTCAAACGACTCCAACATTGTTTTGAGTTCATTTTTGTCTTGTGAGTCCAGCATCTTCATCCCTGTCCTGCCTGCCACACAAATGTTTAAATGAAATATAGACGTGCTGCTCAACAATATATAGTAAAAAAAAACCCAACAACAACTTGAAAATAAATAGTGTGGAGAATGTTTGAATCCAGAATGTGGCAGAGCCAAAGCAGAAAGCTGTAAAACAAAGAAATACTTGAATATAGTATAAAATATGACAAATTTCAGATGACTTGAGTAAATGTACTACTTTACATTGTTTCACTAGTGATATTAGCAGATTGCCAAAACTCTAATCCAACACACTCTGTGTAGGACACGAAAGCGAAAACTGTTTCATCTTTTCTCCACTCATCAGTGCACAACTCAGAAAAAACCCATGATATCCACAGTCTGGTGGATTTATTTTTACTGCTGTCACATTTAAATCAACCTGAGTGTCATTTCTCTTTAGTTCTGATCTCACTGCTGAGCTGCACAACAAACCAAGGTCAGTAACCTTCTTCTGTCACAGTTTAAACCTGACATGAACTAAACCTCACTAAGTGTCCTTTTTTAAGCTTTGTTGTAGCATGACATGATAATCATACATCAATTGATCACTGCATCCTGCTGAATATTTAACCCTCATAAGTATAAATGAAGTATAGTCAAATAATTTATTTTATGCACATAATATTCCATAAGTCTTCTTCACAGCTCGTCTGACTGTGAGTCCCAGCAGCTCTCAGTTCTTTAACTTTAAAAAGAGACATGCTAGCTGCTCACCCTGTTTACAGCCCTCGTGCTAAGCTAAGCTAATCAAACCACATTATCACTCAAGCTCAGGGCCCAGTCCCAGTTCACACTTTCCCAGTCTGAACTGGGACTGTGTGTGATGCAGAGAGGTGGAGATTGGAGGTCTTAATTGAACTACGAAGCTTGTAATCATGTTTCCTGTTGTTTGAACTGTGTGTTTGTGTTCAGACTTTAAATCAGAGCCAGACGTTGCCTACTCTTCACTGAAGTAGTCCACCAGTCCAACCACTGTCCAGTTGCTGTTCGCTAACTGGTCCAGACCAGAGTGTGTTTACTTGTTTAAAAAAATGTGTTTTATGTCTTCTATCACTGAGCTAGACTTCTATGACTCAAAGGTAACATTCTGTTTTCAGCTGGACTCTTTAAAGTGTTCATATTGCAGGAAAAATCGGTGACAGATATTTAAATAAGTTCATATGATTTATTTGTTTAGTAATTTTGGAGCAATTTTTATTTTGTTTATATTTTCTTGATTTCTGCAGTCTTAATAAACGTTTGTCTCACTTGGGTTTCTCATTTGGTTCTGTGGTTTTCAAAAAGTCTCAAATGAAAAACTTGATATGTTACAGTTTGTGTGTGGCTAACCTTCAGTGACACTCTTCTGTGCAAAAAACGATGAACATTGAACCACAGGTGCAGACTAAAAACAGCAGGGGCATCATTCAGTGGCTGTACGATGCGCAGGAAAGCTTCAGTACAGGATATGTGTGTGTTTGAAACTGAAGAGTCTGATCTATTTATCTCTCATAGTCACCTAAAAACCTGTGAGCAGAAGCTGATATTATTAAATACATTCACATTTTTATTGTACAAATGAAAAAAAAATCTTTGGTAACATTTATTGTTTCTCCTGCATATTAAATATCTCAGTGAAGCTTGAAATTGCCTTGAATGAACCTGTCTGTTACCATCTTCTAATAATCCTGAGTCTTACATCAGTGAAGCTGCTTTATAAATGTAAATATAAACATTTAACATCTACTAGTTAGCCATTGAAATGATTTGTATTAAGGTTAGTTTTCATGTAACTCATAAACCAAACAAGAATTTTAGAAACTAGAAGATGTTACAAATCAGTTTTTTTATGGGATTTTCATTAGAGTATGTCAAACACATGAAAATCTTATAACGGGATAGATGGGAGCCTAACCACATATCAGGTTTTCCAACTGGTCACACCTACAGATCATCTGCAAGCGTCAGTCCATGGAAATTCCCGCCTGACCTCATCTGTCCATCACCACTGCAAACAAGAAGGGGCTCAGAACAGATCCTTGATGTAATCCCATTCCCACCATAGATTTGTCACTCCAATCACTGACCTCTCCACTGCTATGCTGTGTTCATGCATGCCCTGCACCACCCTCACATACTTCTCTGGCACTCCTGATTTCCTCATGCAGTATCACAGTTTTCTCTCTTGGAATCATCTTGGTGTCATCCTAGACAGTTCGCTTTCCTTTAAATCTCACATCCATTCTATCTACACAACATTAACAGATTACGTTCTTCTCTTTCCACCCAGTCTACGTCCATTCTTGTCCATAGTCTCGTTACCTCCTGTATTGACTATTGTAATTCTCTCTTGCATGGTCTCCCCCAAAAATCCCTCCATAAACTTCAACTGGTTCAAAACTGCTGCTCGCATTATTACCAGAACTCCGTCCCACCAGCACATCATCCCTGTTCTTCAGGAAATTCACTGGCTCCTTCTGAAATTCCGGATAGTGTACAAACTTCTTCTGCTCACCTCCAAGGCCATTCATAACCTCGCTCCTACTTATCTCCTCTGCCCACTCACTTCGATCTTCTATCCAGCTTGCTGTGCCTTCCTTCCACCTCACCACCATGGGAAGCAGAGCTTTTAGCTGCTCTGCTCCCAGGCTGTGGAACTCTCTACTCCCAAATATAAGAAACATTGATTCCCTCCCCCGTTTAAATCCCTATTCAAAACCCATCTATTCAAATCTGCATATTCACTGTGAACCTATTGTTTGTTTATTTTATCTTGTGCTTTTGTTTTCTTATTTTTCTTCATTGTCATTTTTCTTTTGTGTTTTATTCTATTGTTAAGTGCCCTTGGGTGTTTTGAAAGGAGCTTTCAAATAAAATGTATTATTATACTTTTTCTTGATCCACTATAAGGAATTTTATCCTAGCGTTCCAGTGAGTGGGGTAAAGGAAGGAAGCTGGCAGGTGAGTCAAAGAAGATTGGATGACATGGAAAGTGTTGTTCCTCATTTTTTTCAGAGCTTGAGAGAGACATCATTGCATTGAATCTTTATTTTGACTATATTAAAATAGTACAACAACATGGAAAAATGAGACATAAACAAACAAACAAAAGGAAAACAAAGCAATAATAATTATAAATAACTTGCATGTTCAAAAAGGAGTAGGAAGAAGCATGAACTTATTTAATCCCACTCTCTTTCCCCTATTTAGTAACTAATAGGCTACACTTTTTTGCTGTTTATTCCCTGTCCATCAGAAATTCTTCATTACATCACATGCTACATATATATATATATATATATATATATATATATATATATATATATATATATATATATATATATATATATATATATATATATATCCATAGGTCCCTCATCCTATTCATGTAGCCCCTTCCGCCGGGGTTACTTGTGTAGTAGCATTCCAACAACGCCCTGTTTTCGTCTCTTGCCCACCGATGCCTTCCAGTTCCAGTAGCCCACTTTTCGTCAGGGTGCCAGAAGGCAACATTGCAGACATAGAGGACAGTTACAAGTACATGGGGATCCCGCAGGCGAATGGGAACCATGAAGAGGCCGCTAGAAAAGCTGCAACCACCAAGTACCTGCAGAGGGTCAGGCAAGTCCTGAGGAGTCAGCTGAATGGTAAGAACAAGATCCGGGCCATCAACACGTACGCCCTGCCCGTGATCAGGTACCCTGCTGGGGTAATAGGCTGGCCAAAGGAGGAGATAGAAGCCACTGACATAAAGACAAGAAAGCTCCTTACCATGCATGGAGGGTTTCACCCCAAGTCCAGCACCCTGAGGCTGTACGCTAAGCGGAAGGAAGGGGGCCGGGGACTGGTGAGTGTCAGCACCACAGTCCAGGATGAGACAACGAACATCCAAGAATACATTGGGAAGATGGCCCCAACTGACCGAGTGCTCAGTGAATACCTCAGGCAGCAGAAACCCAAGAAAGAGGAGGGAGACGAGGAACCATCATGGAAGGACAGGCCCCTGCACGGTATGTACCACCGGCAGATAGAGGAGGTGGCTGATATCCAGAAATCCTACCAGTGGCTGGACAAAGCTGGACTGAAAGACAGCACAGAGGCACTAATCATGGCAGCACAAGAACAAGCTCTGAGTACAAGATCCATAGAGGCTGGGGTCTATCACACCAGGCAAGACCCCAGGTGCAGGCTGTGTAAAGATGCCCCAGAGACAATCCAGCACATAACAGCAGGGTGCAAGATGCTAGCAGGCAAGGCATACATGGAACGCCATAACCAAGTGGCCGGCATAGTGTACAGGAACATCTGTGCCGAGTATAACCTGGAAGTCCCGAGGTCAAAATGGGAGATGCCCCCAAGGGTGGTGGAGAATGACCGAGCTAAGATCCTGTGGGACTTCCAGATACAGACGGACAAAATGGTGGTGGCTAACCAACCGGACATAGTGGTGGTAGACAAACAGAAGAAGACGGCCGTAGTGATCGATGTAGCGGTTCCGAATGACAGCAATATCAGGAAGAAGGAACACGAGAAGCTGGAGAAATACCAAGGGCTCAGAGAAGAGCTCGAGAGGATGTGGAGGGTGAAGGTAACCGTGGTCCCCGTGGTAATCGGAGCACTAGGTGCGGTGACTCCCAAGCTAGGCGAGTGGCTCCAGCAGATCCCGGGAATAACATCAGAGATCTCTGTCCAGAAGAGCGCAGTCCTGGGAACAGCTAAGATACTGCGCAGGACCCTCAAGCTCCCAGGCCTCTGGTAGAGGACCCGAGCTTGAAGGATAAACCGCCCGCAGGGGCGTGCTGGGTGTGTATATATATATATATATATACAGTTGTGGTCAAAAGTTTACATACACTTGTAAACAATATAATATAATGGCTCTACTGAGTGTCCCATTATTTCTAAAACTCTGATTTTTCTCTGATAGAGTGATTGGAACAGATACTTCTTTGTCACAAAAAACATTCATGAAGTTTGGTTCTTTAATGACTTTATTATGGGTTAACAGAAAAAAGTGATCACATCTGCTGGGTCAAAAATATACATACAGCAGTGCTAATATTTGGTTACATGTCCCTTAGCCATTTTCACTTCAATTAGGCGCTTTTGGTAGCCATCCACAAGCTTCTGGTGGAATCTTTGACCACTCCTCTTGACAGAATTAGTGCAGTTCAGTTAAATTTGATGGCTTTCTGACATGGACTTGTTTCTTCAGCATTGTCCACGTGTTTTCAATGGGGTTTAAGTCAGGACTTTGGTAAGGCCATTCTAAAACCCTTATTCTAGCCTGATTTAGCCATTCCTTTACCACTTTTGATGTGTGTTTGGGGTCATTGTCCTGTTGGAACACCCAACTGCGCCCAAGACCCAACCTTCATGCTGATGATTTTAGGCTATGTTGAAGAATGTGAAGGTAATCCTCCTTCTTCATTGTCCCATTTACTCTCTGTAAAGCACCAGTTCCATTGGCAGCAAAACAGCCCCACAGCATAATACTCCCACCACCATGCTTTATTGTAGGCATGGTGTTCTTGGGGTCAAAGGCCTCACCTTTTCTCCTCCAAACATATCGCTGGGCATTGTGGCCAAAAAGCTCGATTTTTGTTTAGTCTGACCACAGAACTTTCCTCCAGAAGGTCTTATCTTTGTCCATGTGATCAGCAGCAAACTTCAGTCGAGCCTTAAGGTGCCGCTTTTGGAGCAAGGGCTTCCTTCTTGCACGGCAGCCTCTCAGTCCATGGAGACGCAAAACACGTTTAACTGTGGACAATGACACCTGTATTCCAGCACCTTCTAATTCTTGGCAGATCTGCCTTTTGGTGATTCTTGGTTGACTCTTTACCCTCCTGACCAATTTTCTCTCAGCAGCAGGTGATAGCTTGCGTTTTCTTCCTGATCTTGGCAGTGACGAAACAGTGCCATGCACTTTATACTTACAAACAATTGTTTGCACTGTTGCTCTTGGGACATGCAGCTGCTTTGAAATGGCCCCAAGTGACTTTCCTGACTTGTTCAAGTCAATAATTCACTTTTTCAGATCCATGCTGAGCTCCTTTGACTTTCCCATTGTAGCATTTGTGGGCGTTTGTATCCAATGAGCCCTATTTAACTGGTCTAAGAGAAGTCACCAGCTGTCGTCACTCATAATCACTCACAAGAAGTTAAGAGGCCATGCTATGAAGCTCAGTTCACTGACAACTTTCTAAGTCACCAAAATTGCTAATTCATGTTGCTGTATGTATATTTTTGACCCAGCAGATGTGATCACTTTTTTCTGTTAACCCATAATAAAGTCATTAAAGAACCAAACTTCATGAATGTTTTTTGTGACAAAGAAGTATCTGTTCCAATCACTCTATCAGAGAAAAATCAGAGTTTTAGAAATAATGGGACACTCGGTAGAGCCATTATGTTATATTGTTTACAAGTGTATGTAAACTTTTGACCACAACTGTATATATATATATATATATATATATACATATATATATATATATATATATATATATATATATATATATATATATATATATATATATATACATATATATATATATATATATATATATATATATATATATACATATATATATATATATATATATATATATATATATATATATATATATATATACATATACATATATAAAGGCTTGCTTCATTTATGGGAGGAGCTGAAAATGATAACGTCTGAAGCCTCGCTGCCCAGCTGTACCACGTGACTGGTTCATGAAGTGGTTCGAACTTTGCCGCGAGATATGACAGCGATATAAACCCTCAGACTTCATTCAAAATGTGGGTGTTTGATGGAGAGCTGCGGTTAGTGAGAGTTTGGAGACAGTTTGGAGGTTTATGAGAGTGAGGAGAGAAAGTCAGGAGAGAATGGAGCCAGCTAAGAAGAGGAGGATGTCCTCCCCTGTGTGGGAACATTTTGATCTTATTCCTCCCAACAAGGTATGTAAATTTCTACATTTTCATAATACTGATGGTGCAATACAATTTATGTTAAGCTGTCTTGACTTTTTGTACAAGGTGAAGTGTTTGCTATGTGCCAGGGAGCTGGGATATAACAACAACACCTCATCCATGCTTAGGCACTACAGAGCTTTGCATGAGAATAAGGGGAACACCGATTGTGGAGCAAGACCAGGTGAGCCATCAAATGCCATGATAATATAGCATGCAGTAATGTTACTAAATGATATAACAATATTATACAGCTGTAATAAGTTACGTGTGTGATATTTATATCTGTGCTTTGTCTTTATTGTCTTTCCTCAGGAGAACAATCTCAAATAGATGAAGACCTGGTTACCATGGTGATTGAGGACTCCCAGCCATTTAGCATTGTGGAGGACAAAGGATTCAAAAGATTTGTTAAATCATTAAATCCTAGCTATGTTCTCCCCACTAAAAAGGTCATAAAAGCAGTGAAAATTTAGTTTTTACAGAATAAAATGTGAACAGGCAGGAGTGAGGCTCAAAGCCTCAGTGTGTAGCTGTCCATACCTCAACGTTACAAAAGCACAACCACTGTCCACACCCCAACCACACCTCACCTCACAGTAAATGATCATTTCCATTTCAAGCATTTCCAAATAATCATTTTCCATACTGCCAGTATAAATATACACAGTATACTGCATCACTACAATATACATGTTTTACACACTCCTTTTGTTGTTGACATTTACAGGCTGTGTGCAAAAGGCCACACTCTTCAAATTCATGCCAACTAATATTTTTACGTCCAGTAGGTGTCCTACTAGAGCAAATGAAGCTTCAAGAAGCTTTGTGCTGGGGTGAACCAATTGGATGAAAAGCTTCAGTGCTTCATGAAGCTTCATCTGCCCATCACTACCCCACGGGGTGAGATCTTGCGTGGAGCAGCAGATTGAGGGAGATCAGTGGTTTTGTATGTCTTCCAATTTCTAATAATAGTCTTCCCAGATTCAGTCTTCCCAGCATGGTGCAGGGCTACAGTTTTGTTTCTGGTGTCCTTTGACAACTCATTGGTCTTGTCCATAGTGGGGTTTGGAGTGTGACTGTCTGAGGTTGTGGGCAGGTGTCTTTTATTCTGATAATGAGCAGAAGAAGTTACAGGTCTGTGAGAGCCAGAAATCTTGCTTGTAGGTGACCAAATACTTGTTTTCTGCCATAATTAGCAAATACATTCTTTAAAAATCAGACAATGTGATTATCTGGATTTTTTTGTTTCTCATTTTGTCTCTCGTAGTTGAGGTGAAACCAATGATGAAAATTACAGGCCTCTCTCATCTTTTTAACTGGGAGAACTTGCACAGTTGGTGACTAAATACTTTTTGCCCCACTGTACTTGCTAGTCCTGTGAGAAGCTTGCATCTCTGAAGTAAATACACATTATGAGCACAGACAGGCCGAAATCTTGATTTTAAAAAAGTTAGAAACATAACTAAAACTATGAGATTTCCGCTGTCAAACAAACAGTTTACTTGAGAGCAGTCCTGAAAGTCCTGGATGAAGACGTAGCATCACTGAGGGGTTCAAAAGCAGCTGAGTGTTTTTAATTTTTGAAAACATAATTTGTTTTGTTATTTTATACTCTGTGCAGACAGCTAAAAAGCGTATTTACCAAAATATTTTCTGTATATTGAGAGTAAAAATACATTTGGTGGCAAAATGACTCATCTGAGCCACGTTCCCACCACAAACTCGAGTTTGATTTAACAAAAGGGTCCTTTGTTTAGCACGTGTCATTCAAAGGGAGCACAGTGGTACAGTTCAGGGATTAGGGTCAGTTTAAAGGTTTGGAGGAGAAGAGTGAGGAAAGGGTCAAGGTTAAAAGTGGCATGGAGACTAGCTCAGCTACACAAAGCAGGAACATGTATAAACCTGCAAATGAATTTAGCTTGAATGCTGATTTTATTGTCACTTAATGATGTTTTATAAGTGATTACTTTCCTTCGAGTACCTGAATAGAAACTGAGAGGCAAGTTGTCTGTAAAACATGAGAACAAGATGCATCATACTGTCCTTTTTTTAAATCTTTGAGCATTCTTTGAAATATCTCATGATTTCTACTTTTTAATACTTCTCGTGTTTCCATGTAAACAAATTACTGTTTCCAATGGATTCATGATGCAAAAGCAAGACAGTTATATAACATTGAGTAAACATTCAGGTCTGCAAAAAACAGAAAAGAAAAGTTGGAACTTAGTTTTCTTGTTTATTTAAGTTTTAATAGGTTTTATATAACAACAATAACAGTCATCTCAAAGCATTTGTTTTTTATGGTATAAACACACTTTCGGAGTGAAAAGATGGACGTGGATGGGGAGAGCTCGAGTAAAAACAGCATCAACAGATCAGAAATGTGCAGATCTGGACATGTGCAGAGGAGGGAATGGGAATATACTGGGCCAAAGATGTTGAATATGGAGCTGTCAGAGAGGAGGAAAAGAGGGGGCATGCAGAGGGGTGGTGTTCCAGAGGAGGATGCTGGAGACAGAGCGAGATGGAGGTAGGTGATCCGCTGTGGTGAACGGGAGCAGCTTAAAGAAGGAGATGCTGATGTGCTCTTTTACAGTGCAATTAGTGCTTAAAAAACATAAATAAATAATAGCTTCATACAATAAACTTTGAATACTCTGAATTTGAACTATTTAAACTGTAAGTACAGCTCCACCTCGCAGCATTCTTTTTAAAAATATGAGGATTTCCAGCTGGTGTTCATGAAGCTCATCGAGCAGACAGGTTTTTGTTTTTTTTGGACTGTTTTTCAGACATTTTACAAATAATGCTGTTATTGAATGTTCAAAACTTTAAATCTGAAAATGTTTGCTGGACAGATCGTTGATGTTTTGCACCAAAGAAAAAAGAAAAGTTAAGCAATTATTTAAAATTTCTTTTTGGATGAATAAATCCTTAGTTTAAGTTCTTTAGCGTGCCTTAAAGAACAGGTTGAAGTCTTTCCCAAAGATCCAAATACACAATGTGATAATTTCAGTCAACACTGAGTAGGGATGGGTACCGGTATCCGGTGCCATTATGGCATCGGTTCTGACATAAACGGTAGACATAAACCAGACTGAAAAGCAGCGCACATTTCGGTGCTTTTTTTTTCCTGAGCTGTGATACACTTTGGATTCTAGCCAATCATTTTACGTTTCCGAGGATAGTAGGCGGGCCCAGGTACGTACGTTCTTTTAGAGCAGAGCTACAGATTAAAAATGTCCAAGGCGAAGCGGTCAAAAGTCTGTCTGTACTTCACAGCAAAATATGCAAACTCAGCAGCCTGCAACAAGTGCTTTAAGCTGATACTGTGATACTGTCAAAGGAGGTAACACCTCAAATCTGATGAAACACCTGGCGACGCATAGCGTTTTTTTTAAAAGCCGAGAAATGCGCCGTATTTGATAGCTTGCTGCGAGACCTCACACCGAGCACATCTACTGCGGGTGGGTTGCCAGTTATCGGACCCGGAGCAACATCCCCCAAAAACACGAAGAGTAGAGTCCTGGCCCCTAGCCCTGCCAGTGTAGCAGAAATGATGACGGATGATGATGGCAGCAGCAGCAGCCGTTCTTCTCTGCGTGAGTAGCTTAATGTTGTTCGTGTGTAATTTACGTTGAGTAGGCTAACCACGTTACTACATTAATGCATGTAAGGTGAACTAGCAAACATCATCATAGCTACATGCGGCTGTCTTCTTGTTTGATGGCAGATACTCCCTTCACCCTGGCCAAAAAGGCTAAAATGACCAAAGAAAAAGTGGAAAACAGTTAAACATGAGAGGTTTTTGGACAAAGTTTGTGTTTTTTCCATTGTTTAAGCACTGCTTCCAGCCAAGAGTGATACCATATATGCCCCATAGCTGCAGAAAAGGCTAACATTGTTATCTTTTTACAAAAAACAGCTGAACATGAGAGGTTTTTGGACAAAGTTTGTGTTTTCCAGTCTTTAAGCACCGGTTCGAGCACCGTTTAAGCACCGGCACCGTTTCAAAAATACTGGTTTGGCACCGGTATCGGATAAAACCTAAACGATACCCATCCCTAACACTGAGAAGCTGTTTTTACTCCATTCAGGAGTAAAAACCTCAGAGGCATTTCAAACATGCTTCAATTCATTACAATCAGTTCTGTGGTGATGTTTTTTGCTGCCATGTTTTCTATACATCAAAAAACTAACAATGGCAGCAAAAAGAAGCACAGCAGAAACTGACAGACCAACTTTCAGAACAGATCCATCCTCCTTCCCTCCATCCTCTGTGTGTCCTCCTGTCTGACCTGCAGGTGAGAAACAGGTGTGAGGTGTCAGCTGTCAGGTAGGTGATGAGTGAAGAACAGAACAGAATCAAACTGCTGTCAGACATTATCTACTGCACTCTGATCACATCACTCAGACCAGCTGCTTTCTACAAAGTCTCATCAACAACATCTTTACAAACAAACATCAACAACCAGGAAGCAGCTTCACCTCTGATCACACACACACTCAACTCTACTCACTCACCTGGAGGATCAACAACTCTCAGTGTGATGATGCTGATGGGGTCAGTCTTCAGATGAGCTCTCTTCCTGCGGTTTGTTCTTCTCTGGACAACACGACACTCGTATGTTCCAGCGTCTACAGCTGTGACATTTGTCACAATCAAAGACACGTCTCTATCCTTCATCCATCTGTCCTGCAGATCCACCCGGTTCTTAAAAGATGGATGCTGCTCATCAGGATCAAACTGACCATCCCGGTAAGTAAGGACATATTCATCTTCCAGGTCAGCTCTGCTCCACTCTACAACTAGGATGGGGATGTCCTTGTCTGGAGCTTGACATGGCAGAGTGACATTGTGTCCCGAGTCAGCTGAGATGACTTTCTGGTCTGAAAGAGGAAACACCACACAGCAGAGAGGTTAAATGGGTCAAAGTTCAAGTGTTCACTTTTACAGCAGATAATCGGAGTATCAGAGAGAGACCACTGGTGTCTGGTTTATAGTCGTTAAATCCTTTAAAACTGACCTTCAGACCTGCTGCTGAGCACAATCTCTTATACTAAGTGCAGAAAATACAGATGAATGACACTGAGCTCCAAAATAGATCCCTAAACTCTGCAGTAAAACTAAAGTGAAAAATACATATTTCAGGATAAAAGAAGTGTGTGTGTGTATTTTTTAGTATGCACTCTGGGTATGAGAATGTTTGAAAACAACACAGAGAGGAAAGTGTTATACAGTTTCCTGTCTGTAAAGACTTTCGTGAAAGTGTGTCTTAGAAATATGAAAAACAACCAATTACCTTTGTTTTCCGCGGTTGCGTGTGAGAAGAGATAAGCGCACAGCAGGAAAATCCACACTGGAACCACTGTTTTAGTCATTGTGTGAATGGATTAAAATCCTCCCGAGGAGTCTTTGTAATGCTGATGCAACGCGGTAGGCGTGAGAGAGCGACTCTGTGCTCTGGTGTTATTAAAGTTCATACACAAAACTGATCGTCAGATGACGTATGTTGATCTGATTGGTTAAGACCCGTCCGTGAGGTGTAGTGTGTTTGTGTCTGATGACCCTGGGTTGTAGGCGATTTAATTCAGTTCACGTAATTTTCGGCTGGACGTCGAGAAGCATCGGTAAACACCGGCAGTGCACGCGCGGAAACAGCGGAAGTGGGGGGGGGGGGACCGATGAGTTGTTGGCTAGGCTAAAGAAAACAACCACTCCACCCACACACACACACACACACACACCATATTCCTGACCAACATTAGATCGCAAGTAAACTGAAAGGACTGGAGCTGCTGATCGCTGATTTGACAACTTTATCCAGCTGCAGTGTGAGGTTTATTAGAAACCTGCTAATCCTAGAAACCACCGTGCAGCTAGCAGACAAAGCTAGCTACCGAAAGGACAGCAGAGTGTGAGGACGTTGTTCGTGTTTCTGTCTAACATCGACACAGTGAGTGTACCAGCTGCCGGTGTTGTGCCAAAAAGTGATTGCCGTCCAGCTGCTTAAAGCTGCAGCGTTGCCAGCTACTTCCGTGCAACTGATATAACGTGGGAAAAAACCAAACAAACACATTTATGCCTTTGTTACTAGGCAAAGGTATGCATTTATGGAGCTTTAACGTTTCTTGTAACCGAACTATGACGCTTATCAGAAGGTTGCTTTCAGTGTGTAGCGCAGTCACGAATGACTACACGCATCACGATGGAATAATTAATGCCTACAGGTTTAGTATGTCTACTCGCGTTGTTCATATATAAGACTGTCGAGTAGTAGTTAAAACAATAAAGACCTATTGTGCCAGTATCACCATGACTCTTTCTTGTTTGTGCAGAATAACGGCTGAGAACATGGCATTTTAGCGCTACCAAATAGTGATTGTGGCCTATAACTTGTCACTGAAACAATATTTCGGCTTCAAACTTGTTGGATATCATCCAGAAGGGTTACATGTGACACATAGGAGCCCAAACAGTCCTTTATAACTGCTGAATAACTTTTGAAAGAACATTAATACCGATAATATGTAATTTTCAAGCTGCCAAAAAGTGATTGTGGCCTCTAACTTGTGACTGAAAAAATATTTCTGCTTCAGAGTTGTTGGATATCATCCACAGGTGTTACATGTGACATATTATATCCCAAACACTCACCAAGAACTGCTGAATAACTTTTAAAGGATCATTCTTTCACTTTGCTGTATATAAAGAGAACAGAGAGGCTCTGCTTTGTGCTTATATTCTCCTCCTGTGTGTTTGTGTGTGCAGAGTTTCTACCAGAGCCAAATGTCATCTACTCCTCACTGAAGTCGTCCACCAGTCCAACCACTGGGATCCAGCTGCTGCTCTCTAACTGGTCCACACAGCAGCTCAGACCTGACACATTCACTGTAAACACACTGGTTTATATTCTGTTTGTTCTCCTCATGAAGGAAACCTCACACAACCTCTGAGGCCAGAAAGTTCAAATGGAGAGTTATTATTGTTTTCTTTTATAAAGAAGCTGAAAAACTTTTACTTTCTTAATTTAGTTTTTAATTTTTTTTATATTAAAAAAAGAATTTTTCTTCACCCGGCCTTTCAGAATAAAAGCATGACCAAGACAAATTATACATAAACAATAATAAATGTTATGTAACTAAAATGTAGATGTAATCCAAGTTTCATGTCTTCAGTAACTTTGCTGTTATTTATGTTATTTCTAAGTGTGCTGTCGTCTCCACAGCAGTGATCTGGTTTCTCTGCAGGTTCAATAAACTTTGGTCTCACTTGATCTTCTCGTGTGCTTCTGTGGGTTTCACAAAGATGTCTGATGGAAAACGTGAGTTGTTGTGGTGAACCCAAACCCACTTCAGTCCTCTTCAGAGCAGATAACAAAGTTCATGTGAGCCACAGACTTAAAGCAGCAGGAACACTTTCACACATGAGTCTTAGTTACTGTGCAGTTTGGTGTCTGATGATCTGTCAGGAGCAATAAAGAGAACATCTGTGACATCTGTCTTCATCCAGTCTGAGAGAATCTGCAGACAGACGACTGTTTTCAGAAAGTTCATCAGTGAAGTAAATGACTTCAGGCTGGTAGAGCTGAGAGTCAAAACTAAAGTGCTCACAGCACGTTTTCATGCAGTAAGAGTGATGAGAGTGAAATGAAAGCATGATGCAGATTTATAAAGTGATTCAGAGCAGACGACCACATGAAGAAAAATGTATTTTATTGTGTTCATTTACAGTTTAGAAAGGAATGAATCACTGATGATGAATGTGATGTTTGCCTGTAAGCTTTTACTTTGGGAGATACAATGAACATGATTTAATATCTGAACATTAACACATAAAGTCATATCTACAGATGAATTTTTAAATATATTTTTAAATAGAAAATTTTTCCATGTAAAAGTAAATAACAGCACCAATAAACTCTTACTGTACAATGTGTTCGAGTGTCTAAGCATACGGGTGAAGTAATTTCCATAAGAAAACTGACAGTAAATGGGTTACAGACAGGTCTGTGTATGTTAAAGTGCTCCCTGGTGGAAGGTTATGGTTATTTGATTGAAGCTGATTTAAAAGAAAATTTGAGTCTATTCATGAAGCACCAGGAAACAACAACAACAACAACCACCTGAAGGCACTTTTACAGTAAAACATTTTGATCATAAAGTCCCTGAAATCTGCACGAACTGATTGGACAAGTCAGAAAGTTTTTATTAAGGCAGAAAGAAAAATAAACAACTAGTGTGCAATAACAAAGTTAAGAAGTGTGTGCAGTGCTTAAAGCTGAATATAGTAAATATTAAAAGCTTCTGTGATGTAAACATGAGTGTTTTATCTGTTTAAAGTGAAGCAGCAGGTAGTTTGATATTAAAAGTAAAGTTAAAGAGACGTTAGCTCAGCAGGAGGTCGAGAGCAGGAAGTAGCAGCTACAGCTCACAGTACAAACAGAACATGTTTGATGTTAGTAACCTTACATTTGTTTTGTAAGCAGTTTAGACTTTTATAATACTAAACTTACTGAACTATTTTTCTATTACCCATAAAAACCAACTCTATAATGGACGTTTAAACATAAAACCTGAAAAGGTTTCCTGGACTAAAATTAAAAGAACATTTAAAACCCATAAAAATCTTTTTTTGCCACTTCTTGATGGCATGTGTGACATTTCAGTTTGCTCCTGTTTCACTTACATGATTGAAAAACCACAACTGGCTTTACCCTGAGTGCTCAGTGTCACCTCTGAAACAGCAGGAGTCTCAGATCAGCTGGAAAACACTGAGACATTTCCAACAGGCTGACATTCAACTGGAGGCTCGTATGTACCCTAGTTACGTTGTTTAAGTTTTCTGTAGATCAAAAAACAAACACCAACAACAGCAACAGCAGCGACAATAACCCCAACTGGAAGACCAACTTTCAGTCCAACAGATCCATCCTTCTTCCCTCCTGCTTCCTTCTCTTCTGCCTCCTTCCCTCCATCCTCTGTGTGTCCTCCTGTCTGACCTGCAGGTGAGAAACAGGTGTGAGGTGTCAGCTGTCAGGTAGGTGATGAGTGAAGAACAGAACAGAATCCATTTCCTCTTCAAACTGCTGTCAGACATTATCTACTGCACTCTGATCACATCACTCAGACCAGCTGCTTTCTACAAAGTCTCATCAACAACATCTTTAGAAACAAACATCAACAACCAGGAAGCAGCTTCACCTCTGATCACACACACACTCAACTCTACTCACTCACCTGGAGGATCAACAACACTCAGTGTGATGCTGCTGATGAGGGCATATGAGGCTGTTCCTGCCTCAATGATGCGACACTCATATGTTCCATTATCAGCAGCCGTCACATTGTACAGAATCACAGACACATTTCCATCCTTCATATCTTTGTCCTGCAGAGCCACACGGTTCTTAAAGGATGGGTCCTGAACATCTCCGTTGGGCTTCTTGTTTTTCAACACAAAGACAAACGTATCTCTCGGGCCTGTTCTGCTCCACTCTACAATGTCACCGTTGTTGTTTGGAGCTCGACATGGCAGAGTGACATCCTGTCCAGATTTAGCTGTGATGGTTTCCTGGTCTGAAGAGGAAACAACACAGAGCAGAGAGGTTAAAGGTCAAACTGTTTACTTCTACAGCAGCCAATCAGAGAGAGACCATGAGTCCGTGGTTTATGCTGGTTGAATCAAGTGAACCTGACCATTAGACCTGTTAGAACAAGTGTACAGATGAATAAAAATAATCTATAAACTGGATTTGCACCCTGAGCATGCCGTCCTTGGCAGCGGCATGTGGCACTGCAAGATTTGTTATCAATCCTATACCAAGTAAATAAAGGGTCTGTATCACCAATACTTTTTAACAATTAAGGAGGATGCATCATCAAATTGCTAAATCTGAATTAATCAGTTAAAACCCAGGACAGAAATAATACAACGATTTAGTCTGTAGCACATCTACTTGTAGTTTAAACACAGTAATCACACAGTAACCACACAGTCAGCATAAAAGGATAATTATAATCAATCAAATCTGAATCATATTATATTCAGAATATTTGTTTTAATTCTATTAAAGGTTTTCATTTAAATGACATGTTTCAGGGAGCTAAAATAATTACATCAAGGTCTTTGCATAATTTTACTCTTTCAGTTGTCTAAAGTAAGAATTTATTTGAAAATTTAAGTAATGTAACTAAAATATTACTATTACCACAGTTATAGACATTGTCAGATATTCTCCGCACACTGGTGAGCGGCCTTTATTCAGCATACTGGCTCGTTTGTGTAGCGACGCTGAAGAAAAGGAGGAGGAGCTGTGTACTCTTGTGAAACGCCTACTGCTTCGTGACGTTCCCTCCTTTTAGTCCGCTCTAGGGGACGAAGAACGTTTGGTTTCATCTCGGTCGTTAACGGATAATGTAGAAAAAAAGATTTGGGACTTGTACAGCCTCGGCGTGTTGGGGTAAGTAAAACACAGACATATAAATTGAGGAGATTGTTTCAGGCCTGGTTACAGAGCAGATGAAGTCCCATATATATGGCCGTGTTAGGCTCTCGCTGTGGTATTTCCCGTCGTTACTGCTCGCCCTTGTGCGAACAAAATGGTGTCACGTCATGTAAGGCTGTTCTACAGTGATAATCTTCGGTCAGGAGAGAGGAGCGGCCTGCAGAGAGCTTATGCTGCAAGAAATGCAGTTCGTTCGTTTTATATTCAGTGTGATCATTTGGGTTGTTATGATTGGAGTCTTATGGACATAAAATTGGGATTTCCAGAGAGATCTGGCTAAGAAATATAACGTCACAGTTCTGTAAGAGTATTTTAAGTGGCCAAAAGAACTGCAGTCATTGTAATATGGGTACAATTACGCGGTTATAAACACTTCAAAAACAGGCCATTTTTATATATAACCCCTCCATGAATCCTGATCGTTACAGTCTATTTACCAAAACATACCAATAAAAGCAATGATATTACACACAAGAGAAACATCGGAAAGGTGACAGAACACCTGAAACAACACCATAAACCTTCGACATTACCCGACTTGGACTTCGTGAATAATGTAAACTACTAACGGAGGGTTACAACGTGAGTTAGGAGGTAATTTCCTTAAGGGTGGGTTTTGATAATCAATTTTCCGATTAAAGTCGATTCTAGCTTGAATACAGCGATATCGATTCATTAAAACCATGAATCCATTTTTAAATATAAACGTATTTGGCTCGAAAGGTCAGAATCTCAGGTTACTCTTTGTTGCTTACTGCAGCAGCAACCAATCAACCCTGCCACATCATATTTTGTACAGGCACAAACATTTATTAAATCCGGCTTCAAAGTGTTAAATCAATCACATTTTGTAGTGTAGGGCTCAATGGTGTAAACGTAAGCCTTAGCCATCAGTAGTCATTCATGTCCACTTTGTGTGACAGAACTGTAAAGGTGCAGGTTCTCGGTTAAAAGGGACAATGGCGCCACCTACTGTCTCAAATGTCACCCTGCACTGAATGGCAAAGGATTGTAGACGATAATAATAACAAGCGTAGTGGAGGTACGTCGAGGTAAATCGTCGTGGACTAAAATATGTTGATAAACTTTAATATCAATAAGTGGTGTTATGAGCACAGCACTTGATGTAGGACAAAAATGACTGCGTATTCAGCCAGGCTCTAAAGCAGTCCTGTAGTTGTGGGTGTGCTTCCACAGGACAAGTTTTAATAGTTCTAATAGTTTCAAGTGTGGTTTCGCCCATAGTACGAGACTACACGTGTTGACATAATTTTAAAAGTACAGACTTCAGGTTTTCCTGATTAAAATCTCATTTTTATGATATGAAACCAGGGTGAGACCGCAGTTAACTGATGATAGTCTGATTGTACAGATTTCTCCTCTTTGTTATTTAGTCTTGATGTCTACTATTTATATTCCGGCACAGTTGGTGTGCAGCACCCACAATTTCGTTGTATATGTACAGTGACAAAAAGTTATTCTTTTAAGAGCTATGCTAACGTTATCATCCAGACAGCAGTAACAATCACCACTGTTAGCTAGTGGTGCTAGCTAACGCCGGCTAGCTAGCTGTTAGTTAGCTTGGCATTTGGCCGGCCACTGCTCTTCGTTTTGGAGAGCAGATGCCGCCCACTCTATGCTATTATTTGACCGGTCATTCTGCACATAGATACAAATACCCATTCCTCTACTTTGACGTATCGCTTGATTGTCAAATGGGCTAACCGGTGTCGATTCAGCGTCCATCTTTGACATGAGGAGCTAGTAGGCCTTCTCAGGAACTTTAGTAGATCGGGTGGTCAGTATATGTCTACTACAGACACAATGACGGGTGTGGAAAGCGATGTTGTAGCCAAACATTGTCTTGATCTCAACTCCCCACCCCCAGTCTTGTGCAAACGCTTCTTCGATCTCGTCGCCAAGCTAAGTTAAACTAACTCCCAGGCGTTAATGCTAATAATGCTAGTGTCTTGTATTTACACCGCTGCTGCAGTTTTCAAAATACATTTGATGAAAGTCAAATCCCACCTGCAGATACCAACACGATCAAGCCGGTAAAGAGCACCGCATCGATCCTGCAGGAGTTCCCAGGACCCATCTCGTATCTTGTTCTGCTGATCCTGAGATTAGAGTATTTTGAACGGTCTTTTTAATGCGATGGGACTGTGTGCGATTATGGGAGGTGCTTAAAAAGGGACTTGAATGTGGCAATGGACTTGACAAAACTGCCCTTTTTGATAATTTGGTAATAGTAATAATAAAAATTGTTCTGCAGTAGTTTGTGTATTACACTGTAGTGAAATCGTTGTATATTTATTTCTAAGTCAGATATTCAAAGACTAGTTTTGAGTGCAAGCCTCACCTGCCTTACTTGTATTTGTTTTTAACACTGCATGCTAATCAGTCATATCCTAATATGTATGACTATATATTTATCTAAAAGAATGGATATTTCAAAAGTTAAGTGTTTTTTACCTATCTGATTTTTTTACACTGTGGTAATTTCATGTAATTTCATGATAAGGCTCGCTATGTTATATGATTGAAGTCTGATGGACATAAAAAAATATGGCTTTCCAGAGAGATCTAGCTAAGAAATATAACATCACAGTTCTGTAAGCATATTTTAAGTGATCAAAAGGACTGTAACAATTGTGCTGTTATAAAGACACTTCAAAAACAAGTCATGTCTTTATATATAACCCCTTCACAAATCCTGTTCATTACAGTTTATTTACCAAAACATACCACTATAAGCCAATATATTAGACATAAGAAAAACAGAGAAACATTGGAAATCACTTTGTGGCACAACACCTGAAACAACACTATAAACCTTTGACATAACCTGACTTGCACTTCCTGGATAATGTGAACTACTAATGGTTACAACGTGAGTTAGGAAATAATTTCCCACAGAAGTCTAAATCAAGCTAGCTTAAATGCTACATTTTTGCTGAATATGCTGCACACTTAATAATAGTTAAACAAACAAACAAAAACAACAGCTCTGCTGTCCACTCTGTGACAGAGGCAAAAATTTCTCTGCCTTGTGCATGAATACATCTTCTGCTACATTAGAAGACATCAACATAAGTTGTCTAGGCAGGTTACTGTGTATGATGTGCCAGGCGTGTACCTTATTATAGTAAACTCTTAAGTTATAATTGATATTTATATTTTATTTACATTCATGTTTTAACACATTTCTGTTTATTCACATATAAAAACATGTGTTTTGTGAGTTTTTTGTCTTTTATCTAGTAGCTTGTTAATTCACTCATTGTCCTTTCCCCACTGTTTTCCTTTGCCCCTTTAGCGCCTACTCGGGTCAGCTTGCCATGGTTTTCAGGGGTTTCCATTAGGTCATAGTACTTGGTACCCAGTTTTTTTTAGTACCTATTCTTAGGGATGGGTATTGATAAGATTTTAACGATTCCGATTCCATTTTCGATTCTGTTTAACGATTCGATTCTTTATCGATTCTCTTTTTTTTTTAAAAAAGGAGAACACTAAGGTCGATTAGCTCAGAGCTTTGTTTTATATCTTCTCTTTGAACAAGATAGAAATTTAGGAGTAACATGGCCTTACAAACCCAACAGTGAGATCTTGAGAGATCCAGCCTACGGCTCTTCAATGGGGTGTCACAGGGTCCCCAGGAAAAAAAAATTGTAAATGTAAAATAATAAAATAAATATTCTTGTGAGACATATCACATATTGACGGGGTCGGGTTATGTTAAAAAGTATAAATTGTTATACTTTGTTCATTGGTTCAAAGGTACCCCACACTTCTTTTTTTGTTTGCTTGTTTGTTCTGGTGTATTTTTCATTTGAACTGTTACTCTGCCAGAGTAATCATATTTACAAGATGGCATTGAACGCCCCATTGGTGTATCAGGAAAACTATTTTGTACTATGTTCCTTGAAGGGGATTGAAGTCGTTCTTTTTTCCACCGCAGCGAAGGGCTAGGAGTAGGAGAGGAGCTGCTGTATGTTTTTGTTATCGAATCGATCTGATTGTGAAATAAAGCATATGCAGTGAGAAAGCAACTCCAGGAGTCATCCCTGCCTTAAAGCTGCAACATTCTTCTGTAGCAATAACAAAGTATAACATAAATTGTTCTGTGGCAATTACACAAGAATATCCAGTAATGTCCCTGCCTACAATTAAACACATTCACTTACCAAAAATCGGGGGCATCTGCTGTGGCAAATGGGTGCAAGCCTTTGACCACAAACTCAGTCACTGCTCGGTGACATTAGTCTATCCTGGCCTGAAAGGAGACGCTACCGGTAGACTGCAGCGACAACTACCAGCGAGCGCCAGCCAGACTCTGTCTGTCTCTCTCATCATGGTCACCTACATGTACAGTAATGGCAGGTCTTGTAATAAGGCAGAGTGCGCTAACATAATATGCACTGTTAGTTGATTATTTACCTGCCGCATTAACGGGAGAGGACGTGCAAACGTTAGCGCTGCTGCTGGGTTGAGAGTCACGAGTCCGGAGCGGAATTAAAAACGCGTGTCATCGCGTGTTTTGTGAGCAAATGCTTTTGCATATTCGTAGTGTTTCCTCCCTTAAATGAAATATCTACTTTGCAAGTTGCCCTGTTGTCATCGGTTCTCATAAAGTATAATCAAACTTTTGAGCGTTTGAGCCGCTTAGGCGCCGTGTTTCCTGCCAGGTAAATGACGCTCCGCAACGTGGTGACGTCATTCGGGGCGACTGGAATCGATAAGGGAATCGTTTGCAAAAATGGCAAACGATTCCAAGGAATTGAAACAGTGGGAACCGGTTCTCAACAAGAACCGGTTTTCGATACCCATCCCTACCTATTCTGCCAGGGTTCTGTTCTGTGACATCAACAGATTGCATGGCACCTACAACTAGTCAGCGGCAGCACTTGACGAGTCACGTTTGTCTTGTCACGCAAAATCAAAGCTGAGACCCTGAAACGAGCACTGTGGTCCCCAAGTCTTCCTTAAAGCCACAGACTGAGCAGCAGTTATATCGTCGCCTCAGCGTCCATGGTTGTTGTGGTGTTTGTCACGGGAAGCATGGCCACTTTGCCACAACGAACCCATGCACACTAGGTGGAACTCGATTGTAATGGAAAATCAGAATCAGAATATTTTATTAATCTCTAAGGAAATTATTACAGCTGCTCAAAAACAGTAACAATAACAGACTGAACTAAATTCAATAATACAATATATTACAAAGTTACAAAATAAAAAAAGCTCTAATATATACAAATAGCTAAATAATAAATATTCAGAATATTACAGAGGTTAAATATATATGATTGACTGTAAACTGTAAAACTTTGTTATTTTCTCTGTAGAGCGTGTGCTGTGTATTAGATGGAGGAGTTGTACAGAGATAGAGCCTCAGGGAGAAACGATTTCTGTGTTATTCAGTGGTGCATTATGGGTAATCTCAGTCTCGCACTGAAGGTGCTTCTGTGACTGGCCAGCACGTCATGGAGTGGGTGGGAAGTATTGTCCAGCATTGCCTATATATATATATATATATATATATATAGGCAATATATATATATAGGCAAAATATATATATATATATATATATATATATATATATATATATATATATATATATATATATATATATATATATATATATATATATTGCTGGGTAGCTAAGTTATAATTATACAATTTATCAGCAGAATACTAAGTAACAAAAGCTTTTAAATAAACGGCATGGAGCACACATGCAAACATTGCATTTCAATATAGTGGAATAAAAGCAGAAGGTAGGGCTGTGCGATATGACCAAAATCTCATATCCTGACATAAGACATTTATCATCCCGACAACGATATATATCACAAATTTTAGAAATAAGTTCCTGGATTTGCTTTGACTGGTCTTTCTGTTTGTCATCATTCATTTAGTTTATTTTAAACAGTCTCAACAGGATATTCAGCTTTATTGTGAAAGGTTTATGTGGAAAATAAACAAGCGGAGAGTGGAGCCACAAGCTGGGCTTACCGTCGTTGTTGCTACTGACAACGTGTAATAACAGTGGCTTGTCCGTAGTGTGGTTATTTTAAATATAAGAGAAAGAGAGAAATGTAAGAAATTAATATAGCCACTACAGTGACCATCAAAACCATGAAAAAATATTGCAGCAAACAGTTTATTTTGCTGCACCACAAAACAAACGATAGCGTGTAATATGAAACAATAGATGTTTCTATATCGTCATCTGATATATATCATTATATCGATCAGCCCTAGCAGAAGGCTGTGGAGCATCATAAGGTATGACCGTGGTATGTGATCTCTCTGAGCAGGCAAAATTTGAGCCGCCACGTCTTGTGCAACTGGGAGGACTCAAGACAAGATGATTGGTCTGTAATCACACAGGTACAGAGTTCTGTCAGTTTGAGCTTTTTTCTTTCTTGAAGATACAGAGTCCCAAAATGCATCTGAATTACTTTAATAATTCCTTTTTTACAACAGCAATCAAGCTTTTAAATAACAGTTTTTAGAGTTATTTGCAATATGAGTATATACTAACAAGTATCTTTGTAATTATAGATAATAAAAAATTTTTTTTTAAAAAAGCATCTATTTCTTTCTTATTTCTTTAATGTTTATTGACTCTGTGAAGGCAGCATTTGTGGCAGTACTTGAGTCCACAACAAATTTCCCTAAGGGGGACAAATAATACATCATATAATATTGTAACTGTGCTTATTTACAAGATGTTTATTTACTTTATAACATTCATAAGTTAAACAGTTTGAATTTGGATAGAGAACATTATTAAATGTTCACATGTCAAAGGAAACCTTACTCCGAATCTCCTCTAAGCTGCACTCTGACAACAGTCCAGCTCCATCAATGATCCCATTGTAGTTCTTATTTCTTACATGATGTTTATAGTGAGTGGGCTTCTTTGCACGCTGCTCAGTGTCTTTGTCCCTTTGATGGGGTGTTGTTGTCACCCTGCTGGGTCCATAGGAGCCTCTACCATCATCCATCCACTATAGTGCTGCAGAAACTGTGCAGCCCCCACCCCGCCTCTACATGTTTGCACTGAGTAGGAGATGCTCTGTATCTCATTGTACTTCTGTATAGTGGCAATAAAGGCATTCTATTCCTTTTATATTTAAACTTTATGAAGTTAATGATTTCATAGTTTGTGTGACATTCTGCTGTGTTAACCATCCAGCAGCTCTGTGCTCCGTCAGTCCAACAGCCTCCTCCATCAGCACGCTCATCTTTCACTACATTATTGTTCAAAAGAGGAAAAGCTCATGAAATAATCTGTACTTCAGTTGTGTAGTGAGACCAGGAGTTAGCCAGGATCAGTCCTTCATACTTCAATGTTTCTTTTCCACCTTTTTGTTTCTGTGTTCTGATGTTGGACTGTGTTTCTGTTGATCGGTGGGCCTAAACTTGATCTTGGAGCCTGGACCTACTTGTTTATATATGAATCAATAAATTGTCTCCATCTAAGTGCTTTCCTTCTAGAGTTCACACGCTGATGAAACTTACATTCACTATCTTGTCCAAGGCTGGACTGGGACAAAAAATCGGCCCGGGCATTTTGACTAGAGACCGGCCCACCAGGATAAAGATTGAAAATGTGACGTCATTCAGGGGTAAAACCGCAAAGGATTCTGGGAACTTGTGGCAAGAGGTACTAGCTCACGCAGGCTTTCAATTGAACTCAGTTACACAGCGATAAAAAGAAACCCAAAAAATGGCAAGAAGCTGCTGTATTATTAACATGATGTCAGCCACGGGAAGCCGACGGGTAAAGAGATCGTTTTTTTTTTTCGAATTACGTCGTTGAAGAGAAATTTTTTAAGCCATGTTTCCGAAGTAAGAGCCGACGGATGGTCTGGATATACCAAATATAACGTCTCAGAACACTCCAGCTCACATGTTAGTCTGCTCCAAGCATTCCCACAAAGGTCAGAGTTTTGTAGTAGTTAATACGTCATTTTTCATAACATAATTGGTGATATAGGTTACAAGCAAGTCTGGCGCTGAACAGAAATTGTCGCGCTATGCTCCTTTATTTATTGTGCATAAATAGTGAATTGTCCTGACACAATATTACGTTTCGCTTCTGTTATTATGGTACATTGACAAAAACATATACTTTTATTCACAGAATAAAACAGTTGTTTTGTATCACTAATTGCCCAGTACGATTACAACATACAATATTATTGTCACTGCTACATTTCTGTGATGCTACCAGAGATTATTTCCACTACTAATTAATTACCGTTGAGCTCAAAGGTTATATTAATAAACGGTTAACGAATGTGTATTTATGACGACGATTTGTGAGACTGGTAAACTTACCTTTGTTCGTACGATGGTCTTTCGTTCTACACGGTGCATTTCAAGGTCCTGCACCCATCCGTCGGTAAACTGTACCTGGGCTTGTTGCAGTGACCTGAAGTTACTAAACTTCATGAGTGTATGCACTCACTCCAAGAACCGTATAATTATAAATCTGAGCGTGGTGAAAGTTGGGCAGCACGCTAACGTCTTTTGTCCACTCTGTGTGCTCGTAAGGGTCTGACCCTTTCACTCCTTTGATTTTTCCTCGCATCTTTTCTTTGTCTTTTCGTCGAGTCTGTCTTTGTACGGACCGGCATTGTTCTCCTTTTGTTTTGTACATACCTTTTTTGTGCGCCAAAGAAAAAGCAAGAAGGTATTGGAACCGGAGAATGAACGTTTTGCGGTGCTGCAAATGCTTGCATTTGATGCGGTACTTGGATTGTTTTGCCACTAGTTCCCGGCATGCAATGCGCGAAAACGTGATTGCTAAACAAGGGGGAGGGTCCATCCGGCCTCCTCGGCTGTAATTGGTCCAGCCCAGAGTCGATCATGACCAATTGGCCAATCCAACACCTTTCATTATATATACCCTTCCTAAAAAAAAAAAAAAAAAAAAAAATCCATCGGCCCATAAAAACATCGGCCCACTGGGCAAGGATACTTTCTGTAATCAAATCACCAAGCTTCCAGTCGATGATGATGCATGAGTCTTTATGTGTTTCCGTGTGTTTGAATGTGTCTAATTATGCTGTGTTGAACTTAATGAATCAGAGGTGGATGTCATTTGATCTTTGGAGGACACTATTGCTTACTCATGCATATCACACATGTATAGTCATAACTGACCCCTGATCTCCTGACTGTTCTTCAGACCTGATTCTGGGATCTTACTTGATGGTGTGCAAATAGCATGAGACAATATATACAGCAAATATATAGCTCTGTTTTGTAGTTTTTGGCAAAGTGTGTGTTTCCTAATTCTTGTGGCGCTAACAACAAATATGGTCGTGAGTTTGTCCACAATATCCACAGTGGCCCACAGCGCTGCTGAGACCTTCTGCCAGTTATTTTCCAAGAAATATCTTTGCAATTCTACACAGGAAATAAAGACCTCATTATTAATGAAACTCTTCTTTTTGGTTGTTTTTTCCAACCTGATTGATTTTTTGTGGCTTTTCTTGTGCAGAGAGTGATGAGCTGCAGTCTGCTCAGCAGTGAGAACAGAAGATGTCAGCTGATACGGATGAATATCACCAAAGAGAAGAGAGGCTGAAAGGTACAACTGATCTTCTTTTAGTACAAAGAAATGAATCTATTTCCTAAGAATTGAGGGTTTTTTTGTTATGTGGTAATCTAACAAACCAGTTATTTTCACTGCGCACTAGGGCTGCCACAAACGATTATTTTGATAGTCGACTAGTCACCGATTATTTATGCGATTAGTCGACTAATCAGATCATCATCCACTGGACGTAAAACTACAGCTTATTGCACCAGCAGCATCTGCTCTTATATAACTATCATTAGCTTACAGCTTTAAGCTTTTAAGGTGCTAACTAAAAATAAAGACAAGATGATAGTTTATTCAATTTTAATGAAATTTGCAGATTGTTTCGGTGAAGTTTAATAAACTCCTTGCTATCTAAAATATAACAGGACACCGGAGTATATTCTCCAGCATCTCACACTTCTGATAATCAGCTGTCTGCTTGACGTTTATTCAGCTGTGTAAAAACTATAACTTTAATCTCAGACAAACTGATTTACTCAGGAACAAATAAAATACTAAAAAAAAAAAAAAGCCAAACAACAACATTTTTAATTTATCTAAGTGACTCATATATATTTAACCTGAGTCGCGAAAGACGGCGGTGGGTTTGAAAACAATTTGCCTGGAGTCCGGTGTTCTCACCGTGCTAGTGACCTAGCCCCCGGCTAGCTATCGAGCTAGTGGGTAACAGACGTCTCCGAAAATGTCGGAGCGCTTTTGAAAATATGTGGTGTCCTGATAAACTGAGCTGATATTTGAGGTTTACACAGCTACATTCTCGCCTGAAAATATGTTAAACGTTTATTTTGTGACCCAGAAAGAATAATAAGAGTAATATTAAAACTAACTAGCTACCGCCATTGTTGGAAACTAAGCTGGGCCGCGCTATGAATTCTGGGACACAGCTGCTTCTTCTTCTTCGGGGTTTAACGGCAGCTGGCATCCTTGTACATGCAGTGCTGCCATCTTCTGTTTCAGTCCGTTATTACACTCTTAAATCCTGCTATTATTCCTGCGTCTTTTGCGATCTTACAAAGCTTCAAACGACGCGTCGACTATTAAATCAGTCGTCGACGATTTTGATAGTCGACGTAATCGTGACTAGTCGACAAATCGTGGCAGCCCAGCCGTGCAAGCAATGGCAGCAGCCCATTTGTTGATTTTCATTTCTGACACTGTATTGCATAATCAACTGTCTTAATGTGACCGGCCCCTTCTCTACCTTTGCTGTGCGCTCACCCAGAAAAGTGGAGCTGAAAGGCTGAGAGAAAACAATGAGAAAGTATGGAGAGAATTTACCTCAGAAGAATTGCAAAGGAGTATGATATTATTCATAAGCGTAAACAAAGATTTAGAAATGTGTGCAATGATTTGTGTGTAACTTTTGAGGACTCTCAGGTGCCACAAACAAATATGAAGCAATCTGATGTAAAACTATTTTACAATTAAGTACATCTGAACCTGAATACTGATCATTTATGCACGATTTAAATGTCAGATATCTAAAACTACACGTAACATCTGTCTCTCTGTGGACTGATCGCCTGATAGGTGCACATGACATCGTGTGTCCATGTGGGCTTTTAGGCACTAAAGTGCAGCTTTTAATTACTGTCACATGCTGCAGTGCAACAAAGAACTAAACCAACAACAGTAACAGAATACATGTACCGGCGTTCCACATTTAAAATACAAATATGAGTAACTGTATTCTATTACAGTTACATTTAAATAGATAGTAATCAGAATACAGTTACTGTGTTGAAATAAATAGAATACACAGCGGACATTTCTGGTTTCATATGTTAGGCTATGCCTTCTCCAATTTTGGTGCTTTAGCGCAGACAGGCACAGGTTTAGCTCAGTTGGATGAGCATGTAGTCATATTGCACGGCTGGGAGCGACCGGCCCAGGTTCAAGTATGACTCGCGGCCCCTTTATCTATTAATTTTTTTTAACTCAATATTCATCTGGGGCTAATACAGTTTCTCTTATTCTGATTGCTGCAAATCCAAATAAAACACACAGTAAGAGGCTCTAATGTAAGTGTTCTGTTAATGTTGGTGGCGTCAGTTACACATTGGATCCAGAGCCAGCACAATGTGCAGGGTCATACAGGGCAGTACACGGGCAGGAATACATAAAACACAATTACTTAAAAGAAATCAATAAATACACAAACACTTCAACCAGTGCTTTCTCAGACTGGATGAGTAACGGGAACCACTCACTGTCGGATCTGTAAGTGCTAAAATTATACTGTTACTCGAACCATCCAGTCGTTCTCTAAAATTGAACATTAACTTTCTTAAAAGTGTAACCTGCAAAGGATTCTCATCACATCATTATATGCAACATGCAGCTTCTGCATGCTACTTTGTTTGTAGGATGACCACAAGGGGGCAGTATCTATCCAAATACTATCTAAATTTGAAAACATAAAATACAATCCGGTTGTTCAGTCTGACGTCACTAGCCGTGTCTGGGCTTAAACTCCGCTGCAGGTCCATATATCAAACGATCACTATGGCATTACTGAGAGTTGAAAAACTGTCTAAAGTCTTTCATCTTTAATAAAATGATCAGCGTTCTGCTCTACCAGGTGTAACAATTGAGTTTAACATCCAGGCATCCATGAAAACGGAATTTATGACATTTAACGGAGTTAGAAGTTAGCAGGGCGTTAGCTCGCTAGCTTCTATCTAAATACAATATAGCATGTCCTGACTGCGGGGTTTTGGAAACAAATTAAAACGTACAGCTCTGCTATCACTTCCAGCATAAATGAAGACAGAAAACTAAACAGCAGTGACGTTTGTAGGGTTACTGAAGTTGGGCTAGCTGGTATATAATGATGTGCTACGTGACCGCTAGCGACACAGCTATGCTAGCATAATATAAACAAGCTAACTTTTTTTCCACTCGATAAAAGTTACCGTGAGTGTTGTCGGTGGTCAGGAACAAATGTAATCGCATGGCAGGATGCTGTAAAAGGACCAAACTTCAGCCAGGAGAACAACTGAGATAATCCATCCACAATACGAGGTTAGTCATTCATATACTGCTGCATGGGCTGGGCTGTAGTTACATCCTAAGGTTTTAAAAACTGAGCTTAAATAAATGATTAGCGGTAATAAAAGCCGAGGGAGGTCAACAGGGATCACTGACTGTTTTAGGAGCTTTTTGAGATCAAATAGAAGAAAATACATAACATTAAACATGTTAACAACACAAAAGCCATATTAAACGCAGACTACTTTAGACCCAGAAGTAGGATTCGTCGCGTCATCACTGAACAACCGGATTAAAAAAAAAAGCCTTACGATATGAACAAGACTTTAACAAGGATTTAAAAGACGACACTGATGAGGCGAGCCAGATTTCTTCAGGCAGGTCGTCCCAGGATCGAGGAGTCCTCACAGCAAACATTCAGTCGTCTTTAAGTGTGAGCTGGGAACAGTGAACAGGTTTGTGGCTGCAGCATCTCAGGATGTACACACTGACTGGGACACAAGCACCAGTTCCACTAAATATTCTGGTGCCAGTAACCTGTTAAGATGGAGCAATTTGATGTTATTTAATCAGTTTATTTTTCATCCTGCAGTTAAAATGTATCAAAACAAGATTGTGTCTCTGCAGATGCTGTGATCTGACACACCTGCACAAAATGTGTCAAAGTTCAATAAGTTACATTATTGTAACTGTGATGCGTTCACTGACATGTCCTGATGCTTTGCTGTATATAAAGAGAACAGAGAGGCTCTGCTTTGTGCTTATATTCTCCTCCTGTGTGTTTGTGTGTGCAGAGTTTCTACCAGAGCCAAATGTCATCTACTCCTCACTGAAGTCGTCCACCAGTCCAACCACTGGGATCCAGCTGCTGCTCTCTAACTGGTCCACACAGCAGCTCAGACCTGACACATTCACTGTAAACACACTGGTTTATATTCTGTTTGTTCTCCTCATGAAAGAAACCTCACACAACCTCTGAGGGCAGAAAGTTCAAATGGAGAGTTTTTGTTATTTTCTTTTATAAAGAAGCTGGAAAAATTTAACTTTCTTAATTTAGTTTTTAAATTTTTTATATAAAAAAGAAAAATTTTCTTCATCAGGCCTTTCAGAATAAAAGCATGACCAAGACGTAATTTATACATAAACAATAATAAATGTTATGTAACTAAATTGTAGATGTAATCCATGTTTTCATGTCTTCAGTAACTTTGCTGTTATTTATGTTATTTCTAAGTGTGCTGTCGTCTCCACAGCAGTGATCTGGTTTCTCTGCAGGTTCAATAAACTTTGGTCTCACTTGATCTTCTCGTGTGCTTCTGTGGGTTTCACAAAGATGTCTGATGGAAAACGTGAGTCGTTTTCTTTTCCTGGTGGGAACATAGAACCAGTCCTAGATTGGTCACTGACTCTGTAAATACTGAGGTACGACCATGAACACAGCTGTCTGAGCCCTCGTGCAAAGTCCTGGTTGAGCCAGTTACACCGACACCTTTTTATGACCAAGTTATTTATTTTTTGTTTTCTGTTCGTAGCATCAAGAGACTACAGCTGTACAAACTTGTTATATAATGACAGTTAATGTCTAAATGTTGTCTCTCGTTACAGTTTCAGAGTCAAAGTGAGAGAAAGTCAGTGAGCAGGTTTTCTGTCAGGTTTTTAATGCAGTTTGATTCTTGCTTAGATCCAGTTTACACATCAGCTCAGTGAGGTTTGTTTGGGTCCAGCTCAGATTCAGTTTCACTGCAGAATTATTCATGAAGCAGCAGGAAACAACAACCATCTGAAGGCACTTTTACAGTAAAAACACGAGAAACAGAAAGTCCCTGAAAACAGCTGAACTGAGTCAACAGGTCACAAAGTTACATTAAAAAAATAAACATGAAACCTCATCCACTATTGTAACGTGCATTAAAAGTAAATATATTAAAGAACAATAACAAAGTTAAGAAGTGCGTTCAGTGCTTAAAGCTGTAATAATCAGAAGCTCCTCTGATACAAACATGAGAGAAGCAGCAGGTAGTTTGATATTAACCTCCTAGGACCTGGCGTCTGTGATCCACACAAATCTGTGGTCACAACTGTGAGTTAAGTGGTGTGATATATGGAGGCGATTGTGCATGTTTCACTTTGCTGGTATAATGAGGTTTGGTATTACAGGGGAGGTCATTTCACTCTGGACAGTAGAGTAGAGTGCTGTGAGACTGAGTTGTGAGCTCGTGGTTCTGGTAAGACTGAGCAGGCGAACATCAGCGTGGTTCCTGTGTTCACTCTCTCACCTGTTTTACAGGATCGTAATCTGGCTGCGCCCTCTACAGCTGGGCCTGTAACACATCCACACATGTGGACATCACATTTTGGGTCGTCTAGACCAAAATACAGAATTTTACTCTACAGGGACCTGATATCCACGTACGAGGACGTTATACTGACACTGTTCTATGAAATTTAAAATAAATGTCCTCATATGTGGATCCCATTTTTCTTAGAAACAAAAATTAGATTAAAAAAAAATCTGGTAATTCTTTGTTTTCACATTCATCAGGTCCCAATCAGCCCAAATATCAAAGAGAAATTAAAAATGCCATGAAAGAGTTTGAGTCTCAGTAAAAGTAAAAGGTTAAAGTAAAAGTTAAAGAGACGTTAGCTCAGCAGGAGGTCGAGACGCTATGATGTACGTTTAAATGTTTCCTGGATTGTTTGTCGACATCTGACACCAAAGAAAAAGAAAATATAAAAATAATTATGAATCTTTTTTTGGCAATTCTTAATGACATGTGTGACATTTGACTCTGCACATGTTTCATGATTAGAAAACCACAACTGTCTTTATCCTGAGTGCTCAGTGTCACCTCTGAGAAGCTGAAACAGCTGGAAAAAACTGAAACCTTTCAAACAGACTGAAGTTCAACTGGAGGCTAGTATGAACCCTGCTTCTGTCGTTTACGTGTTTTGTAGATCAAAACACAAACAACAGCAGCAACAAGAAGCACAGCAGAAACTACCAAACCAACAATCAGTCCAACAGATCCATCCTCCTTCCCTCCATCCTGTCCATCTCCTCCCAGCTGACCTGCAGGAGAGAAACAGGTGTGAGGTGTCAGCTGTCAGGTAGGTGATGAGTGAAGAACAAAACAGAATCAAACTGCTGTCAGACATTATCTACTGCACTCTGATCACATCACTCAGACCAGCTGCTTTCTACAAAGTCTCATCAACAACATCTTTAGAAACAAACATCAACAACCAGAAAGCAGCTTCACCTCTGATCACACACACACTCAACTCTACTCACTCACCTGGAGGATCAACATGAAGGTTGATGCTGCTGATGGGTTTATTGTTCCTCCCTTTTGAGAAGACACGACACTCGTATGTTCCACTATCATTAACCGTTACATTCTTCAGAATCAGAGACACGTCTCCATCCTTCATCTGTCTGTCCTGCAGATCCACCCGGTTCTTAAAAGATGGATGCTGGTCGTCTGGAACAGACAGATCGTCCCGGTACAAAAGGACATATTCTGACTCCAGATCAGCTCTGCTCCATTTTACTACTATGTTGTTGTTTGGAGCTCGACATGTCAGAATGACGTTGTGTCCAGACTCAGCTGTGACGTTTTTGTGGTCTGAAAAGGAAACACAGAGCAGAGAGGTTACAGATGAAAGTTTGATCTGTTCACTTCTACACCAGCCAATCAGCAAAGAGTTGTACACACTGGGTTCAGCACATTAGGCTAAATGTTCATCACACACACACACACACACACACACACACACACACACACACACACACACACACACACACACACACACACACAATATGAACCTGCATCTGTGAAACAAACTGTGTCCTGATTGTTCTCACATTAAGAAATGAATCAAACAAACATGTTGAGGTAGTCCGACTCGAATGTCAAGGAAGGTTGTAGGGAAGCAGACTACACAGAAATTTCAGGTTTGCAGACGTGAGCAATTTATTTACAATGAACTCCGTTTAATGTGTAACTTAACAAAACTTTCCCCAAAAGTAACTCGATTAACAAAACCCATCAGTTCATGGACCTGGTAACACAGCTCACCTCTCCTCTAAAACTCTACACAGATGATTAAAAAGACACAAAACCTCCTCACACTTCTAATTGACACATTTACGTAAATAAATGTCTCTATTTACAAAAACAAGATTCAACAAACCCCTTCAGAACTTGAAACAAACAAAATGAAGCATTTCTATGGAAAAAGAAACCCCTCCGCTTGATGTCACATCAGCAGGACTTAAAACAACAAAATGCTAGGCAGGCGTTTTCCACCTGCACACCAGTTGGTGGCGATAATGCACCATTTGCACCAACCGGCAATAAACCCTATACAGAAGAAGGCGGCGTTTCCCACACGAAGACTGGAAAGAAGCAACAAAGTATGAACAAATGACTTAATCTGTGATGAAATAAAATATAAAGAAACATGTAACTGGGTATTTGTCTCAATTTGCAGAATGTTTGTTTTGCCGGCAACAGACAAACCCGGGATAGTGAGTGCAGCAATCAAATCAAATCAAATCAAATCACTTTTATTGTCACATCACATGTGCAGGCACACTGGCACAGCACATGCGAGTGAAATTCTTGTGTGCGAGCCCCACAAGCAACAGAGATGTGCAAACACAACAACACAAACCAGCAAATACAAGAATGGCCAACCTGAAACTAATAAATATATGTACAATATATAATAGTGTATGCATTTCTGGATGTGTATACTAAATATTATCCTACGTGTGTGTGTGTGTGTGTGTGTGTGTGTGTGTGTGTGTGTGTGTGTATACACATTTTACAAATTAAATAGTAAAAAAAATAATAAATAAAATATATAAAAATATACAGAGTTGAATATGTGCAAAACAAGTGGCATTTATATACAGTGTGGAGTGCATAGTGTTGCAGTTCCAGTAGTGAAGCTGAGGTGTCTATGACGTGTTCAGCAGTCTGATGGCCTGATGGAAGAAGCTGTCTCTCAGTCTGCTGGTACGGGACCGGATGCTGCAGAACCTCCTTCCTGATGGAAGTAGTCTGAACAGTTTATGGCTGGGGTGACTGGAGTCCTTGATGATCCTCCCCGCTTTCCTCAGGCAGCGCTTCCTGTAGATGTCTTGGAGGGAGGGAAGCTCACCTCCAATTATCCGTTCAGAGCACCGCACTACTCGCTGGAGAGCTTTGCAGTTGTAGGCGGTGCTGTTGCCATACCAGGTGGTGATGCATCCAGTGAGGATGCTCTCAATGGCACAGTGATAGAAGGTCCTGAGGATGCGGGGGCTCATGCCGAATCTTTTCAGTCTCCTGAGAAAGAAGAGGCGCTGCTGGGCCTTCTTCACTGTTTTGTTTGTGTGTACTGACCACGTAAGATCCTCAGCCAGATGTACTCCGAGGAAACGGAAGCTGCTCACTCTCTCCACAGCAGCGCCGTTGATGGTGATGGGGGTGTGTACTTCTCTGCACCTCCGGAAGTCCACTATCAACTCCTTTGTCTTTGCGACGTTGAGGGTGAGATGGTTGTCTTGACACCAGTGGGTCAGGGCGCTGACCTCCTCCCTGTAAGCCGTCTCATCACCGTTGGTGATAAGACCCACCACTGTAGTGTCGTCCGCAAACTTCACAATGATGTTGGAGTTGTTAGTGGCTGTGCAGTCGTAGGTGTAGAGTGAGTACAGGAGAGGGCTCAGTACACACCCCTGTGGAGCACCAGTGTTCAGTGTGATGGGGGATGAGGTGATGCTGCCCTGTCTGAGCAATGTTACTCAACAAATGGCAAATCGAAGCAAATAAATAGAAACAGAGAAACGTGCAAAAAAAAAAGGTCAACTCACATGGGACAAAGGGAGAGCATTGCAACTGCTCATTAGTACCTAATAAAATATGACATATTTGTGAAATTTCATGTGTTATTAGCCTTTATCTGTGTGCACAAACTTACTAAAATGCTCTCAAGGAGCTGTCATGTCAGGCATTTGAAACAAACATACACATACCTGCATATACTGTGCCTTGAAAAGGTTTTCATACCCCTTGAACTTTTACACATTTTGTCGCCTTACAACCACAAACTCAAATGTTTTCACTGAGTTTTTCTGTGACAGACCAACACAAAGTAGCACAAACTTGTAAAGTGGTACAAAAATGATACATGGTCTTTAAAAAATAAACAAATAAAAACTCTGAGAAGAACTTTTAATCAATGAATCAATAATAAACCTTTACAGCAGTTTGTCCATGTTTATCTGACACCACTTTAAAGTTAATACAGTAATAAAATCTCTTCTCTTCACAGCTTCATTATACAAACTGTTATGTAAACGTGTTTGAGTCTAAAAACTAACATCCACTTTCTAACATGACAGAAAAGTTTGGTGACAGCTGAGACCTGCGTCCTCTCTGTGAGCAGCTGAAACTAAAGCAGCTCGAACATCTATCAGCGGGTAAGAAATAAATCGATAGGATTTAAAATCAAACTCACCTGCACAGGTAAAGCCCACGAGGGAGACAGACAGTAAAGTCCAGCAGAGCGACGGAGATGTTACAGCAAACATGTTTCATTAGGCACATTCAAAGTGCACGAGTGAATTAATGTGGGAGAGTGGAGCCGGCTGTTTTTGTTTTTTTCCTTTTGTCATACTTCACGTCCGCGCTTGTTATTGGATAAAGTAACACTGGCTGCCTCCCCGGTGAGTCCTCCCAAAGGCGGAGTCACTCCCAGAGGCTCCGGTTTCAAAATCACTCACAAGTTAACTTAGCGGTTGCAGCCGGAAACGCCGCTAAGCTGCGGTAAGGAAACCACACGGTATCCTTAGCTGTAGTCTGGTTTCCTTAAATTGCCCGCTACATCATTGTTTGATAGACATGAAGAAAATCTTTCTTTTATGTGAATTTAAGATTAGCAAGTAAACAACAGTTAGCTAATAAACTTCATGACATCACACTTTAATAACATAATGAAAATCTAATATGTCAACAGTGAAATTTATCTCACTGCTATTTATTTAAATCAAATTTTACAGCAGTGAAATTTAACTCTGTTTGAAATGCTGATCTTCAGGAAACATTAAAGGTGCTTTTATTTCTGTTTTCTATATTCAAATGTTGTTCTTTTAATATACTGGCACCACTACATTTATCTGAAAGCTGACTTATAAGAGTAAACTTTCAAGCTGTGATTAATTGAATGAAGACTGGACCGATATATGAAATATTCCCTTATTGTGAATCATTCCATATCATAACTGTTTGAACTCAGATTGAAAATAGACTTAAAAAGGCTGATTGTTGTAAATGAGTCTGACGGGTCACATTTACACAGCACGACTGTTGAAACTGAAAATCCTCATTCTCTCACCAGCAATCATTTCGGCACTCAGCAGCTTCTTGTTTGAAAATTATTTTAAAAGTTAGATTTGCAGAGATTCTTCTTGAACGTCACCTATAAAACACTCAGGATCCCTTTAGTTATATTTTTGTTTAATTTGACATTTATACTTGTATTTCTTTTTGTTTTTAATTTCATAAATGAAGCTGCATGTGAGGCATGACCCCTAGTGCCAACAGTGAACGCATCACTCTTTCACTCTCTCTCTAACAGCAGCTCTAGTTCACTCTGAATAGGGTGATGACATCATTGCTGTAACGAGTTTGTCGATCTGAAGCTTTTGTATTTGCTTCAGTGAAGTTCATCACTGTGGTCAGCATGTGTTACATGAACGGAGTGCTCAGTCACAGCTTGTATGAGTCGTACATGCTGTCTGACATTTGAAGACTTTTCCTAAAGTGACCAAAATGACAGATTTACACATTTATATCGTTCTACAGATGTTCCAGATGTTTACACATTGAAGCTGTTCCTGGTCACTTTTACCTGAATCTGTTCAGATGTTACATCTCAAATCAATGAGACAATGTTAGTTTTAGGGAAAACTGAGGTGACAGAGGTCAATGACAGAGGACAACCTGAGGTTGTCATGGGAACGGTCTTTGAAAATCATGGGAAAGTCTCTAAACAGTGAAACAGCAGAGGTCACACAGAGGTCATACAGAGGTCAGAGCATGTTCGGAGAGGTGGTGCTTTAGCACAGACCCAGTTTCTGTCCCCTCAGAGCAAAAAGGTTGCTGATTCAAATCCTGCTGGGCTCTTTGTGTGGAGTTTACACTCAGCTCCTCCAGAGTGGATTTCCTCCATCTCTGCTGTGTACATCCCACCCTGTACTAATGCCAGTACTAATCAGCTGCTGTATTCTCTCTAAAGGCCACCAGATGGCGATAGATGTGGTTGTAAGAAGACACTTTACTGCTGAGTTCATGGACTCAGTCACTTGTTTTCAGTCATATTGAATAAAAGATTATTTTGAAAATACTTGTATGTTTAAAAATGGAGGAATACCTGAGTGTTATTGTTGAAGTCAGAGTCTCCTTCACCAAAGAAGTGCGACCATGACGAGGTTTGGAAAGGCAGATTGAGTCAGATGGTTCATGGAGGGTAAAGTACCTCCTCTCACTTCTGCAGACACAGTCAAGTCCAGATTTGTTGCCTTTTTCTGTGCTTCACGATTTTTGTGATTCTTAGTTTAAAAGTGACTTTCGTATTTTTGAGACAGGAGGACAAAGACAGTCCTGCAGTCTGCTAAAGGACTGCAGCTCATAACTTTCCTGGAGGCTGAATATCTGTATCCTCTTGGGGTGCTGCAAATGAAAACAAACAGCATCTATTTGACAGCATTTATGGAAGCTATTGTGTTAATATATTGGACGACTGTAATGGAAGTTTAAATACTTTTTCTGACACTAAAGTTAAAGAGGAAAAACTCTTCTCTGTTGAAACCACTTCCTGGCTGACACTGAAACACTGACGTGTCTCCATCTTGTGTTGACTCCACCATAATAACTTTTCTTGTAGTTCTTTAGGTTTTCTGTTAGCAGCATAAAGAGATCACATTCTCTCAGTGTTCAGCAGAACCAATAAAATGAAAATAAAGTGCAAAGACAGAAGGTGTAAAGAAATTTTCTTTACAAAAATACAAAGTAAATATGATCCCAAATTTGACTTTGAATCATTTCACTTATTTCCTTTTTAAAACGACATTAAAAAGATTTAGTAAATCACAAAGAAATCTGAATTAATTTTTTATGCCGTTTTTTTGTGAGTTATTGTTTCCATCCTCCACACAAAAGTGCTTAGCAGGTTTTTTGAATATGTGGCCAGACAGAGACAGATCTCATTTTTTTAGTGATTAGTAGTTAAATATATGTGGCTTTAACTGTGAGATTTACAGAATTCCTTTAAACTCTGAAAACTGTGACAAATGATCACAAGTCATTATCTTGTTATTATGTTATGTTGGATGACCTTTACAGTATATGATGGTTGGTTTTTGTTTGTTTTCTTTCACCACAATCCTCTCAAATTCAAACTCTAAGCTTAATTCCTTGAGTCAGACCAAGCAGAAGCCATGTTTCTACAGTCTTTGGCTTTTCTGCTACTGTAGAGAAATTAAACTAGTGTTTGACAGACAGGTTCAGGAAATCATTGCAATGCTGTGTGCTCCTGTGTTCTGTGTCTTGTTCTAGATCCCTATTTTTGTACCCCTGGCTCCAGCACTGCCTTGTTTTGCTTCTTTATATTTCAAACGACTCCAACATTGTTTTGAGTTCATTTTTGTCTTGTGAGTCCAGCATCTTCATCCCTGTCCTGCCTGCCACACAAATGTTTAAATGAAATATAGACGTGCTGCTCAACAATATATAGTAAAAAAAAACCCAACAACAACTTGAAAATAAATAGTGTGGAGAATGTTTGAATCCAGAATGTGGCAGAGCCAAAGCAGAAAGCTGTAAAACAAAGAAATACTTGAATATAGTATAAAATATGACAAATTTCAGATGACTTGAGTAAATGTACTACTTTACATTGTTTCACTAGTGATATTAGCAGATTGCCAAAACTCTAATCCAACACACTCTGTGTAGGACACGAAAGCGAAAACTGTTTCATCTTTTCTCCACTCATCAGTGCACAACTCAGAAAAAACCCATGATATCCACAGTCTGGTGGATTTATTTTTACTGCTGTCACATTTAAATCAACCTGAGTGTCATTTCTCTTTAGTTCTGATCTCACTGCTGAGCTGCACAACAAACCAAGGTCAGTAACCTTCTTCTGTCACAGTTTAAACCTGACATGAACTAAACCTCACTAAGTGTCCTTTTTTAAGCTTTGTTGTAGCATGACATGATAATCATACATCAATCAATTGATCACTGCATCCTGCTGAATATTTAACCCTCATAAGTATAAATGAAGTATAGTCAAATAATTTATTTTATGCACATAATATTCCATAAGTCTTCTTCACAGCTCGTCTGACTGTGAGTCCCAGCAGCTCTCAGTTCTTTAACTTTAAAAAGAGACATGCTAGCTGCTCACCCTGTTTACAGCCCTCGTGCTAAGCTAAGCTAATCAAACCACATTATCACTCAAGCTCAGGGCCCAGTCCCAGTTAACACTTTCCCAGTCTGAACTGGGACTGTGTGTGATGCAGAGAGGTGGAGATTGGAGGTCTTAATTGAACTACGAAGCTTGTAATCATGTTTCCTGTTGTTTGAACTGTGTGTTTGTGTTCAGACTTTAAATCAGAGCCAGACGTTGCCTACTCTTCACTGAAGTAGTCCACCAGTCCAACCACTGTCCAGTTGCTGTTCGCTAACTGGTCCAGACCAGAGTGTGTTTACTTGTTTAAAAAAATGTGTTTTATGTCTTCTATCACTGAGCTAGACTTCTATGACTCAAAGGTAACATTCTGTTTTCAGCTGGACTCTTTAAAGTGTTCATATTGCAGGAAAAATCGGTGACAGATATTTAAATAAGTTCATATGATTTATTTGTTTAGTAATTTTGGAGCAATTTTTATTTTGTTTATATTTTCTTGATTTCTGCAGTCTTAATAAACGTTTGTCTCACTTGGGTTTCTCATTTGGTTCTGTGGTTTTCAAAAAGTCTCAAATGAAAAACTTGATATGTTACAGTTTGTGTGTGGCTAACCTTCAGTGACACTCTTCTGTGCAAAAAACGATGAACATTGAACCACAGGTGCAGACTAAAAACAGCAGGGGCATCATTCAGTGGCTGTACGATGCGCAGGAAAGCTTCAGTACAGGATATGTGTGTGTTTGAAACTGAAGAGTCTGATCTATTTATCTCTCATAGTCACCTAAAAACCTGTGAGCAGAAGCTGATATTATTAAATACATTCACATTTTTATTGTACAAATGAAAAAAAAATCTTTGGTAACATTTATTGTTTCTCCTGCATATTAAATATCTCAGTGAAGCTTGAAATTGCCTTGAATGAACCTGTCTGTTACCATCTTCTAATAATCCTGAGTCTTACATCAGTGAAGCTGCTTTATAAATGTAAATATAAACATTTAACATCTACTAGTTAGCCATTGAAATGATTTGTATTAAGGTTAGTTTTCATGTAACTCATAAACCAAACAAGAATTTTAGAAACTAGAAGATGTTACAAATCAGTTTTTTAATGGGATTTTCATTAGAGTATGTCAAACACATGAAAATCTTATAACGGGATAGATGGGAGCCTAACCACATATCAGGTTTTCCAACTGGTCACACCTACAGATCATCTGCAAGCGTCAGTCCATGGAAATTCCTGCCTGACCTCATCTGTCCATCACCATTGCAAACAAGAAGGGGCTCAGAACAGATCCTTGATGTAATCCCATTCCCACCATAGATTTGTCACTCCAATCACTGACCTCTCCACTGCTATGCTGTGTTCATGCATGCCCTGCACCACCCTCACATACTTCTCTGGCACTCCTGATTTCCTCATGCAGTATCACAGTTTTCTCTCTTGGAATCATCTTGGTGTCATCCTAGACAGTTCGCTTTCCTTTAAATCTCACATCCATTCTATCTACACAACATTAACAGATTACGTTCTTCTCTTTCCACCCAGTCTACGTCCATTCTTGTCCATAGTCTCGTTACCTCCTGTATTGACTATTGTAATTCTCTCTTGCATGGTCTCCCCCAAAAATCCCTCCATAAACTTCAACTGGTTCAAAACTGCTGCTCGCATTATTACCAGAACTCCGTCCCACCAGCACATCATCCCTGTTCTTCAGGAAATTCACTGGCTCCTTCTGAAATTCCGGATAGTGTACAAACTTCTTCTGCTCACCTCCAAGGCCATTCATAACCTCGCTCCTACTTATCTCCTCTGCCCACTCACTTCGATCTTCTATCCAGCTTGCTGTGCCTTCCTTCCACCTCACCACCATGGGAAGCAGAGCTTTTAGCTGCTCTGCTCCCAGGCTGTGGAACTCTCTACTCCCAAATATAAGAAACATTGATTCCCTCCCCCGTTTAAATCCCTATTCAAAACCCATCTATTCAAATCTGCATATTCACTGTGAACCTATTGTTTGTTTATTTTATCTTGTGCTTTTGTTTTCTTATTTTTCTTCAATGTCATTTTTCTTTTGTGTTTTATTCTATTGTTAAGTGCCCTTGGGTGTTTTGAAAGGAGCTTTCAAATAAAATGTATTATTATACTTTTTCTTGATCCACTATAAGGAATTTTATCCTAGCGTTCCAGTGAGTGGGGTAAAGGAAGGAAGCTGGCAGGTGAGTCAAAGAAGATTGGATGACATGGAAAGTGTTGTTCCTCATTTTTTTCAGAGCTTGAGAGAGACATCATTGCATTGAATCTTTATTTTGACTATATTAAAATAGTACAACAACATGGAAAAATGAGACATAAACAAACAAACAAAAGGAAAACAAAGCAATAATAATTATAAATAACTTGCATGTTCAAAAAGGAGTAGGAAGAAGCATGAACTTATTTAATCCCACTCTCTTTCCCCTATTTAGTAACTAATAGGCTACACTTTTTTGCTGTTTATTCCCTGTCCATCAGAAATTCTTCATTACATCACATGCTACATATATATATATATATATATATATATATATATATATATATATATATATATATATATATATATATATATATATATATATATATATATATATATATATATCCATAGGTCCCTCATCCTATTCATGTAGCCCCTTCCGCCGGGGTTACTTGTGTAGTAGCATTCCAACAACGCCCTGTTTTCGTCTCTTGCCCACCGATGCCTTCCAGTTCCAGTAGCCCACTTTTCGTCAGGGTGCCAGAAGGCAACATTGCAGACATAGAGGACAGTTACAAGTACATGGGGATCCCGCAGGCGAATGGGAACCATGAAGAGGCCGCTAGAAAAGCTGCAACCACCAAGTACCTGCAGAGGGTCAGGCAAGTCCTGAGGAGTCAGCTGAATGGTAAGAACAAGATCCGGGCCATCAACACGTACGCCCTACCCGTGATCAGGTACCCTGCTGGGGTAATAGGCTGGCCAAAGGAGGAGATAGAAGCCACTGACATAAAGACAAGAAAGCTCCTTACCATGCATGGAGGGTTTCACCCCAAGTCCAGCACCCTGAGGCTGTACGCTAAGCGGAAGGAAGGGGGCCGGGGACTGGTGAGTGTCAGCACCACAGTCCAGGATGAGACAACGAACATCCAAGAATACATTGGGAAGATGGCCCCAACTGACCGAGTGCTCAGTGAATACCTCAGGCAGCAGAAACCCAAGAAAGAGGAGGGAGACGAGGAACCATCATGGAAGGACAGGCCCCTGCACGGTATGTACCACCGGCAGATAGAGGAGGTGGCTGATATCCAGAAATCCTACCAGTGGCTGGACAAAGCTGGACTGAAAGACAGCACAGAGGCACTAATCATGGCAGCACAAGAACAAGCTCTGAGCACAAGATCCATAGAGGCTGGGGTCTATCACACCAGGCAAGACCCCAGGTGCAGGCTGTGTAAAGATGCCCCAGAGACAATCCAGCACATAACAGCAGGGTGCAAGATGCTAGCAGGCAAGGCATACATGGAACGCCATAACCAAGTGGCCGGCATAGTGTACAGGAACATCTGTGCCGAGTATAACCTGGAAGTCCCGAGGTCAAAATGGGAGATGCCCCCAAGGGTGGTGGAGAATGACCGAGCTAAGATCCTGTGGGACTTCCAGATACAGACGGACAAAATGGTGGTGGCTAACCAACCAGACATAGTGGTGGTAGACAAACAGAAGAAGACGGCCGTAGTGATCGATGTAGCGGTTCCGAATGACAGCAATATCAGGAAGAAGGAACACGAGAAGCTGGAGAAATACCAAGGGCTCAGAGAAGAGCTCGAGAGGATGTGGAGGGTGAAGGTAACGGTGGTCCCCGTGGTAATCGGAGCACTAGGTGCGGTGACTCCCAAGCTAGGCGAGTGGCTCCAGCAGATCCCGGGAACAACATCGGAGATCTCTGTCCAGAAGAGCGCAGTCCTGGGAACAGCTAAGATACTGCGCAGGACCCTCAAGCTCCCAGGCCTCTGGTAGAGGACCCGAGCTTGAAGGATAAACCGCCCGCAGGGGCGTGCTGGGTGTGTATATATATATATATATATATATATATATATATATATATATATATATATATATATATATATATATATATATATATATATATATATATATATATATATACATACATATACATATATAAAGGCTTGCTTCATTTATGGGAGGAGCTGAAAATGATGACGTCCGAAGCCTCGCTGCCCGGCTGTACCACGTGACTGGTTCATGAAGTGGTTCGAACTTTGCCGCGAGATATGACAGCGATATAAACCCTCAGACTTCATTCAAAATGTGGGTGTTTGATGGAGAGTTGCGGTTAGTGAGAGTTAGAGACAGTTTGGAGGTTTATGAGAGTGAGGAGAGAAAGTCAGGAGAGAATGGAGCCAGCTAAGAAGAGGAGGATGTCCTCCCCTGTGTGGGAACATTTTGATCTTATTCCTCCCAACAAGGTATGTAAATTTCTACATTTTCATAATACTGATGGTGCAATACAATTTATGTTAAGCTGTCTTGACTTTTGTACAAGGTGAAGTGTTTGCTATGTGCCAGGGAGCTGGGATATAACAACAACACCTCATCCATGCTTAGGCACTACAGAGCTTTGCATGAGAATAAGGGGAACACCGATTGTGGAGCAAGACCAGGTGAGCCATCAAATGCAATGATAATATAGCATGCAGTAATGTTACTAAATGATATAACAATATTATACAGCTGTTATAAGTTACGTGTGTGATATTTATATTTGTGCTTTATCTTTATTGTCTTTCCTCAGGAGAACAATCTCAAATAGATGAAGACCTGGTTACCATGGTGATTGAGGACTCCCAGCCATTTAGCATTGTGGAGGACAAAGGATTCAAAAGATTTGTTAAATCATTAAATCCTAGCTATGTTCTCCCCACTAAAAAGGTCATAAAAGCAGTGAAAATTTAGTTTTTACAGAATAAAATGTGAACAGGCAGGACTGAGGCTCAAAGCCTCAGTGTGTAGCTGTCCATACCTCAACGTTACAAAAGCACAACCACTGTCCACACCCCAACCACACCTCACCTCACAGTAAATGATCGTTTCCATTTTAAGCATTTCCAAATGATCATTTTCCATACTGCCAGTATAAATATACACAGTATACTGCATCACTACAATATACATGTTTTACACACTCCTTTTGTTGTTGACATTTACAGGCTGTGTGCAAAAGGCCACACTCTTCAAATTCATGCCAACTAATATTTTTACGTCCAGTAGGTGTCCTACTAGAGCAAATGAAGCTTCAAGAAGCTTTGTGCTGGGGTGAACCAATTGGATGAAAAGCTTCAGTGCTTCATGAAGCTTCATCTGCCCATCACTACCCCACGGGGTGAGATCTTGCGTGGAGCAGCAGATTGAGGGAGATCAGTGGTTTTGTATGTCTTCCAATTTCTAATAATAGTCTTCCCAGATTCAGTCTTCCCAGCATGGTGCAGGGCTACAGTTTTGTTTCTGGTGTCCTTTGACAACTCATTGGTCTTGTCCATAGTGGGGTTTGGAGTGTGACTGTCTGAGGTTGTGGGCAGGTGTCTTTTATTCTGATAATGAGCAGAAGAAGTTACAGGTCTGTGAGAGCCAGAAATCTTGCTTGTAGGTGACCAAATACTTGTTTTCTGCCATAATTAGCAAATACATTCTTTAAAAATCAGTGTGGCTGCCGTCAGCAGCAGTTATGCAATTTGAGACAATTTTATGGTTCAAGTTACAATGAATAAGTGAAATACTTTATTGTTAATATATGTGTGTGATGTAATGTATGTTGTTGGCTGGAAATACATTTATAAGGGTTACAGAATGTTTCCGGGGTGGAACCATTGTTTAGTCTGTTGTTTGGGGTGACAATATTTTCAGTTACACGCCACACTCGGTAGAGCGCAGCATGCTTTTCGTCTCTCTCTGGTGGTGGTAGAAACATGTAGACGTATGCAACGGAGTGTTCGACTATGGGAAAGAGTGACACTACAAGAAGCGTTTCATTTAACCCCTGCAAGTTAATGCGGCCAATGAGGTATGCAATTTGTATATGTTGTGATAGAAAATAAGATGTTTGTTTGTGATAGAGCGAGTGAGTTTATGGTAACCACGTGTATATGTTAGCATTTTGTGAAGGTAAATTGTAAGTATTTGTGTTGTTTAATGATGTACCTTATTGTTTATTCTCTATGAGAACAATGTACGGCGGAAATTGATTATTTTATGTTGTTGTACAGTTCTCACGGCATCGTTACGGCATCTCTGGTGGCATCGTTGGTGGCGCCCGTGTGCAATAAATGCCAGTAAATCAAGAACGCCTTGTGTTCGTTTTTCAACTTGGAGGGAGTTACAGTGAGAACTCAGTCTGCTCGGCATGAGGCGAGGAGACGAGTAGCGGTGTCGTCATCCACTGAGCAAGAAGAAATTCATCGCACGCTAGCATCAGACAGATAAGACTATGCATACGCCAGTTAACCTAAGCAGCAAACAGTTGAAGTTTACATGGACGATCCTTTAAGTGATGCATTTAAAACAAGTTAAATGTTAAGAAGTGGGTCAACTTTGACGACTGTTTAACGGAACACTGTAAGAACTGAAAGTAATCTGTGCTCTGCATATCTCCTTTCTAAGTTCATGGTTCTGTCTAATAAGATTTTTTATAGGTGAAGTCATTTTACCTATTCGTGTTATTTGGATGCTAGAAGTGTTGTAGAATTAAGTGCTGCGTCGTATGTGTTGTTGGTTTAGGAACAAAGTTCACCATATTTATACGACTCAAGATGGTATTCATTCAGATATTTTATTAAGGTTTAAGGTGTTGTAAAATCTTGAAGGTATTATCCATTCTTGATGTTTTGGACAAGTTCACCTAAAGACAAGGTTAAGCTTGTAGCTATTAATATTTCAGGCAATTGAGCTGGTCTGTTGTTAAACCGCATGTCTGTTAAAGGTATAGCTAGAATTTATTTTGTGCCAAGTAATAAGTAAACATCGCAGAATGGATCAAACAACTGAATATGAAACTAAGAACGGCGACTTACTTGAGGATAGTAGTGCCACAAATGTACAGCAGTCATGTGAAGAAGAGCCACGAAGAAGTCAAAGACCTCGAAAGCTTACTGAAAAGGCTCAGCAACTGCATGATTATAAGTCAAAAAAACTTCAGCATCGTTTCACTACAACTTATGATAAATGGAAAGCAAACGCCAAGCAAGCTAAGAAAATGATAAAGGGAGCCCCCTCTGTTGAGGTTGTGAAGGATTTGATGTGTAAGTTAAGTTGTGCATCAGCAGATGTGAAACACGCATATGAAGATTTGCGCAAATGTGCTTCCCCAGACAGTGAGATCCGTCGTAGGGCAGACACCTGTGACGCGGTATCCAAAATAATCTTGGACAATGCAACCACTTACCTTCAGAATAAAGATAACGAAGACGTTCAGATAGAGGATTTAGTCTGGCCTGAGTCTAGTTCAGTGTTTTCATCTTCAGCTTCTCAAGGCACAAGTAAGGGTTCTCAAAGAAGTCTAAGCTCTGCAAGCAGTTCCAGCATAAAGTCACAAAAGTCAAGCCTTTCCTCCATTAAGAGACAAGAGGCCGTAGCAGAGCTAGCTGCTACACAAGCTGCACTAAAGGTCCTGCAAGAGATAGAATGTGAGCAACAAGAACTTGAAAGTCTTGAAGAAGAAAATCGAAAGAAGATTGCATTACAAGAGGAAGAAAATGTGGCAAGAAAGAAAGCACTGGAAGAGAAACGCAGACAAATAGAGCGCTTACAGACTGTTAAGGAGCTAAGTGCGGCGAAGGCACGACTCCAAGTTTATGAACAAGACATAAGCTCGGATGAGGAAATAACAGAGTTACTTCATAACCACGCAGCTCAACAACATAGATCTCCAGGAGTTGTAAGGAGTCCACGTGAGCATCCCGTGATACACCAAGCAGATAGTATCACAGTCCTCGCTGAAGCAATAGCAGAGTCTATTAATGTAAGCCGTCTCCCAACACCTGAACCATCTATCTTCATGGGTGATCCACTAAGGTATAGCGATTGGAAGATGTCATTTCAAACCCTGATAGGCAGGAAAAACATTCCAGTAGGGGAAAGAGTCTATTACCTTCGTAAATATGTTGGCGGACCTGCAAAAAAGGCCATTGAAAGCTACTTCCTATTAGGAACGGATACAGCTTACAACTCAGCATGGGACATCCTGGAAGAAAGGTTTGGAAGTTCATTTGTGATAGCTAAAGCTTTCAAGGATAAGCTTGCCGCATGGCCCAAAATCGGACCCAAAGACAGTGTTGAGCTGAGGGATTTTTCAGACTTCCTTAGAGGCTGCCAGGCTGCAATGTCCCAGATTAAGGGTCTGGAAGTATTGAACGACTGTGATGAAAATCAAAAACTTCTAACAAAACTGCCAGATTGGCTGGTGGCCAGTTGGAATAGGAAGGTGATTGAGATAGAAGAAACTTGTAATGTGTTTCCTACTTTCAGTCAGTTCGTGGAATTCATCACAAAGGAAGCAAAAATAGCTTGCAACCCAGTGACTTCTCTTCATGCCCTGAAGTTTAATGATGGTGAAAAGGTAAAGATAACAAAGGCACGAAACATTGGTGCAAAGGTGCTTGCGAGCAACTCTGAAGAGAATGCAGAACGTAAGAAATGCACTTTTTGTGAAAGATGCAATCATGGCATACAGACATGCTGGAAGTTCAGGGAAAGACCAGTTGAGGAACGCGTTAAGTTTGTTCAGACAAGGAAGTTGTGCTTTGGATGTTTACAACCAGGACATCTCTCAAGGACCTGCAAAAGAAGGAGTCTTTGTGAGACATGTAAGGAAAAACACCCAACATGTTTACATGAAGACCGTGAAAGAGCAACCAGAAGAGAGAAAGGCAGTGATGAGCATGGGGAGAGTGTAAAAAACTCGAAATATGCTAAGTCAACGGAAGGAACAGAGAGCAAACATACTCCTGAACCATCAAATGAAGCCACGTCAAACAGAGTAGTGCAAGGTATGGACAGCATGTACTCCTCTACGGTTGTCCCAGTTTGGCTATCTACATCAAGTAACCCAGAGAATGAAATTCTTGTATATGCACTACTTGACAACCAAAGCGATACCACATTCATTATGCAAGATAAGGCAGAAGCTCTGGAAATGAAAGGGGAGGCTGTGCAGTTAAAACTCTCCACACTTTCATCCAGAAATACAATCATCCCGAGTCAAAGGTTAGTTGGACTGCAGGTGAGAGGTTTCTATTCATCAAAGAAGATTTCTCTCCCTGTAACCTATTCAAGAGAGTTCATCCCTGCCAATCTAAGTCACATTCCTACACCAAGAACGGCAAGAGCTTGGACACACCTAGAGCATCTTGCAGAGGAGATCGCTCCATTGATTGAGTGCGATGTAGGGCTTCTCATAGGATACAACTGTCCACAGGCTTTGCTGCCCCGAGAGGTCGTCCCAGGTAAAGACAATGAGCCATTTGCTCAAAGGACAGATCTTGGATGGAGCATAGTCGGTTGTGTTAGCCCATGTGTCGACTATGGTGATGCTATAGGAAGCAGTCACAAGATTGTCATGAAGTCAGTGAAACCTCACCTCCAGACATCTAAGAAGCTCACAAACGAAGTGAAATATATATGTCGAACCCAAGTCAAGGAGTTCATTTCACCGCCAGATGTGCTGAGGATGCTTGAGTCTGACTTCAGTGAGAGAAGAGTAGAGGATGCTAATCTATCTCAGGAAGACTTGCGTTTCCTAACCATCATGGAAGAAGGAATCAAAATCAAGGCGGATGGTCACTGTGAAATGCCGCTCCCCTTCAAGAAAGATCGACCAAATCTCCCAGACAATAAGACGTGTGCAGTCCATAGGCTTCGATGTTTGAAAGGAAGATTTGAAAAGAACAAACAATATCAAAGGGACTACACGACCTTTATGAGTGAAATCATAACAAATGGGGATGCAGAAAAGGTCCCAAGAGGAGAAATTAACAACAGTCCTGTGTGGTACATTCCTCATCACGGGGTGTATCACCCACACAAGCCAGGAAAAATACGGGTTGTATTCGACTGCTCAGCAAGATTTGAAGGCGTGTCACTAAATGATCACCTTCTTACCGGACCAGAATTAACGAACAGCCTGATAGGTGTTCTCTGTCGCTTTCGCAAGGGACAAGTTGCCATAATGTGCGATATCGAGCGTATGTTCCATCAGTTTCACGTCAAAGCAGAGGACCAGGACTACTTGAGATTTCTCTGGTGGGACGATGGAAACTTCCAGGCTCAACCATCAGTCTATCGCATGCGAGTGCATCTATTTGGAGCTGCCTCTTCCCCTGGTTGTGCAAACTTTGGGTTGAAACATGTTGCTGCCCAAGGACATGGTCACTACAGTGAAACGACCATTCAGTTCATTGAACGAAACTTTTACGTGGACGATGGGCTCACAAGTGTCGCAACCAAGGATGAAGCCATTAAGTTAGTAAAGGAAGCAAGGCAACTCTGCAGTGCTGGCAAACTGCGAATTCACAAATTCATTTCTAACGATCATGGGGTACTTGCATCCATTCCAGAGAGTGAACATGCAGATTCAGTACGAAACCGCAACTTGGTTCTTGGTGAGTCCCAAATTGAGAGAGCTCTGGGAATCAAATGGTGCATTGTTGCAGACCAGTTCCATTTCAGAGTGATTGTGGATGAACGCCCACTTTCCAGAAGAGGAGTCTTATCAACTGTGGCATCCATCTATGACCCTCTCGGCTTTGTGGCACCATTTGTTCTGGTTGGAAAGCAAATACTCCAACAGATGTGTCAAGACAAGGTTGGATGGGATGAACCACTGTCAGAAGAGCTCAAACCACGGTGGGAGTCTTGGCTATTGGATTTAAGGAACCTGGCTGACATCAAAATTCAGCGCTGTTATCTCCCAGAAGGTTTTGAGAAGGTCGAAAGATATGAACTGCATCATTTCTCAGATGCGAGTGTTAAAGGGTACGGTGAATGTTCTTACTTGAGAGCAATCAGTGTTTCAAACCAAGTCCACTGCTCTCTAGTTATTGGCAAAGCCAGGGTGACTCCTACAAAGGTCACCACAGTACCCAGGCTTGAGCTATCAGCAGCAGTTATTGCCGTGCGAACGAGTGACCTGCTTAAAGGGGAGTTGGAAGTTCAAGCCAAAGAATTCTTTTGGACAGATTCGAAGGTTGTTCTTGGATACATCAACAACGAGGCTAGAAGGTTTCACATATTTGTGGCAAATCGCATTCAGCGTATCCAAGAAGGTTCCGATCCAGACCAATGGAGATATGTGACTAAGGGACTGTATACACTTGCCTTTACAACGAGGTTCAGTTGAAAAATCATTAATGATTTGGTGGGAGTGTGGCTGCCGTCAGCAGCAGTTATGCAATTTGAGACAATTTTATGGTTCAAGTTACAATGAATAAGTGAAATACTTTATTGTTAATATATGTGTGTGATGTAATGTATGTTGTTGGCTGGAAATACATTTATAAGGGTTACAGAATGTTTCCGGGGTGGAACCAATGTTTAGTCTGTTGTTTGGGGTGACAATATTTTCAGTTACACGCCACACTCGGTAGAGCGCAGCATGCTTTTCGTCTCTCTCTGGTGGTGGTAGAAACATGTAGACGTATGCAACGGAGTGTTCGACTATGGGAAAGAGTGACACTACAAGAAGCGTTTCATTTAACCCCTGCAAGTTAATGCGGCCAATGAGGTATGCAATTTGTATATGTTGTGATAGAAAATAAGATGTTTGTTTGTGATAGAGCGAGCGAGTTTATGGTAACCACGTGTATATGTTAGCATTTTGTGAAGGTAAATTGTAAGTATTTGTGTTGTTTAATGATGTACCTTATTGTTTATTCTCTATGAGAACAATGTACGGCGGAAATTGATTATTTTATGTTGTTGTACAGTTCTCACGGCATCGTTACGGCATCTCTGGTGGCATCGTTGGTGGCGCCCGTGTGCAATAAATGCCAGTAAATCAAGAACGCCTTGTGTTCGTTTTTCAACTTGGAGGGAGTTACAATCAGACAATGTGATTATCTGGATTTTTTTGTTTCTCATTTTGTCTCTCGTAGTTGAGGTGAAACCAATGATGAAAATTACAGGCCTCTCTCATCTTTTTAACTGGGAGAACTTGCACAGTTGGTGACTAAATACTTTTTGCCCCACTGTACTTGCTAGTCCTGTGAGAAGCTTGCATCTCTGAAGTAAATACACATTATGAGCACAGACAGGCCGAAATCTTGATTTTAAAAAAGTTAGAAACATAACTAAAACTATGAGATTTCCGCTGTCAAACAAACAGTTTACTTGAGAGCAGTCCTGAAAGTCCTGGATGAAGACGTAGCATCACTGAGGGGTTCAAAAGCAGCTGAGTGTTTTTAATTTTTGAAAACATAATTTGTTTTGTTATTTTATACTCTGTGCAGACAGCTAAAAAGCGTATTTACCAAAATATTTTCTGTATATTGAGAGTAAAAATACATTTGGTGGCAAAATGACTCATCTGAGCCACGTTCCCACCACAAACTCGAGTTTGATTTAACAAAAGGGTCCTTTGTTTAGCACGTGTCATTCAAAGGGAGCACAGTGGTACAGTTCAGGGATTAGGGTCAGTTTAAAGGTTTGGAGGAGAAGAGTGAGGAAAGGGTCAAGGTTAAAAGTGGCATGGAGACTAGCTCAGCTACACAAAGCAGGAACATGTATAAACCTGCAAATGAATTTAGCTTGAATGCTGATTTTATTGTCACTTAATGATGTTTTATAAGTGATTACTTTCCTTCGAGTACCTGAATAGAAACTGAGAGGCAAGTTGTCTGTAAAACATGAGAACAAGATGCATCATACTGTCCTTTTTTTAAATCTTTGAGCATTCTTTGAAATATCTCATGATTTCTACTTTTTAATACTTCTCGTGTTTCCATGTAAACAAATTACTGTTTCCAATGGATTCATGATGCAAAAGCAAGACAGTTATATAACATTGAGTAAACATTCAGGTCTGCAAAAAACAGAAAAGAAAAGTTGGAACTTAGTTTTCTTGTTTATTTAAGTTTTAATAGGTTTTATATAACAACAATAACAGTCATCTCAAAGCATTTGTTTTTTATGGTATAAACACACTTTCGGAGTGAAAAGATGGACGTGGATGGGGAGAGCTCGAGTAAAAACAGCATCAACAGATCAGAAACTTTCTTATAAAAGAACCAGGAGGCTCATGGGTATAGAAAAAACATGAATCCCATAATCTTCATCATTGCTAACATTACATTCAAAGTGGACATGTGCAGAGGAGGGAATGGGAATATACTGGGCCAAAGATGTTGAATATGGAGCTGCCAGACAGCAGGAAAAGAGGGGGCATGCAGAGGGGTGGTGTTCCAGAGGAGGATGCTGGAGACAGAGCGAGATGGAGGTAGGTGATCCGCTGTGGTGAACGGGAGCAGCTTAAAGAAGGAGATGCTGATGTGCTCTTTTACAGTGCAATTAGTGCTTAAAAAACATAAATAAATAATAGCTTCATACAATAAACTTTGAATACTCTGAATTTGAACTATTTAAACTGTAAGTACAGCTCCACCTCGCAGCATTCTTTTTAAAAATATGAGGATTTCCAGCTGGTGTTCATGAAGCTCATCGAGCAGACAGGTTTTTGTTTTTTTTGGACTGTTTTTCAGACATTTTACAAATAATGCTGTTATTGAATGTTCAAAACTTTAAATCTGAAAATGTTTGCTGGACAGATCGTTGATGTTTTGCACCAAAGAAAAAAGAAAAGTTAAGCAATTATTTAAAATTTCTTTTTGGATGAATAAATCCTTAGTTTAAGTTCTTTAGCGTGCCTTAAAGAACAGGTTGAAGTCTTTCCCAAAGATCCAAATACACAATGTGATAATTTCAGTCAACACTGAGTAGGGATGGGTACCGGTATCCGGTGCCATTATGGCATCGGTTCTGACATAAACGGTAGACATAAACCAGACTGAAAAGCAGCGCACATTTCGGTGCTTTTTTTTTCCTGAGCTGTGATACACTTCTAGCCAATCATTTTACGTTTCCGAGGATAGTAGGCGGGCCCAGGTACGTACGTTCTTTTAGAGCAGAGCTACAGATTAAAAATGTCCAAGGCGAAGCGGTCAAAAGTCTGTCTGTACTTCACAGCAAAATATGCAAACTCAGCAGCCTGCAACAAGTGCTTTAAGCCGATACTGTGATACTGTCAAAGGAGGTAACACCTCAAATCTGATGAAACACCTGGCGACGCAAAGCGTTTTTTTTAAAAGCCGAGAAATGCGCCGTATTTGATAGCTTGCTGCGAGACCTCACACCGAGCACATCTACTGCGGGTGGGTTGCCTGTTATTGGACCCGCAGTTAGCAACATCCCCCAAGAACACGAAGAGGAGAGTCCTGGCCCCTAGCCCTGCCAGTGTAGCAGAAATGATGACGGATGATGATGGCAGCAGCAGCAGCCGTTCTTCTCTGCGTGAGTAGCTTAATGTTGTTCGTGTGTAATTTACGTTGAGTAGGCTAACCACGTTATTACATTAATGCATGTAAGGTGAACTAGCAAACATCATCATAGCTACATGCGGCTGTCCTCTTGTTTGATGGCAGATACTCCCTTCACCCTGGCCAAAAAGACTAAAATGACCAAAGAAAAAGTGGAAAACAGCTAAACATGAGAGGTTTTTGGACAAAGTTTGTGTTTTTTCCATTGTTTAAGCGCTGCTTCCAGCCAAGAGTGATACCATATATGCCCCATAGCTGCAGAAAAGGCTAACATTGTTATCTTTTTACAAAAAACAGCTGAACATGAGAGGTTTTTGGACAAAGTTTGTGTTTTCCAGTCTTTAAGCACCGGTTCGAGCACCGTTTAAGCACCGGCACCGTTTCAAAAATACTGGTTTGGCACCGGTATCGGATAAAACCTAAACGATACCCATCCCTAACACTGAGAAGCTGTTTTTACTCCATTCAGGAGTAAAAACCTCAGAGGCATTTCAAACATGCTTCAATTCATTACAATCAATTCTGTGGTGATGTTTTTTGCTGCCATATTTTCTATACATCAAAAAACTAACAATGGCAGCAAAAAGAAGCACAGCAGAAACAGACAGACCAACTTTCAGAACAGGTACATCCTCCTTCCCTCCATCCTCCTTCCCTCCAGCCTCCTTCCCTCCAGCCTCCTTCCCTCCATCCTCTGTGTCTCCTCCTGTCTGACCTGCAGGAGAGAAACAGGTGTGAGGTGTCAGCTGTCAGGTAGGTGATGAGTGAAGAAGAGAACAGAATCAAACTGCTGTCAGACATTATCTACTGCACTCTGATCACATCACTCAGACCAGCTGCTTTCTACAAAGTCTCATCAACAACATCTTTAGAAACAAACATCAACAAGCAGGAAGCAGCTTCACCTCTGATCACACACACACTCAACTCTACTCACTCACCTGGAGGATCAACATGAAGGTTGATGGTGCTGCTGATGGATGTCCATGAGAGTGTTTTTCTCACAAAGACATGACACTCGTATGTTCCAGTGTCATTGACCGTCACATTCTTCAGAATCACAGACACGTCTCCATCCTTCATCTGTCTGTCCTGCAGATCCACCCGGTTCTTAAAAGATGGATGCTGGTACTCTGGAATAGACAGATTGTCCTGGTACAAAAGAACATATTCTGACTCCAGATCAGCTCTGCTCCATTTTACTACTATGTTGTTGTTTGGAGCTCGACATGTCAGAATGACGTTGTGTCCAGACTCAGCTGTGACGTTTTTGTGGTCTGAAAAGGAAACACAGAGCAGAGAGGTTACAGATGAAAGTTTGATCTGTTCACTTCTACACCAGCCAATCAGCAAAGAGTTGTACACACTGGGTTCAGCACATTAGGCTAAATGTTCATCACACACACACAATATGAACCTGCATCTATGAAACAAACTGTGTCCTGATTGTTCTCACATTAAGAAATGAATCAAACAAACATGTTGAGGTAGTCCGACTCGAATGTCAAGGAAGGTTGTAGGGAAGCAGACTACACAGAAATTTCAGGTTTGCAGACGTGAGCAATTTATTTACAATGAACTCCGTTTAATGTGTAACTTAACAAAACTTTCCCCAAAAGTAACTCGATTAACAAAACCCATCAGTTCATGGACCTGGTAACACAGCTCACCTCTCCTCTGAATCTGGCTTTAAATAGGGCCATCAATTTCCCTCCAATTAGCCCAGCCTGTACCTCTCACTTAAACTGAGGGATCTAAAACTCTACACAGATGATTAAAAAGACACAAAACCTCCTCACACTTCTAATTGACACATTTACGTAACTAAATGGCTCCGTTTACATAAACAAGATTCAACAAACCCCTTCAGAACTTGAAACAAACAAAATGAAGCATTTCTATGGAAAAAGAAACCCCTCCGCTTGATGTCACATCAGCAGGACTTAAAACAACAAAATGCTAGGCAGGCGTTTTCCACCTGCACACCAGTTGGTGGCGATAATGCACCATTTGCACCAACCGGCAATAAACCCTATACAGAAGAAGGCGGCGTTTCCCACACGAAGACTGGAAAGAAGCAACAAAGTATGAACAAATGACTTAATCTGTGATGAAATAAAATATAAAGAAACATGTAACTGGGTATTTGTCTCAATTTGCAGAATGTTTGTTTTGCCGGCAACAGACAAACCCGGGATAGTGAGTGCAGCAATGTTACTCAACAAATGGCAAATCAAAGCAAATAAATAGAAACAGAGAAACGTGCAAAAAAAAAAAAAAAAAGGTCAACTCACATGGGACAAAGGGAGAGCATTGCAACTGCTCATCCACTTTGTCACAGCACCTAATAAAATATATGACATATTTGTGAAATTTCATGTGTTATTAGCCTTTATCTGTGTGCACAAACTTACTAAAATGCTCTCAAGGTGATGATGAGCTGTCATGTCAGGCATATGAAACAAACATACACATACCTGCATATACTGTGCCTTGAAAAGGTTTTCATACCCCTTGAACTTTTACACATTTTGTCGCCTTACAACCACAAACTCAAATGTTTTCACTGAGTTTTTCTGTGACAGACCAACACAAAGTAGCACAAAATTGTAAAGTGGTACAAAAATGATACATGGTCTTTAAAAAATAAACAAATAAAAACTCTGAGAAGAACTTTTAATCAATGAATCAATAATAAACCTTTACAGCAGTTTGTCCATGTTTATCTGACACCACTTTAAAGTTAATACAGTAATAAAATCTCTTCTCTTCACAGCTTCATTATACAAACTGTTATGTAAACGTGTGTGAGTCTAAACACTAACATCCACTTTCTAACATGACAGAAGAGGTTTGGTGACAGCTGAGACCTGCGTCCTCTCTGTGAGCAGCTGAAACTAAAGCAGCTCCAACATCTAACAGCGGGTAAGAAATAGATCGATAGGATTTTAAAATCAAACTCACCTGCACAGGTAAAGCCCACGAGGGAGACAGACAGTAAAGTCCAGCAGAGCGACGGAGATGTTACAGCAAACATGTTTCATTAGGCACATTCAAAGTGCACGAGTGAAGTAATGTGGGAGAGTGGAGCCGGCTGTTTTTGTTTTTTTTTCCTTTTTTCATGCGTCACGTCCGCGCTTGTTATTGGATAAGCCTGCTGTCAATTATTCACTGTTTCGCTAACACTGGCTGTGCCTCCCCGGTAGACGAGTGAGTCCTCCCAAAGGCGGAGTCACTCCCAGAGGCTCCGGTGTCAAACTAACTTTAGTGAAGTGAGCCGGAAACGCAGCTAGAGGTTCCACACATATCCACTGTACAGTTGTGACTCACGGCTTCAGGTTTCCTTAAAGTGCCCGCTACAGCATTGTTTGATAGACATGAAGAAAATCTTTCTTTTATGTGAATTTAAGATTAGCAAGTAAACAACAGTTAGCTAATAAACTTCATGACATCACACTTTAATAACATAATGAAAATCTAATATGTCAACAGTGAAATGGGGTCAGCGGGGGAGCTGGCCAGCTCCCTCCTCCTCCCTTCCTTCCCTCCCCATCTCCAGCTGCCTCCCTCTTCCCGCTCCACCACAACCACCCACACATGCAGGACCTTTGAGTAGCAGGACCTTTGAGTAGGGGTATGTCACCAGGGTGCAGAGGAGGCTACCCCCCCCCCCCCCGGTCCCCTTCTGGCTGCCTCTGCCTCAATTTTATCCCACAACTTAGACATTCACATTATTCACACTCTCATTACACATACATATAGGATCTTGGGGGTGGGCACGATACACGGAGTCCAAAGTACCATCAGGGTGTACACCCCACCCCTGGCATCGTTGCCCACCTCTCAATTTTAAATACACGTAGACATTGAGGGCTAGCAGGAGGGACCATGCGCTTACCTGCTGCTCTCTGGCAGGTAGCTCCAAGCCCTCCTGGGTTTTAAATGCACCTTAGAACACACATGCATCAACACTACAATGAGCGGGTGGAGGGAGGTTTGGAGTCTTCTCTCACCCCCATTCTCTGCGACCTGCTGGAGCGGGGGGGCTAGGAGGAGGAGTTGGCCGTCCGACTGCGGTCTGGAGTGTGGGGCCTCCCTGCTGCTGCGGAGTCGGGGCGGTCTGCCTCCCCCCACCGCAGGGAAAAGGGTAACACCACCTGGGTCTGGGTGCAGTTCCCCCCTCCAGGGGTAAGGGTACCTAGACCCGGTTCGTAGAGTACGCTTGGGGAGTGTGATCGTGTGTACAGCGTCTCTTTATGTCTGTCTCCACGTTGGTTGAGTGTGGAGTAAGTGCATATGAGAGCATGGGGGGGGGGATGGATGTTTGTATCTGTGTGTGCCTGTATGTCTGTGTCTATATGTCAGGTTGGGTGTCAGGCGCCACCTCTCTGGGGACATCTCAGGCCCTCCAAGGTTTGGAGGCCTAACTCCACCCACCACCACTTCCCCTGCCAGTGGCGGACCCCCTCAGACATCGGTGCGTTGGTGGTTCTTTGTGTCCGGGGATGGGCGTCCAGGTACACACCGGCTCACTCCTTGGCGGCCGCTTATCGGGGCCTGGAGCCTGGGGCTCGCTCGGGCCACTTCGGAGGTGGGGTGCCCCCGGCCTCTCGGCCTGGGGCTCGGTCACTCAGGCACGGCTGGCTGCCGGCGGAGCTCACGGGCGCGTCACTGCAACTCCCCCTGGCTTCTGCTCCACGGCTGCTGAGTGAGCCCTCATCTGGGACTCTCCTCAGCTCTTTCTGGGACAGTGGCGCAGCTGCCCCTCTGTTGGTCTTCCTTGGTCTCTTGTGTTCTGGGGGCCTCTGGATGTCTGGAGTTTTGATCTCCTCCACACCTGCTTCACGCCCTGGAGGACGGGGCTGTGGCCCCCCCACACCCTCTAGCAGATTATTACATGAAGGAACCTTTTAAAAAAACAAGCGCGTCCATGCTCACAGGTGTACACACGGGTGATCACACCCACAAACTACACCCTTTTTGGCTCCTACCTCAAAGCACACTGTGTTCTGTTGATCTTATGTGCTGCACAATAATGTTTAATATTTAGTATTTACTGTCATATTCCGATATATCATTGTGATGTTGTTTTTTCTATTACTCTTGTTCTCTTCTGCTTGCTTTCTTTTTTCTTTCTCAGCAGGTGATCCAGGTGATTGATATATGCATTTTTTTTCTCTGCCCGTTCTGTTGGTTTTTGTCTTTTGCCCTTCTCCCCCGTCCCTCTTCTCAGCTGTTTCTCTTTCCCTCTTTCTTTCTCCCCTTCTTTCCCCCAGTCAAGTCTGTCCCGTATTCAGTAAGTGAAAATAAAATAAACAATAAAAGGTGAATCAAATGGACCATTACGGCAAGGCTGGGATGGTCAGTTTGGTAAAGTAAATCCGTTGGGCATCTTTCTTTGCCTTTAGACAACAATTCTGATGGCAAAAGAGCCAAACGGGACAGGCAAAAAAAAACACAAAAAAAAAAACAGTGAAATTTATCTCACTGCTATTTATTTATTTAAATCAAATTTTACAGCAGTGAAATTTAACTCTGTTTGAAATGCTGATCTTCAGGAAACATTAAAGGTGCTTTTATTTCTGTTTTCTATATTCAAATGTTGTTCTTTTAATATACTGGCACCACTACATTTATCTGAAAGCTGACTTATAAGAGTAAACTTTCAAGCTGTGATAATTGAATGAAGACTGGACCGATATATGAAATATTCCCTTATTGTGAATCATTCCATATCATAACTGTTTGAACTCAGATTGAAAATAGACTTAAAAAGGCTGATTGTTGTAAATGAGTCTGACGGGTCACATTTACACAGCACGACTGTTGAAACTGAAAATCCTCATTCTCTCACCAGCAATCATTTCGGCACTCAGCAGCTTCCTGTTTGAAAATTATTTTAAAAGTTAGATTTGCAGAGATTCTTCTTGAACGTCACCTATAAAACACTCAGGATCCCTTTAGTTATATTTTTGTTTTATTTAACATTTATACTTGTATTTCTTTTTGTTTTTAATTTCATAAATGAAGCTGCATGTGAGGCATGACCCCTAGTGCCAACAGTGAACGCATCACTCTTTCACTCTCTCTCTAACAGCAGCTCTAGTTCACTCTGAATAGGGTGATGACATCATTGCTGTAACGAGTTTGTCGATCTGAAGCTTTTGTATTTGCTTCAGGGAAGTTTATCACTGTAATCAGCGTCAGCGTGTGTTACATGAACAGAGTGCTCAGTCACAGCTTGTATGAGTCGTACATGCTGTCTGACATTTGAAGACTTTTCCTAAAGTGACCAAAATGACAGATTTACACATTTATATCGTTCTACAGATGTTCCAGATGTTTACACATTGAAGCTGTTCCTGGTCACTTTTACCTGAATCTGTTCAGATGTTACATCTCAAATCAATGAGACAATGTTAGTTTTAGGGAAAACTGAGGTGACAGAGGTCAACTGAGAACCTGAGGTTGTCATGGGAACGGTCTTTGAAAATCATGGGAAAGTCTCTAAACAGTGAAACAGCAGAGGTCACACAGAGGTCATACAGAGGTCAGAGCATGTTCGGAGAGGTGGTGCTTTAGCACAGACCCAGTTTCTGTCCCCTCAGAGCAAAAAGGTTGCTGATTCAAATCCTGCTGGGCTCTTTGTGTGGAGTTTACACTCAGCTCCTCCAGAGTGGATTTCCTCCATCTCTGCTGTGTACATCCCACCCTGTACTAATGCCAGTACTAATCAGCTGCTGTATTCTCTCTAAAGACCACCAGATGGCGATAGATGTGGTTGTAAGAAGACACTTTACTGCTGAGTTCATGGACTCAGTCACTTGTTTTCAGTCATATTGAATAAAAGATTATTTTGAAAATACTTGTATGTTTAAAAATGGAGGAATACCTGAGTGTTATTGTTGAAGTCAGAGTCTCCTTCACCAAAGAAGTGCGACCATGACGAGGTTTGGAAAGGCAGATTGAGTCAGATGGTTCATGGAGGGTAAAGTACCTCCTCTCACTTCTGCAGACACAGTCAAGTCCAGATTTGTTGCCTTTTTCTGTGCTTCACGATTTTTGTGATTCTTAGTTTAAAAGTGACTTTCGTATTTTTGAGACAGGAGGACAAAGACAGTCCTGCAGTCTGCTAAAGGACTGCAGCTCATAACTTTCCTGGAGGCTGAATATCTGTATCCTCTTGGGGTGCTGCAAATAAAACAAACAGCATCTATTTGACAGCATTTATGGAAGCTATTGTGTTAATATATTGGACGACTGTAATGGAAGTTTAAATACTTTTTCTGACACTAAAGTTAAAGAGGAAAAACTCTTCTCTGTTGAAACCACTTCCTGGCTGACACTGAAACACTGACGTGTCTCCATCTTGTGTTGACTCCACCATAATAACTTTTCTTGTAGTTCTTTAGGTTTTCTGTTAGCAGCATAAAGAGATCACATTCTCTCAGTGTTCAGCAGAACCAATAAAATGAAAATAAAGTGCAAAGACAGAAGGTGTAAAGAAATTTTCTTTACAAAAATACAAAGTAAATATGATCCCAAATTTGACTTTGAATCATTTCACTTATTTCCTTTTTAAAACGACATTAAAAAGATTTAGTAAATCACAAAGAAATCTGAATTAATTTTTTATGCCGTTTTTTTGTGAGTTATTGTTTCCATCCTCCACACAAAAGTGCTTAGCAGGTTTTTTGAATATGTGGCCAGACAGAGACAGATCTCATTTTTTTAGTGATTAGTAGTTAAATATATGTGGCTTTAACTGTGAGATTTACAGAATTCCTTTAAACTCTGAAAACTGTGACAAATGATCACAAGTCATTATCTTGTTATTATGTTATGTTGGATGACCTTTACAGTATATGATGGTTGGTTTTTGTTTGTTTTCTTTCACCACAATCCTCTCAAATTCAAACTCTAAGCTTAATTCCTTGAGTCAGACCAAGCAGAAGCCATGTTTGTACAGTCTTTGGCTTTTCTGCTACTGTAGAGAAATTAAACTAGTGTTTGAAAGACAGGTTCAGGAAATCATTGCAATGCTGTGTGCTCCTGTGTTCTGTGTCTTGTTCTAGATCCCTATTTTTGTACCCCTGGCTCCAGCACTGCCTTGTTTTGCTTCTTTATATTTCAAACGACTCCAACATTGTTTTGAGTTCATTTTTGTCTTGTGAGTCCAGCATCTTCATCCCTGTCCTGCCTGCCACACAAATGTTTAAATGAAATATAGACGTGCTGCTCAACAATATATAGTAAAAAAAAACCCAACAACAACTTGAAAATAAATAGTGTGGAGAATGTTTGAATCCAGAATGTGGCAGAGCCAAAGCAGAAAGCTGTAAAACAAAGAAATACTTGAATATAGTATAAAATATGACAAATTTCAGATGACTTGAGTAAATGTACTACTTTACATTGTTTCACTAGTGATATTAGCAGATTGCCAAAACTCTAATCCAACACACTCTGTGTAGGACACGAAAGCGAAAACTGTTTCATCTTTTCTCCACTCATCAGTGCACAACTCAGAAAAAACCCATGATATCCACAGTCTGGTGGATTTATTTTTACTGCTGTCACATTTAAATCAACCTGAGTGTCATTTCTCTTTAGTTCTGATCTCACTGCTGAGCTGCACAACAAACCAAGGTCAGTAACCTTCTTCTGTCACAATTTAAACCTGACATGAACTAAACCTCACTAAGTGTCCTTTTTTAAGCTTTGTTGTAGCATGACATGATAATCATACATCAATTGATCACTGCATCCTGCTGAATATTTAACCCTCATAAGTATAAATGAAGTATAGTCAAATAATTTATTTTATGCACATAATATTCCATAAGTCTTCTTCACAGCTCGTCTGACTGTGAGTCCCAGCAGCTCTCAGTTCTTTAACTTTAAAAAGAGACATGCTAGCTGCTCACCCTGTTTACAGCCCTCGTGCTAAGCTAAGCTAATCAAACCACATTATCACTCAAGCTCAGGGCCCAGTCCCAGTTAACACTTTCCCAGTCTGAACTGGGACTGTGTGTGATGCAGAGAGGTGGAGATTGGAGGTCTTAATTGAACTACGAAGCTTGTAATCATGTTTCCTGTTGTTTGAACTGTGTGTTTGTGTTCAGACTTTAAATCAGAGCCAGACGTTGCCTACTCTTCACTGAAGTAGTCCACCAGTCCAACCACTGTCCAGTTGCTGTTCGCTAACTGGTCCAGACCAGAGTGTGTTTACTTGTTTAAAAAAATGTGTTTTATGTCTTCTATCACTGAGCTAGACTTCTATGACTCAAAGGTAACATTCTGTTTTCAGCTGGACTCTTTAAAGTGTTCATATTGCAGGAAAAATCGGTGACAGATATTTAAATAAGTTCATATGATTTATTTGTTTAGTAATTTTGGAGCAATTTTTATTTTGTTTATATTTTCTTGATTTCTGCAGTCTTAATAAACGTTTGTCTCACTTGGGTTTCTCATTTGGTTCTGTGGTTTTCAAAAAGTCTCAAATGAAAAACTTGATATGTTACAGTTTGTGTGTGGCTAACCTTCAGTGACACTCTTCTGTGCAAAAAACGATGAACATTGAACCACAGGTGCAGACTAAAAACAGCAGGGGCATCATTCAGTGGCTGTACGATGCGCAGGAAAGCTTCAGTACAGGATATGTGTGTGTTTGAAACTGAAGAGTCTGATCTATTTATCTCTCATAGTCACCTAAAAACCTGTGAGCAGAAGCTGATATTATTAAATACATTCACATTTTTATTGTACAAATGAAAAAAAAATCTTTGGTAACATTTATTGTTTCTCCTGCATATTAAATATCTCAGTGAAGCTTGAAATTGCCTTGAATGAACCTGTCTGTTACCATCTTCTAATAATCCTGAGTCTTACATCAGTGAAGCTGCTTTATAAATGTAAATATAAACATTTAACATCTACTAGTTAGCCATTGAAATGATTTGTATTAAGGTTAGTTTTCATGTAACTCATAAACCAAACAAGAATTTTAGAAACTAGAAGATGTTACAAATCAGTTTTTTTATGGGATTTTCATTAGAGTATGTCAAACACATGAAAATCTTATAACGGGATAGATGGGAGCCTAACCACATATCAGGTTTTCCAACTGGTCACACCTACAGATCATCTGCAAGCGTCAGTCCATGGAAATTCCCGCCTGACCTCATCTGTCCATCACCACTGCAAACAAGAAGGGGCTCAGAACAGATCCTTGATGTAATCCCATTCCCACCATAGATTTGTCACTCCAATCACTGACCTCTCCACTGCTATGCTGTGTTCATGCATGCCCTGCACCACCCTCACATACTTCTCTGGCACTCCTGATTTCCTCATGCAGTATCACAGTTTTCTCTCTTGGAATCATCTTGGTGTCATCCTAGACAGTTCGCTTTCCTTTAAATCTCACATCCATTCTATCTACACAACATTAACAGATTACGTTCTTCTCTTTCCACCCAGTCTACGTCCATTCTTGTCCATAGTCTCGTTACCTCCTGTATTGACTATTGTAATTCTCTCTTGCATGGTCTCCCCCAAAAATCCCTCCATAAACTTCAACTGGTTCAAAACTGCTGCTCGCATTATTACCAGAACTCCGTCCCACCAGCACATCATCCCTGTTCTTCAGGAAATTCACTGGCTCCTTCTGAAATTCCGGATAGTGTACAAACTTCTTCTGCTCACCTCCAAGGCCATTCATAACCTCGCTCCTACTTATCTCCTCTGCCCACTCACTTCGATCTTCTATCCAGCTTGCTGTGCCTTCCTTCCACCTCACCACCATGGGAAGCAGAGCTTTTAGCTGCTCTGCTCCCAGGCTGTGGAACTCTCTACTCCCAAATATAAGAAACATTGATTCCCTCCCCCGTTTAAATCCCTATTCAAAACCCATCTATTCAAATCTGCATATTCACTGTGAACCTATTGTTTGTTTATTTTATCTTGTGCTTTTGTTTTCTTATTTTTCTTCATTGTCATTTTTCTTTTGTGTTTTATTCTATTGTTAAGTGCCCTTGGGTGTTTTGAAAGGAGCTTTCAAATAAAATGTATTATTATACTTTTTCTTGATCCACTATAAGGAATTTTATCCTAGCGTTCCAGTGAGTGGGGTAAAGGAAGGAAGCTGGCAGGTGAGTCAAAGAAGATTGGATGACATGGAAAGTGTTGTTCCTCATTTTTTTCAGAGCTTGAGAGAGACATCATTGCATTGAATCTTTATTTTGACTATATTAAAATAGTACAACAACATGGAAAAATGAGACATAAACAAACAAACAAAAGGAAAACAAAGCAATAATAATTATAAATAACTTGCATGTTCAAAAAGGAGTAGAAAGAAGCATGAACTTATTTAATCCCACTCTCTTTCCCCTATTTAGTAACTAATAGTCTACACTTTTTTGCTGTTTATTCCCTGTCCATCAGAAATTCTTCATTACATCACATGCTACATGTATATATATATATATATATATATATATATATATATATATATATATATTAGGGGTGCAACGATATTCGTATCGATATTGAACCGTTCGATACAGTGCTTTCGGTTCGGTACGCATATGTATCGAACAATACAATTTTTTTCAAATTTTTTTTTTTCAATTTTTTTTTTTTCAAATTTTTTTTTTGTGTCCCGTTTGGATCTATAGCCATCAGAATTGTTGTCTTGAGGCCAAGAAAGATGCCAAGAGGATTTATTTTAAGTGGATCATCATATTGGTCCATTTGATTGACCTTTATTATAATTATGAATTTATTTTATTTTCAGTTGCAAACGGGACAGACATGACTGTGGGATAGGACAGGGGGAAAGAATGAAAGAAAGAGGGGGAGAGAAAGAAAGAAAACCAAAGGGGAGAAAAAAAAGAACAATACAAAATTTGTAATTTATTTTATCAACTTTCCTTCTGACGATGCTGTCTGTGTTGAGCGCTCAGTGAATCTGCATTTGACTACTCCGCCTAGGCTCGAGAGTGCAGCCTAGGCGGAGTAGTCGAGCGCAGATTCACTGAGCACTCAACACAGACAGCATCGTCAGAAGGAAGAGCGCAGGGCAAGCTAGCGAGACAGAAGTGGACCTCCCCACCCTCATTCAGATCTGGCGTTTGGAATTATTTTGGTTTTCATGTGACGTATGACCCTGAAGGTAAGCGAGTCATGGACTAAAGTAAAACAGTATGTTGGATGTGCCATGCAATGCTCAATTACATGGGTGGGAGCTAGTGTGTTAGCGCAGTTAGCTCGTTAACGTGTTGGCCGTCTAGCCCCATGCACGGGGCGATCGGCGGTAGCTCGTTAACGGAGATTTGCCGTGTTGTGGCGTTAAGGTCATTTCAACGAGATCAACCTGAAAGCACTAGTGGGAACACAACGAATATGACTGCACATTTACACCGACATCATCCTAGTGCAAAGACAAAAACAACAAGCATGCTACTAACTTTAGCCGAGTCATTTAGACAGCTGTTAGCACAGGATTCTCCTTATGGAGACCTGATATGTTTAATATGCTGCTGAGAATATAGCCCAGAAGAAACGGATAGTATAGTTTTTATTTTGGAAAGAGACATTTCTCTGTAATAAACTCTCTTTTCCAAAGATGAGTGATTCCTCAATCAGATACAGGGCTCGCAATATCGCTAGCCCGACGTCCCGGGGCTATCTCTCCCCTGCCTGTCGGGCTATTGTAGGAAGGAAAAATATATGTCAATGCTTTTGCATTCTTTCAGAAATGTAGCTGGGTAATTATGTCATTGGGTGAGCCACTGTCAATATGTGACATATTGAAGTCGCGTTTGAATTTGCGCTTGTTTTTTTGCTTTCACTTTGCAATCGCGCGAACTGTGTATAGAGAGCGACAGCACTGATCTGTGAGTGATGATAATTTGTGCACCAATTCCTCTGACATCGTCTTATTAATTGTTAGCTTACTATGCAAACATGACAAGTGAAATCTCCCGCAGCTTAAACATGTGAGAGGTTGATCGCACAGAGAATCGCTGAGCTTATGTGAGTGCGGCAGGATATATATTTCACTACGATGACCTGGATGATTGAGAACCTTCACAGACAGATATATATTTTAGTTCTGCTGAGCCAAATAAGACAGGTCAGGGTGAAGAAGTGACAGCCAAAGAAAAGCTTACCACAAAACGGAGAAGTTATGACAAATCAGACTATAAGGCAAAAAGAAAGTGCAGCTTTATGGTTTCATGGACAAAAGAATTTCTGTGGCTGCAATATGACGAGCTAAAAAACAACACGCACAAGGGTTAGGGTTAAATTTAAAAACTGTACTTTTGTGTTAAAATATATATTTATAATTTTAATAAATGACAAATTAAAAAGGCATGAACATTTTTTTTGTATCGAAAAAATATCGAACCGTGACACCAAAGTATCGAACCGAACCGAACCGTGAATTTTGTGTATCGTTGCACCCCTAATATATATATATATATATATATATATATATATATATATATATATATATATATATATATATATATATATATAAGGCTTGCTTCATTTATGGGAGGAGCTGAAAATGATGACGTCGGAAGCCTCGCTGCCCGGCTGTACCACGTGACTGGTTCATGAAGTGGTTCGAACTTTGCCGCGAGATATGACAGCGATATAAACCCTCAGACTTCATTCAAAATGTGGGTGTTTGATGGAGAGTTGCGGTTAGTGAGTTTGGAGACAGTTTGGAGGTTTATGAGAGTGAGGAGAGAAAGTCAGGAGAGAATGGAGCCAGCTAAGAAGAGGAGGATGTCCTCCCCTGTGTGGGAACATTTTGATCTTATTCCTCCCAACAAGGTATGTAAATTTCTACATTTTCATAATACTGATGGTGCAATACAATTTATGTTGAGCTGTCTTGACTTTTGTACAAGGTGAAGTGTTTGCTATGTGCCAGGGAGCTGGGATATAACAACAACACCTCATCCATGCTTAGGCACTACAGAGCTTTGCATGAGAATAAGGGGAACACCGATTGTGGAGCAAGACCAGGTGAGCCATCAAATGCAATGATAATATAGCATGCAGTAATGTTACTAAATGATATAACAATATTATACAACTGTTATAAGTTACGTGTGTGATATTTATATTTGTGCTTTATCTGTATTGTCTTTCCTCAGGAGAACAATCTCAAATAGATGAAGACCTGGTTAGCATGGTGATTGAGGACTCCCAGCCATTTAGCATTGTGGAGGACAAAGGATTCAAAAGATTTGTTAAATCATTAAATCCTAGCTATGTTCTCCCCACTAAAAAGGTCATAAAAGCAGTGAAAATTTAGTTTTTACAGAATAAAATGTGAACAGGCAGGACTGAGGCTCAAAGCCTCAGTGTGTAGCTGTCCATACCTCAACGTTACAAAAGCACAACCACTGTCCACACCCCAACCACACCTCACCTCACAGTAAATGATCATTTCCATTTCAAGCATTTCCAAATAATCATTTTCCATACTGCCAGTATAAATATACACAGTATACTGCCATCACTACAATATACATGTTTTACACACTCCTTTTGTTGTTGACATTTACAGGCTGTGTGCAAAAGGCCACACTCTTCAAATTCATGCCAACTAATATTTTTACGTCCAGTAGGTGTCCTACTAGAGCAAATGAAGCTTCAAGAAGCTTTGTGCTGGGGTGAACCAATTGGATGAAAAGCTTCAGTGCTTCATGAAGCTTCATCTGCCCATCACTACCCCACGGGGTGAGATCTTGCGTGGAGCAGCAGATTGAGGGAGATCAGTGGTTTTGTATGTCTTCCAATTTCTAATAATAGTCTTCCCAGATTCAGTCTTCCCAGCATGGTGCAGGGCTACAGTTTTGTTTCTGGTGTCCTTTGACAACTCATTGGTCTTGTCCATAGTGGGGTTTGGAGTGTGACTGTCTGAGGTTGTGGGCAGGTGTCTTTTATTCTGATAATGAGTTCAAACAGGTGCTATTAACACAGGTAACGAGTGGAGGACAGAGGAGCCTCTAGCAGAAGAAGTTACAGGTCTGTGAGAGCCAGAAATCTTGCTTGTAGGTGACCAAATACTTGTTTTCTGCCATAATTAGCAAATACATTCTTTAAAAATCAGACAATGTGATTATCTGGATTTTTTTGTTTCTCATTTTGTCTCTCGTAGTTGAGGTGAAACCAATGATGAAAATTACAGGCCTCTCTCATCTTTTTAACTGGGAGAACTTGCACAGTTGGTGACTAAATACTTTTTGCCCCACTGTACTTGCTAGTCCTGTGAGAAGCTTGCATCTCTGAAGTAAATACACATTATGAGCACAGACAGGCCGAAATCTTGATTTTAAAAAAGTTAGAAACATAACTAAAACTATGAGATTTCCGCTGTCAAACAAACAGTTTACTTGAGAGCAGTCCTGAAAGTCCTGGATGAAGACGTAGCATCACTGAGGGGTTCAAAAGCAGCTGAGTGTTTTTAATTTTTGAAAACATAATTTGTTTTGTTATTTTATACTCTGTGCAGACAGCTAAAAAGCGTATTTACCAAAATATTTTCTGTATATTGAGAGTAAAAATACATTTGGTGGCAAAATGACTCATCTGAGCCACGTTCCCACCACAAACTCGAGTTTGATTTAACAAAAGGGTCCTTTGTTTAGCACGTGTCATTCAAAGGGAGCACAGTGGTACAGTTCAGGGATTAGGGTCAGTTTAAAGGTTTGGAGGAGAAGAGTGAGGAAAGGGTCAAGGTTAAAAGTGGCATGGAGACTAGCTCAGCTACACAAAGCAGGAACATGTATAAACCTGCAAATGAATTTAGCTTGAATGCTGATTTTATTGTCACTTAATGATGTTTTATAAGTGATTACTTTCCTTCGAGTACCTGAATAGAAACTGAGAGGCAAGTTGTCTGTAAAACATGAGAACAAGATGCATCATACTGTCCTTTTTTTAAATCTTTGAGCATTCTTTGAAATATCTCATGATTTCTACTTTTTAATACTTCTCGTGTTTCCATGTAAACAAATTACTGTTTCCAATGGATTCATGATGCAAAAGCAAGACAGTTATATAACATTGAGTAAACATTCAGGTCTGCAAAAAACAGAAAAGAAAAGTTGGAACTTAGTTTTCTTGTTTATTTAAGTTTTAATAGGTTTTATATAACAACAATAACAGTCATCTCAAAGCATTTGTTTTTTATGGTATAAACACACTTTCGGAGTGAAAAGATGGACGTGGATGGGGAGAGCTCGAGTAAAAACAGCATCAACAGATCAGAAACTTTCTTATAAAAGAACCAGGAGGCTCATGGGTATAGAAAAAACATGAATCCCATAATCTTCATCATTGCTAACATTACATTCAAAGTGGACATGTGCAGAGGAGGGAATGGGAATATACTGGGCCAAAGATGTTGAATATGGAGCTGTCAGAGAGGAGGAAAAGAGGGGGCATGCAGAGGGGTGGTGTTCCAGAGGAGGATGCTGGAGACAGAGCGAGATGGAGGTAGGTGATCCGCTGTGGTGAACGGGAGCAGCTTAAAGAAGGAGATGCTGATGTGCTCTTTTACAGTGCAATTAGTGCTTAAAAAACATAAATAAATAATAGCTTCATACAATAAACTTTGAATACTCTGAATTTGAACTATTTAAACTGTAAGTACAGCTCCACCTCGCAGCATTCTTTTTAAAAATATGAGGATTTCCAGCTGGTGTTCATGAAGCTCATCGAGCAGACAGGTTTTTGTTTTTTTTGGACTGTTTTTCAGACATTTTACAAATAATGCTGTTATTGAATGTTCAAAACTTTAAATCTGAAAATGTTTGCTGGACAGATCGTTGATGTTTTGCACCAAAGAAAAAAGAAAAGTTAAGCAATTATTTAAATGTTCTTTTTGGATGAATAAATCCTTAGTTTAAGTTCTTTAGCGTGCCTTAAAGAACAGGTTGAAGTCTTTCCCAAAGATCCAAATACACAATGTGATAATTTCAGTCAACACTGAGTAGGGATGGGTACCGGTATCCGGTGCCATTATGGCATCGGTTCTGACATAAACGGTAGACATAAACCAGACTGAAAAGCAGCGCACATTTCGGTGCTTTTTTTTTTCCTGAGATGTCATACACTTTGGATTCTAGCCAATCATTTTACGTTTCCGAGGATAGTAGGCGGGCTCAGGTACGTACGTTCTTTTAGAGCAGAGCTACAGATTAAAAATGTCCAAGGTGAAGCGGTCAAAAGTCTGGCTGTACTTCACAGCAAAATATGCAAACTCAGCAGCCTGCAACAAGTGCTTTAAGCTGATACTGTGATACTGTCAAAGGAGGTAACACCTCAAATCTGATGAAACACCTGGCGACGCAAAGCGTTTTTTTTAAAAGCCGAGAAATGCGCCGTATTTGATAGCTTGCTGCGAGACCTCACACCGAGCACATCTACTGCGGGTGGGTTGCCTGTTATTGGACCCGCAGTTAGCAACATCCCCCAAGAACACGAAGAGGAGAGTCCTGGCCCCTAGCCCTGCCAGTGTAGCAGAAATGATGACGGATGATGATGGCAGCAGCAGCAGCCGTTCTTCTCTGCGTGAGTAGCTAATTTACGTTGAGTAGGCTAACCACGTTATTACATTAATGCATGTAAGGTGAACTAGCAAACATCATCATAGCTACATGCGGCTGTCCTCTTGTTTGATGGCAGATACTCCCTTCACCCTGGCCAAAAAGACTAAAATGACCAAAGAAAAAGTGGAAAACAGCTAAACATGAGAGGTTTTTGGACAAAGTTTGTGTTTTTTCCATTGTTTAAGCGCTGCTTCCAGCCAAGAGTGATACCATATATGCCCCATAGCTGCAGAAAAGGCTAACATTGTTATCTTTTTACAAAAAACCAGCTGAACATGAGAGGTTTTTGGACAAAGTTTGTGTTTTCCATTCTTTAAGCACCGGTTCGAGCACCGTTTAAGCACCGGCACCGTTTCAAAAATACTGGTTTGGCACCGGTATCGGATAAAACCTAAACGATACCCATCCCTAACACTGAGAAGCTGTTTTTACTCCATTCAGGAGTAAAAACCTCAGAGGCATTTCAAACATGCTTCAATTCATTACAATCAATTCTGTGGTGATGTTTTTTGCTGCCATGTTTTCTATACATCAAAAAACTAACAATGGCAGCAAAAAGAAGCACAGCAGAAACAGACAGACCAACTTTCAGAACAGGTACATCCTCCTTCCCTCCATCCTCCTTCCCTCCATCCTCTGTGTCTCCTCCTGTCTGACCTGCAGGAGAGAAACAGGTGTGAGGTGTCAGCTGTCAGGTAGGTGATGAGTGAAGAACAAAACAGAATCAAACTGCTGTCAGACATTATCTACTGCACTCTGATCACATCACTCAGACCAGCTGCTTTCTACAAAGTCTCATCAACAACATCTTTAGAAACAAACATCAACAAGCAGGAAGCAGCTTCACCTCTGATCACACACACACTCAACTCTACTCACTCACCTGGAGGATCAACATGAAGGTTGATGGTGCTGCTGATGGATGTCCATGAGAGTGTTTTTCTCACAAAGACATGACACTCGTATGTTCCAGTGTCATTGACCGTCACATTCTTCAGAATCACAGACACGTCTCCATCCTTCATCTGTCTGTCCTGCAGATCCACCCGGTTCTTAAAAGATAGATGCTGGTGATTTGGAATAAACTGCTTGTCTCGGTACAAAAGAACATATTCTGACTCCAGATCAGCTCTGCTCCATTTTACTACTATGTTGTTGTTTGGAGCTCGACATGTCAGAATGACGTTGTGTCCAGACTCAGCTGTGACGTTTTTGTGGTCTGAAAAGGAAACACAGAGCAGAGAGGTTACAGATGAAAGTTTGATCTGTTCACTTCTACACCAGCCAATCAGCAAAGAGTTGTACACACTGGGTTCAGCACATTAGGCTAAATGTTCATCACACACACACAATATGAACCTGCATCTGTGAAACAAACTGTGTCCTGATTGTTCTCACATTAAGAAATGAATCAAACAAACATGTTGAGGTAGTCCGACTCGAATGTCAAGGAAGGTTGTAGCGAAGCAGACTACACAGAAATTTCAGGTTTGCAGACGTGAGCAATTTATTTACAATGAACTCCGTTTAATGTGTAACTTAACAAAACTTTCCCCAAAAGTAACTCGATTAACAAAACCCATCAGTTCATGGACCTGGTAACACAGCTCACCTCTCCTCTGAATCTGGCTTTAAATAGGGCCATCAATTTCCCTCCAATTAGCCCAGCCTGTACCTCTCACTTAAACTGAGGGATCTTAAACTCTACACAGATGATTAAAAAGACACAAAACCTCCTCACACTTCTAATTGACACATTTACGTAACTAAATGGCTCCGTTTACATAAACAAGATTCAACAAACCCCTTCAGAACTTGAAACAAACAAAATGAAGCATTTCTATGGAAAAAGAAACCCCTCCGCTTGATGTCACATCAGCAGGACTTAAAACAACAAAATGCTAGGCAGGCGTTTTCCACCTGCACACCAGTTGGTGGCGATAATGCACCATTTGCACCAACCGGCAATAAACCCTATACAGAAGAAGGCGGCGTTTCCCACACGAAGACTGGAAAGAAACAACAAAGTATGAACAAATGACTTAATCTGTGATGAAATAAAATATAAAGAAACATGTAACTGGGTATTTGTCTCAATTTGCAGAATGTTTGTTTTGCCGGCAACAGACAAACCCGGGATAGTGAGTGCAGCAATGTTACTCAACAAATGGCAAATCAAAGCAAATAAATAGAAACAGAGAAACGTGCAAAAAAAAAAAAAAAAAAAGGTCAACTCACATGGGACAAAGGGAGAGCATTGCAACTGCTCATCCACTTTGTCACAGCACCTAATAAAATATATGACATATTTGTGAAATTTCATGTGTTATTAGCCTTTATCTGTGTGCACAAACTTACTAAAATGCTCTCAAGGTGATGATGAGCTGTCATGTCAGGCATATGAAACAAACATACACATACCTGCATATACTGTGCCTTGAAAAGGTTTTCATACCCCTTGAACTTTTACACATTTTGTCGCCTTACAACCACAAACTCAAATGTTTTCACTGAGTTTTTCTGTGACAGACCAACACAAAGTAGCACAAAATTGTAAAGTGGTACAAAAATGATACATGGTCTTTAAAAAATAAACAAATAAAAACTCTGAGAAGAACTTTTAATCAATGAATCAATAATAAACCTTTACAGCAGTTTGTCCATGTTTATCTGACACCACTTTAAAGTTAATACAGTAATAAAATCTCTTCTCTTCACAGCTTCATTATACAAACTGTTATGTAAACGTGTGTGAGTCTAAACACTAACATCCACTTTCTAACATGACAGAAGAGGTTTGGTGACAGCTGAGACCTGCGTCCTCTCTGTGAGCAGCTGAAACTAAAGCAGCTCCAACATCTAACAGCGGGTAAGAAATAAATCGATAGGATTTTAAAATCAAACTCACCTGCACAGGTAAAGCCCACGAGGGAGACAGACAGTAAAGTCCAGCAGAGCGACGGAGATGTTACAGCAAACATGTTTCATTAGGCACATTCAAAGTGCACGAGTGAATTAATGTGGGAGAGTGGAGCCGGCTGTTTTTGTTTTTTTTTCCTTTTTTCATGCTTCACGTCCGCGCTTGTTATTGGATAAGCCTGCTGTCAATTATTCACTGTTTCGCTAACACTGGCTGTGCCTCCCCGGTAGACGAGTGAGTCCTCCCAAAGGCGGAGTCACTCCCAGAGGCTCCGGTGTCAAACTAACTTTAGTGAAGTGAGCCGGAAACGCAGCTAGAGGTTCCACACATATCCACTGTACAGTTGTGACTCACGGCTTCAGGTTTCCTTAAAGTGCCCGCTACAGCATTGTTTGATAGACATGAAGAAAATCTTTCTTTTATGTGAATTTAAGATTAGCAAGTAAACAACAGTTAGCTAATAAACTTCATGACATCACACTTTAATAACATAATGAAAATCTAATATGTCAACAGTGAAATGGGGTCAGCGGGGGAGCTGGCCCAGGCCAGCTCCCTCCTCCTCCCTTCCTTCCCTCCCCATCTCCAGCTGCCTCCCTCTTCCCGCTCCACCACAACCACCCACACATGCAGGACCTTTGAGTAGCAGGACCTTTGAGTAGGGGTATGTCACCAGGGTGCAGAGGAGGCTACCCCCCCCCCCCCCGGTCCCCTTCTGGCTGCCTCTGCCTCAATTTTATCCCACAACTTAGACATTCACATTATTCACACTCTCATTACACATACATATAGGATCTTGGGGGTGGGCACGATACACGGAGTCCAAAGTACCATCAGGGTGTACACCTCACCCCTGGCATCGTTGCCCACCTCTCAATTTTAAATACACGTAGACATTGAGGGCTAGCAGGAGGGACCATGCGCTTACCTGCTGCTCCTTGGCAGGTAGCTCCATGCCCTCCTGGGTTTTAAATGCACCTTAGAACACACATGCATCAACACTACAATGAGCGGGTGGAGGGAGGTTTGGAGTCTTCTCTCACCCCCATTCTCTGCGACCTGCTGGAGCGGGGGGGCTAGGAGGAGGAGTTGGCCGTCCGACTGCGGTCTGGAGTGTGGGGCCTCCCTGCTGCTGCGGAGTCGGGGCGGTCTGCCTCCCCCCACCGCAGGGAAAAGGGTAACACCACCTGGGTCTGGGTGCAGTTCCCCCCTCCAGGGGTAAGGGTACCTAGACCCGGTTCGTAGAGTACGCTTGGGGAGTGTGATCGTGTGTACAGCGTCTCTTTATGTCTGTCTCCACGTTGGTTGAGTGTGGAGTAAGTGCATATGAGAGCATGGGGGGGGGGATGGATGTTTGTGTCTGTGTGTGCCTGTATGTCTGTGTCTATATGTCAGGTTGGGTGTCAGGCGCCACCTCTCTGGGGACATCTCAGGCCCTCCAAGGTTTGGAGGCCTAACTCCACCCACCACCACTTCCCCTGCCAGTGGCGGACCCCCTCAGACATCGGTGCGTTGGTGGTTCTTTGTGTCCGGGGATGGGCGTCCAGGTACACACCGGCTCACTCCTTGGCGGCCGCTTATCGGGGCCTGGAGCCTGGGGCTCGCTCGGGCCACTTCGGGGGTGAGGTGCCCCCGGCCTCTCGGCCTGGGGCTCGGTCACTCAGGCACGGCTGGCTGCCGGCGGAGCTCACGGGCGCGTCACTGCAACTCCCCCTGGCTTCTGCTCCACGGCTGCTGAGTGAGCCCTCATCTGGGACTCTCCTCAGCTCTTTCTGGGACAGTGGCGCAGCTGCCCCTCTGTTGGTCTTCCTTGGTCTCTTGTGTTCTGGGGGCCTCTGGATGTCTGGAGTTTTGATCTCCTCCACACCTGCTTCACGCCCTGGAGGACGGGGCTGTGGCCCCCCCACACCCTCTAGCAGATTATTACATGAAGGAACCTTTTAAAAAAACAAGCGCGTCCATGCTCACAGGTGTACACACGGGTGATCACACCCACAAACTACACCCTTTTTGGCTCCTACCTCAAAGCACACTGTGTCCTGTTGATCTTATGTGCTGCACAATAATGTTTAATATTTAGTATTTACTGTCATATTCCGATATATCATTGTGATGTTGTTTTTTCTATTACTCTTGTTCTCTTCTGCTTGCTTTCTTTTTTCTTTCTCAGCAGGTGATCCAGGTGATTGATATATGCATTTTTTTTCTCTGCCCGTTCTGTTGGTTTTTGTCTTTTGCCCTTCTCCCCCGTCCCTCTTCTCAGCTGTTTCTCTTTCCCTCTTTCTTTCCCCCAGTCAAGTCTGTCCCGTATTCAGTAAGTGAAAATAAAATAAACAATAAAAGGTGAATCAAATGGACCATTACGGCAAGGCTGGGATGGTCAGTTTGGTAAAGTAAATCCGTTGGGCATCTTTCTTTGCCTTTAGACAACAATTCTGATGGCAAAAGAGCCAAACGGGACAGGCAAAAAAAAACACAAAAAAAAAAACAGTGAAATTTATCTCACTGCTATTTATTTATTTAAATCAAATTTTACAGCAGTGAAATTTAACTCTGTTTGAAATGCTGATCTTCAGGAAACATTAAAGGTGCTTTTATTTCTGTTTTCTATATTCAAATGTTGTTCTTTTAATATACTGGCACCACTACATTTATCTGAAAGCTGACTTATAAGAGTAAACTTTCAAGCTGTGATAATTGAATGAAGACTGGACCGATATATGAAATATTCCCTTATTGTGAATCATTCCATATCATAACTGTTTGAACTCAGATTGAAAATAGACTTAAAAAGGCTGATTGTTGTAAATGAGTCTGACGGGTCACATTTACACAGCACGACTGTTGAAACTGAAAATCCTCATTCTCTCACCAGCAATCATTTCGGCACTCAGCAGCTTCCTGTTTGAAAATTATTTTAAAAGTTAGATTTGCAGAGATTCTTCTTGAACGTCACCTATAAAACACTCAGGATCCCTTTAGTTATATTTTTGTTTTATTTAACATTTATACTTGTATTTCTTTTTGTTTTTAATTTCATAAATGAAGCTGCATGTGAGGCATGACCCCTAGTGCCAACAGTGAACGCATCACTCTTTCACTCTCTCTCTAACAGCAGCTCTAGTTCACTCTGAATAGGGTGATGACATCATTGCTGTAACGAGTTTGTCGATCTGAAGCTTTTGTATTTGCTTCAGGGAAGTTTATCACTGTAATCAGCGTCAGCGTGTGTTACATGAACAGAGTGCTCAGTCACAGCTTGTATGAGTCGTACATGCTGTCTGACATTTGAAGACTTTTCCTAAAGTGACCAAAATGACAGATTTACACATTTATATCGTTCTACAGATGTTCCAGATGTTTACACATTGAAGCTGTTCCTGGTCACTTTTACCTGAATCTGTTCAGATGTTACATCTCAAATCAATGAGACAATGTTAGTTTTAGGGAAAACTGAGGTGACAGAGGTCAACTGAGAACCTGAGGTTGTCATGGGAACGGTCTTTGAAAATCATGGGAAAGTCTCTAAACAGTGAAACAGCAGAGGTCACACAGAGGTCATACAGAGGTCAGAGCATGTTCGGAGAGGTGGTGCTTTAGCACAGACCCAGTTTCTGTCCCCTCAGAGCAAAAAGGTTGCTGATTCAAATCCTGCTGGGCTCTTTGTGTGGAGTTTACACTCAGCTCCTCCAGAGTGGATTTCCTCCATCTCTGCTGTGTACATCCCACCCTGTACTAATGCCAGTACTAATCAGCTGCTGTATTCTCTCTAAAGACCACCAGATGGCGATAGATGTGGTTGTAAGAAGACACTTTACTGCTGAGTTCATGGACTCAGTCACTTGTTTTCAGTCATATTGAATAAAAGATTATTTTGAAAATACTTGTATGTTTAAAAATGGAGGAATACCTGAGTGTTATTGTTGAAGTCAGAGTCTCCTTCACCAAAGAAGTGCGACCATGACGAGGTTTGGAAAGGCAGATTGAGTCAGATGGTTCATGGAGGGTAAAGTACCTCCTCTCACTTCTGCAGACACAGTCAAGTCCAGATTTGTTGCCTTTTTCTGTGCTTCACGATTTTTGTGATTCTTAGTTTAAAAGTGACTTTCGTATTTTTGAGACAGGAGGACAAAGACAGTCCTGCAGTCTGCTAAAGGACTGCAGCTCATAACTTTCCTGGAGGCTGAATATCTGTATCCTCTTGGGGTGCTGCAAATAAAACAAACAGCATCTATTTGACAGCATTTATGGAAGCTATTGTGTTAATATATTGGACGACTGTAATGGAAGTTTAAATACTTTTTCTGACACTAAAGTTAAAGAGGAAAAACTCTTCTCTGTTGAAACCACTTCCTGGCTGACACTGAAACACTGACGTGTCTCCATCTTGTGTTGACTCCACCATAATAACTTTTCTTGTAGTTCTTTAGGTTTTCTGTTAGCAGCATAAAGAGATCACATTCTCTCAGTGTTCAGCAGAACCAATAAAATGAAAATAAAGTGCAAAGACAGAAGGTGTAAAGAAATTTTCTTTACAAAAATACAAAGTAAATATGATCCCAAATTTGACTTTGAATCATTTCACTTATTTCCTTTTTAAAACGACATTAAAAAGATTTAGTAAATCACAAAGAAATCTGAATTAATTTTTTATGCTGTTTTTTTGTGAGTTATTGTTTCCATCCTCCACACAAAAGTGCTTAGCAGGTTTTTTGAATATGTGGCCAGACAGAGACAGATCTCATTTTTTTAGTGATTAGTAGTTAAATATATGTGGCTTTAACTGTGAGATTTACAGAATTCCTTTAAACTCTGAAAACTGTGACAAATGATCACAAGTCATTATCTTGTTATTATGTTATGTTGGATGACCTTTACAGTATATGATGGTTGGTTTTTGTTTGTTTTCTTTCACCACAATCCTCTCAAATTCAAACTCTAAGCTTAATTCCTTGAGTCAGACCAAGCAGAAGCCATGTTTGTACAGTCTTTGGCTTTTCTGCTACTGTAGAGAAATTAAACTAGTGTTTGAAAGACAGGTTCAGGAAATCATTGCAATGCTGTGTGCTCCTGTGTTCTGTGTCTTGTTCTAGATCCCTATTTTTGTACCCCTGGCTCCAGCACTGCCTTGTTTTGCTTCTTTATATTTCAAACGACTCCAACATTGTTTTGAGTTCATTTTTGTCTTGTGAGTCCAGCATCTTCATCCCTGTCCTGCCTGCCACACAAATGTTTAAATGAAATATAGACGTGCCGCTCAACAATATATAGTAAAAAAAAACCCAACAACAACTTGAAAATAAATAGTGTGGAGAATGTTTGAATCCAGAATGTGGCAGAGCCAAAGCAGAAAGCTGTAAAACAAAGAAATACTTGAATATAGTATAAAATATGACAAATTTCAGATGACTTGAGTAAATGTACTACTTTACATTGTTTCACTAGTGATATTAGCAGATTGCCAAAACTCTAATCCAACACACTCTGTGTAGGACACGAAAGCGAAAACTGTTTCATCTTTTCTCCACTCATCAGTGCACAACTCAGAAAAAACCCATGATATCCACAGTCTGGTGGATTTATTTTTACTGCTGTCACATTTAAATCAACCTGAGTGTCATTTCTCTTTAGTTCTGATCTCACTGCTGAGCTGCACAACAAACCAAGGTCAGTAACCTTCTTCTGTCACAGTTTAAACCTGACATGAACTAAACCTCACTAAGTGTCCTTTTTTAAGCTTTGTTGTAGCATGACATGATAATCATACATCAATTGATCACTGCATCCTGCTGAATATTTAACCCTCATAAGTATAAATGAAGTATAGTCAAATAATTTATTTTATGCACATAATATTCCATAAGTCTTCTTCACAGCTCGTCTGACTGTGAGTCCCAGCAGCTCTCAGTTCTTTAACTTTAAAAAGAGACATGCTAGCTGCTCACCCTGTTTACAGCCCTCGTGCTAAGCTAAGCTAATCAAACCACATTATCACTCAAGCTCAGGGCCCAGTCCCAGTTCACACTTTCCCAGTCTGAACTGGGACTGTGTGTGATGCAGAGAGGTGGAGATTGGAGGTCTTAATTGAACTACGAAGCTTGTAATCATGTTTCCTGTTGTTTGAACTGTGTGTTTGTGTTCAGACTTTAAATCAGAGCCAGACGTTGCCTACTCTTCACTGAAGTAGTCCACCAGTCCAACCACTGTCCAGTTGCTGTTCGCTAACTGGTCCAGACCAGAGTGTGTTTACTTGTTTAAAAAAATGTGTTTTATGTCTTCTATCACTGAGCTAGACTTCTATGACTCAAAGGTAACATTCTGTTTTCAGCTGGACTCTTTAAAGTGTTCATATTGCAGGAAAAATCGGTGACAGATATTTAAATAAGTTCATATGATTTATTTGTTTAGTAATTTTGGAGCAATTTTTATTTTGTTTATATTTTCTTGATTTCTGCAGTCTTAATAAACGTTTGTCTCACTTGGGTTTCTCATTTGGTTCTGTGGTTTTCAAAAAGTCTCAAATGAAAAACTTGATATGTTACAGTTTGTGTGTGGCTAACCTTCAGTGACACTCTTCTGTGCAAAAAACGATGAACATTGAACCACAGGTGCAGACTAAAAACAGCAGGGGCATCATTCAGTGGCTGTACGATGCGCAGGAAAGCTTCAGTACAGGATATGTGTGTGTTTGAAACTGAAGAGTCTGATCTATTTATCTCTCATAGTCACCTAAAAACCTGTGAGCAGAAGCTGATATTATTAAATACATTCACATTTTTATTGTACAAATGAAAAAAAAATCTTTGGTAACATTTATTGTTTCTCCTGCATATTAAATATCTCAGTGAAGCTTGAAATTGCCTTGAATGAACCTGTCTGTTACCATCTTCTAATAATCCTGAGTCTTACATCAGTGAAGCTGCTTTATAAATGTAAATATAAACATTTAACATCTACTAGTTAGCCATTGAAATGATTTGTATTAAGGTTAGTTTTCATGTAACTCATAAACCAAACAAGAATTTTAGAAACTAGAAGATGTTACAAATCAGTTTTTTTATGGGATTTTCATTAGAGTATGTCAAACACATGAAAATCTTATAACGGGATAGATGGGAGCCTAACCACATATCAGGTTTTCCAACTGGTCACACCTACAGATCATCTGCAAGCGTCAGTCCATGGAAATTCCCGCCTGACCTCATCTGTCCATCACCACTGCAAACAAGAAGGGGCTCAGAACAGATCCTTGATGTAATCCCATTCCCACCATAGATTTGTCACTCCAATCACTGACCTCTCCACTGCTATGCTGTGTTCATGCATGCCCTGCACCACCCTCACATACTTCTCTGGCACTCCTGATTTCCTCATGCAGTATCACAGTTTTCTCTCTTGGAATCATCTTGGTGTCATCCTAGACAGTTCGCTTTCCTTTAAATCTCACATCCATTCTATCTACACAACATTAACAGATTACGTTCTTCTCTTTCCACCCAGTCTACGTCCATTCTTGTCCATAGTCTCGTTACCTCCTGTATTGACTATTGTAATTCTCTCTTGCATGGTCTCCCCCAAAAATCCCTCCATAAACTTCAACTGGTTCAAAACTGCTGCTCGCATTATTACCAGAACTCCGTCCCACCAGCACATCATCCCTGTTCTTCAGGAAATTCACTGGCTCCTTCTGAAATTCCGGATAGTGTACAAACTTCTTCTGCTCACCTCCAAGGCCATTCATAACCTCGCTCCTACTTATCTCCTCTGCCCACTCACTTCGATCTTCTATCCAGCTTGCTGTGCCTTCCTTCCACCTCACCACCATGGGAAGCAGAGCTTTTAGCTGCTCTGCTCCCAGGCTGTGGAACTCTCTACTCCCAAATATAAGAAACATTGATTCCCTCCCCCGTTTAAATCCCTATTCAAAACCCATCTATTCAAATCTGCATATTCACTGTGAACCTATTGTTTGTTTATTTTATCTTGTGCTTTTGTTTTCTTATTTTTCTTCATTGTCATTTTTCTTTTGTGTTTTATTCTATTGTTAAGTGCCCTTGGGTGTTTTGAAAGGAGCTTTCAAATAAAATGTATTATTATACTTTTTCTTGATCCACTATAAGGAATTTTATCCTAGCGTTCCAGTGAGTGGGGTAAAGGAAGGAAGCTGGCAGGTGAGTCAAAGAAGATTGGATGACATGGAAAGTGTTGTTCCTCATTTTTTTCAGAGCTTGAGAGAGACATCATTGCATTGAATCTTTATTTTGACTATATTAAAATAGTACAACAACATGGAAAAATGAGACATAAACAAACAAACAAAAGGAAAACAAAGCAATAATAATTATAAATAACTTGCATGTTCAAAAAGGAGTAGAAAGAAGCATGAACTTATTTAATCCCACTCTCTTTCCCCTATTTAGTAACTAATAGTCTACACTTTTTTGCTGTTTATTCCCTGTCCATCAGAAATTCTTCATTACATCACATGCTACATGTATATATATATATATATATATATATATATATATATATATATATATATATATATATATATATATATTAGGGGTGCAACGATATTCGTATCGATATTGAACCGTTCGATACAGTGCTTTCGGTTCGGTACGCATATGTATCGAACAATACAATTTTTTTCAAATTTTTTTTTTCAATTTTTTTTTTTTCAATTTTTTTTTTTGTGTCCCGTTTGGATCTATAGCCATCAGAATTGTTGTCTTGAGGCCAAGAAAGATGCCAAGAGGATTTATTTTAAGTGGATCATCATATTGGTCCATTTGATTGACCTTTATTATAATTATGAATTTATTTTATTTTCAGTTGCAAACGGGACAGACATGACTGTGGGATAGGACAGGGGGAAAGAATGAAAGAAAGAGGGGGAGAGAAAGAAAGAAAACCAAAGGGGAGAAAAAAAAGAACAATACAAAATTTGTAATTTATTTTATCAACTTTCCTTCTGACGATGCTGTCTGTGTTGAGCGCTCAGTGAATCTGCATTTGACTACTCCGCCTAGGCTCGAGAGTGCAGCCTAGGCGGAGTAGTCGAGCGCAGATTCACTGAGCACTCAACACAGACAGCATCGTCAGAAGGAAGAGCGCAGGGCAAGCTAGCGAGACAGAAGTGGACCTCCCCACCCTCATTCAGATCTGGCGTTTGGAATTATTTTGGTTTTCATGTGACGTATGACCCTGAAGGTAAGCGAGTCATGGACTAAAGTAAAACAGTATGTTGGATGTGCCATGCAATGCTCAATTACATGGGTGGGAGCTAGTGTGTTAGCGCAGTTAGCTCGTTAACGTGTTGGCCGTCTAGCCCCATGCACGGGGCGATCGGCGGTAGCTCGTTAACGGAGATTTGCCGTGTTGTGGCGTTAAGGTCATTTCAACGAGATCAACCTGAAAGCACTAGTGGGAACACAACGAATATGACTGCACATTTACACCGACATCATCCTAGTGCAAAGACAAAAACAACAAGCATGCTACTAACTTTAGCCGAGTCATTTAGACAGCTGTTAGCACAGGATTCTCCTTATGGAGACCTGATATGTTTAATATGCTGCTGAGAATATAGCCCAGAAGAAACGGATAGTATAGTTTTTATTTTGGAAAGAGACATTTCTCTGTAATAAACTCTCTTTTCCAAAGATGAGTGATTCCTCAATCAGATACAGGGCTCGCAATATCGCTAGCCCGACGTCCCGGGGCTATCTCTCCCCTGCCTGTCGGGCTATTGTAGGAAGGAAAAATATATGTCAATGCTTTTGCATTCTTTCAGAAATGTAGCTGGGTAATTATGTCATTGGGTGAGCCACTGTCAATATGTGACATATTGAAGTCGCGTTTGAATTTGCGCTTGTTTTTTTGCTTTCACTTTGCAATCGCGCGAACTGTGTATAGAGAGCGACAGCACTGATCTGTGAGTGATGATAATTTGTGCACCAATTCCTCTGACATCGTCTTATTAATTGTTAGCTTACTATGCAAACATGACAAGTGAAATCTCCCGCAGCTTAAACATGTGAGAGGTTGATCGCACAGAGAATCGCTGAGCTTATGTGAGTGCGGCAGGATATATATTTCACTACGATGACCTGGATGATTGAGAACCTTCACAGACAGATATATATTTTAGTTCTGCTGAGCCAAATAAGACAGGTCAGGGTGAAGAAGTGACAGCCAAAGAAAAGCTTACCACAAAACGGAGAAGTTATGACAAATCAGACTATAAGGCAAAAAGAAAGTGCAGCTTTATGGTTTCATGGACAAAAGAATTTCTGTGGCTGCAATATGACGAGCTAAAAAACAACACGCACAAGGGTTAGGGTTAAATTTAAAAACTGTACTTTTGTGTTAAAATATATATTTATAATTTTAATAAATGACAAATTAAAAAGGCATGAACATTTTTTTGTATCGAAAAAATATCGAACCGTGACACCAAAGTATCGAACCGAACCGAACCGTGAATTTTGTGTATCGTTGCACCCCTAATATATATATATATATATATATATATATATATATATATATATATAAGGCTTGCTTCATTTATGGGAGGAGCTGAAAATGATGACGTCGGAAGCCTCGCTGCCCGGCTGTACCACGTGACTGGTTCATGAAGTGGTTCGAACTTTGCCGCGAGATATGACAGCGATATAAACCCTCAGACTTCATTCAAAATGTGGGTGTTTGATGGAGAGTTGCGGTTAGTGAGTTTGGAGACAGTTTGGAGGTTTATGAGAGTGAGGAGAGAAAGTCAGGAGAGAATGGAGCCAGCTAAGAAGAGGAGGATGTCCTCCCCTGTGTGGGAACATTTTGATCTTATTCCTCCCAACAAGGTATGTAAATTTCTACATTTTCATAATACTGATGGTGCAATACAATTTATGTTGAGCTGTCTTGACTTTTGTACAAGGTGAAGTGTTTGCTATGTGCCAGGGAGCTGGGATATAACAACAACACCTCATCCATGCTTAGGCACTACAGAGCTTTGCATGAGAATAAGGGGAACACCGATTGTGGAGCAAGACCAGGTGAGCCATCAAATGCAATGATAATATAGCATGCAGTAATGTTACTAAATGATATAACAATATTATACAACTGTTATAAGTTACGTGTGTGATATTTATATTTGTGCTTTATCTGTATTGTCTTTCCTCAGGAGAACAATCTCAAATAGATGAAGACCTGGTTAGCATGGTGATTGAGGACTCCCAGCCATTTAGCATTGTGGAGGACAAAGGATTCAAAAGATTTGTTAAATCATTAAATCCTAGCTATGTTCTCCCCACTAAAAAGGTCATAAAAGCAGTGAAAATTTAGTTTTTACAGAATAAAATGTGAACAGGCAGGACTGAGGCTCAAAGCCTCAGTGTGTAGCTGTCCATACCTCAACGTTACAAAAGCACAACCACTGTCCACACCCCAACCACACCTCACCTCACAGTAAATGATCATTTCCATTTCAAGCATTTCCAAATAATCATTTTCCATACTGCCAGTATAAATATACACAGTATACTGCCATCACTACAATATACATGTTTTACACACTCCTTTTGTTGTTGACATTTACAGGCTGTGTGCAAAAGGCCACACTCTTCAAATTCATGCCAACTAATATTTTTACGTCCAGTAGGTGTCCTACTAGAGCAAATGAAGCTTCAAGAAGCTTTGTGCTGGGGTGAACCAATTGGATGAAAAGCTTCAGTGCTTCATGAAGCTTCATCTGCCCATCACTACCCCACGGGGTGAGATCTTGCGTGGAGCAGCAGATTGAGGGAGATCAGTGGTTTTGTATGTCTTCCAATTTCTAATAATAGTCTTCCCAGATTCAGTCTTCCCAGCATGGTGCAGGGCTACAGTTTTGTTTCTGGTGTCCTTTGACAACTCATTGGTCTTGTCCATAGTGGGGTTTGGAGTGTGACTGTCTGAGGTTGTGGGCAGGTGTCTTTTATTCTGATAATGAGTTCAAACAGGTGCTATTAACACAGGTAACGAGTGGAGGACAGAGGAGCCTCTAGCAGAAGAAGTTACAGGTCTGTGAGAGCCAGAAATCTTGCTTGTAGGTGACCAAATACTTGTTTTCTGCCATAATTAGCAAATACATTCTTTAAAAATCAGACAATGTGATTATCTGGATTTTTTTGTTTCTCATTTTGTCTCTCGTAGTTGAGGTGAAACCAATGATGAAAATTACAGGCCTCTCTCATCTTTTTAACTGGGAGAACTTGCACAGTTGGTGACTAAATACTTTTTGCCCCACTGTACTTGCTAGTCCTGTGAGAAGCTTGCATCTCTGAAGTAAATACACATTATGAGCACAGACAGGCCGAAATCTTGATTTTAAAAAAGTTAGAAACATAACTAAAACTATGAGATTTCCGCTGTCAAACAAACAGTTTACTTGAGAGCAGTCCTGAAAGTCCTGGATGAAGACGTAGCATCACTGAGGGGTTCAAAAGCAGCTGAGTGTTTTTAATTTTTGAAAACATAATTTGTTTTGTTATTTTATACTCTGTGCAGACAGCTAAAAAGCGTATTTACCAAAATATTTTCTGTATATTGAGAGTAAAAATACATTTGGTGGCAAAATGACTCATCTGAGCCACGTTCCCACCACAAACTCGAGTTTGATTTAACAAAAGGGTCCTTTGTTTAGCACGTGTCATTCAAAGGGAGCACAGTGGTACAGTTCAGGGATTAGGGTCAGTTTAAAGGTTTGGAGGAGAAGAGTGAGGAAAGGGTCAAGGTTAAAAGTGGCATGGAGACTAGCTCAGCTACACAAAGCAGGAACATGTATAAACCTGCAAATGAATTTAGCTTGAATGCTGATTTTATTGTCACTTAATGATGTTTTATAAGTGATTACTTTCCTTCGAGTACCTGAATAGAAACTGAGAGGCAAGTTGTCATGAAAACATGAGACCAAGATGCATCATACTGTCCTTTTTTTAAATCTTTGAGCATTCTTTGAAATATCTCATGATTTCTACTTTTTAATACTTCTCGTGTTTCCATGTAAACAAATTACTGTTTCCAATGGATTCATGATGCAAAAGCAAGACAGTTATATAACATTGAGTAAACATTCAGGTCTGCAAAAAACAGAAAAGAAAAGTTGGAACTTAGTTTTCTTGTTTATTTAAGTTTTAATAGGTTTTATATAACAACAATAACAGTCATCTCAAAGCATTTGTTTTTTATGGTATAAACACACTTTCGGAGTGAAAAGATGGACGTGGATGGGGAGAGCTCGAGTAAAAACAGCATCAACAGATCAGAAACTTTCTTATAAAAGAACCAGGAGGCTCATGGGTATAGAAAAAACATGAATCCCATAATCTTCATCATTGCTAACATTACATTCAAAGTGGACATGTGCAGAGGAGGGAATGGGAATATACTGGGCCAAAGATGTTGAATATGGAGCTGTCAGAGAGGAGGAAAAGAGGGGGCATGCAGAGGGGTGGTGTTCCAGAGGAGGATGCTGGAGACAGAGCGAGATGGAGGTAGGTGATCCGCTGTGGTGAACGGGAGCAGCTTAAAGAAGGAGATGCTGATGTGCTCTTTTACAGTGCAATTAGTGCTTAAAAAACATAAATAAATAATAGCTTCATACAATAAACTTTGAATACTCTGAATTTGAACTATTTAAACTGTAAGTACAGCTCCACCTCGCAGCATTCTTTTTAAAAATATGAGGATTTCCAGCTGGTGTTCATGAAGCTCATCGAGCAGACAGGTTTTTGTTTTTTTTGGACTGTTTTTCAGACATTTTACAAATAATGCTGTTATTGAATGTTCAAAACTTTAAATCTGAAAATGTTTGCTGGACAGATCGTTGATGTTTTGCACCAAAGAAAAAAGAAAAGTTAAGCAATTATTTAAATGTTCTTTTTGGATGAATAAATCCTTAGTTTAAGTTCTTTAGCGTGCCTTAAAGAACAGGTTGAAGTCTTTCCCAAAGATCCAAATACACAATGTGATAATTTCAGTCAACACTGAGTAGGGATGGGTACCGGTATCCGGTGCCATTATGGCATCGGTTCTGACATAAACGGTAGACATAAACCAGACTGAAAAGCAGCGCACATTTCGGTGCTTTTTTTTTTCCTGAGATGTCATACACTTTGGATTCTAGCCAATCATTTTACGTTTCCGAGGATAGTAGGCGGGCTCAGGTACGTACGTTCTTTTAGAGCAGAGCTACAGATTAAAAATGTCCAAGGTGAAGCGGTCAAAAGTCTGGCTGTACTTCACAGCAAAATATGCAAACTCAGCAGCCTGCAACAAGTGCTTTAAGCTGATACTGTGATACTGTCAAAGGAGGTAACACCTCAAATCTGATGAAACACCTGGCGACGCAAAGCGTTTTTTTTAAAAGCCGAGAAATGCGCCGTATTTGATAGCTTGCTGCGAGACCTCACACCGAGCACATCTACTGCGGGTGGGTTGCCTGTTATTGGACCCGCAGTTAGCAACATCCCCCAAGAACACGAAGAGGAGAGTCCTGGCCCCTAGCCCTGCCAGTGTAGCAGAAATGATGACGGATGATGATGGCAGCAGCAGCAGCCGTTCTTCTCTGCGTGAGTAGCTAATTTACGTTGAGTAGGCTAACCACGTTATTACATTAATGCATGTAAGGTGAACTAGCAAACATCATCATAGCTACATGCGGCTGTCCTCTTGTTTGATGGCAGATACTCCCTTCACCCTGGCCAAAAAGACTAAAATGACCAAAGAAAAAGTGGAAAACAGCTAAACATGAGAGGTTTTTGGACAAAGTTTGTGTTTTTTCCATTGTTTAAGCGCTGCTTCCAGCCAAGAGTGATACCATATATGCCCCATAGCTGCAGAAAAGGCTAACATTGTTATCTTTTTACAAAAAACCAGCTGAACATGAGAGGTTTTTGGACAAAGTTTGTGTTTTCCATTCTTTAAGCACCGGTTCGAGCACCGTTTAAGCACCGGCACCGTTTCAAAAATACTGGTTTGGCACCGGTATCGGATAAAACCTAAACGATACCCATCCCTAACACTGAGAAGCTGTTTTTACTCCATTCAGGAGTAAAAACCTCAGAGGCATTTCAAACATGCTTCAATTCATTACAATCAATTCTGTGGTGATGTTTTTTGCTGCCATGTTTTCTATACATCAAAAAACTAACAATGGCAGCAAAAAGAAGCACAGCAGAAACAGACAGACCAACTTTCAGAACAGGTACATCCTCCTTCCCTCCATCCTCCTTCCCTCCATCCTCTGTGTCTCCTCCTGTCTGACCTGCAGGAGAGAAACAGGTGTGAGGTGTCAGCTGTCAGGTAGGTGATGAGTGAAGAACAAAACAGAATCAAACTGCTGTCAGACATTATCTACTGCACTCTGATCACATCACTCAGACCAGCTGCTTTCTACAAAGTCTCATCAACAACATCTTTAGAAACAAACATCAACAAGCAGGAAGCAGCTTCACCTCTGATCACACACACACTCAACTCTACTCACTCACCTGGAGGATCAACATGAAGGTTGATGGTGCTGCTGATGGATGTCCATGAGAGTGTTTTTCTCACAAAGACATGACACTCGTATGTTCCAGTGTCATTGACCGTCACATTCTTCAGAATCACAGACACGTCTCCATCCTTCATCTGTCTGTCCTGCAGATCCACCCGGTTCTTAAAAGATAGATGCTGGTGATTTGGAATAAACTGCTTGTCTCGGTACAAAAGAACATATTCTGACTCCAGATCAGCTCTGCTCCATTTTACTACTATGTTGTTGTTTGGAGCTCGACATGTCAGAATGACGTTGTGTCCAGACTCAGCTGTGACGTTTTTGTGGTCTGAAAAGGAAACACAGAGCAGAGAGGTTACAGATGAAAGTTTGATCTGTTCACTTCTACACCAGCCAATCAGCAAAGAGTTGTACACACTGGGTTCAGCACATTAGGCTAAATGTTCATCACACACACACAATATGAACCTGCATCTGTGAAACAAACTGTGTCCTGATTGTTCTCACATTAAGAAATGAATCAAACAAACATGTTGAGGTAGTCCGACTCGAATGTCAAGGAAGGTTGTAGCGAAGCAGACTACACAGAAATTTCAGGTTTGCAGACGTGAGCAATTTATTTACAATGAACTCCGTTTAATGTGTAACTTAACAAAACTTTCCCCAAAAGTAACTCGATTAACAAAACCCATCAGTTCATGGACCTGGTAACACAGCTCACCTCTCCTCTGAATCTGGCTTTAAATAGGGCCATCAATTTCCCTCCAATTAGCCCAGCCTGTACCTCTCACTTAAACTGAGGGATCTTAAACTCTACACAGATGATTAAAAAGACACAAAACCTCCTCACACTTCTAATTGACACATTTACGTAACTAAATGGCTCCGTTTACATAAACAAGATTCAACAAACCCCTTCAGAACTTGAAACAAACAAAATGAAGCATTTCTATGGAAAAAGAAACCCCTCCGCTTGATGTCACATCAGCAGGACTTAAAACAACAAAATGCTAGGCAGGCGTTTTCCACCTGCACACCAGTTGGTGGCGATAATGCACCATTTGCACCAACCGGCAATAAACCCTATACAGAAGAAGGCGGCGTTTCCCACACGAAGACTGGAAAGAAACAACAAAGTATGAACAAATGACTTAATCTGTGATGAAATAAAATATAAAGAAACATGTAACTGGGTATTTGTCTCAATTTGCAGAATGTTTGTTTTGCCGGCAACAGACAAACCCGGGATAGTGAGTGCAGCAATGTTACTCAACAAATGGCAAATCAAAGCAAATAAATAGAAACAGAGAAACGTGCAAAAAAAAAAAAAAAAAAAGGTCAACTCACATGGGACAAAGGGAGAGCATTGCAACTGCTCATCCACTTTGTCACAGCACCTAATAAAATATATGACATATTTGTGAAATTTCATGTGTTATTAGCCTTTATCTGTGTGCACAAACTTACTAAAATGCTCTCAAGGTGATGATGAGCTGTCATGTCAGGCATATGAAACAAACATACACATACCTGCATATACTGTGCCTTGAAAAGGTTTTCATACCCCTTGAACTTTTACACATTTTGTCGCCTTACAACCACAAACTCAAATGTTTTCACTGAGTTTTTCTGTGACAGACCAACACAAAGTAGCACAAAATTGTAAAGTGGTACAAAAATGATACATGGTCTTTAAAAAATAAACAAATAAAAACTCTGAGAAGAACTTTTAATCAATGAATCAATAATAAACCTTTACAGCAGTTTGTCCATGTTTATCTGACACCACTTTAAAGTTAATACAGTAATAAAATCTCTTCTCTTCACAGCTTCATTATACAAACTGTTATGTAAACGTGTGTGAGTCTAAACACTAACATCCACTTTCTAACATGACAGAAGAGGTTTGGTGACAGCTGAGACCTGCGTCCTCTCTGTGAGCAGCTGAAACTAAAGCAGCTCCAACATCTAACAGCGGGTAAGAAATAAATCGATAGGATTTTAAAATCAAACTCACCTGCACAGGTAAAGCCCACGAGGGAGACAGACAGTAAAGTCCAGCAGAGCGACGGAGATGTTACAGCAAACATGTTTCATTAGGCACATTCAAAGTGCACGAGTGAATTAATGTGGGAGAGTGGAGCCGGCTGTTTTTGTTTTTTTTTCCTTTTTTCATGCTTCACGTCCGCGCTTGTTATTGGATAAGCCTGCTGTCAATTATTCACTGTTTCGCTAACACTGGCTGTGCCTCCCCGGTAGACGAGTGAGTCCTCCCAAAGGCGGAGTCACTCCCAGAGGCTCCGGTGTCAAACTAACTTTAGTGAAGTGAGCCGGAAACGCAGCTAGAGGTTCCACACATATCCACTGTACAGTTGTGACTCACGGCTTCAGGTTTCCTTAAAGTGCCCGCTACAGCATTGTTTGATAGACATGAAGAAAATCTTTCTTTTATGTGAATTTAAGATTAGCAAGTAAACAACAGTTAGCTAATAAACTTCATGACATCACACTTTAATAACATAATGAAAATCTAATATGTCAACAGTGAAATGGGGTCAGCGGGGGAGCTGGCCCAGGCCAGCTCCCTCCTCCTCCCTTCCTTCCCTCCCCATCTCCAGCTGCCTCCCTCTTCCCGCTCCACCACAACCACCCACACATGCAGGACCTTTGAGTAGCAGGACCTTTGAGTAGGGGTATGTCACCAGGGTGCAGAGGAGGCTACCCCCCCCCCCCCCCCCCCCCCCCCGGTCCCCTTCTGGCTGCCTCTGCCTCAATTTTATCCCACAACTTAGACATTCACATTATTCACACTCTCATTACACATACATATAGGATCTTGGGGGTGGGCACGATACACGGAGTCCAAAGTACCATCAGGGTGTACACCTCACCCCTGGCATCGTTGCCCACCTCTCAATTTTAAATACACGTAGACATTGAGGGCTAGCAGGAGGGACCATGCGCTTACCTGCTGCTCTCTGGCAGGTAGCTCCAAGCCCTCCTGGGTTTTAAATGCACCTTAGAACACACATGCATCAACACTACAATGAGCGGGTGGAGGGAGGTTTGGAGTCTTCTCTCACCCCCATTCTCTGCGACCTGCTGGAGCGGGGGGGCTAGGAGGAGGAGTTGGCCGTCCGACTGCGGTCTGGAGTGTGGGGCCTCCCTGCTGCTGCGGAGTCGGGGCGGTCTGCCTCCCCCCACCGCAGGGAAAAGGGTAACACCACCTGGGTCTGGGTGCAGTTCCCCCCTCCAGGGGTAAGGGTACCTAGACCCGGTTCGTAGAGTACGCTTGGGGAGTGTGATCGTGTGTACAGCGTCTCTTTATGTCTGTCTCCACGTTGGTTGAGTGTGGAGTAAGTGCATATGAGAGCATGGGGGGGGGGATGGATGTTTGTGTCTGTGTGTGCCTGTATGTCTGTGTCTATATGTCAGGTTGGGTGTCAGGCGCCACCTCTCTGGGGACATCTCAGGCCCTCCAAGGTTTGGAGGCCTATCTCCCCCTACCACCACTTCCCCTGCCAGTGGCGGACCCCCTCAGACATCGGTGCGTTGGTGGTTCTTTGTGTCCGGGGATGGGCGTCCAGGTACACACCGGCTCACTCCTTGGCGGCCGCTTATCGGGGCCTGGAGCCTGGGGCTCGCTCGGGCCACTTCGGAGGTGGGGTGCCCCCGGCCTCTCGGCCTGGGGCTCGGTCACTCAGGCGCAGCTGGCTGCCGGCGGAGCTCACGGGCGCGTCACTGCAACTCCCCCTGGCTTCTGCTCCGCGGCTGCTGAGTGAGCCCTCATCTGGGACTCTCCTCAGCTCTTTCTGGGACAGTGGCGCAGCTGCCCCTCTGTTGGTCTTCCTTGGTCTCTTGTGTTCTGGGGGCCTCTGGATGTCTGGAGTTTTGATCTCCTCCACACCTGCTTCACGCCCTGGAGGACGGGGCTGTGGCCCCCCCACACCCTCTAGCAGATTATTACATGAAGGAACCTTTTAAAAAAACAAGCGCGTCCATGCTCACAGGTGTACACACGGGTGATCACACCCACAAACTACACCCTTTTTGGCTCCTACCTCAAAGCACACTGTGTTCTGTTGATCTTATGTGCTGCACAATAATGTTTAATATTTAGTATTTACTGTCATATTCCGATATATCATTGTGATGTTGTTTTTTCTATTACTCTTGTTCTCTTCTGCTTGCTTTCTTTTTTCTTTCTCAGCAGGTGATCCAGGTGATTGATATATGCATTTTTTTTCTCTGCCCGTTCTGTTGGTTTTTGTCTTTTGCCCTTCTCCCCCGTCCCTCTTCTCAGCTGTTTCTCTTTCCCTCTTTCTTTCTCCCCTTCTTTCCCCCAGTCAAGTCTGTCCCGTATTCAGTAAGTGAAAATAAAATAAACAATAAAAGGTGAATCAAATGGACCATTACGGCAAGGCTGGGATGGTCAGTTTGGTAAAGTAAATCCGTTGGGCATCTTTCTTTGCCTTTAGACAACAATTCTGATGGCAAAAGAGCCAAACGGGACAGGCAAAAAAAAACACAAAAAAAAAAACAGTGAAATTTATCTCACTGCTATTTATTTATTTAAATCAAATTTTACAGCAGTGAAATTTAACTCTGTTTGAAATGCTGATCTTCAGGAAACATTAAAGGTGCTTTTATTTCTGTTTTCTATATTCAAATGTTGTTCTTTTAATATACTGGCACCACTACATTTATCTGAAAGCTGACTTATAAGAGTAAACTTTCAAGCTGTGATAATTGAATGAAGACTGGACCGATATATGAAATATTCCCTTATTGTGAATCATTCCATATCATAACTGTTTGAACTCAGATTGAAAATAGACTTAAAAAGGCTGATTGTTGTAAATGAGTCTGACGGGTCACATTTACACAGCACGACTGTTGAAACTGAAAATCCTCATTCTCTCACCAGCAATCATTTCGGCACTCAGCAGCTTCCTGTTTGAAAATTATTTTAAAAGTTAGATTTGCAGAGATTCTTCTTGAACGTCACCTATAAAACACTCAGGATCCCTTTAGTTATATTTTTGTTTTATTTAACATTTATACTTGTATTTCTTTTTGTTTTTAATTTCATAAATGAAGCTGCATGTGAGGCATGACCCCTAGTGCCAACAGTGAACGCATCACTCTTTCACTCTCTCTCTAACAGCAGCTCTAGTTCACTCTGAATAGGGTGATGACATCATTGCTGTAACGAGTTTGTCGATCTGAAGCTTTTGTATTTGCTTCAGTGAAGTTCATCACTGTGGTCAGCATGTGTTACATGAACGGAGTGCTCAGTCACAGCTTGTATGAGTCGTACATGCTGTCTGACATTTGAAGACTTTTCCTAAAGTGACCAAAATGACAGATTTACACATTTATATCGTTCTACAGATGTTCCAGATGTTTACACATTGAAGCTGTTCCTGGCCACTTTTACCTGAATCTGTTCAGATGTTACATCTCAAATCAATGAGACAATGTTAGTTTTAGGGAAAACTGAGGTGACAGAGGTCAACTGAGAACCTGAGGTTGTCATGGGAACGGTCTTTGAAAATCATGGGAAAGTCTCTAAACAGTGAAACAGCAGAGGTCACACAGAGGTCATACAGAGGTCAGAGCATGTTCGGAGAGGTGGTGCTTTAGCACAGACCCAGTTTCTGTCCCCTCAGAGCAAAAAGGTTGCTGATTCAAATCCTGCTGGGCTCTTTGTGTGGAGTTTACACTCAGCTCCTCCAGAGTGGATTTCCTCCATCTCTGCTGTGTACATCCCACCCTGTACTAATGCCAGTACTAATCAGCTGCTGTATTCTCTCTAAAGACCACCAGATGGCGATAGATGTGGTTGTAAGAAGACACTTTACTGCTGAGTTCATGGACTCAGTCACTTGTTTTCAGTCATATTGAATAAAAGATTATTTTGAAAATACTTGTATGTTTAAAAATGGAGGAATACCTGAGTGTTATTGTTGAAGTCAGAGTCTCCTTCACCAAAGAAGTGCGACCATGACGAGGTTTGGAAAGGCAGATTGAGTCAGATGGTTCATGGAGGGTAAAGTACCTCCTCTCACTTCTGCAGACACAGTCAAGTCCAGATTTGTTGCCTTTTTCTGTGCTTCACGATTTTTGTGATTCTTAGTTTAAAAGTGACTTTCGTATTTTTGAGACAGGAGGACAAAGACAGTCCTGCAGTCTGCTAAAGGACTGCAGCTCATAACTTTCCTGGAGGCTGAATATCTGTATCCTCTTGGGGTGCTGCAAATAAAACAAACAGCATCTATTTGACAGCATTTATGGAAGCTATTGTGTTAATATATTGGACGACTGTAATGGAAGTTTAAATACTTTTTCTGACACTAAAGTTAAAGAGGAAAAACTCTTCTCTGTTGAAACCACTTCCTGGCTGACACTGAAACACTGACGTGTCTCCATCTTGTGTTGACTCCACCATAATAACTTTTCTTGTAGTTCTTTAGGTTTTCTGTTAGCAGCATAAAGAGATCACATTCTCTCAGTGTTCAGCAGAACCAATAAAATGAAAATAAAGTGCAAAGACAGAAGGTGTAAAGAAATTTTCTTTACAAAAATACAAAGTAAATATGATCCCAAATTTGACTTTGAATCATTTCACTTATTTCCTTTTTAAAACGACATTAAAAAGATTTAGTAAATCACAAAGAAATCTGAATTAATTTTTTATGCCGTTTTTTTGTGAGTTATTGTTTCCATCCTCCACACAAAAGTGCTTAGCAGGTTTTTTGAATATGTGGCCAGACAGAGACAGATCTCATTTTTTTAGTGATTAGTAGTTAAATATATGTGGCTTTAACTGTGAGATTTACAGAATTCCTTTAAACTCTGAAAACTGTGACAAATGATCACAAGTCATTATCTTGTTATTATGTTATGTTGGATGACCTTTACAGTATATGATGGTTGGTTTTTGTTTGTTTTCTTTCACCACAATCCTCTCAAATTCAAACTCTAAGCTTAATTCCTTGAGTCAGACCAAGCAGAAGCCATGTTTGTACAGTCTTTGGCTTTTCTGCTACTGTAGAGAAATTAAACTAGTGTTTGAAAGACAGGTTCAGGAAATCATTGCAATGCTGTGTGCTCCTGTGTTCTGTGTCTTGTTCTAGATCCCTATTTTTGTACCCCTGGCTCCAGCACTGCCTTGTTTTGCTTCTTTATATTTCAAACGACTCCAACATTGTTTTGAGTTCATTTTTGTCTTGTGAGTCCAGCATCTTCATCCCTGTCCTGCCTGCCACACAAATGTTTAAATGAAATATAGACGTGCTGCTCAACAATATATAGTAAAAAAAAACCCAACAACAACTTGAAAATAAATAGTGTGGAGAATGTTTGAATCCAGAATGTGGCAGAGCCAAAGCAGAAAGCTGTAAAACAAAGAAATACTTGAATATAGTATAAAATATGACAAATTTCAGATGACTTGAGTAAATGTACTACTTTACATTGTTTCACTAGTGATATTAGCAGATTGCCAAAACTCTAATCCAACACACTCTGTGTAGGACACGAAAGCGAAAACTGTTTCATCTTTTCTCCACTCATCAGTGCACAACTCAGAAAAAACCCATGATATCCACAGTCTGGTGGATTTATTTTTACTGCTGTCACATTTAAATCAACCTGAGTGTCATTTCTCTTTAGTTCTGATCTCACTGCTGAGCTGCACAACAAACCAAGGTCAGTAACCTTCTTCTGTCACAATTTAAACCTGACATGAACTAAACCTCACTAAGTGTCCTTTTTTAAGCTTTGTTGTAGCATGACATGATAATCATACATCAATTGATCACTGCATCCTGCTGAATATTTAACCCTCATAAGTATAAATGAAGTATAGTCAAATAATTTATTTTATGCACATAATATTCCATAAGTCTTCTTCACAGCTCGTCTGACTGTGAGTCCCAGCAGCTCTCAGTTCTTTAACTTTAAAAAGAGACATGCTAGCTGCTCACCCTGTTTACAGCCCTCGTGCTAAGCTAAGCTAATCAAACCACATTATCACTCAAGCTCAGGGCCCAGTCCCAGTTCACACTTTCCCAGTCTGAACTGGGACTGTGTGTGATGCAGAGAGGTGGAGATTGGAGGTCTTAATTGAACTACGAAGCTTGTAATCATGTTTCCTGTTGTTTGAACTGTGTGTTTGTGTTCAGACTTTAAATCAGAGCCAGACGTTGCCTACTCTTCACTGAAGTAGTCCACCAGTCCAACCACTGTCCAGTTGCTGTTCGCTAACTGGTCCAGACCAGAGTGTGTTTACTTGTTTAAAAAAATGTGTTTTATGTCTTCTATCACTGAGCTAGACTTCTATGACTCAAAGGTAACATTCTGTTTTCAGCTGGACTCTTTAAAGTGTTCATATTGCAGGAAAAATCGGTGACAGATATTTAAATAAGTTCATATGATTTATTTGTTTAGTAATTTTGGAGCAATTTTTATTTTGTTTATATTTTCTTGATTTCTGCAGTCTTAATAAACGTTTGTCTCACTTGGGTTTCTCATTTGGTTCTGTGGTTTTCAAAAAGTCTCAAATGAAAAACTTGATATGTTACAGTTTGTGTGTGGCTAACCTTCAGTGACACTCTTCTGTGCAAAAAACGATGAACATTGAACCACAGGTGCAGACTAAAAACAGCAGGGGCATCATTCAGTGGCTGTACGATGCGCAGGAAAGCTTCAGTACAGGATATGTGTGTGTTTGAAACTGAAGAGTCTGATCTATTTATCTCTCATAGTCACCTAAAAACCTGTGAGCAGAAGCTGATATTATTAAATACATTCACATTTTTATTGTACAAATGAAAAAAAAATCTTTGGTAACATTTATTGTTTCTCCTGCATATTAAATATCTCAGTGAAGCTTGAAATTGCCTTGAATGAACCTGTCTGTTACCATCTTCTAATAATCCTGAGTCTTACATCAGTGAAGCTGCTTTATAAATGTAAATATAAACATTTAACATCTACTAGTTAGCCATTGAAATGATTTGTATTAAGGTTAGTTTTCATGTAACTCATAAACCAAACAAGAATTTTAGAAACTAGAAGATGTTACAAATCAGTTTTTTTATGGGATTTTCATTAGAGTATGTCAAACACATGAAAATCTTATAACGGGATAGATGGGAGCCTAACCACATATCAGGTTTTCCAACTGGTCACACCTACAGATCATCTGCAAGCGTCAGTCCATGGAAATTCCCGCCTGACCTCATCTGTCCATCACCACTGCAAACAAGAAGGGGCTCAGAACAGATCCTTGATGTAATCCCATTCCCACCATAGATTTGTCACTCCAATCACTGACCTCTCCACTGCTATGCTGTGTTCATGCATGCCCTGCACCACCCTCACATACTTCTCTGGCACTCCTGATTTCCTCATGCAGTATCACAGTTTTCTCTCTTGGAATCATCTTGGTGTCATCCTAGACAGTTCGCTTTCCTTTAAATCTCACATCCATTCTATCTACACAACATTAACAGATTACGTTCTTCTCTTTCCACCCAGTCTACGTCCATTCTTGTCCATAGTCTCGTTACCTCCTGTATTGACTATTGTAATTCTCTCTTGCATGGTCTCCCCCAAAAATCCCTCCATAAACTTCAACTGGTTCAAAACTGCTGCTCGCATTATTACCAGAACTCCGTCCCACCAGCACATCATCCCTGTTCTTCAGGAAATTCACTGGCTCCTTCTGAAATTCCGGATAGTGTACAAACTTCTTCTGCTCACCTCCAAGGCCATTCATAACCTCGCTCCTACTTATCTCCTCTGCCCACTCACTTCGATCTTCTATCCAGCTTGCTGTGCCTTCCTTCCACCTCACCACCATGGGAAGCAGAGCTTTTAGCTGCTCTGCTCCCAGGCTGTGGAACTCTCTACTCCCAAATATAAGAAACATTGATTCCCTCCCCCGTTTAAATCCCTATTCAAAACCCATCTATTCAAATCTGCATATTCACTGTGAACCTATTGTTTGTTTATTTTATCTTGTGCTTTTGTTTTCTCATTTTTCTTCATTGTCATTTTTCTTTTGTGTTTTATTCTATTGTTAAGTGCCCTTGGGTGTTTTGAAAGGAGCTTTCAAATAAAATGTATTATTATACTTTTTCTTGATCCACTATAAGGAATTTTATCCTAGCGTTCCAGTGAGTGGGGTAAAGGAAGGAAGCTGGCAGGTGAGTCAAAGAAGATTGGATGACATGGAAAGTGTTGTTCCTCATTTTTTTCAGAGCTTGAGAGAGACATCATTGCATTGAATCTTTATTTTGACTATATTAAAATAGTACAACAACATGGAAAAATGAGACATAAACAAACAAACAAAAGGAAAACAAAGCAATAATAATTATAAATAACTTGCATGTTCAAAAAGGAGTAAGAAGAAGCATGAACTTATTTAATCCCACTCTCTTTCCCCTATTTAGTAACTAATAGGCTACACTTTTTTGCTGTTTATTCCCTGTCCATCAGAAATTCTTCATTACATCACATGCTACATATATATATATATATATATATATATATATATATATATATATCCATAGGTCCCTCATCCTATTCATGTAGCCCCTTCCGCCGGGGTTACTTGTGTAGTAGCATTCCAACAACGCCCTGTTTTCGTCTCTTGCCCACCGATGCCTTCCAGTTCCAGTAGCCCACTTTTCGTCAGGGTGCCAGAAGGCAACATTGCAGACATAGAGGACAGTTACAAGTACATGGGGATCCCGCAGGCGAATGGGAACCATGAAGAGGCCGCTAGAAAAGCTGCAACCACCAAGTACCTGCAGAGGGTCAGGCAAGTCCTGAGGAGTCAGCTGAATGGTAAGAACAAGATCCGGGCCATCAACACGTACGCCCTACCCGTGATCAGGTACCCTGCTGGGGTAATAGGCTGGCCAAAGGAGGAGATAGAAGCCACTGACATAAAGACAAGAAAGCTCCTTACCATGCATGGAGGGTTTCACCCCAAGTCCAGCACCCTGAGGCTGTATGCTAAGCGGAAGGAAGGGGGCCGGGGACTGGTGAGTGTCAGCACCACAGTCCAGGATGAGACAACGAACATCCAAGAATACATTGGGAAGATGGCCCCAACTGACCGAGTGCTCAGTGAATACCTCAGGCAGCAGAAACCCAAGAAAGAGGAGGGAGACGAGGAACCATCATGGAAGGACAGGCCCCTGCACGGTATGTACCACCGGCAGATAGAGGAGGTGGCTGATATCCAGAAATCCTACCAGTGGCTGGACAAAGCTGGACTGAAAGACAGCACAGAGGCACTAATCATGGCAGCACAAGAACAAGCTCTGAGCACAAGATCCATAGAGGCTGGGGTCTATCACACCAGGCAAGACCCCAGGTGCAGGCTGTGTAAAGATGCCCCAGAGACTATCCAGCACATAACAGCAGGGTGCAAGATGCTAGCAGGCAAGGCATACATGGAACGCCATAACCAAGTGGCCGGCATAGTGTACAGGAACATCTGTGCCGAGTATAACCTGGAAGTCCCGAGGTCAAAATGGGAGATGCCCCCAAGGGTGGTGGAGAATGACCGAGCTAAGATCCTGTGGGACTTCCAGATACAGACGGACAAAATGGTGGTGGCTAACCAACCGGACATAGTGGTGGTAGACAAACAGAAGAAGACGGCCGTAGTGATCGATGTAGCGGTTCCGAATGACAGCAATATCAGGAAGAAGGAACACGAGAAGCTGGAGAAATACCAAGGGCTCAGAGAAGAGCTCGAGAGGATGTGGAGGGTGAAGGTAACGGTGGTCCCCGTGGTAATCGGAGCACTAGGTGCGGTGACTCCCAAGCTAGGCGAGTGGCTCCAGCAGATCCCGGGAATAACATCGGAGATCTCTGTCCAGAAGAGCGCAGTCCTGGGAACAGCTAAGATACTGCGCAGGACCCTCAAGCTCCCAGGCCTCTGGTAGAGGACCCGAGCTTGAAGGATAAACCGCCCGCAGGGGCGTGCTGGGTGTGTATATATATATATATACAGTTGTGGTCAAAAGTTTACATACACTTGTAAACAATATAATATAATGGCTCTACTGAGTGTCCCATTATTTCTAAAACTCTGATTTTTCTCTGATAGAGTGATTGGAACAGATACTTCTTTGTCACAAAAAACATTCATGAAGTTTGGTTCTTTAATGACTTTATTATGGGTTAACAGAAAAAAGTGATCACATCTGCTGGGTCAAAAATATACATACAGCAGTGCTAATATTTGGTTACATGTCCCTTAGCCATTTTCACTTCAATTAGGCGCTTTTGGTAGCCATCCACAAGCTTCTGGTTGAATCTTTGACCACTCCTCTTGACAGAATTGGTGCAGTTCAGTTAAATTTGATGGCTTTCTGACATGGACTTGTTTCTTCAGCATTGTCCACATGTTTTCAATGGGGTTTAAGTCAGGACTTTGGTAAGGCCATTCTAAAACCCTTATTCTAGCCTGATTTAGCCATTTCTTTACCACTTTTGATGTGTGTTTGGGGTCATTGTCCTGTTGGAACACCCAACTGCGCCCAAGACCCAACCTTCATGCTGATGATTTTAGGCTATGTTGAAGAATGTGAAGGTAATCCTCCTTCTTCATTGTCCCATTTACTCTCTGTAAAGCACCAGTTCCATTGGCAGCAAAACAGCCCCACAGCATAATACTCCCACCACCATGCTTTATTGTAGGCATGGTGTTCTTGGGGTCAAAGGCCTCACCTTTTCTCCTCCAAACATATCGCTGGGCATTGTGGCCAAAAAGCTCGATTTTTGTTTAGTCTGACCACAGAACTTTCCTCCAGAAGGTCTTATCTTTGTCCATGTGATCAGCAGCAAACTTCAGTCGAGCCTTAAGGTGCCGCTTTTGGAGCAAGGGCTTCCTTCTTGCACGGCAGCCTCTCAGTCCATGGAGACGCAAAACACGTTTAACTGTGGACAATGACACCTGTGTTCCAGCACCTTCTAATTCTTGGCAGATCTGCCTTTTGGTGATTCTTGGTTGACTCTTTACCCTCCTGACCAATTTTCTCTCAGCAGCAGGTGATAGCTTGCGTTTTCTTCCTGATCTTGGCAGTGACGAAACAGTGCCATGCACTTTATACTTACAAACAATTGTTTGCACTGTTGCTCTTGGGACATGCAGCTGCTTTGAAATGGCCCCAAGTGACTTTCCTGACTTGTTCAAGTCGATAGTTCACTTTTTCAGATCCATGCTGAGCTCCTTTGACTTTCCCATTGTAGCATTTGTGGGCGTTTGTATCCAATGAGCCCTATTTAACTGGTCTAAGAGAAGTCACCAGCTGTCGTCACTCATAATCACTCACAAGAAGTTAAGAGGCCATGCTATGAAGCTCAGTTCACTGACAACTTTCTAAGTCACCAAAATTGCTAATTCATGTTGCTGTATGTATATTTTTGACCCAGCAGATGTGATCACTTTTTTCTGTTAACCCATAATAAAGTCATTAAAGAACCAAACTTCATGAATGTTTTTTGTGACAAAGAAGTATCTGTTCCAATCACTCTATCAGAGGAAAATCAGAGTTTTAGAAATAATGGGACACTCGGTAGAGCCATTATGTTATATTGTTTACAAGTGTATGTAAACTTTTGACCACAACTGTATATATATATATATATATATATATACATATACATATATAAAGGCTTGCTTCATTTATGGGAGGAGCTGAAAATGATGACGTCCGAAGCCTCGCTGCCCAGCTGTACCACGTGACTGGTTCATGAAGTGGTTCGAACTTTGCCGCGAGATATGACAGCGATATAAACCCCTCAGACTTCATTCAAAATGTGGGTGTTTGATGGAGAGTTGCGGTTAGTGAGAGTTTGGAGACAGTTTGGAGGTTTATGAGAGTGAGGAGAGAAAGTCAGGAGAGAATGGAGCCAGCTAAGAAGAGGAGGATGTCCTCCCCTGTGTGGGAACATTTTGATCTTATTCCTCCCAACAAGGTATGTAAATTTCTACATTTTCATAATACTGATGGTGCAATACAATTTATGTTGAGCTGTCTTGACTTTTGTACAAGGTGAAGTGTTTGCTATGTGCCAGGGAGCTGGGATATAACAACAACACCTCATCCATGCTTAGGCACTACAGAGCTTTGCATGAGAATAAGGGGAACACCGATTGTGGAGCAAGACCAGGTGAGCCATCAAATGTCATGATAATATAGCATGCAGTAATGTTACTAAATGATATAACAATATTATACAACTGTTATAAGTTACGTGTGTGATATTTATATCTGTGCTTTGTCTTTGTTGTCTTTCCTCAGGAGAACAATCTCAAATAGATGAAGACCTGGTTACCATGGTGATTGAGGACTCCCAGCCATTTAGCATTGTGGAGGACAAAGGATTCAAAAGATTTGTTAAATCATTAAATCCTAGCTATGTTCTCCCCACTAAAAAGGTCATAAAAGCAGTGAAAATTTAGTTTTTACAGAATAAAATGTGAACAGGCAGGACTGAGGCTCAAAGCCTCAGTGTGTAGCTGTCCATACCTCAACGTTACAAAAGCACAACCACTGTCCACACCCCAACCACACCTCACCTCACAGTAAATGATCGTTTCCATTTTAAGCATTTCCAAATAATCATTTTCCATACTGCCAGTATAAATATACACAGTATACTGCATCACTACAATATACATGTTTTACACACTCCTTTTGTTGTTGACATTTACAGGCTGTGTGCAAAAGGCCACACTCTTCAAATTCATGCCAACTAATATTTTTACGTCCAGTAGATGTCCTACTAGAGCAAATGAAGCTTCAAGAAGCTTTGTGCTGGGGTGAACCAATTGGATGAAAAGCTTCAGTGCTTCATGAAGCTTCATCTGCCCATCACTACCCCACGGGGTGAGATCTTGCGTGGAGCAGCAGATTGAGGGAGATCAGTGGTTTTGTATGTCTTCCAATTTCTAATAATAGTCTTCCCAGATTCAGTCTTCCCAGCATGGTGCAGGGCTACAGTTTTGTTTCTGGTGTCCTTTGACAACTCATTGGTCTTGTCCATAGTGGGGTTTGGAGTGTGACTGTCTGAGGTTGTGGGCAGGTGTCTTTTATTCTGATAATGAGTTCAAACAGGTGCTATTAACACAGGTAACGAGTGGAGGACAGAGGAGCCTCTAGCAGAAGAAGTTACAGGTCTGTGAGAGCCAGAAATCTTGCTTGTTTGTAGGTGACCAAATACTTGTTTTCTGCCATAATTAGCAAATACATTCTTTAAAAATCAGACAATGTGATTATCTGGATTTTTTTGTTTCTCATTTTGTCTCTCGTAGTTGAGGTGAAACCAATGATGAAAATTACAGGCCTCTCTCATCTTTTTAACTGGGAGAACTTGCACAGTTGGTGACTAAATACTTTTTGCCCCACTGTACTTGCTAGTCCTGTGAGAAGCTTGCATCTCTGAAGTAAATACACATTATGAGCACAGACAGGCCGAAATCTTGATTTTAAAAAAGTTAGAAACATAACTAAAACTATGAGATTTCCGCTGTCAAACAAACAGTTTACTTGAGAGCAGTCCTGAAAGTCCTGGATGAAGACGTAGCATCACTGAGGAGTTCAAAAGCAGCTGAGTGTTTTTAATTTTTGAAAACATAATTTGTTTTGTTATTTTATACTCTGTGCAGACAGCTAAAAAGCGTATTTACCAAAATATTTTCTGTATATTGAGAGTAAAAATACATTTGGTGGCAAAATGACTCATCTGAGCCACGTTCCCACCACAAACTCGAGTTTGATTTAACAAAAGGGTCCTTTGTTTAGCACGTGTCATTCAAAGGGAGCACAGTGGTACAGTTCAGGGATTAGGGTCAGTTTAAAGGTTTGGAGGAGAAGAGTGAGGAAAGGGTCAAGGTTAAAAGTGGCATGGAGACTAGCTCAGCTACACAAAGCAGGAACATGTATAAACCTGCAAATGAATTTAGCTTGAATGCTGATTTTATTGTCACTTAATGATGTTTTATAAGTGATTACTTTCCTTCGAGTACCTGAATAGAAACTGAGAGGCAAGTTGTCATGAAAACATGAGACCAAGATGCATCATACTGTCCTTTTTTTAAATCTTTGAGCATTCTTTGAAATATCTCATGATTTCTACTTTTTAATACTTCTCGTGTTTCCATGTAAACAAATTACTGTTTCCAATGGATTCATGATGCAAAAGCAAGACAGTTATATAACATTGAGTAAACATTCAGGTCTGCAAAAAACAGAAAAGAAAAGTTGGAACTTAGTTTTCTTGTTTATTTAAGTTTTAATAGGTTTTATATAACAACAATAACAGTCATCTCAAAGCATTTGTTTTTTATGGTATAAACACACTTTCGGAGTGAAAAGATGGACGTGGATGGGGAGAGCTCGAGTAAAAACAGCATCAACAGATCAGAAACTTTCTTATAAAAGAACCAGGAGGCTCATGGGTATAGAAAAAACATGAATCCCATAATCTTCATCATTGCTAACATTACATTCTGTAGCTGCCCACTTGGAATTACCACTCGTGACGCAGAGAGCTTCGACTGATGCAACTTTATTCTCTCCTCCTTTAACCACCGACAATATGGCACCGTGAAAACTCTTTCTGCTTCCAAGGGTGCTAATCATGCTGAATCAGCTAGCCAACCTCCTCCATGCACATCTCTTAGCCAGTCTTTCCACACCACAAACAAATGACATGCATACACAATAAAAAACGAATTCAACCACATTGAGTAAACTTTCAAAGTTATAGCATGTGAGAGATAAATAAAACACATAGTTTTGCATGAGTACCCTCAAAAACAAACGCTTTTACTCACTCTGAAGCAACGTGTTTGCGTCGCCTCACCGAGAACAGAACAGGAAGTCTGACACAATAAAAGAGGAAGTGCTAAGGTACTCTTCAAAATAAAAGTGCAAAGTAAAGTGGCTTTGCCGGCATTTACACTCCCACCAAATCCTGATACAATGAACGAACAAATTCACAAAGCAAGTGAGTTGTACAGGATTTCTTATACTAATAGATGGATGACTGAATTGAACTATTAGAGGTATACAGGTAAGTGTACTTTATGCATTGAGGTAGTGTATAAACATAACTATTATTGTCTTAACATATTTTGTTTTATTTAATTCTCAAGGAGTAGTACTAGTTTTTGGATTGGTCTCTCAATAATTGAAGGTTTAGAAGGGGCATCTTGCTTTCTTTGAGGCTTTCTCTCTCCAACTCGCACTTTAACTCGACGGACTAAGCCATCATGGTCTTGAAAGGTCTCCACAACTCGACCTAGTTGCCAATGGTTTCGTGGGAGATTGTCGTCCTTGATAACAACGATATCATTGACTTTGAGGTTACGCCGAGGTAAGTGCCATTTTTGCCTTGTTGATATGTTGAGCAGATACTCCCTTTTCCAGCGGCCCCAGAACTGTTCAACAAGGTATTGGACTCTTCTCCATCTTTTTGTAGCATACAAATCTTCTTTCATGAACACTCCGGGGGGTGGAAGAGCAACCTTTGTTTTCATCGTGATGAGATGATTCGGCGTTAAAGGTTCCAGTGCATGAGGATCGTTGATTCCGTCAACTGATAATGGGCGACTGTTGACAATAGCCATGGCTTCATATAGCAGCGTTCTGAGGGAGGCATCATCAAGCCGACCTGGGCACTGTGCGAAGGTTGCATTCAACACATTCCTAACCGTTCTTATTTGCCTTTCCCAGACACCTCCTGCATGGCTGGCAGAAGGGGCGTTGAAGACAAATTCGCACTGTTTTTCAGATAAGAAGGTCTCCAATTGCTTGGCGTCGCATTGCTTAAGTGCTTCCTTGAATTCGTTCCTGGCACCAACAAAGTTAGAACCTTGGTCACAGTGTAATTGTTGGACAGCTCCTCTAAGACTGATGAAGCATCTCAATGCATTGATGAAAGAGTCTGTTGACAAATCTTCAAGCATCTCAATATGGACAGCTCTTGAATACAGACACGTGAAAATCAGACCATATCTTTTGTGTTCTTTGCGTGCTGTCTTCACAATGAACGGGCCAAAGCAGTCCATGCCGCTAAATGTGAAGGGTGCTGAGGCTTCAAGACGTTCTTTAGGGAGTTCAGCCATTCGCTGGCTCTCTGTAGGTCGTCGAAGTTTCCTGCAAAGCACACAGGTGTGTATCATTTTGGCCACCAGCTTGCTCCCACCAATGACCCAGAATCCATTTGCTCTAAGCTCCATTTGTGTCTGGCTTCGACCTTGATGGCATGTCTTAGCATGGTAGTGGGACACAATGAGCTTGGTTATATGACTGTTGCTTGGTACGATGAGTGGATGCTTCACTTTGTGGCAAAGAGACGACCACTTTAATCTCCCACCAATGCGCAAGAGTCCATCAGACCAGATGGGGTCAAGACTGAAGAGAGAGCTTGAGTTTGGAAGGTCACCTTTGGCTTGAAACGTTTTTATTTCATGAGGGAAGGCGTGCTGCTGTACGATCTTTATCACTGCTTCAGCAGCCTTCTCACGCTCCTCGATCGTCACATGTTCAGTATGCTTTTGTTGAGATCTCAGTCTTTTGATTCTTGCAACCACCTTTATGAGTTTTGTCCAAGATGAAAACTGATTCAGACGATCGAGAATATCATTGAAGGTACTGACGTCAGTTGCGAGCACCTGAATTGTCTTGACTTCGGGATCACCAACAAGTAACTCAGCTGGAGTGCTAGGTGTTAGACGTAACTCACGTTCCCAGAGAAACTTTGGTCCTTGCAGCCAGTTTGTAGAGTGGATGTCTGAAACATGAAGCCCTCTGGATGCATGATCCGCTGGGTTTTCTGAGGTGTCCACATAATACCATTGATTGGGATTGCTGTTGTCTCTAATGAGTTGAACACGGTTTGCGACAAATATGTGGAACCTGCAAGCGTCATTGTTGATGTAACCAAGTACCACTTGGGAATCGGTCCAGAAGAACTCATCATCAATTTTCATGTCAAGCTCAGCCTTTAACAGGACGCTTACTTTTGCAGAAACCACCGCTGCTGCGAGTTCAAGCCTCGGGATACTTGTGACCTTTGAGGGTGCCACCCTTGCCTTTCCCATCACAAGGCTGCAATGAACCTCGTCTTTGTCATTTTTATATCTCAGGTAAGAACATGCACCATATCCTAAGCAGCTGGCGTCCGAAAAATGGTGTAGCTCTACTCTGACAATGTTTTGGAAGTCGTGTGGGTGGTAACATCTTGGAATTGAGACCTCCTTCAACTTGAAAAGACCATTTATCCATTTCTCCCACCGTGGCTTCACATCTTCTGGGAGTGGGTCGTCCCATCCAATGCCTCTGTGACAAAGCTCTTGTAGGATAAGTTTTCCACTTAGGCTGAATGGAGCGATAAATCCAAGTGGATCATAGAGTGAGGCAATGACGGACAAACAACCACGGCGAGTCGAAGACTGATCTTTCAGGCTGATGTTAAAACTGAAGGTGTCGTCCTCTATCGACCACTGAATGCCAAGAGCGCGTTCTGAAGGGGATGGGTCGAACCCACGAGGTTCAATGGTTGCTGCTCTTTCAGAAGGGTCCAGGTTGGAGAGAGCAGCTTCTTCATTTGAGTTGAATTTGTGAAGGCGCAGGCCTCCCTTTCTGCACAACTCTTGTGACTGAATGATCAGTTCTTTGGCTTCCTCAACTGATGGAACGCTGGTTAATCCATCATCAACGTAGAAGTTTTTTTTTCACAAAGGCTGATGCTAGAGGATAATCAGTTTGATGTTGTCGTGCGAGATGCTTTAAACCGAAATTGGCGCATCCTGGAGATGATGCAGCTCCAAACAGATGAACTGCCATTCTGTACTCCTGAGGTTCTTTCTCCAAATCACCTTCTTTCCACCAGAGGAATTTCAGATAGTTTCTGGATTCAGGGGTGACAGCGAATTGATAGAACATTCTTTCAATGTCACAGATTACGGCCACGGCTTCTTTCCGAAATCTGCAAAGCACTCCAACCAGAGGGTTGATAAGATCAGGTCCAGTTAATAGGGTATCATTCAGAGAGACACCATGGGATTTGGCCGAACAATCAAAAACAACTCTTAGTTTGTCCGGCTTCCTGGGGTGATAGATTCCATGATGTGGTAGGTACCACTCGGTCTGCCCCTGAGATGCTGTTGGAGCAGGCTCTGCATCACCCCTGTTGATGGTTTCTTCCATGAATGTTCGGTACTGATCGTAGTATTGTTTGTTGGCCTTTAGTTTTTTCTTGAGACACTGTAGACGTACCGTGGCTAACCTCTTGTTGTTTGGCAGGTTGGGTGGGCTGTTCCCTTTGAAAGGGAGAGGCATTTCGTAATGTCCGTCTTTCCTTTGTGTGATGTGATTACTGAGGAACTGTATGAAATGGACATCTTCTTGGGACACATATTTGTTCTCATAGGTTCTCTCAGCAAAATCTGATTCCAGGGCTTTTAGAACATCTGTCGCTGATGGAACAGGCAACTCTTTTACTGTGAGCCGATGCACAAAGCTTTGGTTTCCTTGTCTGTCTAGGTGGGGGTTTGATGAGCCAATTATACTCCATCCTAGTTCTGACCTTTGTGCGAAGGGTTCATGCTTGTCACCTATGATGACTTCAAGAGGAGCCAGCGCAGATGGACAGTCATATCCAATCAGGAGCCCTACATCACAATCTTGGAGAGGCGGCAACTTTTCCGCCAAGCTTCTGAGATGAGGCCACAGTAATGCTGTTTCCTTTGTTGGGATGTACGACTTGTCCACTGGGATAAAGTCGCGGCTATAAGCCTGTTGTAGTTGGATACAACTCTCAGAGTGGAGTCCTCTAACTTGTAAACCATGAACACTCTTACTCGAAATGACTGTGTCAATAGCCGTCATGGTACTGAGTTTCAGTTTTACTGGTTGGACATCCACATTGAGCTTATCAAGTATGTCCTCCAAGACAAATGTTGAGTCACTTTGTGTGTCTAGCAATGCATAGGTGAGTATTTCTCTCTGTGGTTCTTGTACAGAAGACACAAAGACTGGGACAATACTTGAGGTAGCCGAAACGCGTTGTGTTGATGTATGAGACATGACCTTGTGTGTTTCCTGGCTTGCAGGTTCTTCTGTGGGGCTATTTGTTACTGCTTCTGCAGGGTTTTGCTTTCTGTTTTCGTGCAAGCAGGTTGGATGACGACGTTCACAAATGTTGCACGTGTGTCGCCTTTTGCAATCTTTGGTGATATGACCTTTTCTTAAACATCCAAAGCAGAGCCGGTTTTCATGGATGAATGCCCTTTTATCTTCCGCACTCTTAGCTGTAAAGATGGGACACTTTGAGATTCCATGAGTTTCACTTTTACAAACAGAACAAGGTGATTTTGGTTTACTAATGTTTGTGTCTTGTTTCTCCTGAGCGGAACTCTTTGGTTGCCTGTTTGTGTTGAAGACTTTGGCTCTCTTTGGGATTCGATCATCTACAGGTTTGAAATTCATCAACAGTGGAGAAGCTATCGGGTTGCAAGCTATCCGCGCTTCTCTACTCAGGAAGTCTGTGAAGCATGCAAGATTTGGATAGGTGCCAGATTCGTCAAGTTCATCTACGACAATTCGACTCCACTTGCGCACGATCCATTCTGGCAGTTTTTTGAGCAATTTGTGATTTTCTTCACAATCGTTTAGGATAGCTAGTCCTTTGACGTGTGGGATTGCTTCAGAGCATCCTTTGAGGAAATCAGCAAACTCTCGTAGCGCTAGTGGGTCATTTGCGCTGATTTTCGGCCATCTCATGAGTTTATCACGAAATGCTTTCTGTATAATGAATGGGTTCCCATATCTGTCCTCTAAGACCTTCCATGCTCCCTTGTATGCATTTTCTGAATTTTGGTAAAAGAAACCTTCTACCGCTTTGCGTGCTTCTCCTGCGAGATAATTTTTCAGATAAAACATCTTCTCGCTTGCTGGAAGGGGTTTTCGGTCAATCAGATTAATGAATGACATTTTCCAATCGGTGAACTGCAAAGGGTCCCCACTGAATGTGGCAGGCTCAGGAACTGGCAAGCGATTCATACTTAATGAGCTAGCGATTGCTTGTGCTAAGCTGACAGACTCCTGGGTCGTTGTCATTTCTGGAATTGCTTGGTGGGGTTGGAATGATGCGGCATTTGGATTCAGCTGAGGTTCAATTTGCCTTCTGTAGCAAGCAGAGCTAATTTTACTATCAATTTCCCCGTTGTGGTTCTCAAACCCTTCAAGGCTGTTGTACGCCTTCACGCGAGCTATTGCTATAGCAACTTCTTTGTCTGCTTGTAACTGCTGTAGTTTTGCTCTTTCTTGTTCCAACTGTTGTTGCATTTCCACCTCTTTTAGTTTAATTTCTGACAACATTTTTGCCTCTTTGAGTTTCCATTCACTTTCTAACTTGTGAAGATGTGCTTGCTGTGCTTGAATTTCTTCCATAGCCTTTGATTGCTCCAGCTTGGCAGCAAGCTCTGCTTCTGCATCTACTCTACTGTTGCGGGTACAGGATGAGCCAGAGTGATGGCTCAATTGCTCTGACAACTCTATAGAGCTTGCAGTTTCTGTTATGCTGTTGCCAAAAACAGACCCATATTCGTTCTTGCTTAACACTTCTCTTAGTGACATTTTGTTTCTGTAGCTGCCTTAAGTCGATTGTAGCTTTGATTGCCTTACTGCTTGACTATACTTTAAAGCTGTAGTTAATCTTTACCACAGAGTAATGCTGTGTCAAACATTTACTGATTATGGACATTCAAAGGTATGTTTAGTGTAAGACAGCAACAACAAATGTTCATAAATTAGCTAATGAGCTTCACCTTTTAAACCTTTTCATAAACAGACATCCTGTGAATTATTATTCCACAAAAAACACATTTCGCTCACCAAGAAACATTAACCAGATTCAGGGATATTATGTGTTGGCAGTCCATGAATTATTTTGGCCTCGTAACATTATTTAAAGAGTTTCTAGTTATGCATTAAGCTTGTGCATGTGTGTAAGCAGTCCCGTGTTTCTTCTTGGTAGTCAATGTCTCTTTCAGTATCTGGAGTCTTGAGTTTTAGTATGCTGTTCTTTCTAACCTTGCGAGTGCAGTTTGTGGATGCGAGTGGAATCAGCTGGCTGGTAACAGGTTGGTAGCTGGATCTCTGATGAAATGGTGTCAGGTTCTCTGCAGGGATGGCAGGTCTCTTGCAGTCAGAGAGTTTTCACTGTAGCTGCCCACTTGGAATTACCACTCGTGACGCAGAGAGCTTCGACTGATGCAACTTTATTCTCTCCTCCTTTAACCACCGACAATATGGCACCGTGAAAACTCTTTCTGCTTCCAAGGGTGCTAATCATGCTGAATCAGCTAGCCAACCTCCTCCATGCACATCTCTTAGCCAGTCTTTCCACACCACAAACAAATGACATGCATACACAATAAAAAACGAATTCAACCACATTGAGTAAACTTTCAAAGTTATAGCATGTGAGAGATAAATAAAACACATAGTTTTGCATGAGTACCCTCAAAAACAAACGCTTTTACTCACTCTGAAGCAACGTGTTTGCGTCGCCTCACCGAGAACAGAACAGGAAGTCTGACACAATAAAAGAGGAAGTGCTAAGGTACTCTTCAAAATAAAAGTGCAAAGTAAAGTGGCTTTGCCGGCATTTACACATTCAAAGTGGACATGTGCAGAGGAGGGAATGGGAATATACTGGGCCAAAGATGTTGAATATGGAGCTGCCAGACAGCAGGAAAAGAGGGGGCATGCAGAGGGGTGGTGTTCCAGAGGAGGATGCTGGAGACAGAGCGAGATGGAGGTAGGTGATCCGCTGTGGTGAACGGGAGCAGCTTAAAGAAGGAGATGCTGATGTGCTCTTTTACAGTGCAATTAGTGCTTAAAAAACATAAATAAATAATAGCTTCATACAATAAACTTTGAATACTCTGAATTTGAACTATTTAAACTGTAAGTACAGCTCCACCTCGCAGCATTCTTTTTAAAAATATGAGGATTTCCAGCTGGTGTTCATGAAGCTCATCGAGCAGACAGGTTGTTTTTTTTGGACTGTTTTTCAGACATTTTACAAATAATGCTGTTATTGAATGTTCAAAACTTTAAATCTGAAAATGTTTGCTGGACAGATCGTTGATGTTTTGCACCAAAGAAAAAAGAAAAGTTAAGCAATTATTTAAATGTTCTTTTTGGATGAATAAATCCTTAGTTTAAGTTCTTTAGCGTGCCTTAAAGAACAGGTTGAAGTCTTTCCCAAAGATCCAAATACACAATGTGATAATTTCAGTCAACACTGAGTAGGGATGGGTACCGGTATCCGGTGCCATTATGGCATCGGTTCTGACATAAACGGTAGACATAAACCAGACTGAAAAGCAGCGCACATTTCGGTGCTTTTTTTTTCCTGAGATGTCATACACTTTGGATTCTAGCCAATCATTTTACGTTTCCGAGGATAGTAGGCGGGCCCAGGTACGTACGTTCTTTTAGAGCAGAGCTACAGATTAAAAATGTCCAAGGCGAAGCGGTCAAAAGTCTGTCTGTACTTCACAGCAAAATATGCAAACTCAGCAGCCTGCAACAAGTGCTTTAAGCCGATACTGTGATACTGTCAAAGGAGGTAACACCTCAAATCTGATGAAACACCTGGCGACGCAAAGCGTTTTTTTTAAAAGCCGAGAAATGCGCCGTATTTGATAGCTTGCTGCGAGACCTCACACCGAGCACATCTACTGCGGGTGGGTTGCCTGTTATCGGACCCGGAGCAACATCCCCCAAAAACACGAAGAATAGAGTCCTGGCCCCTAGCCCTGCCAGTGTAGTAGAAATGATGAGGAGGATGATGGCAGCAGCAGCAGCCGTTCTTCTCTGCGTGAGTAGCTTAATGTTGTTCGTGTGTAATTTAGGTTGAGTAGGCTAACCACGTTATTACATTAATGCATGTAAGGTGAACTAGCAAACATCATCATAGCTACATGCGGCTGTCTTCTTGTTTGATGGCAGATGCTCCCTTCACCCTGGCCAAAAAGGCTAAAATGACCAAAGAAAAAGTGGAAAACAGCTAAACATGAGAGGTTTTTGGACAAAGTTTGTGTTTTTTCCATTGTTTAAGCACTGCTTCCAGCCAAGAGTGATACCATATATGCCCCATAGCTGCAGAAAAGGCTAACATTGTTATCTTTTTACAAAAAACAGCTGAACATGAGAGGTTTTTGGACAAAGTTTGTGTTCTCTATTCTTTAAGCACCGGTTTGAGCACCGTTTAAGCACCGCCACCGTTTCAAAAGTACTGGTTTGGCACCGGTATCGGATAAAACCTAAACGATACCCATCCCTAACACTGAGAAGCTGTTTTTACTCCATTCAGGAGTAAAAACCTCAGAGGCATTTCAAACATGCTTCAATTCATTACAATCAATTCTGTGGTGATGTTTTTTGCTGCCATGTTTTCTATACATCAAAAAACTAACAATGGCAGCAAAAAGAAGCACAGCAGAAACAGACAGACCAACTTTCAGAACAGATCCATCCTCCTTCCCTCCATCCTCCTTCCCTCCATCCTCTGTGTGTCCTCCTTGTTGACCTGCAGGTGAGAAACAGGTGTGAGGTGTCAGCTGTCAGGTAGGTGATGAGTGAAGAACAGAACAGAATCCATTTGCTCTTCAAACTGCTGTCAGACATTATCTACTGCACTCTGATCACATCACTCAGACCAGCTGCTTTCTACAAAGTCTCATCAACAACATCTTTAGAAACAAACATCAACAAGCAGGAAGCAGCTTCACCTCTGATCACACACACACTCAACTCTACTCACTCACCTGGAGGATCAACAACACTCAGGTAGATGATGCTGATGGGGTCAGTCTTCAGATGAGCTCTCTTCCTGCGGTTTGTTCTTCTCTGGACAACACGACACTCGTATGTTCCAGCGTCTACAGCTGTGACATTTGTCACAATCAAAGACACGTCTCCATCCTTCATCCATCTGTCCTGCAGATCCACCCGGTTCTTAAAAGATGGATGCTGCTCATCAGGATCAAACTGACCATCCCGGTAAGTAAGGACATATTCATCTTCCAGGTCAGCTCTGCTCCACTCTACAACTAGGATGGGGATGTCCTTGTCTGGAGCTTGACATGGCAGAGTGACATTGTGTCCCGAGTCAGCTGAGATGACTTTCTGGTCTGAAAGAGGAAACACCACACAGCAGAGAGGTTAAATGGGTCAAAGTTCAAGTGTTCACTTTTACAGCAGATAATCGGAGTATCAGAGAGAGACCACTGGTGTCTGGTTTATAGTCGTTAAATCCTTTAAAACTGACCATCAGACCTGCTGCTGAGCACAATCTCTTATACTAAGTGCAGAAAATACAGATGAATGACACTGAGCTCCAAAATAGATCCATAAACTGCAGTAACACTAAAGTGAAAAATACATATTTCAGGACAAAAAAAGTATTTGTGTGTGTGTGTGTGTGTGTGTGTGTGTGTGTGTGTGTGTGTGTGTGTGTGTGTGTGTGTGTGTGTGTGTGTGTATTTTTTAGTATGCACTCTGGGTATGAGAATGTTTGAAAACAACACAGAGAGGAAAGTGTTTCAAACAGTTTCCTGTCTGTAAAGACTTTCGTGAAAGTGTGTCTTAGAAATATGAAAAACAACCAATTACCTTTGTTTTCCGCGGTTGCGTGTGAGAAGAGATAAGCACATTGCAGGAAAATCCACACTGGAACCACTGTTTTAGTCATTGTGTGAATGGATTAAAATCCTCCCGAGGAGTCTTTGTAATGCTGATGCAACGCGGTAGGCGTGAGAGAGCGACTCTGTGCTCTGGTGTTATTAAAGTTCATACACAAAACTGATCGTCAGATGACGTATGTTGATCTGATTGGTTAAGACCCGTCCGTGAGGTGTAGTGTGTTTGTGTCTGATGACCCTGGGTTGTAGGCGATTTAATTCAGTTCACGTAATTTTCGGCTGGACGTCGAGAAGCATCGGTAAACACCGGCAGTGCACGCGCGGAAACAGCGGAAGTGGGGGGGGGGGGGACCGATGAGTTGTTGGCTAGGCTAAAGAAAACAACCACTCCACCCACACACACACACACACACACCATATTCCTGACCAACATTAGATCGCAAGTAAACTGAAAGGACTGGAGCTGCTGATCGCTGATTTGACAACTTTATCCAGCTGCAGGGTGAGGTTTATTAGAAACCTGCTAATCCTAGAAACCACCGTGCAGCTAGCAGACAAAGCTAGCTACCGAAAGGACAGCAGAGTGTGAGGACGTTGTTCGTGTTTCTGTCTAACATCGACACAGTGAGTGTACCAGCTGCCGGTGTTGTGCCAAAAAGTGATTGCCGTCCAGCTGCTTAAAGCTGCAGCGTTGCCAGCTACTTCCGTGCAACTGATATAACGTGGGAAAAAACCAAACAAACACATTTATGCCTTTGTTACTAGGCAAAGGTATGCATTTATGGAGCTTTAACGTTTCTTGTAACCGAACTATGACGCTTATCAGAAGGTTGCTTTCAGTGTGTAGCGCAGTCACGAATGACTACACGCATCACGATGGAATAATTAATGCCTACAGGTTTAGTATGTCTACTCGCGTTGTTCATATTTGTTATAAGACTGTCGAGTAGTAGTTAAAACAATAAAGACCTATTGTGCCAGTATCACCATGACTCTTTCTTGTTTGTTCAGAATAACGGCTGAGAACATGGCATTTTAGCGCTACCAAATAGTGATTGTGGCCTATAACTTGTCACTGAAACAATATTTCGGCTTCAAACTTGTTGGATATCATCCAGAAGGGTTACATGTGACACATAGGAGCCCAAACAGTCCTTTATAACTGCTGAATAACTTTTGAAAGAACATTAATACCGATAATATGTAATTTTCAAGCTGCCAAAAAGTGATTGTGGCCTCTAACTTGTGACTGAAAAAATATTTCTGCTTCAGAGTTGTTGGATATCATCCACAGGTGTTACATGTGACATATTATATCCCAAACACTCACCAAGAACTGCTGAATAACTTTTAAAGGATCATTCTTTCACTTTGCTGTTTATAAAGAGAACAGAGAGGCTCTGCTTTGTGCTTATATTCTCCTCCTGTGTGTTTGTGTGTGCAGAGTTTCTACCAGAGCCAAATGTCATCTACTCCTCACTGAAGTCGTCCACCAGTCCAACCACTGGGATCCAGCTGCTGCTCTCTAACTGGTCCACACAGCAGCTCAGACCTGACACATTTACTGTAAACACACTGGTTTATATTCTGTTTGTTCTCCTCATGAAGGAAACCTCACACAACCTCTGAGGCCAGAAAGTTCAAATGGAGAGTTATTATTGTTTTCTTTTATAAAGAAGCTGAAAAACTTTTACTTTCTTAATTTAGTTTTTAATTTTTTTTATATTAAAAAAAGAATTTTTCTTCACCCGGCCTTTCAGAATAAAAGCATGACCAAGACAAATTATACATAAACAATAATAAATGTTATGTAACTAAAATGTAGATGTAATCCAAGTTTCATGTCTTCAGTAACTTTGCTGTTATTTATGTTATTTCTAAGTGTGCTGTCGTCTCCACAGCAGTGATCTGGTTTCTCTGCAGGTTCAATAAACTTTGGTCTCACTTGATCTTCTCGTGTGCTTCTGTGGGTTTCACAAAGATGTCTGATGGAAAACGTGAGTTGTTGTGGTGAACCCAAACCCACTTCAGTCCTCTTCAGAGCAGATAACAAAGTTCATGTGAGCCACAGACTTAAAGCAGCAGGAACACTTTCACACATGAGTCTTAGTTACTGTGCAGTTTGGTGTCTGATGATCTGTCAGGAGCAATAAAGAGAACATCTGTGACATCTGTCTTCATCCAGTCTGAGAGAATCTGCAGACAGACGACTGTTTTCAGAAAGTTCATCAGTGAAGTAAATGACTTCAGGCTGGTAGAGCTGAGAGTCAAAACTAAAGTGCTCACAGCACATTTTCATGCAGTAAGAGTGATGAGAGTGAAATGAAAGCATGATGCAGATTTATAAAGTGATTCAGAGCAGACGACCACATGAAGAAAAATGTATTTTATTGTGTTCATTTACAGTTTAGAAAGGAATGAATCACTGATGATGAATGTGATGTTTGCCTGTAAGCTTTTACTTTGGGAGATACAATGAACATGATTTAATATCTGAACATTAACACATAAAGTCATATCTACAGATGAATTTTTAAATATATTTTTAAATAGAAAATTTTTCCATGTAAAAGTAAATAACAGCACCAATAAACTCTTACTGTACAATGTGTTCGAGTGTCTAAGCATACGGGTGAAGTAATTTCCATAAGAAAACTGACAGTAAATGGGTTACAGACAGGTCTGTGTATGTTAAAGTGCTCCCTGGTGGAAGGTTATGGTAATTTGATTGAAGCTGATTTAAAAGAAAATTTGAGTCTATTCATGAAGCACCAGGAAACAACAACAACAACAACCACCTGAAGGCACTTTTACAGTAAAACATTTTGATCATAAAGTCCCTGAAATCTGCACGAACTGATTGGACAAGTCAGAAAGTTTTTATTAAGGCAGAAAGAAAAATAAACAACTAGTGTGCAATAACAAAGTTAAGAAGTGTGTGCAGTGCTTAAAGCTGAATATAGTAAATATTAAAAGCTTCTGTGATGTAAACATGAGTGTTTTATCTGTTCAAAGTGAAGCAGCAGGTAGTTTGATATTAAAAGTAAAGTTAAAGAGACGTTAGCTCAGCAGGAGGTCGAGAGCAGGAAGTAGCAGCTACAGCTCACAGTACAAACAGAACATGTTTGATGTTAGTAACCTTACATTTGTTTTGTAAGCAGTTTAGACTTTTATAATACTAAACTTACTGAACTATTTTTCTATTACCCATAAAAACCAACTCTATAATGGACATTTAAACATAAAACCTGAAAAGGTTTCCTGGACTAAAATTAAAAGAACATTTAAAACCCATAAAAATCTTTTTTGCCACTTCTTGATGGCATGTGTGACATTTCAGTTTGCTCCTGTTTCACTTACATGATTGAAAAACCACAACTGGCTTTACCCTGAGTGCTCAGTGTCACCTCTGTAACAGCAGGAGTCTCAGATCAGCTGGAAAACACTGAGACATTTCCAACAGGCTGACATTCAACTGGAGGCTCGTATGTACCCTAGTTACGTTGTTTAAGTTTTCTGTAGATCAAAAAACAAACACCAACAACAGCAACAGCAGCGACAATAACCCCAACTGGAAGACCAACTTTCAGTCCAACAGATCCATCCTCTGTGTGTCCTCCTGTCTGACCTGCAGGTGAGAAACAGGTGTGAGGTGTCAGCTGTCAGGTAGGTGATGAGTGAAGAACAGAACAGAATCCATTTCCTCTTCAAACTGCTGTCAGACATTATCTACTGCACTCTGATCACATCACTCAGACCAGCTGCTTTCTACAAAGTCTCATCAACAACATCTTTAGAAACAAACATCAACAACCAGGAAGCAGCTTCACCTCTAATCACACACACACTCAACTCTACTCACTCACCTGGAGGATCAACAACACTCAGTGTGATGCTGCTGATGAGGGCATATGAGGCTGTTCCTGCCTCAATGATGCGACACTCATATGTTCCATTATCAGCAGCCGTCACATTGTACAGAATCACAGACACATTTCCATCCTTCATATCTTTGTCCTGCAGAGCCACACGGTTCTTAAAGGATGGGTCCTGAACATCTCCGTTGGGCTTCTTGTTTTTCAACACAAAGACAAACGTATCTCTCGGGCCTGTTCTGCTCCACTCTACAATGTCACCGTTGTTGTTTGGAGCTCGACATGGCAGAGTGACATCCTGTCCAGATTTAGCTGTGATGGTTTCCTGGTCTGAAGAGGAAACAACACAGAGCAGAGAGGTTAAAGGTCAAACTGTTTACTTCTACAGCAGCCAATCAGAGAGAGACCATGAGTCCGTGGTTTATGCTGGTTGAATCAAGTGAACCTGACCATTAGACCTGTTAGAACAAGTGTACAGATGAATAAAAATAATCTATAAACTGGATTTGCACCCTGAGCATGCCGTCCTTGGCAGCGGCATGTGGCACTGCAAGATTTGTTATCAATCCTATACCAAGTAAATAAAGGGTCTGTATCACCAATACTTTTTAACAATTAAGGAGGATGCATCATCAAATTGCTAAATCTGAATTAATCAGTTAAAACCCAGGACAGAAATAATACAACGATTTAGTCTGTAGCACATCTACTTGTAGTTTAAACACAGTAACCACACAGTAACCACACAGTCAGCATAAAAGGATAATTATAATCAATCAAATCTGAATCATATTATATTCAGAATATTTGTTTTAATTCTATTAAAAGGTTTTCATTTAAATGACATGTTTCAGGGAGCTAAAATAATTACATCAAGGTCTTTGCATAATTTTACTCTTTCAGTTGTCTAAAGTAAGAATTTATTTGAAAATTTAAGTAATGTAACTAAAATATTACTATTACCACAGTTATAGACATTGTCAGATATTCTCCGCACACTGGTGAGCGGCCTTTAGTTCAGCATACTGGCTCGTTTGTGTAGCGACGCTGAAGAAAAGGAGGAGGAGCTGTGTACTCTTGTGAAACGCCTACTGCTTCGTGACGTTCCCTCCTTTTAGTCCGCTCTAGGGGACGAAGAACGTTTGGTTTCATCTCGGTCGTTAACGGATAATGTAGGAAAAAAGATTTGGGACTTGTACAGCCTCGGCGTGTTGGGGTAAGTAAAACACAGACATATAAATTGAGGAGATTGTTTCAGGCCTGGTTACAGAGCAGATGAAGTCCCATATATATGGCCGTGTTAGGCTCTCGCTGTGGTATTTCCCGTCGTTACTGCTCGCCCTTGTGCGAACAAAATGGTGTCACGTCATGTAAGGCTGTTCTACAGTGATAATCTTCGGTCAGGAGAGAGGAGCGGCCTGCAGAGAGCTTATGCTGCAAGAAATGCAGTTCGTTCGTTTTATATTCAGTGTGATCATTTGGGTTGTTATGATTGGAGTCTTATGGACATAAAATTGGGATTTCCAGAGAGATCTGGCTAAGAAATATAACGTCACAGTTCTGTAAGAGTATTTTAAGTGGCCAAAAGAACTGCAGTCATTGTAATATGGGTACAATTACGCGGTTATAAACACTTCAAAAACAGGCCATTTTTATATATAACCCCTCCATGAATCCTGATCGTTACAGTCTATTTACCAAAACATACCAATAAAAGCAATGATATTACACACAAGAGAAACATCGGAAAGGTGACAGAACACCTGAAACAACACCATAAACCTTCGACATTACCCGACTTGGACTTCGTGAATAATGTAAACTACTAACGGAGGGTTACAACGTGAGTTAGGAGGTAATTTCCTTAAGGGTGGGTTTTGATAATCAATTTTCCGATTAAAGTCGATTCTAGCTTGAATACGGCGATATCGATTCATTAAAACCATGAATCCATTTTTAAATATAAACGTATTTGGCTCGAAAGGTCAGAATCTCAGGTTACTCTTTGTTGCTTACTGCAGCAGCAACCAATCAACCCTGCCACATCATATTTTGTACAGGCACAAACATTTATTAAATCCGGCTTCAAAGTGTTAAATCAATCACATTTTGTAGTGTAGGGCTCAATGGTGTAAACGTAAGCCTTAGCCATCAGTAGTCATTCATGTCCACTTTGTGTGACAGAACTGTAAAGGTGCAGGTTCTCGGTTAAAAGGGACAATGGCGCCACCTACTGTCTCAAATGTCACCCTGCACTGAATGGCAAAGGATTGTAGACGATAATAATAACAAGCGTAGTGGAGGTACGTCGAGGTAAATCGTCGTGGACTAAAATATGTTGATAAACTTTAATATCAATAAGTGGTGTTATGAGCACAGCACTTGATGTAGGACAAAAATGACTGCGTATTCAGCCAGGCTCTAAAGCAGTCCTGTAGTTGTGGGTGTGCTTCCACAGGACAAGTTTTAATAGTTCTAATAGTTTCAAGTGTGGTTTCGCCCATAGTCCGAGACTACACGTGTTGACATAATTTTAAAAGTACAGACTTCAGGTTTTCCTGATTAAAATCTCATTTTTATGATATGAAACCAGGGTGAGACCGCAGTTAACTGATGATAGTCTGATTGTACAGATTTCTCCTCTTTGTTATTTAGTCTTGATGTCTACTATTTATATTCCGGCACAGTTGGTGTGCAGCACCCACAATTTCGTTGTATATGTACAGTGACAAAAAGTTATTCTTTTAAGAGCTATGCTAACGTTATCATCCAGACAGCAGTAACAATCACCACTGTTAGCTAGTGGTGCTAGCTAACACCGGCTAGCTAGCTGTTAGTTAGCTTGGCATTTGGCCGGCCACTGCTCTTCATTTTGGAGAGCAGATGCCGCCCACTCTATGCTATTATTTGACCGGTCATTCTGCACATAGATACAAATACCCATTCCTCTACTTTGACGTATCGCTTGATTGTCAAATGGGCTAACCGGTGTCGACTCAGCGTCCATCTTTGACATGAGGAGCTAGTAGGCCTTCTCAGGAACTTTAGTAGATCGGGTGGTCAGTATATGTCTACTACAGACACAATGACGGGTGTGGAAAGCGATGTTGTAGCCAAACATTGTCTTGATCTCAACTCCCCACCCCCAGTCTTGTGCAAACGCTTCTTCGATCTCGTCGCCAAGCTAAGTTAAACTAACTCCCAGGCGTTAATGCTAATAATGCTAGTGTCTTGTATTTACACCGCTGCTGCAGTTTTCAAAATACATTTGATGAAAGTCAAATCCCACCTGCAGATACCAACACGATCAAGCCGGTAAAGAGCACCGCATCGATCCTGCAGGAGTTCCCAGGACCCATCTCGTATCTTGTTCTGCTGATCCTGAGATTAGAGTATTTTGAACGGTCTTTTTAATGCGATGGGACTGTGTGCGATTATGGGAGGTGCTTAAAAAGGGACTTGAATGTGGCAATGGACTTGACAAAACTGCCCTTTTTGATAATTTGGTAATAGTAATAATAAAAATTGTTCTGCAGTAGTTTGTGTATTACACTGTAGTGAAATCGTTGTATATTTATTTCTAAGTCAGATATTCAAAGACTAGTTTTGAGTGCAAGCCTCACCTGCCTTACTTGCATTTGTTTTTAACACTGCATGCTAATCAGTCATATCCTAATATGTATGACTATATATTTATCTAAAAGAATGGATATTTCAAAAGTTAAGTGTTTTTTACCTATCTGATTTTTTTACACTGTGGTAATTTCATGTAATTTCATGATAAGGCTGGCTATGTTATATGATTGAAGTCTGATGGACATAAAAAAATATGGCTTTCCAGAGAGATCTAGCTAAGAAATATAACATCACAGTTCTGTAAGCATATTTTAAGTGATCAAAAGGACTGTAACAATTGTGCTGTTATAAAGACAGTTCAAAAACAAGTCATGTCTTTATATATAACCCCTTCACAAATCCTGTTCATTACAGTTTATTTACCAAAACATACCACTATAAGCCAATATATTAGACATAAGAAAAACAGAGAAACATTGGAAATCACTTTGTGGCACAACACCTGAAACAACACTATAAACCTTTGACATAACCTGACTTGCACTTCCTGGATAATGTGAACTACTAATGGTTACAACGTGAGTTAGGAAATAATTTCCCACAGAAGTCTAAATCAAGCTAGCTTAAATGCTACATTTTTGCTGAATATGCTGCACACTTAATAATAGTTAAACAAACAAACAAAAACAAAAAAATAAAATAAATATTCTTGTGAGACATATCACATATTGACGGGGTCGGGTTATGTTAAAAAGTATAAATTGTTATACTTTGTTCATTGGTTCAAAGGTACCCCACACTTCTTTTTTTGTTTGCTTGTTTGTTCTGGTGTATTTTTCATTTGAACTGTTACTCTGCCAGAGTAATCATATTTACAAGATGGCATTGAACGCCCCATTGGTGTATCAGGAAAACTATTTTGTACTATGTTCCTTGAAGGGGATTGAAGTCGTTCTTTTTTCCACCACAGCGAAGGGCTAGGAGTAGGAGAGGAGCTGCTGTATGTTTTTGTTATCGAATCGATCTGATTGTGAAATAAAGCATATGCAGTGAGAAAGCAACTCCAGGAGTCATCCCTGCCTTAAAGCTGCAACATTCTTCTGTAGCAATAACAAAGTATAACATAAATTGTTCTGTGGCAATTACACAAGAATATCCAGTAATGTCCCTGCCTACAATTAAACACATTCACTTACCAAAAATCGGGGGCATCTGCTGTGGCAAATGGGTGCAAGCCTTTGACCACAAACTCAGTCACTGCTCGGTGACATTAGTCTATCCTGGCCTGAAAGGAGACGCTACCGGTAGACTGCAGCGACAACTGCCAGCGAGCGCCAGCCAGACTCTGTCTGTCTCTCTCATCATGGTCACCTACATGTACAGTAATGGCAGGTCTTGTAATAAGGCAGAGTGCGCTAACATAATATGCACTGTTAGTTGATTATTTACCTGCCGCATTAACGGGAGAGGACGTGCAAACGTTAGCGCTGCTGCTGGGTTGAGAGTCACGAGTCCGGAGCGGAATTAAAAACGCGTGTCATCGCGTGTTTTGTGAGCAAATGCTTTTGCATATTCGTAGTGTTTCCTCCCTTAAATGAAATATCTACTTTGCAAGTTGCCCTGTTGTCATCGGTTCTCATAAAGTATAATCAAACTTTTGAGCGTTTGAGCCGCTTAGGCACCATGTTTCCTGCCAGGTAAATGACGCTCCGCAACGTGGTGACGTCATTCGGGGCGACTGGAATCGATAAGGGAATCGTTTGCAAAAATGGCAAACGATTCCAAGGAATTGAAACAGTGGGAACCGGTTCTCAACAAGAACCGGTTTTCGATACCCATCCCTACCTATTCTGCCAGGGTTCTGTTCTGTGACATCAACAGATTGCATGGCACCTACAACTAGTCAGCGGCAGCACTTGACGAGTCACGTTTGTCTTGTCACGCAAAATCAAAGCTGAGACCCTGAAACGAGCACTGTGGTCCCCAAGTCTTCCTTAAAGCCACAGACTGAGCAGCAGTTATATCGTCGCCTCAGCGTCCATGGTTGTTGTGGTGTTTGTCACGGGAAGCATGGCCACTTTGCCACAACGAACCCATGCACACTAGGTGGAACTCGATTGTAATGGAAAATCAGAATCAGAATATTTTATTAATCTCTAAGGAAATTATTACAGCTGCTCAAAAACAGTAACAATAACAGACTGAACTAAATTCAATAATACAATATATTACAAAGTTACAAAATAAAAAAAGCTCTAATATATACAAATAGCTAAATAATAAATATTCATTCATACTTGAGTCCACAACAAATTTCCCTAAGGGGGACAAATAATACATCATATAATATTGTAACTGTGCTTATTTACAAGATGTTTATTTACTTTATAACATTCATAAGTTAAACAGTTTGAATTTGGATAGAGAACATTATTAAATGTTCACATGTCAAAGGAAACCTTACTCCGAATCTCCTCTAAGCTGCACTCTGACAACAGTCCAGCTCCATCAATGATCCCATTGTAGTTCTTATTTCTTACATGATGTTTATAGTGAGTGGGCTTCTTTGCACGCTGCTCAGTGTCTTTGTCCCTTTGATGGGGTGTTGTTGTCACCCTGCTGGGTCCATAGGAGCCTCTACCATCATCCATCCACTATAGTGCTGCAGAAACTGTGCAGCCCCCACCCCGCCTCTACATGTTTGCACTGAGTAGGAGATGCTCTGTATCTCATTGTACTTCTGTATAGTGGCAATAAAGGCATTCTATTCCTTTTATATTTAAACTTTATGAAGTTAATGATTTCATAGTTTGTGTGACATTCTGCTGTGTTAACCATCCAGCAGCTCTGTGCTCCGTCAGTCCAACAGCCTCCTCCATCAGCACGCTCATCTTTCACTACATTATTGTTCAAAAGAGGAAAAGCTCATGAAATAATGTGTACTTCAGTTGTGTAGTGAGACCAGGAGTTAGCCAGGATCAGTCCTTCATACTTCAATGTTTCTTTTCCACCTTTTTGTTTCTGTGTTCTGATGTTGGACTGTGTTTCTGTTGATCGGTGGGCCTAAACTTGATCTTGGAGCCTGGACCTCCTTGTTTATATATGAATCAATAAATTGTCTCCATCTAAGTGCTTTCCTTCTAGAGTTCACACGCTGATGAAACTTACATTCACTATCTTGTCCAAGGCTGGACTGGGACAAAAAATCGGCCCGGGCATTTTGACTAGAGACCGGCCCACCAGGATAAAGATTGAAAATGTGACGTCATTCAGGGGTAAAACCGCAAAGGATTCTGGGAACTTGTGGCAAGAGGTACTAGCTCACGCAGGCTTTCAATTGAACTCAGTTACACAGCGATAAAAAGAAACCCAAAAAATGGCAAGAAGCTGCTGTATTATTAACATGATGTCAGCCACGGGAAGCCGACGGGTAAAGAGATCGTTTTTTTTTTCGAATTACGTCGTTGAAGAGAAATTTTTTAAGCCATGTTTCCGAAGTAAGAGCCGACGGATGGTCTGGATATACCAAATATAACGTCTCAGAACACTCCAGCTCACATGTTAGTCTGCTCCAAGCATTCCCACAAAGGTCAGAGTTTTGTAGTAGTTAATACGTCATTTTTCATAACATAATTGGTGATATAGGTTACAAGCAAGTCTGGCGCTGAACAGAAATTGTCGCGCTATGCTCCTTTATTTATTGTGCATAAATAGTGAATTGTCCTGACACAATATTACGTTTCGCTTCTGTTATTATGGTACATTGACAAAAACATATACTTTTATTCACAGAATAAAACAGTTGTTTTGTATCACTAATTGCCCAGTACGATTACAACATACAATATTATTGTCACTGCTACATTTCTGTGATGCTACCAGAGATTATTTCCACTACTAATTAATTACCGTTGAGCTCAAAGGTTATATTAATAAACGGTTAACGAATGTGTATTTATGACGACGATTTGTGAGACTGGTAAACTTACCTTTGTTCGTACGATGGTCTTTCGTTCTACACGGTGCATTTCAAGGTCCTGCACCCATCCGTCGGTAAACTGTACCTGGGCTTGTTGCAGTGACCTGAAGTTACTAAACTTCATGAGTGTATGCACTCACTCCAAGAACCGTATAATTATAAATCTGAGCGTGGTGAAAGTTGGGCAACACGCTAACGTCTTTTGTCCACTCTGTGTGCTCGTAAGGGTCTGACCCTTTCACTCCTTTGATTTTTCCTCGCATCTTTTCTTTGTCTTTTCGTCGAGTCTGTCTTTGTACGGACCGGCATTGTTCTCCTTTTGTTTTGTACATACCTTTTTTGTGCGCCAAAGAAAAAGCAAGAAGGTATTGGAACCGGAGAATGAACGTTTTGCGGTGCTGCAAATGCTTGCATTTGATGCGGTACTTGGATTGTTTTGCCACTAGTTCCCGGCATGCAATGCGCGAAAACGTGATTGCTAAACAAGGGGGAGGGTCCATCCGGCCTCCTCGGCTGTAATTGGTCCAGCCCAGAGTCGATCATGACCAATTGGCCAATCCAACACCTTTCATTATATATACGCTTCCTAAAAAAAAAAAAAAAAATCCATCGGCCCATAAAAACATCGGCCCACTGGGCAAGGATACTTTCTGTAATCAAATCACCAAGCTTCCAGTCGATGATGATGCATGAGTCTTTATGTGTTTCCGTGTGTTTGAATGTGTCTAATTATGCTGTGTTGAACTTAATGAATCAGAGGTGGATGTCATTTGATCTTTGGAGGACACTATTGCTTACTCATGCATATCACACATGTATAGTCATAACTGACCCCTGATCTCCTGACTGTTCTTCAGACCTGATTCTGGGATCTTACTTGATGGTGTGCAAATAGCATGAGACAATATATACAGCAAATATATAGCTCTGTTTTGTAGTTTTTGGCAAAGTGTGTGTTTCCTAATTCTTGTGGCGCTAACAACAAATATGGTCGTGAGTTTGTCCACAATATCCACAGTGGCCCACAGCGCTGCTGAGACCTTCTGCCAGTTAGTTTCCAAGAAATATCTTTGCAATTCTACACAGGAAATAAAGACCTCATTATTAATGAAACTCTTCTTTTTGGTTGTTTTTTCCAACCTGATTGATTTTTTGTGGCTTTTCTTGTGCAGAGTGATGAGCTGCAGTCTGCTCAGCAGTGAGAACAGAAGATGTCAGCTGATACAGATGAATATCACCAAAGAGAAGAGAGGCTGAAAGGTACAACTGATCTTCTTTTAGTACAAAGAAATGAATCTATTTCCTAAGAATTGAGGGTTTTTTTGTTATGTGGTAATCTAACAAACCAGTTATTTTCACTGCGCACTAGGGCTGCCACAAACGATTATTTTGATAGTCGACTAGTCACCGATTATTTATGCGATTAGTCGACTAATCAGATCATCATCCACTGGACGTAAAACTACAGCTTATTGCACCAGCAGCATCTGCTCTTACATAACTATCATTAGCTTACAGCTTTAAGCTTTTAAGGTGCTAACTAAAAATAAAGACAAGATGATAGTTTATTCAATTTTAATGAAATTTGCAGATTGTTTCGGTGAAGTTTAATAAACTCCTTGCTATCTAAAATATAACAGGACACCGGAGTATATTCTCCAGCATCTCACACTTCTGATAATCAGCTGTCTGCTTGACGTTTATTCAGCTGTGTAAAAACTATAACTTTAATCTCAGACAAACTGATTTACTCAGGAACAAATAAAATACTAAAAAAAAAAAAAAGCCAAACAATAACATTTTTAATTTATCTAAGTGACTCATATATATTTAACCTGAGTCGCGAAAGATGGCGGTGGGTTTGAAAACAATTTGCCTGGAGTCCGGTGTTCTCACCGTGCTAGTGACCTAGCCCCCGGCTAGCTATCGAGCTAGTGGGTAACAGACGTCTCCGAAAATGTCGGAGCGCTTTTGAAAATATGTGGTGTCCTGATAAACTGAGCCGATATTTGAGGTTTATACAGCTACATTCTCGCCTGAAAATATGTTAAACGTTTATTTTGTGACCCAGAAAGAATAATAAGAGTAATATTAAAACTAACTAGCTACCGCCATTGTTGGAAACTAAGCTGGGCCGCGCTATGAATTCTGGGACACAGCTGCTTCTTCTTCTTCGGGGTTTAACGGCAGCTGGCATCCTTGTACATGCAGTGCTGCCATCTTCTGTTTCAGTCCGTTATTACACTCTTAAATCCTGCTATTATTCCTGCGTCTTTTGCGATCTTACAAAGCTTCAAACGACGCGTCGACTATTAAATCAGTCGTCGACGATTTTGATAGTCGACGTAATCGTGACTAGTCGACAAATCGTGGCAGCCCTACTGCGCACCAGCCGTGCAAGCAATGGCAGCAGCCCATTTGTTGATTTTCATTTCTGACACTGTATTGCATAATCAACTGTCTTAATGTGACCGGCCCCTTCTCTACCTTTGCTGTGCGCTCACCCAGAAAAGTGGAGCTGAAAGGCTGAGAGAAAACAATGAGAAAGTATGGAGAGAATTTACCTCAGAAGAATTGCAAACGAGTATGATATTATTCATAAGCGTAAACAAAGATTTAGAAATGTGTGCAATGATTTGTGTGTAACTTTTGAGGACTCTCAGGTGCCACAAACAAATATGAAGCAATCTGATGTAAAACTATTTTACAATTAAGTACATCTGAACCTGAATACTGATCATTTATGCACGATTTAAATGTCAGATATCTAAAACTACACGTAACATCTGTCTCTCTGTGGACTGATCGCCTGATAGGTGCACATGACATCGTGTGTCCATGTGGGCTTTTAGGCACTAAAGTGCAGCTTTTAATTACTGTCACATGCTGCAGTGCAACAAAGAACTAAACCAACAACAGTAACAGAATACATGTACCGGCGTTCCACATTTAAAATACAAATATGAGTAACTGTATTCTATTACAGTTACATTTAAATAGATAGTAATCAGAATACAGTTACTGTGTTGAAATAAATAGAATACACAGCGGACATTTCTGGTTTCATATGTTAGGCTATGCCTTCTCCAATTTTGGTGCTTTAGCGCAGACAGGCACAGGTTTAGCTCAGTTGGATGAGCATGTAGTCATATTGCACGGCTGGGAGCGGCCGGTCCAGGTTCAAGTATGACTCGCGGCCCCTTTATCTATTAATTTTTTTTAACTCAATATTCATCTGGGGCTAATACAGTTTCTCTTATTCTGATTGCTGCAAATCCAAATAAAACACACAGTAAGAGGCTCTAATGTAAGTGTTCTGTTAATGTTGGTGGCGTCAGTTACACATTGGATCCAGAGCCAGCACAATGTGCAGGGTCATACAGGGCAGTACACGGGCAGGAATACATAAAACACAATTACTTAAAAGAAATCAATAAATACACAAACACTTCAACCAGTGCTTTCTCAGACTGGATGAGTAACGGGGGAACCACTCACTGTCGGATCTGTAAGTGCTAAAATTATACTGTTACTCGAACCATCCAGTCGTTCTCTAAAATTGAACATTAACTTTCTTAAAAGTGTAACCTGCAAAGGACTCTCATCACATCATTATATGCAACATGCAGCTTCTGCATGCTACTTTGTTTGTAGGATGACCACAAGGGGGCAGTATCTATCCAAATACTATCTAAATTTGAAAACATAAAATACAATCCGGTTGTTCAGTCTGACGTCACTAGCCGTGTCTGGGCTTAAACTCCGCTGCAGGTCCATATATCAAACGATCACTATGGCATTACTGAGAGTTGAAAAACTGTCTAAAGTCTTTTCTTCTTTAATAAAATGATCAGCGTTCTGCTCTACCAGGTGTAACAATTGAGTTTAACATCCAGGCATCCATGAAAACGGAATTTATGACATTTAACAGAGTTAGAAGTTAGCAGGGAGTTAGCTCGCTAGCTTCTATCTAAATACAATATAGCATGTCCTGACTGCAGGGTTTTGGAAACAAATTAAAACGTACAGCTCTGCTATCACTTCCAGCATAAATGAAGACAGAAAACTAAACAGCAGTGACGTTTGTAGGGTTACTGAAGTTGGGCTAGCTGGTATATAATGATGTGCTACGTGACCGCTAGCGACACAGCTATGCTAGCATAATATAAACAAGCTAACTTTTTTTCCACTCGATAAAAGTTACCGTGAGTGTTGTCGGTGGTCAGGAACAAATGTAATCGCATGGCAGGATGCTGTAAAAGGACCAAACTTCAGCCAGGAGAACAACTGAGATAATCCATCCACAATACGAGGTTAGTCATTCATATACTGCTGCATGGGCTGGGCTGTAGTTACATCCTAAGGTTTTAAAAACTGAGCTTAAATAAATGATTAGCGGTAATAAAAGCCGAGGGAGGTCAACAGTGATCACTGACTGTTTTAGGAGCTTTTTGAGATCAAATAGAAGAAAATACATAACATTAAACATGTTAACAACACAAAAGCCATATTAAACGCAGACTACTTTAGACCCGGAAGTAGGATTCGTCGCGTCATCACTGAACAACCGGATTAAAAAAAAAAAGCCTTATGATATGAACAAGACTTTAACAAGGATTTAAAAGACGACACTGATGAGGCGAGCCAGATTTCTTCAGGCAGGTCGTCCCAGGATCGAGGAGTCCTCACAGCAAACATTCAGTCGTCTTTAAGTGTGAGCTGGGAACAGTGAACAGGTTTGTGGCTGCAGCATCTCAGGATGTACACACTGACTGGGACACAAGCACCAGTTCCACTAAATATTCTGGTGCCAGTAACCTGTTAAGATGGAGCAATTTGATGTTATTTAATCAGTTTATTTTTCATCCTGCAGTTAAAATGTATCAAAACAAGATTGTGTCTCTGCAGATGCTGTGATCTGACACACCTGCACAAAATGTGTCAAAGTTCAATAAGTTACATTATTGTAACTGTGATGCGTTCACTGACATGTCCTGATGCTTTGCTGTATATAAAGAGAACAGAGAGGCTCTGCTTTGTGCTTATATTCTCCTCCTGTGTGTTTGTGTGTGCAGAGTTTCTACCAGAGCCAAATGTCATCGACTCCTCACTGAAGTCGTCCACCAGTCCAACCACTGGGATCCAGCTGCTGCTCTCTAACTGGTCCACACAGCAGCTCAGACCTGACACATTCACTGTAAACACACTGGTTTATATTCTGTTTGTTCTCCTCATGAAAGAAACCTCACACAACCTCTGAGGGCAGAAAGTTCAAATGGAGAGTTTTTGTTATTTTCTTTTATAAAGAAGCTGGAAAAATTTAACTTTCTTAATTTAGTTTTTAAATTTTTTATATAAAAAAGAAAAATTTTCTTCATCAGGCCTTTCAGAATAAAAGCATGACCAAGACGTAATTTATACATAAACAATAATAAATGTTATGTAACTAAATTGTAGATGTAATCCAAGTTTCATGTCTTCAGTAACTTTCCTGTTATTTATATGTTATTTCTAAGTGTGCTGTCGTCTCCACAGCAGTGATCTGGTTTCTCTGCAGGTTCAATAAACTTTGGTCTCACTTGATCTTCTCGTGTGCTTCTGTGGGTTTCACAAAGATGTCTGATGGAAAACGTGAGTCGTTTTCTTTTCCTGGTGGGAACATGGAACCAGTCCTAGATTGGTCACTGACTCTGTAAATACTGAGGTACGACCATGAACACAGCTGTCTGAGCCCTCGTGCAAAGTCCTGGTTGAGCCAGTTACACCGACACCTTTTTATGACCAAGTTATTTATTTTTTGTTTTCTGTTCGTAGCATCAAGAGACTACAGCTGTACAAACTTGTTATATAATGACAGTTAATGTCTAAATGTTGTCTCTCGTTACAGTTTCAGAGTCAAAGTGAGAGAAAGTCAGTGAGCAGGTTTTCTGTCAGGTTTTTAATGCAGTTTGATTCTTGCTTAGATCCAGTTTACACATCAGCTCAGTGAGGTTTGTTTGGGTCCAGCTCAGATTCAGTTTCACTGCAGAATTATTCATGAAGCAGCAGGAAACAACAACCATCTGAAGGCACTTTTACAGTAAAAACACGAGAAACAGAAAGTCCCTGAAAACAGCTGAACTGAGTCAACAGGTCACAAAGTTACATTAAAAAAATAAACATGAAACCTCATCATCCACTATTGTAACGTGCATTAAAAGCATATATATTAAAGAACAATAACAAAGTTAAGAAGTGCGTTCAGTGCTTAAAGCTGTAATAATCAGAAGCTCCTCTGATACAAACATGAGAGAAGCAGCAGGTAGTTTGATATTAACCTCCTAGGACCTGGCGTCTGTGATCCACACAAATCTGTGGTCACAACTGTGAGTTAAGTGGTGTGATATATGGAGGCGATTGTGCATGTTTCACTTTGCTGGTATAATGAGGTTTGGTATTACAGGGGAGGTCATTTCACTCTGGACAGTAGAGTAGAGTGCTGTGAGACTGAGTTGTGAGCTCGTGGTTCTGGTAAGACTGAGCAGGCGAACAGCAGCGTGGTTCCTGTGTTCACTCTCTCACCTGTTTTACAGGATCGTAATCTGGCTGCGCCCTCTACAGCTGGGCCTGTAACACATCCACACATGTGGACATCACATTTTGGGTCGTCTAGACCAAAATACAGAATTTTACTCTACAGGGACCTGATATCCACGTACGAGGACGTTATACTGACACTGTTCTATGAAATTTAAAATAAATGTCCTCATATGTGGATCCCATTTTTCTTAGAAACAAAAATCAGATTAAAAAAAAATCTGGTAATTCTTTGTTTTCACATTCATCAGGTCCCAATCAGCCCAAATATCAAAGAGAAATTAAAAATGCCATGAAAGAGTTTGAGTGTTAGCAGGTTAAAGTAAAAGTTAAAGAGATGTTAGCTCAGCAGGAGGTCGAGACGCTATGATGTACGTTTAAATGTTTCCTGGATTGTTTGTCGACATTGACACCAAAGAAAAAGAAAATATAAAAATAATTATGAATCTTTTTTTGGCAATTCTTAATGACATGTGTGACATTTGACTCTGCACATGTTTCATGATTAGAAAACCACAACTGTCTTTATCCTGAGTGCTCAGTGTCACCTCTGAGAAGCTGAAACAGCTGGAAAAAACTGAAACCTTTCAAACAGACTGAAGTTCAACTGGAGGCTAGTATGAACCCTGCTTCTGTCGTTTACGTGTTTTGTAGATCAAAACACAAACAACAGCAGCAACAAGAAGCACAGCAGAAACTACCAAACCAACAATCAGTCCAACAGATCCATCCTCCTTCCCTCCATCCTGTCCATCTCCTCCCAGCTGACCTGCAGGAGAGAAACAGGTGTGAGGTGTCAGCTGTCAGGTAGGTGATGAGTGAAGAACAGAACAGAATCAAACTGCTGTCAGACATTATCTACTGCACTCTGATCACATCACTCAGACCAGCTGCTTTCTACAAAGTCTCATCAACAACATCTTTAGAAACAAACATCAACAAGCAGGAAGCAGCTTCACCTCTGATCACACACACACTCAACTCTACTCACTCACCTGGAGGATCAACATGAAGGTTGATGCTGCTGATGGGTTTATTGTTCCTCCCTTTTGAGAAGACACGACACTCGTATGTTCCACTATTATTAACCGTTACATTCTTCAGAATCAGAGACACGTCTCCATCCTTCATCTGTCTGTCCTGCAGATCCACCCGGTTCTTAAAAGATGGATGCTGGTCGTCTGGAACAGACAGATCGTCCCGGTACAAAAGGACATATTCTGACTCCAGATCAGCTCGGCTCCATTTTACTACTATGTTGTTGTTTGGAGCTCGACATGTCAGAATGACGTTGTGTCCAGACTCAGCTGTGACGTTTTTGTGGTCTGAAAAGGAAACACAGAGCAGAGAGGTTACAGATGAAAGTTTGATCTGTTCACTTCTACACCAGCCAATCAGCAAAGAGTTGTACACACTGGGTTCAGCACATTAGGCTAAATGTTCATCACACACACACAATATGAACCTGAATCTGTGAAACAAACTGTGTCCTGATTGTTCTCACATTAAGAAATGAATCAAACAAACATGTTGAGGTAGTCCGACTCGAATGTCAAGGAAGGTTGTAGCGAAGCAGACTACACAGAAATTTCAGGTTTGCAGACGTGAGCAATTTATTTACAATGAACTCCGTTTAATGTGTAACTTAACAAAACTTTCCCCAAAAGTAACTCGATTAACAAAACCCATCAGTTCATGGACCTGGTAACACAGCTCACCTCTCCTCTAAAACTCTACACAGATGATTAAAAAGACACAAAACCTCCTCACACTTCTAATTGACACATTTACGTAAATAAATGGCTCCGTTTACATAAACAAGATTCAACAAACCCCTTCAGAACTTGAAACAAACAAAATGAAGCATTTCTATGGAAAAAGAAACCCCTCCGCTTGATGTCACATCAGCAGGACTTAAAACAACAAAATGCTAGGCAGGCGTTTCCCACCTGCACACCAGTTGGTGGCGATAATGCACCATTTGCTAGTGATGGGCAGATGAAGCCTCATGAAGCACTGAAGCTTTTCATCCAATTGGTTCACCCCAACGCAAAGCTTCTTGAAGCTTCATTTGCTCTAGTAGGACACCTACTGGACGTAAAAATATTAGTTGGCATGAATTTGAAGAGTGTGGCCTTTTGGTTGTGTTTTGTGGTGGTGTCATTTGTCATTGTGGTGGTGTGTCTGTGTGAGTGAAAGACAGAGAGGGAGAGCGAGCGACAGAATTTCTGTTATAACCTTCATTTTATGGAGGCACAGTGTGAGCACTCGGGTCGCATCAGAGCATCGGGTCGTATAGTGTGAGACCCTGCATCGTGACCTATGAACTTCTAACCCCTGCGAGTCAATCGTACAGTTTGAGCAGGAGCTGAATCGCGCGACTGAAAAAAATCGCACAGTGTTTGCCCAGCATAAGACAGCTGTGCCTCGACACTCCCTCTGCTGGTCGGTTATAAACTTTGTTTTATAAAAAAAATCTTCTGTTAACAAAGTAATTGTGCCAAACTGTTCGTGTGTGAGTACATCTATAAACTAACACCCACTTTTCCGCATGACAGAAGAGGTTTGGTGACAGGAGACCTGCGTCTCTGTGAGCGGCCAAAACTAAAACAGCTCTAACAACTAAAAGCGCTCAGCTGTAGTAAGAAATGAATCAATAGGATTTTGATATAAAACTCACCTGCACAGGTAAACCTAACGAGGGAGAAGGACACAAAAGTCCAGCAGAGCGTCGAAGGTGCTGCAGCAGTCATCATGAACCTGAAGTGAGGCACCGACCGAGTCTTTTCCAAAAGCTGTGATGCTTTTGGTCAGTGCGATGCTGCCTTTAGGTGCACTCTGTTGCTGTGACAGCCTGGTTATAATAGTCTTAGAAATACGTAAGCAAGTCCTTATACCAATGCAAACATTGTTTATCACCTTCTTGTGTATAAAACATGAAAACTATCTCCAAGGGTCCTGGCGACGTGACGAACAAAGATCTTTTTCTGGAAATTTAACGATAAAATTTGATATTGAAATTTTAGATCATGTTTTAATTTTGTGACGTCAGCACTGAACCTTGTGAAAAGCTGGAACAAAAGGAACAAGAGAGGTGATGACAGATGTGATGTGTTCATGCCAACAAATGAAATTTAAGAAAAATAAATAAAGACTTTAAAACAATCTGCTGTCTTTTCGTATGTAGATAGCTTAGTTTACGAGGTGCACCTAAAGGTATCTTTAGTTGCGCCTCCTAAAACGAAGGAGGCTGTCACGTGGTCGGTCAAAAAGATGGCGAAAAGAGTCCTGCGCATGCTTCCTTCCAGCTTTCCTATTGGACAAGACTGTGTTCATTCATTTGCATGTTGTCCCCGTGTTTGCGTGGGTTCCCTCCGGGTACTCCGGCTTCCTCCCACCGTCCAAAGACATGCAGCTTGTGGGGATAGGTTAATTGGATAATTCAAAATGCCACTAGGTGTGAATGTGCCTGTGAATGGTTGTCTGTCCCTGTGTGTTAGCCCTGCGCAGGCTGACGACCTGTCCAGGGTGTACCCTGCCTTTCGCCCTATGACAGCTGGAATTGGCTCCAGCGCCCCCCGCGACCCTGAAAAGGATAAGCGGAAGCGAATGGATGGATGTGTTCATTCCCGCCCTCTATCGCAATCTGCATACGTCAAATCTGCCTTTATTCAAAGAACAGAACAGAAACCATTTCGCGTCATTGTATGTACAAAGCAAGTGTAAAATAAAGTGGCAAATGTGAACTGGGATGTTGTGAGTGAAATATGACCTGCATCTGTTCAAATGGATTTTAGATCCTCAAAATCAATAAAATTAAAAAAAAAAAGGTTGTGGGGAAACTACACGTCTTGTCTGTGTGTGTGTTTTTATGGGACAGAGGTGACAGAGGTCAAGAAGACCCCGACCCTGTCATGGGAATCTATTCTGTGTGAAGATTGCACTGAGGCACTTTGGACTGGATGATTCTGGGTTGGTCGTGTATGTGAGGGAGGTGAAGTGCCCAGAATAAGCTGCTTTGTAAATGTGCGAGTAATTAAACGCACTTTGAGTGGTCAGTAGAACAGTATGAATGTAAGAACATGACCTGGCTGTCTATTGATGCTTGTAGTTTGTACCTGTAAGCACAAACACCCACAATGTAACAGATCTGACCTTTTAATAATGGCACCACGCTGAGTGTCTTGGGCAATGCATGATCATCGAAGACTGCATTCTCTCTGAAGGCCACCAGATGGCGATAGTTGCAAAAAGACACCTCTGACAACGTTCTTCATTTTGCTGCCTGAGTTCTGTTGTGCTCTCTCTGGTTAAGTAACTTTATGTCTCTGTTTGTAGCTTCTCTTAATTTTCGTTGCTGTAAAAATTAGTAACTGCACTTTGACCCTCATAGCCTCTCTGCTGTGTTTCTTTCACTCTTTCAGACTAGAAAGTCGTCCCAGCTGAGTCTGCACAGGACGTCACTCTGACATGTCGAGCTCCAAACAACGACTTCATAGTTATAGAGTGAAGAAGAGCTGACCTGGAAGATGAACATGTCCTTTAGTACTGAGACAAGCAGCTTGATCCAGAAAACCAGCATCCATCTTTTAACAACCGAGTGGATCTACAGGACAGACAGGATGGAGACGTGTCTCTGATTCTGAAGAATGTCACAACTTCAGATGCTGGAAAATGCAAGTAGCGTGTCTTCGGGAGAGGAACAAGCTGGAGGAAGAGAGCCCTTTTGAAGACTCCCCCATCAGCATCATCTACCTGAGTGTTGTTCCTCCAGGTGAGTGAGTAGAGTTGGGTGTGTGTGTGATCAGAGGTGAAGCTGCTTCCTGGTTGTTGATGTTGTTGTTTAAATGACTCAGATCAACCCAATTTTAATATGTTTTTAAATCTCAGAAACAAATGTCAGATTAAAAAAAAAAACAAAAAAACAATCTGGTTATTCTTTGTTTTCACATTCATCAGGTCCCAATCAGCCCAAATATCAAAGAGAAATTAAAAATGCCATGAAAGAGTTTGAGTCTCAGGGGGTTAAAGTAAAAGTTAAAGAGACGTTAGCTCAGCAGCTGGTCGAAACTCTATGATGTACGTTTAAACATAAAACCTGAAAATGTTTCCTGGAATGTTTGTCGACATTTTACACCAAAGAAAATTTAAAAATAATTACAAATCTTTTTTTGGCACTTCTTCATGGCATGTGTGACATGCCTGCACATGTTTCACTTACATGATTGGAAAACCAATTGTCTTTACCCTGAGTGCTCAGTGTCACTTCTGAGAAGCTGATTTAACTGAAATATGGAGTTTATTCACAAAGCACCAGGAAACAACAACAACCAGCATCTGAAGGCTCTTTTACAGTAAAAACATTTTAATCAGAAACTCCCTGAAAACTGCATGAACTGAGTCAACAAGTCAGAAGGTTTCTGATAAAAACAAAAAGAAAACTAAACAACATTCCTACTTATAGAAATAAATATATTACATACAGTGTGCAATAACAAAGTTAAGAAGTGCGTTCAGTGCTTAAAGCCGTATATAATACACATCAGAAGCTTCTGTGATATAAACATGAGTGTTTTATCTGTTCAAAGTGAAGCAGCAGGTAGTTTGATATTAAAAGTAAAGTTAAAGAGACGTTAGCTCAGCAGGAGGTCGAGAGCAGGAAGTAGCAGCTACAGCTCACAGTACAAACAGAACATGTTTGATGTTAGTAACCTTACATTTGTTTTGTAAGCAGTTTAGACTTTTATAATACTAAACTTACTGAACTATTTTTCTATTACCCATAAAAACCAACTCTATAATGGACATTTAAACATAAAACCTGAAAAGGTTTCCTGGACTAAAATTAAAAGAACATTTAAAACCCATAAAAATCTTTTTTGCCACTTCTTGATGGCATGTGTGACATTTCAGTTTGCTCCTGTTTCACTTACATGATTGAAAAACCACAACTGGCTTTACCCTGAGTGCTCAGTGTCACCTCTGAAACAGCAGGAGTCTCAGATCAGCTGGAAAACACTGAGACATTTCCAACAGGCTGACATTCAACTGGAGGCTCGTATGTACCCTAGTTACGTTGTTTAAGTTTTCTGTAGATCAAAAAACAAACACCAACAACAGCAACAGCAGCGACAATAACCCCAACTGGAAGACCAACTTTCAGTCCAACAGATCCATCCTCCTTCCCTGCCTCCTTCCCTCCATCCTCTGTGTGTCCTCCTGTCTGACCTGCAGGTGAGAAACAGGTGTGAGGTGTCAGCTGTCAGGTAGGTGATGAGTGAAGAACAGAACAGAATCAAACTGCTGTCAGACATTATCTACTGCACTCTGATCACATCACTCAGACCAGCTGCTTTCTACAAAGTCTCATCAACAACATCTTTAGAAACAAACATCAACAAGCAGGAAGCAGCTTCACCTCTGATCACACACACACTCAACTCTACTCACTCACCTGGAGAAACATTTAAGCTGATGGTGGTGATTGGCTTAGTCTTCAGATGAGCTCTCTTCCTGCGGTTTGCTCCTCTCATGAACACACGACACTCGTATGTTCCAGTGTCATTAATCGTCACATCCTTCAGAATCAGAGACACGTCTCCATCCTTCATCTGTCTGTCCTGCAGATCCACCCGGTTCTTAAAAGATGGATGCTGGTTGTCTGGAACAAACAGATCATCCCGGTACAAGAGGACATAATCTGGCTGCAGGTCAGTTCTGCTCCACTCTACCACTATGATGTTCTTGTTTGGAGCTCCACATGTCAGAGTGACATCCTGCCCAGACTCAGCTGTGATGCTTTTGTGCCCTAAAAGAGAAAACAACACAGAGCAGAGAGGATACAGATGTCTAAGTATAACTGTTCACTTTTACAGCTGCCCCCCCCCCCAGTCATCTTTTTGCCTTTGTTGTGACGATAGTTTACATCATAGCACAGAGGGAAAAGCTCATTTGCTGCCACCTTAAGTGGTGCGATATTGATTTCCGCCAGTAGGTGGCATGGTGGCTCAGAAAAATGAATTACTGGCAAAGTAATCCCCTACAGAAGTAATGCAGGCCAGTTATTGTAATGGAAGCTGCCAGTAACACAGAACTGCTGTTTTGCTGGTTCAAGTGACAGCAGTATACGATATTACATTCATGTAAAGTTGATACTTATTTAAAGTGACATGTTTGAAGTGTAATTCCTGTTTATAAGGCCTTTAATGAGACCAAATAAAGAAGTTAATTCATATTATCCGTGGGTAAAGCTAGTAACGTTTGTGTGCTAGCTAAGTGATGTTAATCTCCTGCATTAGACTGTGTAACCGTGCTGTTCCATCAGAAATGTGATAGAAAACAATTTGGTTTAAGTTAAAGTTATAAGATATGTTTTAGCAAACCAGCCAGTACATCTTATGTTGTGTATTATTAACTGGTTTATTATCTATAAGTTAATCTGATTACTAAAGTTCTATTACATGTAATCCCTAAAAAAAAGTAACGTAGGCCAGTTATTGTAATGGAAGCCATGAGTAACACAGAACTGCTGTTTAGCTGTGCTTCATAGCATCCATCCATCTGCTTCAGCTTATACTTTTCAGTGGCGCTGGAGCCTATCCCCGTGTTTCATAGCAATAAATCTCAATGTGCACCTGGATGAGCCTTGTCTTCCTTCAGTGTGTAACGTACACACTGGATCTATCACATCAGGCTAAAGGGTCACCAGACACACCACAGACACGAACACACACACATGTTTATGCCAGTGTACCATCACAGTGCAAAATATTCAAAATAAATATAAATAGATATTCAGCTCCAGCTTCTGTAAACCTTCATTTCTGTGCAGAGTTTGCCTGATTTTTTCCACCTTAAGAAAAACAAAAATCTGTTCTAAATAATAATAAAAACGATCTATTATTTATTGTAATATATGTTTTTATTATAATATGTTTTTATTCCATAGGAGAAAAAAATACAGCTGCTGCAAAATAAAACCAAGACAGTGATGTTCATTTGAGTCCTGTGGCTGATCAGTTAGTGTGACCACTGTGGGACATCAACATGCTCTCAAGGTGATGATGAGCTTTTATTTCTGGCTATGAAACAAACCAATATACACACACATGCCTGCATAATATGTACGCACATACACACAACGTAGTACACACGTTTATCACTACACCACGATCAATACTTGATTCACCATCAGCACTTTTAAGGACTCAAAAGAAAAACATCTATGTATAAATTAAAATAAAGCTAGGATTCAGCTATAATTTATATCTACTGTAGCACCCTCAAGGATTGACGTACGCACGATGTAGTTATAAAACAGGGTTTATTCTGGTCTTGACAACCCGTGAGAACTGCTCACGGACAAAACAATAAAACAAAAACATCACATCAAAATGCGCTCTTGTACGTAGTGTCAAACAATCAAAAATCCTTAATTACAGAAAATAAACATTTAAAATACACAAACCTCGTGAGCTGACATCCAGGAGGTGCTAAATAGTCCTTTATGGCCTTATTGCCTTATCTTCCATCTTCTTTGTCAATTATTTCCACTCTTCAAACGATATTTTCTCCATGTGTGGAGCTGCCTGTGAGCTGCAGCATGCAGACACCATGTGCGCTAGCAAAAGAAAAGTGGCTGGGTGGAGACCCAAACAGCAAAGCTGTACCCTACACAGTTCACCACCAGAGGGCGCAAAGGAACAAACCCCAAAGTCTTAACAAATATCAAATACAACAAACATCAAATGCAAAAGGCCGTTACATCTACCATCTAATTATATCCACCGTTTCATTATTCTCCCAAAAGGTTTCAAAGAGTTTTTTTATGGAATATCACCTGAACATTAGTAAACTTGTTCCACAGTTTTACTCTACAAATGGAAATTAAAAAAAACTGTTAATGCATTAGGATTAACAGCAGTTTTCTTTTCCCCCTACCTCAGCGTAGGGGGAAAAGTTAAACTTTTTTAAAGTTTAATTTTTCCTCAGGTTACAGTCCTCTTCTCTGTCAAAAAACATCTTTTGCTAGCATTATATCTGGTTCAGCTTTATACATGATTTGTGCAGTTTTATATTTTATGAGGTCCATGGACTTTGAGGTACTTGACTTCAAAACAGAAAGTTAATGTGCAAATGTGTAAATTCAGCCTAAATAATGATCCTGACAGCTGTTTTCTGAAGTTTACATAAACATTTATATGTTGCCCCAGGCTTTACCACTGTCCTCTAAGTGTGGCAAATCTAAGTGTGCATAGCAAATTTTATTACTTATCAGTGTTTATGTTAAATTGTGTTTTTCATTGTCGAACTCAGACATTTTGTATCAAAGACATTATTTATTTACAACATTATTTATCAACATTTTGCTATTGAGAACTCGTTTCTATCTGTTTAGTAGTTTCACGGTTATGACTGAAGAGTTTATTTTAAATGAGCTCCAGGATCTGTGAGTTTCCCTCTGTGGATAAATAAAGTGTTTATCTAAATACCTGCCTGTGTATGTGTACACCTTTTAGTACATCTAAACACTAACATCCACTTTCTCACATGACAGAAGAGGTTTGGTGTCAGGAGACCTGTGTCCTCTGTGTGAGCAGCTCACATAAACTGATAGGATTTTAAAATCAAACTCACCTGCACAGGTAAACCCCACGAAGGAGACAGACAGTAAAGTCCAGCAGATCCACGGAGATGTTACAGCAAACATGTTTTATGAAGCACACTCGGAGCACTCGCGGGTTTATATTGGGAGTCACTTCCTCCTCAGCCTCCACTATTTCACTGCTACGTCACAGTCACTCTGGTTACTGTACTGTGACTGTCACTCTGTGACATACTGTGTAAAAAACCGCGGTAAAGTGAGCCGTCATTTGTGAGCCGCGGTCAAGCCAGCCGCCTCTTATCCGCCGCATAAATTTCCTTCCGCTTTTACACCAGTCTTTACGGTAGCGCGTTTTCGCTTTATGTGCCGATTGAAAGCCTATACCCGCGCGCACGTGCACGCGCGCGAACAGTCGCACGCGCATGCGCGCACACAAATTACAATGAAACAGCTCAATACAGTCAATACAATTATGGAAATGTCAGAAATTCATTAAAAATCATCCCGAGTAGTTGAGGTCCAACTTTCAACAGATTCCTTATCTGGGACACCTACTGTACCTCTGGGCCAGGTTTCATCTCAATCTGCTGCATCAATAATTGTTTAATATTGATGGATCAAAAGTGCTGCTGAGAGAGTCATGACAGGGACTATAAAGAGACAGCATATTTGCTTGTCTTCACTGACTCGCTTTGAAATCCAGATTTTAATTTTGGAATATTAGGTGTACTTGTGGTTCCTATAGAATTTTAAGGTTGAACGGTAATCAGAGTCTTCATCTCTTAGACCTCTCTTCTGTGGATGCAGCTCACATCATTCTGTACAATACGATCATTTTTAATTCTACAACTGTTTATAACCTGCATAGTTCACATTTCTGTATAGCTGTATATCTCATATTCTGTATAGTTTTTTTTATTTCATATTCTGTATAGTTTTTTATATTTATATCCTGTTCATAGCCTGTACATAGCTTGTACTCACTACAGCCTGTAACTATACTTATAGTTATAGCATATTCATAACATACCTTCATACCGTGTACATTGTAACATACCATAATAGACCCATTTCTGTAATATACTTACATATCTATATTATTGCTAATATATATTCTAATATATCTATATCATGGCTAAAGCACTTCTGGATGGATGCAAACTGCATTTTCTTGCCTTGTACCTGTGACATGTGCAATGACAATAAAGTTGAATTCTATTCTAAATTAATTCAGAAGACAAACACCCATCTCTGCTTTTGAGATTAGCATTAAAACCCTCAGTTTTGACAAATAATACAGTTATAGTGGATCAGGTGCCCCTGAATCTTCCCTTATTTGTGCTGCAATAAGCCTAGGCTCTTGCGGGCTTCCCATCATGTATGAATTTTTTTCCTTCTTTGCTCGTTCTGTGTTTATACACCTCTCTGCATTTAATCATTAGTTAGTATGTATCTCTTGCATAGTGTATATGTTTTCCTGTCTCCTTTTCATCAACCTCAGCCAGTCACAGTAGATGGCTGTCTCTCCTTGAGCCTGTTTCTGCCAGATGTTTCTACCTCTTCAAATGGAGTTTTTCCTTCCCACTCACACTAAATGTTAGTTCATATGGGGTACTTAAATTGTTGGGGTTTTCTTTGTATTATTGTTGTGTTTTTACCCAGCAACATAAAGTGTCTTTAGGTGACTGTTGTTGTGATTTGGCGCTGTACAGGGAGTGCAGAATTATTAGGCAAATGAGTATTTTGTCCACATCATGCTCTTCATGCATGTTGTCTTACTCCAAGCTGTATAGGCTCCAAAGCCTACTACCAACTAAGCATATTAGGTGATGTGCATCTCTGTAATGAGAAGGGGTGTGGTCTAATGACATCAACACCCTATATCAGGTGTGCATAATTATTAGGCAACGTCCTTTCCTTTGGCAAAATGGGTCAAAAGAAGGACTTGACAGGCTCAGAAAAGTCTAAAATAGTGAGATATCTTGCAGAGGGATGCAGCAGTCTCAAAATTGCAAAGCTTCTGAAGCGTGATCATCGAACAATCAAGCGTTTCATTCAAAATAGTCAACAGGGTCGCAAGAAGCGTGTGGAAAAACCAAGGTGCAAAATAACTGCCCATGAACTGAGAAAAGTCAAGCGTGCAGCTGCCAAGATGCCACTTGCCACCAGTTTGGCCATATTTCAGAGCTGCAACATCACTGGAGTGCCCAAAAGCACAAGGTGTGCAATACTCAGAGACATGGCCAAGGTAAGAATGGCTGAAAGACGACCACCACTGAACAAGACACACAAGCTGAAACGTCAAGACTGGGCCAAGAAATATCTCAAGACTGATTTTTCTAAGGTTTTATGGACTGATGAAATGAGAGTGAGTCTTGATGGGCCAGATGGATGGGCCCGTGGCTGGATTGGTAAAGGGCAGAGAGCTCCGGTCCGACTCAGACGCCAGCAAGGTGGAGGTGGAGTACTGGTTTGGGCTGGTATCATCAAAGATGAGCTTGTGGGGCCTTTTCGGGTTGAGGATGGAGTCAAGCTCAACTCCCAGTCCTACTGCCAGTTCCTGGAAGACACCTTCTTCAAGCAGTGGTACAGGAAGAAGTCTGCATCCTTCAAGAAAAACATGATTTTCATGCAGGACAATGCTCCATCACACGCATCCAAGTACTCCACAGCGTGGCTGGCAAGAAAGGGTATAAAAGAAGAAAAACTAATGACATGGCCACCTTGTTCACCTGATCTGAACCCCATTGAGAACCTGTGGTCCATCATCAAATGTGAGATTTACAAGGAGGGAAAACAGTACACCTCTCTGAACAGTGTCTGGGAGGCTGTGGTTGCTGCTGCACGCAATGTTGATGGTGAACAGATCAAAACACTGACAGGATCCATGGATGGCAGGCTTTTGAGTGTCCTTGCAAAGAAAGGTGGCTATATTGGTCACTGATTTGTTTTTGTTTTGTTTTTGAATGTCAGAAATGTATATTTGTGAATGTGGAGATGTTATATTGGTTTCACTGGTAAAAATAAATAATTGAAATGGGTATATATTTGTTTTTTGTTAAGTTGCCTAATAATTCTGCACAGTAATAGTCACCTGCACACACAGATATCCCCCTAAAATAGCTAACACTAAAAACAAACTAAAAACTACTTCCAAAAACATTCAGCTTTGATATTAATGAGTTTTTTGGGTTCATTGAGAACATGGTTGTTGTTCAATAATAAAATTATTCCTCAAAAATACAACTTGCCTAATAATTCTGCACTCCCTGTATAAATAGAATAGAATAGAATCGAGTACTTCAGACCGGGAGATTGGCAAAATGTATAAATAGGGTGGCAATTAGGGGAATTGGAGACAGCTGTGTAACACAGCAGGGATACATTGGGAATAAGAAGAAAGTGGACGTAAGACTCAACACAAGAAAGAGACAAGAGGCCACCAAACTGGTCGCACTCTAGAGCCCTGTACAATATCTTTACACAAATACAAATGGCTGATATGAAGTCAAACAAGAATACCAACCCCACGTGACCCACAAAACAAAGTTGGAATGCTAGATCTAGATATTTTAAGACTGACTATCTGGAAAAAAAGCTGCAAACTGATCTTTAAACCTCTAAAAGTAGACTTTAGATGTGCTGCTCAACTTTCAAAGCATCCTACATGTAGGAAAATGAAAGATTTACTCTGAAAAATATGCAGTTAAGATTGGTCCAGTTTTTTCATGTATGCTTACTTAATCTACTTCATCTTTCCCCTGACTCAGATGTGTTATTGTGATTCTTGAACTATACTAATCTAGGCTCTAATGCCTCATTCTTAATCTCACGTCTCATGCCACTTCTGCATGCAGTCCTCATGATGACACGAAGAAATATCTTGAAAAATTATTATTCAAAAAATTATTTAGTATTAAGGCAATGTGAGCAGTGTTACAGGCATAGCCCTTTAAGAATGTAGCCTCACGGGTGGTGTAGTCTGTTCTGCAGGAAGAACATTCAGGACTAATCATCAAATATTCACACAGTAAAGGAGGAAAATTACGTTTTTCATACTCCGTCTGACTTGTACTGTGGGGATGATTCCCTTTCTGTTACGTCTCCCCAACCACAGTCTGAATGAGGAAGCTGCTTTTTGCACAGAACAAATAAGAGGTCACACAGCTCCAAAAGTCCTTTCCTTCCCACTGTCAACAAAGCACTTGCTCTTAGGGGGTCATGTTTTTTCATTATCGTGGTTCATTGTAATAAAAAATTGCAGGTTAAAGGCAAAAACATAACTCAAATGTGTTTGTGGAAAAGCACAAATCCACTCAGATGTCTCATAGTAACAAACATGTCTGGTCTCATATGATAAACAGCATCATGTGCTTAGATGCAACCTGGAACCTGTTTTAATGTTCTTTAAATCTCTTGTTAACTTTATGAAAGATCTCATGTCACACAAACAATGGATCGGATTAGTTTCATCTTTAAGCTGTTAAGTGAGTGATGTATTTCTAAAGCAAACACACTAATCCGCATAGTTCACTGAACCTTTCTGCCGTCAGATGATCATATCACTAACAGTGATATCAGCTGAGGGCCTTTCGTCCTCTGCATAGCTGAAAGTTATTTTTAATGAAGATTACTTTCAGCCTGAGTCACTGTGGGATTACTGAACCACAATGGAGACAAAATGGAAAGTAGAAAATCATAAATGCAACAATGATAACAGTAATAATAAAGCTAATTAATAACAGCAGAATCTCTTTAATATGTCAAGAAGGCAGGTGTGGCTTTCTGTTTACACTGATCCTTATTTTACTTATAAACACATTTACAAAGATTTTACTGCATAAGCTTTACTTTGGTATAAAAACTCCATCCATCCATCCATCCATCCATCCATCCATCCATCCATCCATTTTCATCCGCTTTATCCGAGGCCGGGTCGCGGGGGCAGCAGCCTAAGCAAAGAGGCCCAGACCTCCCTCTCCCCAGCCACCTCCTCCAGCTTATCCGGGGGAATACCAAGGCGTTCCCAGGCCAGCCGAGAGATATAATCTCTCCAGCGTGTCCTGGGTCTGCCCCGGGGCCTCCTCCCGGTGGGACATGCCTCGAACACCTCACCCAGGAGGCGCCCAGGGGGCATCCTTGTCAGATGCCGGAACCACCTCAGCTGACTCCTTTCGATGTGGAGCAGCAGCGGCTCTACTCTGAGCCCCTCCCGGATGGCCGAACTTCTCACCCTATCTCTAAGGGAGAGGCCAGCCACCCTTCGGAGGAAGCTCATTTCTGCCGCTTGTATCCGCGATCTCGTTCTTTCGGTCACTACCCACAGCTCGTGGCCATAGGTGAGGGTAGGGACGTAGATCGACCGGTAAATTGAGAGCTTCGCTTTTACACTCAGCTCCCTCTTCACCACGACGGACCGGTGCAGCGTCCGCATTACTGCAGCTGCAGCACCAATCCGTCTGTCGATCTCCGGCTCCCTTCTCCCATCACTCGCGAACAAGACCCCGAGATACTTGAACTCCTCCACTTGGGGCAGGAACTCATCCCCGACCCGGAGTGGGCACTCCACCCTTTTCCGGCTGAGAACCATGGCCTCAGATTTGGAGGTGCTGATCCTCATTCCCGCTGCTTCACACTCGGCTGCGAACCGCTCCAGTGCGAGCTGGAGGCCCTCACCCGATGAAGCCAACAGAACCACATCATCCGCAAAAATCAGAGATGAGATTCTGAGGCCACCAAAGCGAAAGCCTTGGCTGCGCCTAGAAATCCTGTCCATAAAAATTATGAACAGAACCGGAGACAAAGGGCAGCCCTGGCGGAGCCCATCACCCACCGGGAACGAGTCCGACTTATTGCCGGCAATGCGAACCAAGCTCTTGCAACGGTTGTATAGGGATCGAATGGCCCGTAGCAATGGGCCAGACACCCCATACTCCCACAGCACCTCCCACAGGACACCCCGAGGGACACGGTCGAATGCCTTCTCCAAGTCCACAAAACACATGTAGACTGGTTGGGCAAACTCCCATGCGCCCTCAAGTATCCTCGAGAGGATAAAGAGCTGGTCCAGTGTTCCGCGACCAGGACGAAAACCGCATTGTTCCTCCTGTATCCGAGGTTCGACTAGCGGACGAACTCTCCTTTCCAGCACCCTGGCATAGACTTTCCCAGGGAGGCTGAGGAGTGTGATCCCCCTGTAGTTGGAACACACCCTTCTTAAAGATGGGGACCACCACCCCGGTCTGCCAGTCCACAGGTACTGCCCCTGATCTCCACGCAACATTGCAAAGGCGTGTCAACCAGGACAGCCCTACAACGTCCAGAGCCTTCAGGAACTCGGGGCGGACCTCATCAACACCAGGGGCTCTGCCACCAAGGAGTTGTTTAACTGCCTCAGTGACCTCGCCCCCGGAAATTGGCGGGTCATTCCCCTCATCCCCAGACTCTGCTTCCTCCTCGGAAGACGTGTCAGTGGGATTAAGGAGGTCCTCGAAGTATTCCTTCCACCGCCTGACAATTTTCTCAGTCGACGTCAACAGCGCTCCGCCAGCACTATACACAGTGCAGGTAGAGCACCGCTTTCCCCTCCTGAGACGCCTGACGGTTTGCCAGAATCTCTTCGAGGCAGTCCGAAAGTCTTTTTCCATGGCCTCTCCGAACTCCTCCCACACCCGAGTTTTTGCTTCAGCCACTGCCCGAGCCGCATTCCGCTTGGCCTGTCGATACCTGTCGGCTGCCTCCGGAGTCCCACAGGCTAACCAAGCCTGATAGGACTCCTCCTTCAGCCTGGTGGCTCCCTTCACCTCTGGTGTCCACCATTTGGTTCGGGGATTACCACCACGGCAGGCACCAACCACCCTGCGGCCGCAGCTCAATGCAGCAGCTTCGGCAATGGAGACGCTGAACATGGTCCATTCGGACTCGATGTCCCCAGTCTCCCTCGGAATGCTGTCGAAGCTCTGCCGGAGGTGTGCGTTGAAGATCTCGCGGACTGGGGCCTCTGCTAGACGTTCCCAGCACACCCTCACTACGCGTTTAGGTGCACCAGGTCTGTCCAGTGTCCTCCCCCGCCACCTGATCCAACTCACCACCAGGTGGTGATCAGTTGACAGCTCAGCCCCTCTCTTTACCCGAGTGTCCAGAACATATGGTCGCAGGTCTGGTGATACGATTACAAAATCGATCATCGACCTACGGCCTAGAGCATCCTGGTGCCACGTGCACTTATGGACACTCTTATGTTCGAACAGGGTGTTCGTTATGGCCAAACTGTGATTAGTACAGAAGTCCAATAACAAAGCACCGCTCGGGTTCAGATCAGGGAGGCCGTTCCTCCCAATCACGCCCCTCCAGGTCTTGCTGTCGTTACCCACGTGAGCATTGAAGTCTCCCAGCAGGACAACAGAGTCTCCAGGTGGAGCACCTTCCAGCACCCCCCCCCCCAGGGACTCTAAGAAGGCTGGGTACTCTGAACTGCCACTCGGCGCATAAGCACAGATGACAGTCAGGACCCGTTCCCCGACCCTAAAAACTACATCAATGTGTTATTGACTAGTATTCACTGAAAAATGCAAAATTTTTGAAAACGTTTATTTATAAGTCTTTCAAATCTGTTGATCGGTTGTTTGCTCTGTGTCTGTCTCGAGAATGACTTTAGGAATTCTGTCATTTCTTACTACAGCAGAGCTACTATATTATTAATGCTTAGGCTATTTGAAGCCCGGAAAGAAAGCCAGCAAAAATGCAGACTGTAATTTAACAGACTTATTACTAACACAGCTCCGGGATGTGGTGGATAATAATCGAGTAGATGATTATTAGATTATTGTCCCAGTTGTTACTCTTTTACCTCCTGCCTTGGTGATGTTTAACGGTCTGAGAGCAAGTAAATAAGAAACAGAAGTCAAACATGTTAGTCTGCATGCAAATTCAATATACGATAAACAAGTACACTGTAGGTGTCCTGTTTTAGGATCATGTATTGATGATTACTCTACATTATTCTACATTCTACATTCTGCGCATTGGTGGAAACACACACACAGACTTTTGAGAAAGAAAGGAAGAGAGGGAGGGAGTCTGGCTCTCCTGACTGAAGGGTCTGAATTCCTCATGAGTAAAGCATCAAAATAAAAGCCTAAACACAACAACACAATCACTGTGGGCTTTCTGTGTAATCACTCCCCCCCCTCCCCTCATATCAGAAATATTTATTTCTGTAGTTTAATAGCAATGATAGCTGTTTCTGACCTGTTTCTACTGAGTCACTCAGTGAACTGGAATAGATAAACTCTTTACATTTTATATGTCCAGGGAGGGAGTTTTCAAATGACTTGTACAGCAGTACAGAAAAACACCACCATGGGCATAATGCACGTATATATTATACAAAAGTGTCCAAAAAAGAAGAAACATAAGAATTTGATTAGGTAAAATAATGAATTGTAATTCACAGTTTAGTCAGCAGCTCAGCTCTACTTCTAAATTGTCTACAAACAGCCTCCAAAGACCTGATAAAGTAGTGTAGCAGAACTTTTGGTTATATGAAATGGAATAAAAAAAGAGAAAACATCATTTTTCTCTTAAATGTCATACAAATGATGCATAAAGTGTAAAGGCAGTTTATGAATACAGCATAATAACAAAGTTTCTTAACTTTAGCTTCCTTTAGATCTTTTTACAGCAGTCAGTGACAAATCCCAGAGTGCTAGTCAGTCACTCACTCACTCAATCACTCTGCTGCAGAAGTGAACAGTTGTACTTTGACCTTTAACCTCTATGCTCTGTGTTGTTTTCACTTTCAGACCAGAAAAAAATCACAGCTAAATGTGGACAAAAGAGCGTCTCTCTGCCATGTCGAGCGCCAAGCAACAACACCATAGCTGTAAAATGGATCAGAACTGATCCGGAGTCTGAATATGTGCTTTTGTACCTGGATGAGCAGTCAGATCCAGAACCGGGTGGATCTGCAGGACAGACAGGTGAAGGATGGAGACGTGTCACTGATTCTGAAGGATGTGAAGATTGCTGATAATGGAACACATGAGTGTGTCTTCAAGACGGGAGCAAACTGCAGGAAGAGAGCTCATCTCAGTGGAGACCTGACAGCTGACACCTCACACCTGTTTCTCACCTGCAGGTCAGACAGGAGGACACTCAGAGGATGGATCTGTTGGACTGATTGTTGGTCTTTCACTTTCTGCTGCGCTTCTTCTTGTCGCTGTTGTTTTGGTTTGGTTTTTTTACCTTCAGAAAATTTAGACGACAACAGAATTCAGCAGGCCTCCTGTTAAACTGTGACCTGTTTGAACGATCTCTCAGTTTTCCAGCTGATCTGAGTGATCTGCTGCTGATCCAACGTCTCAGAGCATTCAGGGCAGAGACGGACAAAGATATCCTGGATTTGTTGTTCAGCATCTTTGTAAAGACTTCAACATGTTCTTTGGGACACATTTAAGAACTTTAACTAAACACTGATTGATTTGTCCAAAAATATTACTCAGTGAGTTTCTTAAACTTTTTTAAGTTCATTTTTTCGGTACAAAACATGAACTATCAGCCCCTCAAACATTTTCAGGTTTTTTTGTATCTGAAAAAATGGTCCAAAGTGAACTTGTGACCTCCAAGAACATCACCTGAAAGTCTTCATATCTTTTACAAAAGGAGTTATTTGGAAGTTAAGAAGTTTTGAATATCATTCTATTAGAAAAAATATTAAACAAAAATTAAACCCAGTTTCTGATCATGTGTCATCATCTTTACTGTAAAAGCAAAGTGCCTCCATATGACTGTTGTTGTTTGCAGGTGGTTTTTGAATAAAGTTGAACTGAAGTGGAATAAAATGGAAAAATAGTCGAGTTAGAGACTCTACTAACAACATTTACTCAGACAGTTAAATAAAAACAAAGTGGGTTATTTTATTAAAATAGTAATCCTCAGTTGAGAAAAACAATCATAAGCTGTTATTTGTTAACTGATAATTTTGAAGACACTGGTGAACTTCAAAGTCACATGACTGAGGCTGATGTCATCTGCTTCTCATCTGAGTGACAGCTTTGGTCTGACTTGAGCTCGGGCCTGCTCCACTCTAATGCTGTGATATCTGCAGCTGTGGGTCCCTGACACTGAAGAGTGACATCTTTAGACTCACTTTGACATCTGTGTGGTCTAAAGTGAAAGTTTCGTCTTTAGTAAGTGTGCTCAGATGAAGTCATCAGAAGAGTTTCAGAACAGATTTGGTGATGAGAACTTTGAGTCAGATCAATATTGCTGCAGTTTATTACTTAAGAATATAAAGTTCTATAATTACATAACTATGAGAAAATCAAGAGGATTTTCTGCATTTTGTGTCAGTTTTGCAGTAACAGCAGTAGTAGGACGATCCTAACTCACCCGAGGCTGTCACTGTGAGGTTGATGAAGCACTTAATGTCACTGAACAGTCTCTCTGTGCTGTTTTTGTTCCTGAACACAATCCGACACTTGTACGTGCCGTTATCGCTGATGGTGACGTTCTTCAGAATCAAAGTGAGGTCTCCATCCTTCAACTTTTCCCTTCTCACTGTTGCAAAGTGCTTGTTCACAGGACGCCGTGATTGTTAGGATTTCCTCTGTATCAATGTAAACTATTGCAGTAGAATACAAAATGCTTTGAGGTCACTGTTCTTGTGATTTGGTGAAAATAGAACAGAAATGAAATTCATGGACTCCTCCAAATGCAGCCGACAAATGCGTCCTCCTTTTCCCCGAATTTGAAGGATGGGTCGGGTGTGTCCTTCGTGGCCCACCATATCCCAGAATTCATAGCGCGGCCCAGCCAAACTCCAGTTTCCAACAATGGCGGCCGCTACTAAGTTTTAAAATTACTCATACTAATCTTTCTGGGTCACAAAATAAACTTTTAACATATTTTCAGGCGAGAATTTAGCTGTGTAAACATCAAATATCTGCTCGGTTTATCAAGATATCGCATATTTGCAAAAGTGCTTCGACGTTTTCGGAGGCGTCTGCTACCCACCAGCTCGATAGCAAGGCGGGAGCTCGAGGGTCACTGAAGCCGCCGAGAACAGAACAACTCCCGGCACATCATTTTCAGATCACCGCGGACTTTCGCTACTCGGGTTAAACGTAATATATAAGTCACTTAGACAACCTAAAAATGTTATTGTTGGGCTTTTTTCAGTGTTTTATTTGTTCGTGAGTAAATCGGTTTGGCTGAGATTAAAGTTATTAGATTAGATTAGATTAGATTAGATTAAATAAAACTGTATTAATCCCCCGGGTGGGTTCCTCCTTGGTTTTCACACAGCTGACTAAATGTCAAACAGAAAACTGATTAAACAGAAGAGTTTACGTCAGTGTCCTGTTATATTTTAGATAGCAAGGAGCAGACGGCTGAGTTTATTAAACTCCATCGAGACAGCGGTGACGCAGATCTGAAGGCTAGACCGTCCAATTTCCCCAGCCGTTTACTTCCGGCCTACCCGACCTTCTGAGGATCTGGCCCACATAGACCGTGAAGGCCGGGTCCTCAGGAGGTGTTGCAGGAGGATGCAGCCCATGGATTTGGACACGACCTTATGGTCTTTGAATCTGACCTTTTGACCTCCAGCGGGGACTTCTGCTGTTTCACTTGTGTTGATCATCTTAAAACAGCTCTGTAGTAGTTAATGTATTTGCCTCACATGTGACAGGTTACTGATTAAACAATCATTTAAAACAACCAGTGAAATCTGGATTAATCTCCTGAATCCCAAACAGACCTGAAGCAATCAGGAAATGCAGAGTAAACACACACACTGTGTTTCATGACCATTTCTGAGGCTTCAGTGAACAGCAGATGATCAGCTGAAGGTCCACATGTATCTTTCAGGTCCTGGGTCAGGACTTTTCTGATTTTCTTTCCCTATTTCTTAAGGACATGACTTTCACATGTTCATCTGCCGCTGATTTGTTAGGCCTGACACTTGGCCTGTGGGAAGCTGTGGCTCAGGAGATATTGATGGTAGTGATTGGATTTCTGGCTTCTGTAATCAGCCAGTGTCAGATACTGAAGCCCACGTTCACCCTCATGTGTCCATCTGAGTGTGAGGGTGTGACTCTTGGGTTAAAAACCACTGAGGGTTAAAAAGTAACATGTGAGAATAAGGATTGATGAGGCTTAAAGTGTTTTGAGGGTTAAAATGGAGTAGAAAAGAGCTACCTAAGTAAGACTTTAGGTTCTGTGAGGCTGCTGATTTCATCATCCTGACACTCAGCAGTTTCAGCAGCTGTCAGCTGGCTCATCAGAAGAATTCTTCTTTGGCAGTTTTTGTGTGATCGCAAGAACAACAACGAACACAAAAACAAGTAACAAAACGAAAACTACCAGCCCATAATGTCCTCTGCCAACTCAAATGTAAATGTAAATCCTCCATGAAGTCAAAACTCATAATAAACAGTCTAATGTTCATATTTGGAGGTGTCCACGAACAGTGGATCAGTCTATGAAGGACATTTTTATGCATTTATTATCAAACCTGACCACTGTTCCCCATTTTAAATATTATGACACATGGTGCCAAGTGTGAAGTTACTTGAAAGCAGAAGTTCGTTTAGCTGATTTAGGAAAAGTAAGTAGCACCAGGTTAATCAGACTGTTACTCTAAGGTTCAATCATGGCCTGTGCTGCCATCTACTGACGGCGAAGCTCCAACTCTGAGTGAGCACCAGGGAGAGTTTGTAAGACTCTCTGACGATGCAGCAGCTGTTTTGTATCCAGTATGGAGGAAACGTCACAAAATATCTTCTGTAAATACTTTTTACATGTTGTGCACTCCTGGTGTTCCCCACAGTCTCCCACTCAACTTCCAACCTGGTCAAACCTGTTTAACTTCCAACATTAGTCAGGACCAGGCAGGGTGAGGCCTAAAAATAAGATTTTCATGTTTCATGTTCATACACTGAATGTGTAAACTTATTTTTATGACTGCTGTGTAATAAAGTGAAAACTTTTCAGCTCTGATTTCAAAACCCAAAGGATTTCAGTTGTGCTTTCTAGATATGAACTTTCTAAAGCTGACTAACAGTTGATGTTCCTCTTTTTTAAACAGTCTTACACAGAGGGTAAAAAATATACCACTTACAGTTTCCACTTTAACAAACACAGGAGTGTGAAAAATGTCAAGTTCCTCCTTCAGTGTAAATATTTGATGATCTGAGGAGAAATTTATCCTGACATTTAAAAGAACAAAGTCAGCAAATCAACAAACGCATCAAACTACAGTTAACATGCAGTCACATCTGTAAACATCAAACACACATGAAAATGTTTAATTTTACAGCTCCCAAAGATTTTAATCACAAAACATCTGAAATGTTACATCAAAACATCTGGAAGACAATCATTTTAATCCCAACAGCAAAATAAATATTTACCCTTTATTAACAACAGTTATTAAAAAGCTATATCCTGAAAAAGGCTACAATCGTAGAAATGTTCACACTCTTTCCAAAAGTCTCAGTAACTAAAACATGATGATTTGTGTTGATACTAGTGTAGAGGAACAAAGAATGCAGGTGAACAGTGAGTCCTAATGTAGATGAACTCTGAAACACCTCAGTGGTCCTAAGTTGTCAGTGACGTTCAGCTGAAATACCTCCAAACAACCAAATATCCTCGATACGATCAGATGACTGTCTGTGAAGCAAAGACCTGATCTGGATCTAATGCTGTGGTCATGTTGACTTACAATGAAAATGTCTGTGAAGCTTCTCAGTCATCCAGGTCATCGTAGTCAAGGAGCTTGGAAAGATCTGGGACTCTCCACCATTTGACCTTAGAACTGAAGAAGCTTCTCGGATGAGAGGTGAAACGTCTTCAAGCAACTTAAAGAAGTCCAGACGCTTTTCTTTGCAAGCTCCTTTGACTACCATGAAAATCTAACAGTGCCTCTGTAGAGTTTCACAATGAGGCGAGAACACTTTGCTTTAGTTTTATGTTCAGGATGAACTAAGGTGCTGCACCAAGAACCAAGATGAAGGATAAAGATCAGCTGAAGGTCCAGATACATCTCCCAGGGCCTGTTTCAGGAGTTTGCTGAATTTCTTCCCATTTCTTAAGGACATGACTTTCACATGCTGCCTCATCTGTGGGTGGGTTTTTTTGTTTGTTTTTTTTGTTTAAACTTGTCCTGTGGCCAGCTTTGCTCGGGTGGTACATGCAGCAGTGCTTTGATTCCTGGCTTCTATAGTTTTAAAGGACAAGATACCAAACCCTGAGTGTGAGAATGTCAGGTAAAAAAAACAAGTAGAAATGTGAGAATAAGAAGAGAATAGATTCATTCATTGTCACTATACAGTTGCTGTACAATGATACAGAGCATCTCCGACCCAGTGCAAACGTATGTGTGTGTGTGTGTGTGTGGGGGGGGATTCTTTTAACATATGAACAGTGTTAACAGGAACAAATATATAAAATGTACAAATATACAATCTGGTGTAACAACAGTAAATAAATAGTGTTTTGTATATACAGTTCGGGTTATTGCACATAGAATTTGGGATTGCACAGTGGTGTAACTGTTATTGGTGCATGTGTGAGTTCAGGGTGGTTATGGCTTTAGGGAAGAAACTGTTTGAGTCTGTGGGTTTTTGTACTGATGCACCTGTAGCATCCCTGAGGAAGCAGGCTGAACATGTTGGGAAAACCCGAATGCTTTTGTCCACAGTCACATTTGCAATACAGAACTTGATATAGTCCAGTGCTGTGAAAGGTTTTAGCTCCTGGTGTTCAAATAGGTCCCAGTCTGTCTGTGTGAAGCAGTCCTGTAGCTTTCAGGCCAGGCTGTAACAGTCTTTGTGGTGGGCCTGGCACTGCGTCTGAGGGGGGAGTAGGCTGGGGAGAGCAGGAGGGAGAGGTGGTCCGACTGGTCGTAGTGGGAGAGGGGTATGGCTCCATGTTGGAGTAAACATGATGTAGAGTGATCTCTCCCCTGGTGGGACATTTCACATGCTGATGGATCTTTGGGAGTAGTCTTCATGCTGACCTTATTAAAATCACCTGCAGTTACGTGAACACCGTCCCGCTGCTGTTGATGGTGTTCAGTAGCATAGAGAGCTCCGTGTTTACCGATAGAAACCGAAAGTGCAAAAAGAAATGAGAAGGATGTACAAACTAAGCAACTAAAGAAAAGAAAAGAGTACTGAGACGGAGAGCTGCAAGCTGCTGCAACAGTGTGCGCCGCCATCTTGAGTGGTGTAGCAACAAAGTGCTTTGAGGGTCCAAACAGTAAAAAGGCTGCATAAGTACCATGTAAGACTTGATGTTGTACCAGGCTGCTGTTTTCATCCTGCTGACACTCTGATTTCAGAACAGATGTCAGCTGGTTCATCAGAAGGAAGATGATTGGATGAATTTCTGTTTGGCAATTTTGAAGCGATCACGAGAGCAACAAGGAGGACAAGAAGTAACAACCCAGAAGCTACCAGCCCATAATGTCTGTTGACTTTATCCTGCTTCCCTTCATCTTCCTCCTTCCCTCCATCCTCTTTCCTTCCATCCTGTTTGTCTCCTCCTGTCTGACCTGCAGGTGAGAAACAGGTGTGAGGTGTCAGCTGATCACATCACTCAGACCAGCTGCTTTCTACAAAGTCTCATCAACAACATCTTTAGAAACAAACATCAACAACCAGGAAGCAGCTTCACCTCTGATCACACACACACTCAACTCTACTCACTCACCTGGAGGATCAACACTCAGGTTTATGCTGCATATGAGCGTCTCTGGAGCATTATTTTGATTTTCTCCTCTTGTGTAGCCTCGACACTCGTATGTTCCATTATCAGTAGTCGTCACATCCTTCAGAATCAAAGACACGTCTCCATCCTTCATCTGTCTGTCCTGCAGATCCACCCGGTTCTTAAAAGATGGATGCTGCTTGGTGGTATCAAAGCGCTTTTGCCGATACACAAGGACGTATTCCTCTCCTAGGTCAGCTCTTTTCCACTCTATGGCAGTGATGTTCTTGTTTGGAGCTCGACATGTCAGAGTGACGTTCTGTCCAGACTCAGCTGTGATAGGTTTATGGTCTGAAAGAGGAAACAACACAAAGCAGGGAGGATACAGAAGTCTGAGTATAACTGTTCACTTTTACAGCAGCCAATCAGAGTGAGCAGCTACAGGCAGAGAAGTATACACGCTGGGTCCAGCACATCAGGGTAAATGGTCAACAGACACACCACAGACACAAATACACACATACATGTTTATGCCAGTGTATCATTCAAAGTACAAAATATTCAAAATAAATGTAAATAAATATTCAACTCCAGCTTCTGTAAATCTGCATTTCTGGGCAAACAGACTCTGCCCTGAATTTTCTCACCTGCATATACTACACTTACACATGTGCAAACAAACATACACATGCTTATCGGTCCCGACACTACGATCCATACTCCATTCACCACCATCATTAGCACTTGTATGCACTCTAAATAAAAACATCTATGTATAAATATAATGACTGCTCTAATTCGGGAGTAAGTTAGATCTACTATCTGATTATATTCACTGTTTCACATCCTTCCAAAAGCAGGTTTCAATGAGTTTTCTGTGTCAAATGTCGCCTGAACATTAGTAAACTAGCACAGCCCTCCCCAACCCCCCGTCCCAGTACCGGTCCACAAGAGTTGAGGCTTGGGTGGGAAATTGATGGTTTTCCTGGGTCTTTTGCCGTGTGTTATGAATAAATCTTTTTTGGTAGCGGTACTGGTTTTATTTTGTTGTATTTATCTGCGACACTTTAAAGGCCGGTCCGTGAAAATATTGTCAGACATAAACTGTCCGTGCATACCTCTATATGCTCATGTAAAGCTGAGGAGCACGAGCCAAAGTATTTCATTATGGGTAAATGTGGCTACACTGCTTATCTGTATATGACAATGATCTTCTGGTAACGTTATATCTGTGTTTATACATGATGTGTGCAGTTTTATATTTTTTATATTTTATGAGATCCATGGACTTCAAGGTACTTGACCACAAAAACAGAAGTGTGCTCTTTACATCCGTCTTAATTAATAATTAATAATTAATCCCGATTGCTGTCTTCTGAAGTTTACATAAAGGTTGACGAAATGTTTTACATTTGTTGCCTCAGGCGTCATCACTGTCCTCTAAATGTGGCAATAAAATGAACTGTGAAGTACACAGAGTGATTTGTAATGCAAATAATGTGTTGTTGGACTCCACACAAATGTTTCTCCTTAGTTTGTACATGTTTATATTAGATTGTGTTTTCCATTGTTACAGAAAGAAATTTGCTATCAAAGACTTCAAGATTATTTATCAACATTTTGACTCAATCGTGCTCAGGAGTCATAACAGTAACATGTACTGCATTAATATTACACTGCAGTGTCACCCAGGTTCCTACTGTTTTTATGCATGCGCTCCATCTACACTCAGAGGGGCATCAGTGAGTCATGTTAATAGTACAGAGTTGAGGGGATTTAAGGAGTGATGGCTGAAGTAAATGTAGATTTTGTATTATCAGCAGTGTCGGAAGGACGAATCAATAATAATAATAATAATAAACCTTTAGAGCAGTTTGTCCATGTTTGTCTGACACCGCTTTAACGTGAATGAAAGCACCAGCTGCTGCCTTACAGGTGAGGATGAGTAATGCGGTTATAAACTGTTTCTTATACAGTAAACTCTTCACAGCTTCATTATACAAACTGTTATGTAAACGTGTGTGAGTACATCTAAAAACTAACATCCACTTTCTCACATGACAGAAGAGGTTTGGTGACAGGAGACCTGCGTCCTCACTGTGAGCAGCTGAAACTAAAGCAGCTAACTTCTAACAGCGCATCACAGCGTGTAAGAAATAAATCGAACATCGAAAAGCGGGTAGAAAATAGATCGATAGGATTTTAAAATCAAACTCACCTGCCCAGATAAAACCCACGACGGAGACAGACAGTAAAGTCCAGCAGAGCCACGGAGATGTTACAGCAAACATGTTTCATGAAGCACAGTCAGACTACACGAACGGGTTAATGTTGGAAGAGCCGGTGCACCGGTGTGTTGACACACAGGGCAGTACAGCACACCGGTTTGCGTTTTGTTATCTTGGCCTTGGATTTGATAAGGCTGCTGTCAATCATACACTGTCTCGCTTACACTGGAAGAGACCCTGTGACTCCTCCCAGAATGGGACTGGACCGAGTTACCCGACTTCCGTTTTGAATCCTGACGCTATTGAAGGACTTCCTGAATGACTGTTGTCGGCTTTTTGGCGCCAAACGGGAGAGGTTGGTGTGGGTGCTGTAATGGAGCTTATGGAAGTTTATTTTTTTATTAGCAGCCCCCTTGATAAAGGCACAAGGTATGTTTATGATGTAAATAAGTACATGCTTAAATATTTTGGGTGACGGAAACTGCATTTGTTATAAATTTGTTACATAGGTTAGGTATTAAACAACACTTATCTAATGTACGTCATCACATCACACTTTCATAATATTATGTAAATATGATATGTAGACATTACATTTGTATTAACATATGAAACGTATTTAACTCTGTTTCAGATACAGGAAACATTAAAGGTGCTGTTATTTCTGTTTCTATATTTTCATGTTGTTCTTTTAATACACTGGCATTTATCGGAAAGCTGATTTATCTGAGTAATAAGAAACTTTTGAAGCTGTGATCAGCTGCATAAATGAATGAATTCTAGACTGATATATGAAATATCCCTTTATTGTTAATCATGTCATATCTGTTTTAAATTAGATGGAAAAGAGACTTAAACAGGCTGGTTTTTGTGAACGAGTCACATTTAGACTGCAGGACTGGCGAACCTGAAATCCCCGCCCATGCACCAGTGATGGGTCGGTCGCGAACGAAATGGCTCTTATTCATGCAGGTCCATATGACAGAGAATATGTTCTTTTTGTTTTCATATTATAATTTATATTTAATTGTGTTGTGGTTTGCAGTGTTTTGTGTTGTTTCACTTTAAATTTATAAAAGGAAAAAGGTGAAAATTTAAATAGTTAAAAGTTGAAATGTGAATAGTTGATTTTTGTATTATATGATTTATTTATTACATTTTATGTGGAGTGAATAAATAAAAGTCTATTTACGGTGGCCCCTACAGACAAAGCACATACATACATACATACACATATAAACTTCAAATCACGTACGAACCCTGAAGCACGGACCAACTCCAAAACACGTAAAAACTCAGAAGCACATAAAAACTCAAAACACGTACAAAAGACAACAGAAGTGCTCCAGGATGCTAGAGGCAGTGTTGAACTTTTGTTACCGAGTGGCTACACAAGCCAGCAAGTACCAACGACCAGATTTGGTGTGTGGTAATAACAGGTAAATGAACATTATTTTTTTTTTATTTATTATTTGACTATATATGAATGCTTGTGTATAAATACACAAACAATACACATATGCTTTCATGCTTTCAATTGTGTAATTTAAGTGCTCTAGGTAGCTCTGTTTTGGAAGTTCAGTTCAAGCTAGAAATGTGTTTTGGAGTTTGTACATGTTTTGTCTCTAGGAAAAGGTCCCATGTTGCAGCAAATAAAATGCTCTGTTGAAAGTAGAAAAAGTGAAATGACCCTGTGCACGAGAAAATGCTAACTTCCTGGTTTGAGACCGGATGTGGGTTTGTACATTTCCGGTAGCTTTACTTTGCGGTCAATCGCTACTGCGAAGATCGACTACAAAATCATGTCCAAAATACAAAAACGGAAAGATTGCATTAAGTTACAAAGAGCAGAAGGTGGGAACACTCACCATTACTGTGTCATTAAAAAAAAAACCAATTTTAACGTTTGAAGAGTGTGGATTGATCGGTTGTTTACATCACTCAACACAAGCAGAACTGCATTACAAAATGAGAAGACACATCGTCCACATTCAGAAGTATCTCTGTATAGTGACAGTTCTTATGATTTAAACAGGCAAATGTTCAGCATTCAAACTACAGGTGAAGAATAGTCAAAGCCAGATGTTTCCCCCATTATGTTGATATCAGCTAGTCAAGTACACACCTACACATCATATCAACAAACTATAAAAAAAGTAAATAAATGATGCTGGTAAGGGTCTCTATATATTAGTATTTACCAAGGGTATTTTGTGACTTACCTATTTTGGGCGATCGTGGCTCAAGAGTTGGGAGTTCGCCTTGTAATCGGAAGGTTGCCGGTTCGAGCTCCGGCTTGGACAGTCTCAGTCGTTGTGTCCTTGGGCAAGACACTTCACCCGTTGCCTAATGGTGGTGGTCAGAGGGCCCGGTGGCGCCAGTGTCCGGCAGCCTCGCCTCTGTCAGTGCGCCCCAGGGTGGCTGTGACTACAATGTAGCTTGACTGGATATGTAAAGCGCTTTGGGGTCCTTAGGGACTAGTAAAGCGCTATATAAATACAGGCCATTTACCATTTACCTTCAAAATTACAGTGGTCCCTCGCTATAACACGGTTAACCTAAGAATTTTTTTTTTGTTGTGTGTAAATTTGCATGTTTTTTTTGTCCTTCTACAGAGCCTTGTGTTCTGGGTCCTGATCGGCTGTAGATCATTGTCGACTTCCTCTGTGCCAGCTCGCCTGTACAGGACAGAATCGCTACATCGATCACTAGCAGTAAGTTTTCTCCCCAACAAAATCAATGTCGACAAAATGTTTTGCACCGTCAAAGGCACCTGCGGTAGCACCCAAAACGCAGAGGGAGATGTTAACCATCGCACAAAAAGTTTGACTTCTTGTTGGACACCTGCAATAAACGAGGGACCACTATACAAATACTGAGAAATATAACATTTGAATGCTTTCTCTCTTTTGCTCTGAGGCGCGGGGAAAAAAAAAATATTGACAAGACGATGAACATCATCTACAGATATATTCAGTAAATGCCCAAGACATCTAGAGAAATGTAAATCGCCGCTTGATTCATCCATTTGGTTGACTTGTTTTGGAAAACCCGACCGTAAACAAGGAGCGAATATAAACAAAGCACTCTACAGGAGTTTCCCCACCGGAAGTAGCATATGCTAAGGTGCACAAAAACTGTCATTTCGGCACTCAGCGGCTTCCTGTTTTCACAAATAATTAAAGAATGACATTTTTGCAGAGATTCTTCTTGAACACTGGCTGTAATATCACTCAGGAATCCGTTTAGTTGTATTTTTGTTGAATTTGGCATTTTTTTGTTTTTACTTTTCATATTTATAAAAGGAAGCTGCTTGCGAGATGCGACCACTTCATGTTTCAAATACTGAGAAGCTTCAACAACAAATGTGTTCAAGCCAGCATGATGTTTGCTCCTGTAACTGATTGTTTTTCCATCTTGTTCTCTGAATATTTACCAAAGGCTCCATAACTAATGTCATTCATTTTGTTTCTTATCATTGAAACTGTTGTAGAAAATCCACTTTGTTAAGAAAACAGAGAAGCGACGTCTTTATATGAGACTTCAGAAAAATGTTGTACAAGACAAACTGAACAACATCAGAGCGACATCACGACTTCCTGTAACTTTTCTTTATCCAGCTAAACATGAGTACCTTCCATTTTCTCCTGCAGAGGATTCTGGGTAAAGTCAATCGTGCACTGACGTCCTGTGTGTGTGTTTTATTGTGCAGATGCAGCTGCAGTCGGCTCAGCAGTGAGAACTGAAGACGTCAGTCAAAGAGAAGGAAAAACAGTCAGAGCTGAGAGGTACAGCTGCTCTTCTTTTAGTACAAACACCATAAATCTGTTGCTCACAATCAAACTTTATTTTATTTTTAAGTTTGTGTCACTTTTCAAACCATCGTTACGAGTGCTTCCCAGAGACGATGAGTGAAAGAGCAAAGAGTAAAATATGAATCAAACTACGGCCACACAGACTCAAGCGTCATGTGGTGAATAACTTCCAACAGCTGGATGAATAAGATGAGTTAAAGTTTATATATTAGTCTTTAACAAGGATTTAAAAGACGACACTGATGAGGCGAGCCAGATTTCTTCAGGCAGGTCATCCCAGGATTGAGGAGTCCTCACAGCAAACATTCAGTCGTCTTTAAGTGTGAGCTGGGAACAGTGAACAGGTTTGTGGCTGCAGCATCTCAGGATGTACACACTGACTGGGACACAAGCACCAGTTCCACTAAATATTCTGGTGCCAGTAACCTGTTAAGATGGAGCAATTTGATGTTATTTAATCAGTTTATTTTTCATCCTGCAGTTAAAATGTATCAAAACAAGATTGTGTGTCTGCAGATGCTGTGATCTGACACACCAGCACAAAATGTGTCAAAGTTCAATAAGTTACATTATTGTAACTGTGATGCGTTCACTGACATGTCCTGATGCTTTGCTGTTTATAAAGAGAACAGAGAGGCTCTGCTTTGTGCTTATATTCTCCTCCTGTGTGTTTGTGTGTGCAGAGTTTCTACCAGAGCCAAATGTCATCGACTCCTCACTGAAGTCGTCCACCAGTCCAACCACTGGGATCCAGCTGCTGCTCTCTAACTGGTCCACACAGCAGCTCAGACCTGACAAATTAAGACAATAACAAATGGTATGTAACTAAAATGTTGATGTAATCCGTGTTTTCATGTCTTCAGTAAATTTCCTGTTATTTCTAAGTGTGCTGTCGTCTCCACAGCAGTGGTCTGGTTTCTCTGCAGGTTCTCGTATGGTTATGTGGGTTTCATAAAGACGTCCGATGGAAACGTTGAGTTGTTGTGGTGAACCCAAACACACTTCAGTCCTCTTCAGAGCAGGGCCCTATTTCAGGAAGCCGGTTTAGTGCAAACTCTGAGTAAGTACACCCTGAGTTAACGAAAACTCTGGGTTTTCAGTTTCACAAAGCGAGTTTAGATTAATCCTGAGTGAGTTACTATGACGACACACTCCGTGAAGCTAACCTGCTCCCTAGCAGGTTTACTTCAACTAACCCTGACTTTCTCCGCCTCTGTGTCGGAAACCTGACTAATTTATTTGAATAACATCCTCAGGCCATATATTACGCATGTGACACATCGCGGACATCCTCTCAGTTCATTACATATTATTTGTATTGCACTTCGTTTTTTTGCAAACGGGAGCTTTCTGTATAATATTGATGATGCTGAGCACGTTTCCAAGGCTACCGTCTGTCGGGCAGTCAGGAATGTTACAGTTGCACTGAAACGTCTCCTGTACTCGTTTGTGGTGTTCCCCGGTCATAGACCCACAAGATTCATCAAAGAGGGATTCCACAAAATTGCAGGTAGCAGGATGAACAAAACTCAATTCATGATGTGGTGATACTTGAACTACTACTTAAATTTTACATTTATTTTCACGGTTCCCAGGCGTGATTGGCTGTATAGATGGCACTCACATTCCAATCATTGCTCCTTCAGTAAATGAAGGAGACTATGTGAACAGGAAGTCTTTCCACAGCATTAATGTGCAGGTACATAGTTCCCTGTAGCATTTCAAACTAACAAATTATTTCATTATAGTAATGGATGCTAATTTGTGTTCTCTGCACTGTGAAGATCATATGTGATGCTGCCAACATTATCACAAATGTGGAAGCCAAGTGGCCAGGCTCTGTGAGTGGTGGTGGTGGAGGACCCCCACCTGTTTTTCGGGCCTCCGCTTTTTTTCTGTTGGCTATAACGGGCCACATTTGAGCATACAGAGTAAGCAAATATGTACTTGTAATGTGCTCAGATAATTTCAATAAGTGCTTACAGAAAGAAAATTAATGTAGCCTCTAACTGCAATTGATTTACATGGACAAACAGACCAAGCACTATGGCTCATAATACAATTACACCTTACCTGTTTGGACTATATTTTTATATTTCATTTTTACTTGCTGCCAGGAACGTTTGGGGCCTGTTGGGTTGCACCTGCGCTCACATCACATCACAAAATAAAATGTGTAAAATAAAATATAATAAAATAACGTGTTAAATGGGTGGAAATCCCTAGATCAATCTTTAAATTAACACTCACGCATTGACTCTGTCAGCTATGTTTTGCCATGCATGCTCCCTTTCTTTTGCAGCTGAGGCTGTGTTACTTTTTTTCTGCAAAATTTGCATGTTATCGGCATATGCTGCCATCAGAATTTCGGCCTCAAGCGCTGTAAGATACATTGACCGCGCCTTCTTTCCCTCCGTCTCCATGGTGACTCGCTTAATCTGTGCTCCACTAATCAGGGCTTTATGTATCCTCGTGCGCGCGCTTAACTTGGGGTTAAAGCAACTCCGCGTTGACTGAACTACTTGTTATCAGCCTTTCTGAAACCGAATATTCCGAGTTGGACAGTTCGGGGTTACTCAACCCTGAGTATCGTTTTTCATTCTGAGTTTTCTAAACCGGCTTCCTGAAACAGGGCCCAGATAACGAACTTAATGTGAGCCACAGATTTAAAAGCAGCAGGAACATTTTCACACATGAATCTTAGTTACTGTGAAGTTTGATGTCTGATGATCTGTCAGGAGCAATAAAGAGAACATCTGTGACATCTGTCTTCATCCAGTCTGAGAGAATCTGCACACAGACGACCATTTTCAGAAAGCTCATCAGTAAAGTAAAGAAAAAAATTACGGCTGGTAGAGCTGAGAGTCATATCTGAAGCGCTCACAGCACGTTTTCATACAGTAAGAGTAAACTATAGTATGATGCAGATTTATAAAGTGACTCAGAGCAGACGACCACATGAAGAAAAATGTATTTTAATGTGTTTATTTAAAGTTCAGAGAAGAATGAATCATTGATTATGGAATGTTTACAGCTGTCTGTGTCACTGTGAGATACAATGAACATGATTTAATATCCTAATATTAAAATTTTTCATGTGGAGCAGCAGCAGATACAATTATATAAGGTAAATATACGTACTGATGGACTTTGAATTAATACAATATGAATTCATACTTTAAAGAGAAATCGTTATAATAGACACCATCGGAAGGCACATTTACAGTAAAAACAGAATCAGAAAGTCCTGAAAACTGCATGAACTGAGTCAACAGGCCTGAAAGTTTCTGATAAAAACAGAATGAAAACTAAACAGGATTCTTGCTCAGACAAATAAGTAGGGATGGGTATTGTTTAGGTTTTATCCGATACCAGTGCCAAACCGGTACATTTGAAATGGTACCGGTGCTTAAACGGTGCTCAAAGAATGGAGAACACAAACTTTGTACAAAAACTAGCTGTTTTCCACTTTTTCTTTGGTCATTTTAGCCTTTTTGGCCAGGGTGAAGGGAGTATCTGCCATCAAACAAGAAGACAGCCGCATGTAGCTATGATGGTGTTTGCTAGTTCACCTTACATGCATTAATGTAATAACGTGGTTAGCCTACTCAACGTAAATTACACACGAACAACATTAAGCTACTCACACAGAGAAGAACGGCTGCTGCTGCCATCATCATTTCTGCTGCACTGGCAGGGCTAGGGGCCAGGACGCCTCTTCGGGTTTTTGGGGGATGTTGCTAACTCCGGGTCCGATAACAGGCACCACACACAGTAGATGTGCTCGGTGTGAGGTCTCGCAGCAAGCTATCAAATACGGCGCATTTCTCGGCTTAAAAAAACCCCCCAAAAAACAAAAACAAAACGCCATGCGTTGCCAGGTGTTTCATCGGATTTGAGGTGTTACCTCCTTTGACAGTATCAGCTTAAAGCACTTGTTTCAGGCTGCTGAGTTTGCATCTTTTGCTGTGAAGTACAGCCAGACTTTTGACCGCTTCGCCTTGGGCATTTTAATCTGTAGCTCTGCTCTAAAAGAACATACGTACCTGGACCCGCCTACTATCCTCGGAAACGTAAAATGATTGGCTAGAATCTAAAGTGTATCACAGCTCAGGAAAAAAAAAAAAGCACCGAAATAAAGCACCGAAATGTGCGCTGCTTTTCGGTCTGGTTACTACTATTTATGTCAGAACCGGTGCCATCATGGCACCGGACACCGGTACCCATCCCTACAAATAAATATATTGAATAACAAAGTTAAGTGCGTGGAGTGCTTAAAGCTTTATAAAATAAACATTAGAAGCGTCTGTGATATAAACATGAGTGTTTTATCAGTTCAAAGTGAAGCAGCAGGTAGTTTGATATTAAAAGTAAAATTAAAGAGACGTTAGCTCAGCAGGAGGTCGAGAGCAGGAAGTAGCAGCTACAGCTCACAGTATAAAGACAAGTTTAGTTTTAGTCTGCTAAACTAAACTTCTTATGAAGACTTCAGCTGGTGTTCATGGAGGTTGATGAGCGGACAGTAAGGAGCTAAAGGCACAACTTTCACTTTGGGACAGTTTTCTACTTCTTAAAAGCTCTATAATGGACGTTTAAATATGAAAATATCTGCTGGTCTGTTTGTTGAGGTTTTATACCAAAGAAAAAGAACATTTTAAATTTTCATAAAACTGTTCTTTTGGCACCTCGTGAAGGCACATGTGACATTTCAGTTTGCTCCTGTTTCACTTACATATAAACTAATTTAAATTTCCTGAAACACAAAAAAAAAAAAAAAAAATTGGTTTGGAATAAATAAATGTTTAGTCTAATTTCAGACACTTAACATCAAACTTTGGATGTCGTGGAAATTAATTTTAGGATATCCTCAAATGTGTTTACCCAGAATGCTCAGAGTCCCCTCTGAGAAGCTGGAAGAGAACCAATAATAAAAGGTCTGATTATTCAAACAGGCTCAGGTGGAGGCTGGTATGAATCCTGCTGAACTCTTCTGTAGATCAAAAAACAAACAAACACAGCAGCAGCAACAACAACAAGTTGTTTGGTGCTCGACATGTCAGAGTGGCGTTCTTCTGTCCAGACTCAGCTGTGATGTTTTTCTGAACTGAAAGAGGAAACAACACAGAGCAGAGGGGTTAAAGGAAATTTCCTTTATCACCAAAGCACAAGGTGCAGTAGTCATGGCAACAACACGTATGATTTAGTGTTATTAACTATAATAATAGCAGCAGGTATAAACGACACTGTCTCCTTTGGTCTTCACTGCAGGCACTTTATACCAACCTTTGATGGATTAAATAAAAAAGTCCATTTTTTTTTTAAACATGGATTCTTTGTAAAGATGTGTTTGAAATCTGTAATGTTCTTTCTCCATATTTGTCACATTTAAATGACTCAGATCAACCCAATATTAATATGATTTTAAACTGCTCACACACACTGAACTCACTCTCCCTCACTCACCTGAAGGATCAACAACTCTCAGGTAGATGATGCTGATGGGGTCAATAGTTTGATGAGCTCTCTTCCCGCGATTTGTTCCTTCCATGAAGACACGACACTCGTATGTTCCAGTGTCATTAATCATCGCATCCTTCAAAATCACGGACACGTCTCCATCCTTCATCTGTCTGTCCTGCAAATCCACCCGGTTCTTAAAAGATGGATGCTGGTCATCTGAATCAAAATGGTTATTGCGATACACAAAGACTTCTCCCAGGTCAGGTCTTCTCCACTCTACAACTATGAGGTTGTTGTTTGGAGCTCGACATGTCAGAGTGACATCCTGTCCAGACTGAGCCGTGATAGTTTCTTGGTCTGAAAGATGAAACAACAGAGCAGAGAGGAAACAGTCACTTCTACATCAGCCAAGAATTCGAATTAGGAACAGACACAACTGCTCTCTGGTTTATGCTGGTTGAATCACACAAATGTGGAAAATAATTTTTTGCAAACACCTTTGAACAACTGCTTATTTGTTGTCTTTGTTCTTGTCCTCAGAAATATGTAATATTTGCGAGGTTATTAAGTAGAACAGAACAGGGACAAAAACTTGCACCACCTAAAGTGTGGTAAACTTGACAGAAACCAGCGTTGCTTGCAGGTGCTGGGGGAGGGGGCTTAGCGTTGTTTTGTTTTCTTCTAGTGGGTAGCGTGAGCGCGCTTGTCCTGCCGTTTTCGTTTTGTTTATGCAAATGTGTTCGTCCGCGTGCACGACTCCGTTCAAATGGGAGGGGGAGGGCTGTATGTACTTCCAACAGACTGTCGGTTCTGTAATCGGATCGACAGGAACCGCCCTTCGTTCCAGTCTCTGAAATCGCTTCGTGGCGTCTGTCGGTGAAGTTCGGTTGTGTTATCGTTAATGGACGATAAAACAGCTTTCTTAAAAGCTTTAAACGAGGATGTTCCGTACCCGAAGACGACGTGGGTCTGGCTGTGGATATCGGAGCTATTTTTTAAACTCAGTACTCAGCGTCGAGAAAACGGAGTATGTCAGCTGCTTTCAACAGCTTAATGTTTAACACCGTGCGGGATCAGGCACAAATGAGCTGCTTTTACTGTTTAAAGTCTCTGCATGTCGGGGTAAGTAAAACACGGAGCACAGACAGAGTTATAAAGAGGCCACGTCTGGTTACAGTTCGCAAACATGGCTGCTGCGCTGGTTGGTGTCGCTCTCTCGCTTGTGTGAGAGCTTCTTTGTGGGGGAAAAATGGTGTAGGTGGTGCTGAGTTGTGCGACACGACGAGAAGCATACACCGAGGGATTGGACTCAGTTTAATGCCGTTTATTTTACATATAATGTAACTGCGTGGGGATTTGATCTAGTGATTTGGAAAGGAAACATATGAGATATAGATATATAGATATATATATTAAAGGAGGTCAACGTAAGTTGTCCAAAACACCGCCATGACAATGTTATGAAGAACTAACGTCACCCACATCGTGCTGCATAAGAACAATCAAGGACAAGAAATAAAAGTAACCCTCCTCAGACAACCGCGGAATTATTATGAGGTCTACCTTACAATAAAAAGCACATTTTGCATTTTATTATGGGCAACTCTTTTTTCTAAATAATTCCACATGCTTTTTGGCCCCGTGTAGAGCTCCAAGAAGCACTTCATGTCATTCACTGCTGACAGTTGGTGTTCACTTGTATATCTGAGTGTGGAGTCGCTGATTTAGTGGACCGTTTTTAGATTGCGCACAGCGTTGAAGAGTTACGGTAGTGTCACCCAACGTGGAAAGGGGGTTTAAATAAGCCGTACTAATAGCAATCTTCAGATCTTACAAAGCTTTCACATTTTAGTAAGGATTTCCGTGGAGAGGAGCAACAAGAGTTTGATTTAATTTGATGCCCTGCTTTTTTCAGGGCTTTTAAGAAGCCATTCGCCGAGCCTCGTCTCATTTCCGAGAGCAAAACAAAAAACAATGTTACAACTGTGAGAGAGCTTTAAGTTTCCTCAAGGGACCCCCCAGAGGACGCCTTTGTTATTTGTAGTATTGTATCCTCGTTTTACATGCTAACTAAAAAAAAAAAGTTTTACATGCTAACGTTAGCATCAGCTGTGTTAGCATCAGCTGTGAGCGTCCAACGCCTCACAGCCAGCCATCAAAGCCACTGGCCATCACCGTGTATATGCTATGCTGCAGAGCCGCGAGCCAGCGCTTACTATACAATAGAGCCCCTATTTTCGAAGCCCTCGGTTTATCTCTTGACACTTTTTCTATCGAGCAGCCGAGCTAAGCTTGTTGTTAGCTGTGTCAAGCTAACAACAAGCTACTGTCTACTACCTAGACAGTCAGGGTTTTTTATTTTCTTAAATTTGTGGCGTGTATTTACAATGTCAAAAATGGCTCTAAAATAATTGAACAGTTGTCTCACCCGCAGCCGGAAACAAGATAAAGCAGAAAATCATGACCGAGCGAAGCAATGTAATTCTCCCTTGACGCATCTTGCTGTAGTGATGTGAGGATCCGACGGCTTTGATGTGTAGGTCGATGTGTATGGGAGGAGCTAAAAATGATGACATCCGAAGCCTCGCTACCCGGCTGTACCACGTGACTGGTTCATGAAGTGGTTCGAACTTTGCCGCGAGATATGACAGCGATATAAACCCCTCAGACTTCATTCAAAATGTGGGTGTTTGATGGAGAGTTGCGGTTAGTGAGAGTTTGGAGACAGTTCATGAGGTCTGGTTTCACTTTTCTGTCACTGAGGGGTTTTTTTCTCCTGTTTTAATTTTTTTTATTAATAACCACAGTTTCTTCCTCCCATTACTTTTGGCACATTTCCTTCATTTTCTGCCTTATAAATGGTATAACTGTAACTGTTATACTGACACTGATAACCAGATCCACCAAAAGACCTTCTGTGGGTTCCTTTGAAGTCTTGTCCTATTTTGTTTCTTTTAACTCCATAATGTCCCTGTACACATAAAAAGGTCATAGTCACTCCATAAGGTGTTCTCTGTATCTCTGTCAGAGAGTCATAAACTCCAAAAGTCTATCAGACTGTGCTGTGATGACTTGAATCTGAAAGTATCATAGATGTTTCCCTCGCTGGTGGGGGTGTGAGGGGGAAATAACATTAAAATGGGGCTCTTTTTATAACAGCATCATCGCGTAAGCGACTGCCGACTGGTGATTGGTTGTCAAGTGAGCTCAAAGAGAGCAGTGTTCACCGCACGAAAATCACTGTTTGTGGTAGCAGTGGACAATTTGTTTTTAACTCTCAGATTCACTTCAGCTCTTTGCATGTTGCATCTTACCAACCAACCAACCCGGTCACCTCTAATGTTGACTGGCACAAATATTTATTTATTAAATCCAGCTTCACAATGTTTAATCAATCGCATTTTTAAAGCAGGGCTCAATGGTGTAAATTAGTCTTAATACAGCTAGCGATTCATGTCCACTGTGTATAGTTACAAGGGTGCAGGTTTCCAATAAATGGGACAATGGCACCACCTACTGTCTCAAATGTCATTCTACACTGAATGTGAATGGCAAAGGATTGAGGTGATGTTATCAACACAGCACTTGATAAACAAGACTGCGTATTCAGCCAGGCTCTGATGTCCAAAGGAGTCCTGTAGTTGTGGGTGTGCTTCCACAGGACAAGTTTTAATAGAGTTCAAATAGTTTCAAGTGTGTTTTGAAGTGCCGACTTTAAGTTTTCTGATTTAAAAACTTCCCCTTTTTACGATATGAAACCAGTTAGTGTGAGGCCGCAGGTGACTGATGGTAGCTTTGATTGTATAGATTTCTCCTGTTTGTCATTTAGTCCTGCTGTTTACTATTATATCATATTCCGGCACAGTTGGTGTGGAGCATCCACAATTTGGTTGGACGTGTACAATGACAAAAAAGGGTTATTATTTTAAGAGCGATGCTAACGTTAGCATCCAGACACCAATAACAATCACCACTGTTGGCTAGTTCGTTAGCTCTTTAGCTAAGAGCTCGCTCGCTGGTTGTCGACTCAGCGCCCTAGCAGGCCTCGTCAGGAACAGGAGTAGATCGGGTGGTCTGTATTTATCATAATGAATGGTGTGGAAAGCGATGTTGTAGCCAAACATTCTCCTGATCTTGTGCAGAAGTTTGTTCGATCTTGTCGGCGAGCTTAGTTGAAGTAACTTCCAGGCGCTAATGCTAATGCTAGCGACGCCACACTCAGGATTTGAAATTATTATTCATGATGTATATGTCTTGTATTTACAGTGATGTTAAAGGTAGTTAAATTCAATAGTAAGGTAATACTCGCAATGACGCCGTTTGATGACGCATAAACTATTAAAGCACCTGATCCACAAACTCTGACCTGAAGAAAAGTGAACTTTGTAGCTGCTCCATTCACCACCGTTTGTTTTACACACTTTGACTGTAGCCCGTTAATCTGAGACGTCACTTACTTTAAAATACTGACATGATCCAACATGGTGATTCACTGATGTCTCATTTTGTTGAACCTGTTTTCTCGACTTCTGTCTTCATTGCCCTTCCTGAGTTCACATCTCCGGTGGGGCAAAGATACAAGGAGAAGGGTACCATCTCTAGCAATACTCAGATTTTGATCAACTTAAGTTTCCAGTGTCTGTTGTGCTCTCTCTGCTTAAGTGACTACATGTCTCTGTTTGCAGCTTCTCTTAATTATCGCTGCTGTAAAAACGAGTAACTGCACTTTGACCTTCATAGCCTCTCTGCTGTGTTTCTTTCACTCTTTCAGACTAGAAAGTTGTCCCAGCTGAGTCTGCACAGGACGTCTTTCTGACATGTCGAGCTCCAAACAACGACTTCATAGTTATAGAGTGAAGAAGAGCTGACCTGGAAGATGAACATGTCCTTTAGTACTGAGACAAGCAGTTTGATCCAGATGAGCAGCATCCATCTTTTAAGAACCGGGTGGATCTGCAGGACAGACAGATGAAGGATGGAGACGTGTCTCATATTCTGAAGGATGTCACAGCTGCAGATGCTGAGAAATAGAAGTATCGTGTCTTCAGGAGAGGAACAAGCCGGAGGGAGAGAGCCCTTTTGAAGAATGACCCCATCAGCATCATCTACCTGAGTGTTGATCCTCCAGGTGAGTGAGCAGAGTTGAGTGTGTGTGTGATCAGAGGTGAAGCTGCTTCCTGGTTGTTGATGTTTGTTTCTAAAGATGTTGTTGATGAGAAAATCAGCCGAGCTTTAATGTTTGGTTACATTTTAGGATAAATTCTAATTATTGTTTTATAATGAGTTTGTATAACTGTGGATCTTTAAGCTACTGACAGTAAACAAAAGAGACACATGCATAAATAATTTAGCCATGAAATAAATGTACTGCGTTGAAGTGTAGAGTCAACACAATATGGAGGTGAAGACAAAATGGAGAAGTGTTAGTGTGGACACAGTTTCTGCTTGAAACAGGAAGTTCCTTCTTTTTCACAGCTCTTTGGCAGCCTGCCAATATTTATGTGATGTAGCAGTAGTAGGATTGTTAAACGGTAAATGAACTGGTTCTTATTGCTTTTCTACTTTACCTGAGTATTTAAAGCACTTTATACACATTTATTGTTTTTTTTCTTTTTGACACTGTAGTTTTTATTAATAGTTTATTTAATAGTTTATGTCACAGTTTAAACACAGACTTTTCAGGAGAAATCAACAAACATGCATTCAAAACAAACTTAACTAATGTGAATAAAAGATGTGGGTGCCAATTATAATCAACTACCATATGCATGCCTACATTGCTCATATTCTCCAGCACATATACACACTTTTCCTACATGCATATATATATGGATATACAAAGTTATAGACATAAACCTTAAATGTTTTGTTCGTTCATTAATTTTCCTTGGTGCCATATAATCTCCACTTCTCACTTCAAATGGCCATCTTTCATTATTGTACAAATCACTGTTATTCCTTTTTGTTCCCACTTCCTGGATCCTGAGTCATGTCCACTTGGTACAACACCAACATCATAATCAGCCCAGTTTAACGTCTTAACCTCTCTTTCCAACTTACTTTGTTTAACTCTGCCGAAACCCCATCTCTAGAGTGTGGGACGTTATAGGAAAGTTTTCTTAAGTTGCAAACTTCCAAGAAAAGTCTGGACTGGGACATCCTGTACTTTTACTTCAATATCTTTCCATTTAAAGTTCTGATCACTCCACTTTATCGCTGGTCTGGTTTGGGCTTTAGATTAGGGAGTCTCACATCACCTTGCTTCCTAGACAGTATTAATTTTGAATATTTTATTCTAGGCCTTTGATCGCTCCATACAAATCTAGAGATGAGCCTATCACAGTTGTTGAATTTTTCCACTGAGATCTCAACTGGCAGGTATTGGGAAAGGTACAATAGCTGTGGGAGGATACTCATTTTTATTGTTGTGACTCTTGCACTAAAAAAGTCTAGTGGAAGAGTTGACCATCGGTTTAGATCATGTTTAATATGAGTACTCAGTCCAGCTGTCGCAGATTAGTAAATAGATTTGATACACATCACAGCACCGTCATTAAAGCCGAACCTTTCAAGCACGGCGTACAGGAAGCTCCAATCTGCACTGTGGAAAACCTTCTCTGCATCCAGGCTTATTAGGGCTGCACTGTCCTTTTTTGTTTGTATCCAATTAATTAATCATTAATTAGATCTGTCACAATTGCCCCATATTGTTTAGCAATTATAGATGTGTATATTTAGTAATCCACAGTGAGTACCGATATGAGTCTGTAATTGATACAATATTCAGTGACTTTTCCCTCTTTAAGGATTACTGAGATAATCATGATCGCCTCTCTCCACATGGCACAATGATCAGAAATATCTGTCACTCCAATTGTGCATTCAGTTACTCTATATAGATCCCATCTGTTCATTAAGACATAGTCAATTCTTGAGTAAGTGTTGTGAGTCTTTGAGTAGTGTGTATCCTCCTTATCCAGCAGATGATGTTCCCTCCATACATCTACCATTCCCTGCTCCTTCATAAAGGTATTAACCATCCTCACCAGGCTGTTTTTGCTTCTATTCATGCTTGTTGTATCAATCCTATGGTCAAATACTACAAAGTCTCCTGCACACAACACCGTCCCTTCAGATTCTGACATGACTGTTGTAAGTAGCCTTCACATTTTGTTGATTGCTCTCAGGGGGAATATAGAGATTGATTAGCGTCACCACCTCCCCTTCTAGTTTACCTCTTACAATAATGTCCTGAATTTCTTTAGGACATTCAAAATTAACTGAGTTTTTTATAATTTTGCTACCCTTTGCTACCTTTCTCATTTTAAGTACACTTTACATCTCTTAATTGAGTTATTCATCCCATTGACATCAGAGACCACTGTCCTCTGGTTGATGATGGGTGAACCTCAAACCTGAGCCACAGTTCCCTCACTGCTCTTTTCAAGCAGCAACCATCACAGTTCTGCCACAGTTTGACCAGTCTGTCTCCATAATGGTACACAGTTTGCATCACGCCAGCAGAATCTGGCTCATCATTGTGTTCATACAATTTTAACACATTGCTAGTATTATAGACTCACTCTGTGTTTACTAATTAGAGCCAAAAATAATAATTTGTGCTTATATTCTCCTCCTGTGTGTTTGTGTGTGCAGAGTTTCTACCAGAGCCAAATGTCATCGACTCCTCACTGAAGTCGTCCACCAGTCCAACCACTGGGATCCAGCTGCTGCTCTCTAACTGGTCCACACAGCAGCTCAGACCTGACACACTCACTGTAAACACACTGGTTTATATTCTGTTTGTTCTCCTCATGAAGGAAACCTCACACAACCAGTGAGGGCAGAAAGTTCAAATGGAGAGTTTTTGTTATTATTTTCTTTTATAAAGAAGCTCAAGAGAACAGAATAAAAGCATGACCAAGACATCATTTATACATAAACAATAATAAATGTTATGTAACTAAATTGTAGATGTAATCCAAGTTTCATGTCTTCAGTAGCTTTGCTGTTATTTATGTTATTTCTAAGTGTGCTGTCGTCTCCACAGCAGTGATCTGGTTTCTCTGCAGGTTCAATAAACTTTGGTCTCACTTGATCTTCTCGTGTGCTTCTGTGGGTTTCACAAAGATGTCTGATGGAAAACGTGAGTCGTTTTCTTTTCCTGGTGGGAACATAGAACCAGTCCTAGATTGGTCACTGACTCTGTAAATACTGAGGTACGACCATGAACACAGCTGTCTGAGCCCTCGTGCAAAGTCCTGGTTGAGCCAGTTACACCGACACCTTTTTATGACCAAGTTATTTATTTTTTGTTTTCTGTTCATAGCATCAAGAGACTACAGCTGTATAAACTTGTTATATAATGACAGTTAATGTCTAAATGTTGTCTCTCGTTACAGTTTCAGAGTCAAAGTGAGAGAAAGTCAGTGAGCAGGTTTTCTGTCACGTTTTTAATGCAGTTTGATTCTTGCTTAGATCCAGTTTACACATCAGCTCAGTGAGGTTTGTTTGGGTCCAGCTCAGATTCAGTTTCACTGCAGAATTATTCATGAAGCAGCAGGAAACAACAACCATCTGAAGGCACTTTTACAGTAAAAACATGAGAAACAGAAAGTCCCTGAAAACAGCTGAACTGAGTCAACAGGTCACAAAGTTACATTAAAAAAATAAACATGAAACCTCATCTACTATTGTAACGTGCATTAAAAGTATATATATTAAAGAACAATAACAAAGTTAAGAAGTGTGTTCAGTGCTTAAAGCTGTAATAATCAGAAGCTCCTCTGATACAAACATGAGAGAAGCAGCAGGTAGTTTGATATTAACCTCCTAGGACCTGGCGTCTGTGATCCACACAAATCTGTGGTCACAACTGTGAGTTAAGTGGTGTGATATATGGAGGCGATTGTGCATGTTTCACTTTGCTGGTATAATGAGGTTTGGTATTACAGGGGAGGTCATTTCACTCTGGACAGCAGAGGGCAGCAGAGTGCTGTGGGGACTGAGTTGTGAGCTCGTGGTTCTGGTAAGACTGAGCAGGCGAACAGCAGCGTGGTTCCTGTGTTCACTCTCTCTCCTGTTTTACAGGATCATAATCTGGCTGCGCCCTCTACAGCTGAGCCTGTAACACATCCACACATGTGGACATCACATTTTGGGTCGTCTAGACCAAAATACAGAATTTTACTCTACAGGGACCTGATATCCGCGTACGAGGACGTTATACTGACACTGTTCTATGAAATTTAAAAGGAATGTCCTCATATGTGGATCTCATTTTTCTTAGAAACCAAAATCAGATTAAAAAAACAATCTGGTAATTCTTTGTTTTCACATTCATCAGGTCCCAATCAGCCCAAATATCAAAGAGAAATTAAAAAGTCTCAGGAGGTTAAAGTAAAAGTTAAAGAGATGTTAGCTCAGCAGGAGGTCGAGACGCTATGATGTACGTTTAAATGTTTCCTGGATTGTTTGTTGACATCTGACACCAAAGAAAAAGAAAATATAAAAATAATTATGAATCTTTTTTTGGCAATTCTTAATGACATGTGTGACATTTGACTCTGCCACAACTGTCTTTATCCTGAGTGCTCAGTGTCACCTCTGAGAAGCTGAAACAGCTGGAAAAAACTGAAACCTTTCAAACAGACTGAAGTTCAACTGGAGGCTAGTATGAACCCTGCTTCTGTCGTTTACGTGTTTTGTAGATCAAAAAACCAACAACAGCAAGAAGAAACACAGCAGAAACTACCAAACCAACAATCAGTCCAACAGATCCATCCTCCTTCCCTCCATCCTCTGTGTGTCCTCCTGTGTGACCTGCAGGTGAGAAACAGGTGTGAGGTGTCAGCTGTCAGGTAGGTGATGAGTGAAGAACAGAACAGAATCCATTTCCTCTTCAAACTGCTGTCAGACATTATCTACTGCACTCTGATCACATCACTCAGACCAGCTGCTTTCTACAAAGTCTCATCAACAACATCTTTAGAAACAAACATCAACAACCAGGAAGCAGCTTCACCTCTGATCACACACACACTCAACTCTACTCACTCACCTGGAGGAACAACAACACTCAGTGTTATGTTGCAGATGAGATCCAATGATTGTGTTTCCTCCATTAAGACACGACACTCATATGTTCCATTATCAGCAGCCGTGACATTGTACAGAATCAAAGACACATTTCCATCCATCTCTTTGTCCTGCAGAGCCACCCGGTTCTCAAAGGATGGATCCTGATCATCTTCTTTGGGCTTCTTGTTTTTCAACACTAAGACATATTTATCTCTCAGGTCAGCTCTGCTCCACTCTACAGTCTCACCGTTGTTGTTTGGAACTCGACACGTCAGAAGGACGTTCTGTCCAGACACAGCTGTGATTTCTTGGTCTGAAAAAGGAAACAACAGAGCAGAGATGTTAAAGGTCAAAGTACAACAGTTCACTTCTACAACAGCCAATCACAGTGAAGAGTCTATCTCTGATCCTGGTTAATTGTGGCTGAATCAAACCATCAGACCTGTTAGAATCTGTCAGAATAAGAATACACAGAGGAATAAAAGCTCCTGAACAGAGTGTGAAACACATTTCATTAAAAACAAAACTTAAAATAAAATTAAACTTTACTGTCACTTTTGTGAGCATGAGATAAACTTGCTTGGGTTGTGTTGACAAGAAGATGCCCAAAAAATTTTGTCTCCCAGTTTCACCATCACAAATTACCATCGTCATCATCCAGCACATTTAAATCAGTTCGAGTGAGTGATTAAATGATTAAATAATTAAGTGAGCCTTCAGTTCGTACACCAGGCCCTCTGATACTAATTAGGGCTGGGTATCGTCACTGATTTCTAAAATTGATTCGATTCCGATTCACAAGGTCCCAAATCGATTAAATCCCCAATTTCGATTCAATTTGAATCAGGATCATTTTGACTCAAACAGTCAGAAATATTATAATTCTGATCAATTTTAATCGGAAATTTGATTGAAACTAGGCCATATCATACCCTTCACATTATACTGGTATAATGTTAGGCAATGATAAGAAAATGAAATATTTTAAATGAAAGATAAAAAGTGACATTTGTGAAGTTTTTATCTTTCAGTGAAGTGAAGTTTGTGAAGTTTTCTATCATCTGTGTATCACTCAGTACAAAATAGTCAAAATCAAACAAAGTCCAGCTTCTGTAAACCTGCATTACATTGCAAACTCGCCTTCTCGCGGCCAGAATGTCATTTTCTCAAGGAAAAAACCCCCAAAAAAAGTGTTTTTAATGAAAGATAAAAAGTGACATTTGTGAAGTTTTATTTGTGTAGCCAAACAAATTTCAGACCCAGTAATCGATAATGTTCAGAAGTTTGATTTCTTAATCATAAAAGAGGCGTGGCACAAAAGAGGCGTGGCTACAACTGGAATATAACCACTTTAAAGAGCTTGTCCTCTTTGGTCATATTTGGCTTGAAGTTGAATAAAATGTGTTTACTTTATCGTGTGTGTGTGTGTGTGTGTGTGTGTGTGTATGTGTGTGTGTGTGTGTGTGATTAAAGAAAGCTCTGATATTTATTGTCACCATGTTGTGAATTTACCTAAAAGTCACCTTAAACATTCTGCAGATGCTGTGTGTTTATTCATCCTGTCTTAAATCTAACCCCAATTTTTAACATTGTTTCATGATTTTATTTGTTTATTTATTTCATAGTTTTAAAGTTATGACTTGAGAGATGTTTTTTTAATTAGCTGCTGGATGTGATAAACAACGATCAAGTATTAATATAAATACCTGCCTGTGTATCTGATATATTTGCAGTATTAACTTCTGCTCTGTGCTCTTGCTCAACTGAATGTATTTATATGGACTTCGTGTGCACTACCGACGTGATTAACATGTACTGTAGTCCTTATCACATTACAGTGTTTGCAATAACACAGAGAACAATTATCAATAACATCTCTTATTATTCCCCAAATTAAATAATCACAGACATGAATGAATTTAGCTTCTACTAAGAGAAAAGAAACTTGGCATTTAATGACTTAAAGGTTCTGTTTTTACTCCACAGCAGCTTCAGCTCATGTCAGAGGAATAACCAGTGTGCAGGAATTTAAGAAATAATAGTTGATGGAGGTGTAGATTGATTGTGGATCACTAGTGTGGGAAGCATGACTCAATTAGCAAACTAACAACATCATTTTTTGACTGACAGCTTCTTTAGGTTTAAAGTTTTTGTTGAAAAATGTTTTCATGACGCTGCAGATTTCTGATGTTCTGTGTAAATGTAAGCATGTGACAATTTGATTATTTCTGATAGAAAAGTTGTGTGAAACTTAAGTTCTAACTGACTGAACCACCTCATGTTGTGTAGTTATCTGGATTTGATGCTGATTCATTATATAAGATATAGAGTTCGCTTTTTTAATGGAAATGAAATGTGAGCTAAAGAAAATAAAGTTAAAAAGATTAGTTTAGATAACATATGTGTACAATTGATCTATTTTAACCGTATGTATGATACATATTACAGAATGTAACATCTGCATATCTGTAAAGAAATGACTTTGATTTTGCCTCCCTGAGAACATTTCTTTAGAAAGCTGTGCCTCGACACTCCCTCTGCTGGTCGGTTATAAACTTTGTTTTACAAAAAAATCTTCTGTTCACAAAGTAACTGTGCCAAACTGTTCGTGTGTGAGTACATCTATAAACTAACACCCACTTTTTCGCATGACAGAAGAGGTTTGGTGACAGGAGACCTGCGTCTCTGTGAACGGCCAAAACTAAAACAGCTCGAAAAAACTAAAAGCGCTCAGCTGTAGTAAGAAATGAATCAATAGGATTTTGATATAAAACTCACCTGCACAGGTAAACCTAACGAGGGAGAAGGACACAAAAGTCCAGCAGAGCGTCGAAGGTGCTGCAGCAGTCATCATGAACCTGAAGTGAGGCACCGACCGAGTATTTTCCACAAGCTGGGATGCTTTTGGTCGGTGCGATGCTGCCTTTAGGTGCACTCTGTTGCTGTGACAGCCTGGTTATAATAGTCTTAGAAATACGTAAGCAAGTCCTTATACCAATGCAAACATTGTTTATCACCTTCTTGTGTATAAAACATGAAAACTATCTCCAAGGGTCCCGGCGACGTGACGAACAAAGATCTTTTTCTGGAAATTTAACGATAAAATTTGATATTGAAATTTTAGATCATATTTTAATTTTGTGACGTCAGCACTGAACTTTGTGAAAAGCTGGAACACAAAGAACAAGAACAAGAGAGGTGATGACAGATGTGTTTATGCCAACAAATGAAATTTAAGAAAAATAAATAAAGACTTTAAAACAATCTGCTGTCTTTTCGTATGTAGATAGCTTAGTTTACGAGGTGCACCTAAAGGTATCTTTAGTTGCGCCTCCTAAAACGAAGGAGGCTGTCACGTGGTCGATCAAAAAGATGGCGAAAAGAGTCCTGCGCATGCTTCCTTCCAGCTTTCCTATTGGACAAGACTGTGTTCATTCATTTGCATGTTGTCCCCGTGTTTGCGTGGGTTCCCTCCGGGTACTCCGGCTTCCTCCCACCGTCCAAAGACATGCAGCTTGTGGGGATAGGTTAATTGGATAATTCAAAATGCCACTAGGTGTGAATGTGAGTGTGAATGGTTGTCTGTCCCTGTGTGTTAGCCCTGCGACAGACTGGCGACCTGTCCAGGGTGTACCCCGCCTTTCGCCCTATGACAGCTGGGATAGGCTCCAGCGCCCCCCGCGACCCTGAAAAGGATAAGCGGAAGCGAATGGATGGATGTGTTCATTCCCGCCCCCTATCGCAATCTGCATACGTCAAATCCGCCTTTATTCAAAGAACAGAACAGAAACCATTTTGCGTCATTGTATGTACAAAGCATATGTAAAATAAAGTGGCAAATGTGAACTGGGATGTTGTTGTGAGTGAAATATGACCCGCATCTGTTCAAATGGATTTTAGATCCTCAAAATCAATAAAATTTAAAAAAAAAAAAAAGGTTGTGGGGAAACTACACGTCTTGTCTGTGTGTGTGTTTTTATGGGACAGAGGTGACAGAGGTCAAGAAGACCCCGACCCTGTCATGGGAATCTATTCTGTGTGAAGATTGCACTGAGGCACTTTGGACTGGATGATTCTGGGTTGGTCGTGTATGTGAGGGAGGTGAAGTGCCCAGAATAAGCTGCTTTGTAAATGTGCGAGTAATTAAACGCACTTTGAGTGGTCAGTAGAACAGTATGAATGTAAGAACATGACCTGGCTGTCTATTGATGCTTGTAGTTTGTACCTGTAAGCACAAACACCCACAATGTAACAGATCTGACCTTTTAATAATGGCACCACGCTGAGTGTCTTGGGCAATGCATGATCATCGAAGACTGCATTCTCTCTGAAGGCCACCAGATGGCGATAGTTGCAAAAAGACACCTCTGACAACGTTCTTCATTTTGCTGCCTGAGTTCTGTTGTGCTCTCTCTGGTTAAGTAACTTTATGTCTCTGTTTGTAGCTTCTCTTAATTTTCGTTGCTGTAAAAATGAGTAACTGCACTTTGACCTTCATAGCCTCTCTGCTGTGTTTCTTTCACTCTTTCAGACTAGAAAGCTGAGTCTGCACAGGACGTCACTCTGACATGTCGAGCTCCAAACAACGACTTCATAGTTATAGAGTGAAGAAGAGCTGACCTGGAAGATGAACGTGTGCTTTAGTACTGAGACAAGCAGCTTGATCCAGAAAACCAGCATCCATCTTTTAAGAACCGGGTGGATCTACAGGACAGACAGGATGGAGACGTGTCTCTGATTCTGAAGAATGTCACAACTTCAGATGCTGGAAAATGCAAGTAGCGTGTCTTCGGGAGAGGAACAAGCTGGAGGAAGAGAGCCCTTTTGAAGACTCCCCCATCAGCATCATCTACCTGAGTGTTGTTCCTCCAGGTGAGTGAGTAGAGTTGGGTGTGTGTGATCAGAGGTGAAGCTGCTTCCTGGTTGTTGATGTTGTTGTTTAAATGACTCAGATCAACCCAATTTTAATATGTTTTTAAATCTCAGAAACAAATGTCAGATTAAAAAAAAAACAAAAAAACAATCTGGTTATTCTTTGTTTTCACATTCATCAGGTCCCAATCAGCCCAAATATCAAAGAGAAATTAAAAATGCCATGAAAGAGTTTGAGTCTCAGGGGGTTAAAGTAAAAGTTAAAGAGACGTTAGCTCAGCAGCTGGTCGAAACTCTATGATGTACGTTTAAACATAAAACCTGAAAATGTTTCCTGGAATGTTTGTCGACATTTTACACCAAAGAAAATTTAAAAATAATTACAAATCTTTTTTTGGCACTTCTTCATGGCATGTGTGACATGCCTGCACATGTTTCACTTACATGATTGGAAAACCACAACTGTCTTTACCCTGAGTGCTCAGTGTCACTTCTGAGAAGCTGATTTAACTGAAATATGGAGTTTATTCACAAAGCACCAGGAAACAACAACAACCAGCATCTGAAGGCTCTTTTACAGTAAAAACATTTTAATCAGAAACTCCCTGAAAACTGCATGAACTGAGTCAACAAGTCAGAAGGTTTCTGATAAAAACAAAAAGAAAACTAAACAACATTCCTACTTATAGAAATAAATATATTACATACAGTGTGCAATAACAAAGTTAAGAAGTGCGTTCAGTGCTTAAAGCCGTATATAATACACATCAGAAGCTTCTGTGATGTAAACATGAGTGTTTTATCTGTTTAAAGTGAAGCAGCAGGTAGTTTGATATTAAAAGTAAAGTTAAAGAGACGTTAGCTCAGCAGGAGGTCGACAGCAGGAAGTAGCAGCTACAGCTCACAGTACAAACAGAACATGTTTGATGTTAGTAACCTTACATTTGTTTTGTAAGCAGTTTAGACTTTTATAATACTAAACTTACTGAACTATTTTTCTATTACCCATAAAAACCAACTCTATAATGGACATTTAAACATAAAACCTGAAAAGGTTTCCTGGACTAAAATTAAAAGAACATTTAAAACCCATAAAAATCTTTTTTGCCACTTCTTGATGGCATGTGTGACATTTCAGTTTGCTCCTGTTTCACTTACATGATTGAAAAACCACAACTGGCTTTACCCTGAGTGCTCAGTGTCACCTCTGAAACAGCAGGAGTCTCAGATCAGCTGGAAAACACTGAGACATTTCCAACAGGCTGACATTCAACTGGAGGCTCGTATGTACCCTGGTTACGTTGTTTAAGTTTTCTATAGATCAAAAAACAAACACCAACAACAGCAGCGACAACAATAACCCCAACTGGAAGACCAACTTTCAGTCCAACAGATCCATCCTCCTTCCCTCCATCCTCCTTCCCTCCATCCTCTGTGTGTCCTCCTGTCTGACCTGCAGGTGAGAAACAGGTGTGAGGTGTCAGCTGTCAGGTAGGTGATGAGTGAAGAACAGAACAGAATCCATTTCCTCTTCAAACTGCTGTCAGACATTATCTACTGCACTCTGATCACATCACTCAGACCAGCTGCTTTCTACAAAGTCTCATCAACAACATCTTTAGAAACAAACAACAACAACCAGGAAGCAGCTTCACCTCTGATCACACACACACTCAACTCTACTCACTCACCTGGAGAAACATTTAAGCTGATGGTGGTGATTGGCTTAGTCTTCAGATGAGCTCTCTTCCTGCGGTTTGCTCCTCTCATGAACACACGACACTCGTATGTTCCAGTGTCATTAATCGTCACATCCTTCAGAATCAGAGACACGTCTCCATCCTTCATCTGTCTGTCCTGCAGATCCACCCGGTTCTTAAAAGATGGATGCTGGTTGTCTGGAACAAACAGATCATCCCGGTACAAGAGGACATAATCTGGCTGCAGGTCAGTTCTGCTCCACTCTACCACTATGATGTTCTTGTTTGGAGCTCCACATGTCAGAGTGACATCCTGCCCAGACTCAGCTGTGATGCTTTTGTGCCCTAAAAGAGAAAACAACACAGAGCAGAGAGGATACAGATGTCTAAGTATAACTGTTCACTTTTACAGCTGCCCCCCCCCCCAGTCATCTTTTTGCCTTTGTTGTGACGATAGTTTACATCATAGCACAGAGGGAAAAGCTCATTTGCTGCCACCTTAAGTGGTGCGATATTGATTTCCGCCAGTAGGTGGCATGGTGGCTCAGAAAAATGAATTACTGGCAAAGTAATCCCCTACAGAAGTAATGCAGGCCAGTTATTGTAATGGAAGCTGCCAGTAACACAGAACTGCTGTTTTGCTGGTTCAAGTGACAGCAGTATACGATATTACATTCATGTAAAGTTGATACTTATTTAAAGTGACATGTTTGAAGTGTAATTCCTGTTTATAAGGCCTTTAATGAGACCAAATAAAGAAGTTAATTCATATTATCCGTGGGTAAAGCTAGTAACGTTTGTGTGCTAGCTAAGTGATGTTAATCTCCTGCATTAGACTGTGTAACCGTGCTGTTCCATCAGAAATGTGATAGAAAACAATTTGGTTTAAGTTAAAGTTATAAGATATGTTTTAGCAAACCAGCCAGTACATCTTATGTTGTGTATTATTAACTGGTTTATTATCTATAAGTTAATCTGATTACTAAAGTTCTATTACATGTAATCCCTAAAAAAAAGTAACGTAGGCCAGTTATTGTAATGGAAGCCATGAGTAACACAGAACTGCTGTTTAGCTGTGCTTCATAGCATCCATCCATCTGCTTCAGCTTATACTTTTCAGTGGCGCTGGAGCCTATCCCCGTGTTTCATAGCAATAAATCTCAATGTGCACCTGGATGAGCCTTGTCTTCCTTCAGTGTGTAACGTACACACTGGATCTATCACATCAGGCTAAAGGGTCACCAGACACACCACAGACACGAACACACACACATGTTTATGCCAGTGTACCATCACAGTGCAAAATATTCAAAATAAATATAAATAGATATTCAGCTCCAGCTTCTGTAAACCTTCATTTCTGTGCAGAGTTTGCCTGATTTTTTCCACCTTAAGAAAAAAATATGTCTATTATTTATTGTAACGCTGTTTTGTGAATTTAACTAAAAGTAGGCAAAAATATATTTTGTTTAAAAAAAATACAGCTGCTGCAAAATAAAACCAAGACAGTGATGTTCATTTGAGTCCTGTGGCTGATCAGTTAGTGTGACCACTGTGGGACATCAACATGCTCTCAAGGTGATGATGAGCTTTTATTTCTGGCTATGAAACAAACCAATATACACACACATGCCTGCATAATATGTACGCACATACACACAACGTAGTACACACGTTTATCACTACACCACGATCAATACTTGATTCACCATCAGCACTTTTAAGGACTCAAAAGAAAAACATCTATGTATAAATTAAAATAAAGCTAGGATTCAGCTATAATTTATATCTACTGTAGCACCCTCAAGAATTGACATACGCACGATGTAGTTATAAAACAGGGTTTATTCTGGTCTTGACAACCCGTGAGAACTGCTCACGGACAAAACAATAAAACAAAAACATCACATCAAAATGCGCTCTTGTACGTAGTGTCAAACAATCAAAAATCCTTAATTACAGAAAATAAACATTTAAAATACACAAACCTCGTGAGCTGACATCCAGGAGGTGCTAAATAGTCCTTTATGGCCTTATTGCCTTATCTTCCATCTTCTTTGTCAATTATTTCCACTCTTCAAACGATATTTTCTCCATGTGTGGAGCTGCCTGTGAGCTGCAGCATGCAGACACCATGTGCGCTAGCAAAAGAAAAGTGGCTGGGTGGAGACCCAAACAGCAAAGCTGTACCCTACACAGTTCACCACCAGAGGGCGCAAAGGAACAAACCCCAAAGTCTTAACAAATATCAAATACAACAAACATCAAATGCAAAAGGCCGTTACATCTACCATCTAATTATATCCACCGTTTCATTATTCCCCCAAAAGGTTTCAAAGAGTTTTTTTTATGGAATATCACCTGAACATTAGTAAACTTGTTCCACAGTTTTACTCTACAAATGGAAATAAAAAAAACTGTTGTTAATGCATTAGGATTAACAACAGTTTCCTTTTCCCCCTACCTCAGCGTAGGGGGAAAAGTTAAACTTTTTTAAAGTTTAACTTTTCCTCAGGTTACAGTCCTCTTCTCTGTCAAAAAACATCTTTTGCTAGCATTATATCTGGTTCAGCTTTATACATGATTTGTGCAGTTTTATATTTTATGAGGTCCATGGACTTTGAGGTACTTGACTTCAAAACAGAAAGTTAATGTGCAAATGTGTAAATTCAGCCTAAATAATGATCCTGACAGCTGTTTTCTGAAGTTTACATAAACTTTATATGTTGCCCCAGGCTTTACCACTGTCCTCTAAGTGTGGCAAATCTAAGTGTGCATTGCAAACCCTACTTCACTACGGTCAAGTAGGGATTTGCAATGCAAATTTTATTAGTTATCAGTGTTTATGTTAGATTGTGTTTTTCATTGTCGAACTCAGACATTTTGTATCAAAGACATTATTTATTTACAACATTATTTATCAACATTTTGCTCTTGAGAACTCGTTTCTATCTGTTTAGTAGTTTCACAGTTATGACTGAAGGGTTTATTTTAAATGAGCTCCAGGATCTGTGAGTTTCCCTCTGTGGATAAATAAAGTGTTTATCTAAATACCTGCCTGTGTATGTGTACACCTTTTAGTACATCTAAACACTAACATCCACTTTCTCACATGACAGAAGAGGTTTGGTGTCAGGAGACCTGCGTCCTCTGTGTGAGCAGCTCACATAAACTGATAGGATTTTAAAATCAAACTCACCTGCACAGGTAAAGCCCACGAAGGAGACAGACAGTAAAGTCCCGCAGATCCACGGAGATGTTACAGCAAACATGTTTTATGAAGCACACTCGGAGTGCACTCGCGGGTTTATGTTGGGAGTCACTCCTCCTCCTATTTCTAAGGCACAGCCTCCACCATGTCACTGCTACGTACTGTGACTGTCACTCTGTGACATACTGTTTAAAAAGTGTGGGCTTGAAACGTTACGGACAGCATTGTTTGACAGACTTGAAAGCAGATTAGCTAAACAACAGCTAGCTAATGAACTTAACACCACACTTTGATAATATAATGTAAATATGATATGAGCTTCAGGAAACATTCAAAGTGCTTTTATTTCTGTTTCTATATTCAAATATTGTTCTTTTAATATACTGGCACCACTACATTTATGTGAAAGCTGAATTATAAGAGTAAGTAAACTTTTCAAGCTCTGATCAGCTGTATGCTTCTGATAAAATGTGATATATTAAATATTCCTTTACTGTGAATCATGTCATATCATAACTGTTTTAAATCAGATGAAGAAGAGACTTAAACAGGCTGATTGTTGCTAAATCGAGCACATACACACAGCAGGACTGTCGAAACTGAAAATCCATGTTCGCCCACTACACACGCATGCGCACAGAGCATTCTCTGAGCAATTTTCAAATACCGTAAATCCCGGACTACAGAGCACACCTGATTAAAAGCCGCATGCTCTAATTTTAGAAAGAAAATCAATTTTGTACTCGTACAGGCCGCACCGGATTTTAAGCCGTATACGTTTCACTTGTAATATGAGATATTTACACAGAAATATTACACGTGAGGATTTTTAACGTTTAATTTAATCCATAAGGTAACATAAACGTTATGGTAACATACAAAAATACATACTGCAAATGCTTTTTTCCTCGAACAGCGCCTGTAACACGGCTACCTTTAAGTATACGTACTATCAGTAACACACAAATTACGTTGCTTATGGTTTTTCTATGGAACAATGCAGAAACAACATTACAACGTCTCTTAACAACCGGTAAAAAATATATACCGTATATATACTACTTATCACTTTTATTGGTCTACTGTTACCAGGCAAAATGTTTTTGAAAAGAAATATGCATTAGCCGCACGTCAGTATAATGTTCACAGTGTGGGAAAAAAGTAGGGCTTATGACCCAAAAGTTACGGTAATGAAAGAATGACAATTTTGCAGATTCTTGTTCAGTTTGACACTTATATTTTTATTTCTTTTTACTTTTCATATTTATACAGATTATCTCTCGTTGTCTGCAAGTCCTTACAAATTTTGAGAAAACTTGACACGTAGAGGACAGTTTATTAATTATCTTTCTTAGCTTCTGTTTGTTCTTACTGAACTTTTGAAAACAGTCTACTGCTCTGGACCAGAAGTCCACAGAAATGGTAATGATATTAAATATTTCCCCTAAATCCCCTGAGTGGATCTACACTCTCCGGTCACACATGTCCCGGTCTCATGTAGACAGATAACCAGATAGACCCGTTACACAGGTCAGATCTCCCTTACCTGTGCAAAGGTGACTGGTGACAGGGAGACCTTACCTTGTACAAGTGTCACAGCAGTGACAGCCAGGCCAGTAAATCTGTCCCCTGAGGCGATGGAGGGTCTTGGCGTTGCCAAATTGCCCTGCCCCGCTGAGCCATGGACCTTGAACACCAGGGGGCGTAGCGAATGGGACACCAGCAGCTGTAGGAGGTCTTTGCCCTGTCCTGAGGGCTGCCACCTCTCTTACACGATGCTATCATAAAGCTCAGGGTTGTCCCACTGGGCGTGGTAGCCTTCACCTTGGCCGCAGTGCTGACACTCCTGTCCAGCATCGGTCTCCTACAGTTACTACAGCTGTGGCCTAACCAGCCCCTTAATTGACCTCACCTCACCGAAAAGGGTGCCCAGGATCTACTCCAGTGGGCAGAGCGGTGTCAGGTGGCGTTATTGCAGGTAAAAAAAAACAAACATTCTCTGTGGGGAGCCGTCCCAGTAGGTAAGTGGGGTCGACCGTCGGATCCTATACAGTAGCCGGAAACTGACAGAGAAGGAGACCAAATACAGCACGGTGGAGAAGGTGTGCCTGGTGATCCAGTGGGCGTTCAAGTCTTCCATATTAGCTCGTGGGACGCTCATTGACCCTCTGCTCAGACCATGTCCAGGTGCAATGGATGCATGAAGGATTCCAGCGCCCAGATCACCAGACAGCTCACGGTATCTGGCTATGCAGCCCTTTAAGTTCAAGTTGGTCGACAGGGGGCGCAGATGGTCACGCTCACCCCCCGTGAGGGAGGTGAGCTCCAGTCACCAGGGATTCTGTGTAACATGAAGACGTGATCTGTGAAAAGCTGAAAAAATTACAGACACTCCTGTATGAAACTTTATCTTGTGGCCTTTGTTGTAATAGAGGTACAAAAAAATCCTCATCTCTCAAACTGCTGAGACTTGCACAACTGTCACTCAAGACTAAACACAGTTTCACAACACAGAGAGGAACAACTAGCAGCAGGCATGTTGGTGATATTCATGGATACAAAGTTGACGTATGATCCCTGCTCAGATTAGCACTCTGATCTCACAGAACTAAATGCTACACAGGAATTTGCTCGTGTGAGTCAGCAACAGAGAGTCAACAGTTCCTGTTTGAGCAACAACACAACTCTGAACTGTTCTTTTCAAAGAGGAAATTCAGTGGGTGGTGCAGCAGAGTGTAAAACAGCTATAAACCACAAACTCTGCATGACTTTCTCCATTTTATGTTCTGTGCTGTTTAATCAGGACAGCCCAAATATTTGATTTCTAATTCTTAATCACACAGTTAAAGACGTTTAATTTTATTCTTTAATCTGTGAGTCAGCAGATTCAAATCAACACATTTTTTAAATCTTTATCTCTTTTATTGAGAAAGCAGTTGAACATAACAGTAGTATGGCTTTTTACACTGTCTTTGCTCTCACATTTTTAACTTATAATTGAAAAGGAAAAAAAAGGACTTGGGTTAGGAGGCAGCAGGTAAGTTTGCATAGTACTCAGGGTTTTAACGTCTTATACAAAATCACATCTCACAGGCTTAACATAGTCTGTCCATTTAGACCATATTCTGTAGAAGGTATCGCTCTGAAGTTTAAGAGAAAATGACACTTTTTCCATCGTATAGATCTCTTGTACAGAATGTATCCAGTCTTCCATCGTCGGTGGTTCAGGCCTAAGCCATCTCCTCGTAAGAGGCTTTTTACTTGCGGCCAGTAGGATATACAGTCTTTTATCATTGGAGTTCAGTTTGTCAACTGGTAAATTGCACAAAATTATGGCCTCAAAGGTTGAAGGTAAAACAAATGAGAAAACATTTTGTAGATGATCATGGATTAGAGACCAATACTGGCGAATAACTTTACAGTCCCAAAAGATATGGAAATGGTTAGCTCCGTCTCCCCACATCTCCAACATTTGTCGCCAGTTCCTCGATATTTTTGTTGATCATCAAATCATTTATCATTTATCAAATCATTTATTGTAGTTATTTATATTGTATTGTGTTTATCCCCGAAATCAGCAAAGCTCCACTTTCTGCTTCCTTTGAAAAACTGTGAACCAAATTTAAATAGACCCACTGAGTCACTGTTTAACAGTCAAACAGACTATGAATCACACAGAGGCCACAAAATATCACATTCAGCTTCCACTCCTTCATGCAGCTTATGTCTCTCTAAGAAATTGTCTTTTTAACTTCAGTTCAGATGCTTCATCTTCTGTGAATTCAGTACAATTTGGAGCAAAAGAAAAAACAAATCAGGTTTAAACTAAAAACAAAAAATAAACACTCATCTGATCATTGTTAACATACACAGTGAGCAGGTTAGTCAGGACTGTGTTCACTGATATGAAGCCTGGTTTATATTTCTGTCACATCTTAGACTGATATGTGTATTTAAACTCTAAAAAGGACATCTGAAGATTTGCATGAGGAAAAACTAAATAAAGCTTTTAAAAATGTAGTATGGTTGTTTAGTTTTTCCATTTTTGGTTCTGTGAAAAAGTAAATAAACAATATTAAAACATTTTAAATAAAGAAAAACCTGCCTTTTTAATCATTTTATTGAGTCATCATGTATTTTGTCCTATTTTTACCAATTAAATATGTTGTTTCTGCTACTTTGATGTTTTTATGTTTTAGTTTCTGCTGTATTTTAGCAATAAATACTGTTTCACCAGGTTTACAAGATAAATAAAATAAAAGACAACCTCTCACAAACTGACGGCTCAAAAGTTGCAGAACTGCACTCCAGATACAGACAAGTATATTTACACTGTTTTTTTCTTCTTTTGAGTCACAGAAGAAGAACACTGTAAAATGAATAAATAAATAAAAAGAAAAACAAACAGTGGGAGAGGTGAAGCTGAACTTTAACCCAAAACCTTTCTGCATTTAGTTTGATTACAAGATCCACGCGCTCGAGCTGTTATACTGCTGACAAAGTGCGAGTCCCACACTGGTACACAACTGTCATAACCCCCACTGACTGTCACTTCTCAGCGATTGAACACAACTTGATTTATTTATTTCCTGATGTTCTTATGTCTTGCTTGTTTCAACTGTTTATTTTGAATGGTTGAACTCTACCAGGTCCTGTTAGACACTATGAAACACATGCAGACTTTGCGATGTTGAACTAGCATTTTCATTGTGAATATTAATCACGAGGGTAAACAGGCACTCTAGCTGCTGTCTCAGAGCCCACGGAGGTCAGTAAATGCAGGATATCATTGTGTTACCTGGCATCACTGAGCCTAACACTGGGACCATCTATGAATCTAATTCATGGTTCATATCCATGCCATTCCACAGAAATCTATACTTATTAGTGCCAACTATTCCAGAGACGTGAAAACTCATATGATATAATAAGAGTTCATACTGCTCGATATGAACCCTCAACCTACTGCCATGGGACTGTGCAGACAGCGGAGGTACAGCTGTACTTATAAATTTACATAACCTGGCAGAATTTGTGACTTTGGGAATTATGAGAGAAAATACAAAATCTTTTATTTCACATGTTCTTATGTTTGACCTTTTTAAATCATAATGACATCAGAAAAAACTCAAATGACCCCAATCAAAAGTTTACATACCTTGGAAATTTTGGCATGATAACAAACAAGTTGACACACACAGGTCTAAATGACTATTATGGTAACCATCCTTACCTGCCATTTGTTTGCTTGTTTGTGTGTGTTATCAAAAGTCAGTGAGGTTCTGGTCTTCAGACACACCGCTAAATGTTTTTTTGCACTGACGTTGATGAAATCAGAGACAAAGAGACCGCAAAAGAACTATCAGAGAATTTGTAGAAGAAAGTTTAACTTTATAAAACAGTAAAAGGATATTTAACCTCCTAAGACCTCAACTCTTCCACAGCATGCATGTTTAATTTCTCTTTGATATTTGGGCTGATTGGGGACCAATGAGTGTAAAATCAAAGAATTACCAGATTTTCTTTTTTACCTGATGGTTGTTTCTAAGAAAAACGAAAGCCACATATGAGCATATTTGTTTACATTTTTGATAGAACAGTAGCAGTATAATGTCCTCTTAAGTGGATATCAGGCCCTTGTAGAGCAAAATTGAGTATTTTGGTCTAAATAACCCAAAATGTGATGTCCACATATGTGGACGCAGGGTCCTAGGAGGTTAAAGATATCCCACAAGTGAAAACATCAGTCAGCAATGTCCAAACTCTAATTATGAAGTGGAAAACTAGGAATTCTGTAGAAACCAAGCCTCAGTAAGTGTAGGCCAAAAAAAATTCAGCCACGGCTGCCAGAAAAATGTGTGGGATGAAAAGAACCCACAAATAACTTCAGCTGACATCGAGGACAAAAACTGACTGTGGCTGTGTTACGTCCCTACAAATGAGGTCTGGGGGGAGAGGGGGGAACAGTAACAAACAGGTCCCCACAAATCTCATCACTATTTCACAAAGATGTCTGATGGGAAACGTTGTTGTGGTGAACACAAACACACTTCAGTCCTCAGATAACAGATAACAAAGTTCATGTGAGCCACAGACTTAAAGCAGCAGGAACACTTTCCCACACGAATCTTAGTTACTGTGCAGTTTGATGTCTGACACCAGAGCTGAGAGTCGTCTGCTTATCAGACATGACACATTTGATTTTAACAGATTTAATGGACAAAATCATTCTCAGACACAGCTGGACTCAGCTTCTTCTGTATCTACATGATGGATCAGAGTTCATGATAAAATATGATTTTTAACTCTATGTTATAAGTAAAATGTTCAACCTCAAGTTTAAATGAAAGAAGAGAAAACACGGAGCAACTCTATAAGAAGACTCTTAATAGATCATACCAAAGTCACACTCTTATTTTAATAGATACATATCAACATTTGGTGATATGAAGGAAACTCCATTTATAATCTGCCTTCGTGTACAACGTGTTGGAGTTTCTTCTAAGCTGATGAACTGATGAAACTCTTCAAATCTGATTGTGTTAAAGCGCCCTCTGGTGCTATGAGACACTGGAGCTGGTCCATAAATGCTCGTTAGAAATTAAATCATGCGTTGATGCTGCCATCTGCTGACAGTAAAGTGCAACAACAGGCTCTCCACCTCTGAAAGTTTAAAACCTCCACTTTGTGAATGAGCAACAGCTGCTTTGTGTCTGATGTGGAGCAAACGTCATACTAGCAGATGTAAACTGTGGATCGCCTGCTCAACCACCACAATTTGTGGTCATATTATTGATTTAGTTATGGTGTTATATACTCACTGGCCACTTTATTAGGAACACCTTTCTACTATCAAGTTGAACTCCCCTTTTGCTTTTGGAAGTGCTTCACTTCTTCATGTCATAGATTAAAAAAATATACTGTAAACATTTCTCAGATATTTTACTCCAAACTGACATGATACCCAATGTTACTGAAGATTTCCAGAACATCCTAAAGGCTTGTGTTTTATGTGGTGACTGTGGAGGTCGTCTGATCACAGTGAAGTGATCGTGTTAAAGAAAAAGTTTTAAAATAAGTGGTGTGTTATCCAGCTGGAAGCAGCCATCAGCAGATGTGGTCTGAAAGAGACGGACATGGTCAGCAAGAATACTCAGGTAGGCTGGATTCATGCATTCTTGTTATTCACACACAAAAAATTCTGATCCTGAAAAAACAAATATAGATATTTGGTTGGAAATATGAACCAGCGAGGTAACATCCAGTCAAAGACACCGCCTGTCGACGCTCGGCTCTTTTATTTTTCTAAAAGAGGAAACAACACAGAGCAGCGAGGTTAAAGAGGTCAAAAGTAAACTTCACTATTACAGCAGCCAATCAGAGTGAGGAGCTTAATCCCTCCATTCAAACACAGAATATAAACAATACGCTGTGAAGCAGATCCTGACAGTCTGCAGTGAACACAACTGTAAAACTCATTTCAGTGCAAATAAAACATCTTCCTGTTACCTCGACGTTCTTAGAGTCACAAATAAATGAAGATAACATTTTAAAGGATAAAAGACAAACAGCTTATTGCAGGCACACCTTTTGGTTATTCATTGAAAAAGTCACAAAATCATTTAGTCAGGTTCAAAACAATTTCATACTTTTCAAGTCAATAAGTTGTGTTGTGATTGTTAACATAAAAACCTGCTCTGCAGAGGTTCAGTGAAGCAGTTTGTCCCTGGTTCCTCAGTCAGCATGAAGCCTGCGTGTGGTTACGCCCTCTGAGCCCTCCTACACTCCTCTGGTTCAGTGAACGCAGCGTGAGTCATGACGTTGATCTTGTTAGTGAAACTGAAAGTGAGCTGACACAAATTCCTTCTGGGTCTCTGCTCTTCAGAGGTGGTCCCTCTGGAGGTCTTCGTTCAGCTCAGAGGTTTCAGCAGCAAGGACAAAGAGCAGCCTGAGCTTCATCACCACTGAGCCCACAGTCCCAGACAGCCACAGACTGGGGAATAGACTCAGCCTCACAGGCACTGACACACAAATAGTTGGGAGTCACAAACCACATGTAATGTGACACACAGCTTGTGCTGCTAAAATCTTACCGCTGGGCTTTTTTGCTGGTGTCAGTAACGCGAAATTCAACACATAGTACATGAAACCTGATTCTTTGAGCAGAGAATGGGACACCGTGACGCAGACCAAGGTTATTATCGTTAACGAAAACTAACGAAAACTAGAAGTGAAAAAACATTTTCGTTAACGGAAATAAAAATAAAAACAAAAAAAAGGAAAACTAACTAAAACTGTAATGAGTGTTCACAAAACTAACTAAAATTAACTGAATTTATAGCAAAATGTGTTTAGTTTTCATTGATGTGCGTGTCATACAATAGTCAAGGGTGAAATTGAAGTTTAGTTTCCAGATTTTTTTCTTGCTGTGTCTCATTATGCCAGCAGGTGGCAGTACGTTAGTCGAGTCGTCTGTGTTGCTGCTCCGTCCACGCGCAGAATCATGTCAGGAAAAGTCGGGAGACAGCGCCAGAGTCCAATTTGGGATTACTTTGAATATGACTGTGTTTTGGATAAAGCAAGTGTCTTGTAGTGGAAAGAGACAAAATATGAGGGACATTTCTAAAGGGAAAAAAATCCCACAAACCTTAAAGTGCACTTGAAAAGCTCACACAGAAGGCTAACCTAGCTTACCTTGAGAAGGGAGCACACTCAACCCTCATCCCCAGAAACAGACGCTAACCCCAGACAAGGCAGCGTGATGCATCCCGAGACAACAGGACGGGGATATCTACACAACTGTGTGAGTCAATTGTCTTCAAAAAGTTTATCAATTCACTTGAACCAAAATTACGAACACCCGGTGCTGCAAGAGTTAATAGTCTCATTGGGGCCAAGATAAACATTTTATAGTTGCCTGGTATCAATGGTTGTTCATCTGCCTTTATTTATTTATTTATTTAAAGAACCCATAGGTGGGAATGTGAGTTGTCTGTCTCTGCGTGTTAGCCCTGCGACAGACAGGCGACCTGTGCAGGGTGCAGGGTATGGTAGCTGGAATAGCAACATACCCAAGGATAAGCAGAAGAGAATGACTGATATGATGAAACTGGGATTTTGTTACACTTAATTATTGCAAACACAACTAAAACTATAACTGAAACTAATCAAAACTAAACTGAATCTAAGGATTTTCAAAAAAATAAAAACTAAACTAAACTAGCAAACAATTGGTAAAAACTAATTAAAACTGATATAAAATTGAAAATCTGAAGTCAAAACTAAATTAAAATAAAAACTAATGAAAATTGCAAAACTATTAAAACCCTGGCACAGACTGAACAGTAAAACAGAAACAGAAAGGTAAGCAGCAGGGTGACTCACTCCCCTCTAAATTCCCCACACGGGTAATTCAGTTTCAGCATGTATCTTTCCGTTTCACTCCGGATTCTTGCTGCTGCTTCGTGGTCTTCATGCTTCTGTTAAACATGGCTTATTTTAAAATCCTTCTGGTTTTGTTTCTAATTTCTGAGTTAACAGGTGAGTGAATAGATGTTTTAACAATCTCTCTTTAACAATCTCTCTCTCTCTGTCTGTCCCATGTGTCTGTCTGCTCAGTGGCTAGTGGACACAACATTTTTATTCATGTTTTAATTTCTTTAATTTAATTCTAAAACTAAATTCTAAGACTCTAAACCCCGAACCAGGAAATAATAATTTATAATTGTGATGTCTTCAGCTCTTCAGCAGGATGTTCAGGCAAAACCTGGAGCATACGTCACTCTTCAGTGTGAGATTTCCACAGATGAAATAATCTCAGTGTTGAAGTGGAGCAGAGCTGACCTGAACACAGACGGCTACGTCTACTTCTACAGGAACAAACGATTCTATGAAAACTACCAACATCCATCTTTTCATGGCAGAGTGAAGCTGAGGGACCCAGAGATGAAGGATGGAGACGTTTCTCTGATTCTGAAGAACGTCGCGTTTAATGACACTGGGATGTATGAGTGTCACATAGCTGTGAGGAACCCTGTGAGAAGTAAAAGAGTTCACACTGAGATCAGTCACTTCATCAACTTCACAGTCACAGGTGAGTTTGTGGAGCTCATTAAATGTAAACTAACAACTTCCTCCGCGCTTTATGATCCAGTTAGAACTCTCTCCACCTGTGATTTGATTTCTGTTTACTCTGCAGGTGAAACACATGAAAGCGTGTTGGAGAAAACAGTCATGGAAAAACGAGGTGCAGATGGAAACATGGATGATGCTGAAAGGGTCGGATCTCCATCTCTTCAGGTTGTTGTTCCTGTTGCTGTTTTTGTTGCTCTTGTTGCCGTTGCTTTTGGGGTACACCGAAAAACTCATCAACATAAGAAGCAACATCCAGTCAAGCTTCCTACTGAAGACTCTGCTGAAGTGTAATGAAGCTGCTACAGAAACATATAAGCTTTCTTTATGAAAACTAAAGTACTGAAAAGCACGTTGTTACAGCATTAACACATTTTATTACATTTATTGATATACAGCTTTTAACAAATTTATTAAACCACATTCGTTAACCAAGAAAAACCACCCAGCATCACAAACAGCTGAATTCACCTTCAGAATATTCACATCTAATCCTAAAGTATGAGCGTAAATGCATTCACACAAACACACATACTGCAGGCCACCATCTCCAGTCTACTTCAGTTTTAGTCTTTTTCTGGTCTGAGTAATTTTACACTTAACGTCAGTATTATTATTTTTCTTATTCTTCCATTTTGTTTGTGTTTTTTTAAATTGAAGTTACAAAACTTTGAGGGAAAAACACAGATGCCTTTCTTTTGACGGAAATATTGATATTTTTATAGTGATCAGGTCATGTACTGTGCTATGGTTTTATTTTATTCCAGGTTGTTTAAATTTAGCTGCTGAGATATCTCAAAGCTTGAGGACAGAAGCATGAAAAACTGCACATGTTGTGTGAAGTAACTGATGAAACTAATTGTGAATATATCTGATCTGGTTCAATGAATGACTTCCTAATGTGAACATTAGGAAATCATTCATGGGAACATTCCTAATGTGCTGATGGCAGCGTCACTATACAGAAGTGCAAACCAGGAAGTTAAACACTTCTCTGCATCAACACAAACTAAATGCCTGAATGATAAAGATATGTGCAGGTCTACTAGTGCATGTTTTATGAGAAATACTGTTAAAATGTGAGGTAATTTTATTAAAATATCTGTGTTTTGTGAGAAGGTCCCATAGAAACTGTATATTTTAGATATGATCATTGTCCAACATCTTCCCAATGAAATGAAAACAGTTGTTTTATGATGCAACCTGATACTACTATTAATAGTAGTATCAGTAATAGTAATATTTAGAGGGATTGTTGAAGCTCACTGTGAACTAAACTAAACATGAATTAAACAATGCAAACAAATGTGTACTGGATGATCCCACCCTGGGAAATAAATAGGAATAAATAAATGTGTATCATTGATGAAAGTCAAAACTTTAATATTTTTGTTTATTGCTGCTCAAAATTGTTGGTTCAGTTATAAGAGCTGTTGAATTTTCCGGTAACTGTTGTTTTCGTATCAACTCTGAGTTATTGTTTGAAAATATTATTGTTCGAACCATCACGATGAAGCAAAGTCATTCACAATGATGCTGTTTGCAAGATCAGGTGGAAGCTGCTCTGTGACAATGAATGTATTTATACTTGACTTGAAAGATCTGTGAATGCACTGCTGGCTTTGTCTGTCTTTAAATATACAGCACTCATAAAACAGGGCAAACAAAGGAAAATTAAAAAAAAGAAAAGAAATAAATGTTATGTACTTTGCGTTCTGTACAATATGCCAGTTTACTATTTAATATGTTATTAATAAATCTGTGTGTAACAGATTTTTATCATTAAAATACTTCTCATCAGCTGTCCCCAACATGTGTCATCAAAGTATCGGGAATCTGTTGGAAGAGAAAGAGAAACCATTGGTATTTCCTGTTTCTCAGAATCAGAATCAGAAAGGGTTTTATTGCCAAATGTTGAGCAGGTTTACAACATTAGGAAATTGCTGCGGTGCTTCAGTGCAAACATACTGTCATATAACGCTCAAATAGATATAAAAATAAGAATAAGAATTAAAAGTGCTGCGTAGAAAGTGGCTCCAGCGTACCACACGGTGATGGAGGAGGTGAGGATGGACTCGATGATTGCAGTGTAGAACTGCATCATCGTCCGTGTTGGCAGGTTGAATTTCTTCAGCTGCCTCAGGAAGTACATCCTCTGCTGGGCTTTCTTGATGACGGAGGTGATGGTGGGCTCCCACTTCAGGTCCTGGGTGATGGTGATACCCAGGAAGCGGAATGAGTCCACAGAGGTGATGGGGGTGTCAGTCAGGATGATGGGGGGAGTGGGGCTGTGTGCTTCCTGAAGTCCACAATAATCTCCACTGTCTTCTGGGCATTCAGCACCAGGTTGTTGTGGCTGCACCAGGACACCAGACGTTCAACCTCCCTCCTGTAGGCAGACTCATCCCCGTCCGAGATGAGTCCAATAACGGTGGTGTCATCTGCGAACTTGATTAGCTTGACAGACTGGTGGGTGGAGGTGCAGCAGTTAGTATACAGGGAGAAGAGCAGAGGAGAAAGAACACAGCCCTGAGGGGAGCCGGTGCTGATGGTCCGAGAGTCCGAGACATTCTTTCCCAGCCTCACATGCTGCTTCCTGTCCGTCAGGAAGTCAGTGATCCACCGGCAGATGGGATCAGGCACATTCATCTGGGAAAGCTTGCCTCGGAGATGGTCTGGAAGGATGGTGTTGAAGGCAGAGCTGAAGTCCACAAACAGGATCCTGGCGTAGGTTCCTGGGGAGTCCAGATGCTGCAGGATGAAGTGTAGGGCCATGTTGATGGCGTCATCTACAGACCTGTTGGCTCTGTATGCAAACTGCAGGGGGTCCAGGAGGGGGGCCGTGAGGGTCTTGAGGTAGGAGAGAACCAGGCGCTCAAATGACTTCATGACCACAGATGTCAGAGCCACAGGTCTGTAGTCATTTAGTCCAGTGATCTACATATGTGTGTTGTATCTATATATGTGTATACAGTGGGGCAAAAAAGTATTTAGTCAGCCACCGATTGTGCAAGTTCCCCCACTTAAAATGATGACAGAGGTCAGTAATTTGCACCAGAGGTACACTTCAACTGTGAGAGACAGAATGTGACTAAATACTTTTTGCCCCACTGTATGTGGTGTATTTATGCTTATATCCTTACTCTCATTCCCCTTAATGTATCTGTAACATGCAACTTCTTTCGGTGCTTTGCTACTGGAAACTGAATTTCCCAAAGGAACCCACCCGAGGGATTAATAAAGTTTCATCTCATCTAATCTAATCTAATCTAGGTTTCTTGGGGACAGGGATTATGGTAGAGTACTTGAAGCAGGCAGGCACATGACATGCCTGCAGTGAGGAGTTGAAAATGCCAGAAAACACTGGGGCCAGCTCGTTTGCACAGTGTCTGAGGGTGGCAGGAGACACACCGTCTGGGCCGGGAGCTTTTTGAGCATAAACTGCTTCCTCACACCTGCTTCATGAATATGAAGAACAGTGGTGGGAGGAGGTGGTGTGAAATCCTCCTTTGTGTGGGGTGAGGAGGGGGGTGTTGTAGGTGAAGTGTTTGATGGTGGTGATGGCCCTATGGAGGGGGGAGAGGTGGGGGAATGAGTGTCCAAAGTGTCTCTTTTGTTGTGTCTCTTTCTCACCCCGTGAAAGCCCCGGGCAGGAAACAGATTTGAATTTATCAGAAAGCCTTTGTCCTGTTTTTAAAACACTTCTTAAAACACCTTTTTCATTGGCCACAGAGTGACAGCTGATTTCTGATTGTTTTAAAGTGTCTTCACATAAATGATTTTGTATTTTTATTCTGTTCTTAACTTTGGTCGGCACTTGCTGTTTTAAAGAACTTTATTAGTAAAGTTGCCTTGGCTTATCAAATATGTAAATTAGTTATTTACTCAGGAAGTCACAGTAAATATTGTTTATATTCCAGCTACAGGCCAGTATTCAACACAGTCACATGATGTCAGCGTTTTGTTGATATTTCATTTTTTCTTTTTAATTTTTTGTTCAATTTTTTCCTTTGTATTTAATACTTTAATAATCACACTGTTACAGTTCCTGGGCCTTTGACACAGCATTTTGTGTTTCTGTTGTGGACTTCTTCATTCTTTTGGATTTCAAGATGTGGTTTATGTTGTAGTTCTGTCATTCCTCTATGCATTGTTCTGCTGTTCCTGTTCTATTCTCACATTCTGGTGTCTTGCATGCTTGAGTTTAATTCTACATGACATGTCTCCTTATCCTGAGATTATTATCAACTGTGCTCCCACCTGTTTCCTTTTCCCTCGTTACCTGTTGTGTGTATTTAAGCTTTTCAGCAGCCATTCAGCCTTTTTAAAGACAGGAATAATCGTTGTTGCCATTCAGTATGGCTTCCACTCCACAGAAAACTGTATGATGTCCGTCATCATCTGGATGATGCGTTCACACGCTCCAACAAACTGAGATTAATTTTGCTCTATTTTAATTCTGCCATTGCTTCCTTCCACGCTCACGCCAGTATAAAAACTTTGTACTCAAGTGGGTTTCCATCAAATATCAGCACGTCTCACACAGGCAAAGCGATAAATGAAAGCTGCTGTGATGTCATTCTGTTTTTGGTTTGTATTGAAAATGCCTTCAGGTGCTTCTTTTTTGACTTGCAGCTTCATAAGTTGCATTAATTCCTGTGAGAGAACTGTTGGTGGTGGTTGTTTTTCATGCACATGAACTCAGTGAAGAAAATCACAAATATCTCCACTTAGCTGAATATTATCTGCCTCTTTCCTTACAGCACCCTAACAGTGAAAATCGATCCTTCCTCTAACAGACTGTAAATGGATCGTTTTCCTTTGAGGTGAAAGGTTTTAGAAACTGCAGGTTGCTGAATCTTTTAAGGCTAGTAATTTATGCCATGTTCCAAGGACTCGCTCATGCTCTGTGGCCGATGATGCAGTTATTTCAGCCGAAAAAACACAGCCTACTCACTTTTCCTCAGTCGTTGATCCTGTTCCTGTCACTCACACTTCTCCATCAGAGCAGCTCTCTCAGCTTCTGCTTTGATCCGTGGTGATGCTGCCGAGCCAAGATTTCCAGCTGCCTTTGCAGTCAACGAACCATCTTCAGTACAAGTGTCTGCACCCATCTCAGGTCGGATCTCCTTTTTGGTCGTTACTTATGTAGGTAGGTGACAGCCCTCTAGTGTCCAAATGTGTAACAACACAAACTACCAACAAAATACTAAATGAGTCCTGCCGCACCTTGACTCATTGTCCATTTCATTTCTTTTAAGTTTTATTGAGTCTAAAAAAACAAACTGAAAGTGAAAATGTCAAGCATGAATAAAAAGAACAAATATGCAAATCTGACCTTTATATCATTCACAGACAGACTTACCTGACTGCGTGAAGGGATTTTTTTACCTATGAATTTAACTTCAAGGTAAAATTTGTTTCACTTTGACATTTTACAGTGAAAACAATGAATACTTCAATCTCTGAATTTCAGTCATTCATTCATTGACTTTGTTCAGAGAAGTTTCCCAGAGAAACTTCTCCTCATTGGACCATAGATGCTAATTTATTTCAATATATTTATTTAATATACTTATTTACTGGGTACTTGTGAGCGACAGAGGTGTGATTTCCTTTGAACTTTGAACTTTCCTTTAAAGCATTGTCATCTCTGAGTCTCTACCATGCTGTTGTGGATGGCTTCTCTCAACGTGCTGCTGTCTTTATGTTTGATTTCTACATCTACCGGTGAGTTAAACCCAGAACTGAAAATAGATTATTACAAATTGTAAGTAATGTTGAATCTGTATCATTCTGAGTAATTTCTTCAACACTTTGAAAGATTATTTCAGGTTTTTTTTTTTTTTTTTGAGCAGCAAATGTTGCAGTCAAATAGTGCAAAATATAACATTTCCTGTCTTAAAATCACTGTTTAATCATGGATGGAGACTTATCTGTTATTACTATACAACACTTAACAATGAGACAATAGTTGGCAATAGTACAAACTGTGGAGTGGGGTTGTCTCTGTTCAGAGGCTATTTTGAGGATTTGTTCTAAATGAGTGGAGATATTTGATCAGAAAAGTCTCACATTAAGCCCTTGTTGATAAGTGATGAATAGACTTGTTCTTATGCACTAAAACCTTTACATCCAAAATGACTTAGAAAAGATGTCACTTTGCACAGTAGGTATAGCACTTTCATACTCTATGTCTGAGCCATTCACACTTGTCAAGGTACCGCCTGATTAACCAAAATAAAATTAAAGTAGAAGTAGTCACCAGGCAGAATTATATTCCATGTTTAAAAAACAAAATAAAGGAAAAAAATTTGTAACACAAATGTATCACAATATATTGTCCTACTGTCCGTCCAAGTTTCTCGCTGCTGTATTACTAAACTAATCTTTGCAGCAACTTTGAAGGTATTTGCCTTGACGTGTCACACGCTGAATGTTAAAACTTGTTACAGTCTAACCCATTTTCAGACTGAGTCAGGACTTCAGACAGTTTGATATAGTTCAATAGAAGCCCCTCAGCATTTGAAGCTAACATCACGAGATGCAGAAAACTGTGACTGTTACAACCACAGAGCTTTAAAAGAAACAGAAAAGGTCAAGTCAACGATGAAATGTCCAGACACAACTCAAATAACTGTCCTCAGCTTGGAAGTGGTCTCAGCTTTCCCTCCACAGGCCCACCTGCCTTTAAGGGGGATTTTTTAAATGAAATCCTGGCTGTCAGTATGACTCTACTGTGAGACCACTTGAGAAGAAGGGGCTCATTACTGAGCACAATGTGATGAATTGCACTGTTTCATGCTAACACATCAGGCAGAGCTAAAACCAAAAGGTTTTACAACATTAGTCGAATAACTTCTCAAATACAGGAAAGTCAAACCTCACACGAAGGGAGGTGGAGACAGTTTGTAACCATATCTGTTCAAACAAATCATATTTAACATGTCGGACTTGTGTGTAAACATGTGTTTACCTAGAAATTAAAAATATATGGCATAGGAATCGAGAAGCATTTCCATGAAGGTTTAATCACTGACTGTTAAGTGAACGTCATTAACATCAGTCTGAAGTCACTGTCTGACGGCCAGGAGATAATTCAAAGGAGACATGTGTTCAGCTGAAGTCCATCTGACAGCTGGATACAGCTGTGATCACATCTGCTCGGGTCTGGTGTCAGAGAGCAACACTGGTTCATTATCTGGGTGGAGATCATTCCAGGTGTTTTAAATCTAACTCGGAAAGCTGGTGAAGGAAACTCGAAACTTGATATGTCACGAACATCTTCAGGGAATTTGATCATGTTTAACACAAATGTTTACCTGATCTGAAGGACCAGACTTTTGTTTCCAAGAGTCAAATATCACTTTAACATCAGAAAAAGTGTTTTTGTGTTTTCAGGCAGAGCAAATCTACAGCAGAGTCTGAAAAAATGAAGTGAAGTAACACAATAAAGAAGAGTTGCCCAAAATTCCTCCACAGATGATGATGTTATACAGAAAAAACCTAGGGCATTCCTATCAAGTCACTGAATCATGAGTGTGCTTACTGAACACTGTGGGCGGATTAAAAGAAGCATGTTTGTTTGACTCACTAAAAATGTTTCCGGTGTTTTCTCACCTGAGACCACGTGGTTTATGTTAAATGTTCCTGTGAGTTCAGGTCACTGAGGTGTGTTAAATATTAAAAATATCACTTCTTCTTTTTGCTTCAGCTCTTCAGCAGGATGTTCAGGTGAAGCTTGGAGATGACATCACTCTTCAGTGTCAAATTTCCACAGATGAAATAATCTCAGTGCTGAAGTGGAGCAGAGCTGACCTGAACACAGACGGCTACGTCTACTTCTACAGGAACAAACGCTCCTATGAAAACTACCAACATCCATCTTTTTATGGCCGAGTGAAGCTGAGGGACCCGGAGATGAAGGATGGAGACGTTTCACTGATTCTGAAGAACGTTACGTTTAATGATGCTGGGATGTATGAGTGTCACATAGCTGTGAGGAAATCTGGGAGAAGTAAAAGAGTTCACACTGAGATCAGTCACTTCATCAACCTCACAGTCACAGGTGAGTTTGTCACCTCTGAGAAACTGCAGCACTGCCCATGTTTACAGCCCTGCTAGAGTTTCCTGCACTTGTGATTTAACACATGAACATCCAATAGATGCTGAGCTAAAACGCTTCACCCACAGCCGCCTTGATGTTTAGATGTTTTCTGTGTCTAAGCTGAAACTGCTCAGAAACTGAAGCTGTTCACTTGCAGAACTCACACCTGTTAGTTTGCTGCTGTGCTGCTGTGTGAAGGACTTTGCTCTGACAGCTGCTGTTTTCTCTGCAGGTGAAACACATGAACACATGTGGGAGCTGGATGGTGTGAAAGAAGAAGAGGCACAGAGAGATGTGGATGACACATTCGAGGTGGAAACTTCAACCACCCTGAAAGTCGTTCTTGCCGTTGTTGCTGCTGCTGCTGTCGGTGTCGCTGTTCTTGGTTTTGCGGCACTTTGGAGATTTAAAAGAAGCAAGAGTCAGCTCACTGAGGCGGACAAGGAGGTGTGAAACCTCCTGTTCTCACCACAGCAGCGATCTGGTGTCTGTGCAGGATCAATAAACTTTGTCTCACTGGGTCTTCTTCTGCTTGTGTGGTTCTGTTGGTAAAGCACAAAGAACAAAAAAAACTTGACCTCAGGACTCTGTTTCACTGTGAAGTACAAATAACATGATTTAATACCTCAATATTAACGCATTACATGTTGTAGATCATTTGGTTAAATGATCACTCCACAATGTTTGTCTGTTGAGAGCTGCTGTACCTACATCTCTTACAAACTACCTCCAACGCTTCAGTGACTGGGATGCAAGTGAAGACGGATGTAACATCGCACGAGACCACGGTTTCATCTGCCTTCATAATGACTTCTCTCATCTTCTCAACAAAATCCAACGTGTGGTGTTCAGAGCTGAGGATCGAGGCAGAAACTTAGAGATGTGACGGAGTTGATCATACAGACACCTGTATAAAATGATGACCTGTTTATGTATCTTCAATAAACCATACAGACCTGGTGTAAGTCTGATGTCATTAGCTGTTTAAGGGTCCAAACTCTGCTTCAGGTCCCAAAAGTCAAACGAACACTGCAGCATCTTTGTGAGTTAAAAACTGTCTAAAATCTTTCATCTTTAATAAAATGATCAGTTTTGCTGCTTTGCCAGGTGTAACAATTAAGTTTAACATCCAGGCATCTATGAAAACAGATTAAAAAAAAAATTAACAGAGTTAGAAGTTAGCAGGGAGTTAGCTCACTCGTCTCCACCTAAACATGATTTACTATTATCTGACTGAGTGGTTTCAGAAACAATTCAAACAAACAGCTCTGCTATCACTTCCAACATAAATGAGCCTTATGCCCATGTATTCTGTTTTGCTTCCTTCCTGTTGCCTCATGTTTAATTAGTTTCAGATGTATTGTTTGCATGCCAATTCGTAGCTTCCCTCATTACCTTGCATGTTATTGTGTGTGGATTCCTTTGTGCATCGTTGGACACTCTTGACACTCTTCAACACCCACATTCATAGTACATGTTAAAGTGAAGGCACTATTTATTGACAGATGAATGAAATACATCACTTTTAATAGGAAGCTCAACCTCAGCCTCTCATTTCCTGTAATAAACTATGGAAGCATCACTGATGACCTGCTTGTATTCAAGAAGTACTTAAAGACAATTTTCTCCCTCTAGTGGTCATGTATGAAACAATCAGTGTGTGCCTGGACAGCTGTGAGTGGAATGATCCAGTTTGACTAAATCAATAAAAATCTAATAGATTGTTGGAATAATCTGTAATCAGAGGTGACAAATCATCAGATCTGTAGTGACTGAAAAACTGAACACAAAATGTTTAATTTTGAAAATGATCGCACAATTTACATGTGAGAACTGATTATTATGAAGCAAACTAGCATAATCTCCATGGAAATCCACACTCAGAGACAGGCGCTCATTGTAATGTTAATACAATTGAAACTGGTTTAAATCTTCACTGCTGAGTGTCTGTGAGCGCTAACAATAACAATATAATAACATATGCTTTGTTGTTGTTTTGAGGTTGTTTTGTTTGGTTTCAGATGAAGGTCATACAAATATCTCTCTCTCAATTTTATTTATATAGCACCGAATCACAACAACAGTCACCTCAAGGCGCTTTATATTGTACAGTAGAGCCTACAATAATACATACAGAGAAAAACCCAACAATCATATGACCCCCTATGAGCAGCACTTTGGCGACAGTGGGAAGGAAAAACTCCCTTTTAACAGGAAGAAACCTCTGGCAGAAATGCACTTATTACTTCATGCAAAATCTCCTTTTAACTTGGCTTGAGTAATGAATTGTGAACCTTCCTGCATTCATTCCCTTCTTGCTAAGCTGTGGTGCTGTTGTTGTCAGGTTTAACAGAGTTCCTTATTGTTTCTCCCTCCTTGTGTCACTTTTCCAAACATGAACTTTAATGTCTGTGGATTCTGGACGTCTTTATGAAGAAGCAACTGGTGAACCTGTGTGTCCATTAACAATTGCAGCAGGTTGGTCCTTGGCGCAATGACGCAATGTCACCACCAGGGGGTGGGAATCATGCAGGTCCGAGTTCGACTATCACTCCACCTGATGATGTCATCATTAGGGGTAAGGTCTTTAAGTACTGGAGCACTACAATAATGTGCATGTGTATGAATCACTACCATCAGTATTTCTATGACGACAAAACAGCATTAATATAACTGTGATGAGTTTTGGTCTATTTAACTTCTTTGTTCTTTAAATAAGACAACAACAATATTTTGTTCTCTCATCTCTAGACTACACAGTGTAGAGATCTCCATAGTTTCTTTTACTATTGTGCTGAACAGACACACAACAAACATACAGTCACATGAACAAATGAATGTAATCTTTATTAAGATTTAAAGAAAATAAGGCCATTTCATTAAGAACAGCAAGCGTGCTGAGCGTGTGATTTATTCGCTTATTATAACAAACTGTAAAAGAATTAATGATCTAATTGTATTCATGTAGTATGTAAAGTCAAGCATCGCCCTCTAGTGGCCATAAACAACCCTTGCGGGAGGATTAATGTAACGTTGCAGTTATTAAGCGTAGTTTCATTATTATAAAACACTTGTTTCTTCTGGATGTTTTTAGCTTTTAATGATAAACTTATCATCTCTTGGTGTTGTGTGTTTGTGTGTCAGATCTAAGTCAGTGTTTTAATTCAAATTATTAAAAAAAAATACACTTCAGGTTTTTCACTGGTGAACAGTATATTTAAAGAATTGTATTCACTTCTATCTTTAGACAAGAAAGTCAGTCTCCCACTCAGTGTGTTTGAACCAATAGAAAAGCTGGTGCTCAGAGGAAGAGGGCGGGCTTTACTTGGTGTCAGTGACAGAAATGACAAAAAGCTGAAATGAGTGAGAAGGACGATGAAGGAAACATCTGTGCTGTGTCTGCTCTGTAAGTAGAATCTCTGTGTTTGTTTGAATTCTTGTGCTTTGACTGTCTGCTCTCCTGATAACTGATGATGGAGGAGAAGACATGAAAAACAAATCAGGCTGAATTCAAGTTCAAAACACCACGAGGACCAACTGCAGGTCTGAACTGACTCTTTATCTTTGCTCAGGAGTCGAGGAAACACAGCAGGCAGTGAAAAGATCAAATCATTCACTCGTTATATCAACACAGCTGCACAGTGGACACATGACTTTTAAAAGTAGTTGATAATTTTTACTCACATTAAAGTCAATGCACATAAAAAGCAGCTTTCAAGATATAAACTGTGAGAACAGTACAAAATTACATCATTACTTGTCAATAACTGTAAGATAAACCTCAAGACATGTTAATAAAAACATAATTTAAAGATATGTAAATGATATTAAAAAAGTACAGGTGTGACAGAGGTGCAGTGGTTAGTGTCTATTTAGGTTTCCTCTCACAGTCCAAAGACAAGTTAGACTAACTGATGATTCTAAAGTGGCTGCAGGTGTAATGTCTGTAATGTAATAATAATAATAATGTAATAATGTAATAACCGCTGTGATAGAGTCTAAAGTGGACAAGCAGCAGAATGGATACATGGTTCTGTTTTTTTTTTTTTTTTTAGTTTTACACATTTTTCCAGTATTTTTTTCCAGTGAGTTTGTGTGTTTGTGTGTTTGTCAGCTGTTTGTGTGGAGTTGTTCTTTATGTTCACCTCAAATCAACCTGAGTGTCATTTCTCTTTAGTTCTGATCTCACTGCTGAGCTGCACAACAAACCAAGGTCAGTAACCTTCTTCTGTCGTCTCATCTGTAATCCTGTTCTATTTATCATTTGATATATTAATGTAAATTTTAAACACTAAAGTTGACAAGTTTCACCAACATCTAACCACTAACACCTGCTACACTTTGCCTTCACCACTTCCCTCAGACCCGTTCACTTGCATATTTTCAAATCTGAAACTTTTCGCTGTTTCTACAATTTCTAACCTTATTCAAAAATTCAAGTAATCCACTCGTCAGTTTGACCCTCTTAAAACTTACCCTGTGTTCACCATAATAACTGATATTATTCAGTTTTCCTTCACCTTTCTAATCAGCCTTTACAACACCTGTACTTAAGAAACTGCATATAAAAAATATAAAAACAATACCTCTCATCCTAAATTCAACTCTTTGTAACTAACATCCTATCTCTAAACACTCTGTGGCTTGCAAACCCTAAACATGCTGCACGAAAATTGGTCCACCCCAAGGATCGGGTCCCCCGACACAAACAAAGGAACATAGTGTTCGCTGTTATGTGCCAAAATTTATACATCGGGGAAACCAAACAACCTCTAGTGAAGCGGATGGCACAACACAGAAGAGCTACCTCGTCAGGCCAGGACTCTGCAGTCTATTCACACCTACGGGCCATCCTCTGTACACATCCTGGACAGGGAGGAACGCTGGTTTGAGGGCAGAGTAAAGGAGGCCATTTACATGAAAAGGGAAAGACCATCTCTGAATCGAGGAGGGGGCCTAAGGGGACATCTGTCGCCATCTTACAATGCTGTGATTGCAGCCAATCCCCAACTCTCTGTGAATGGTACTCATGGCCATTGATCAGTGGTTGTTGATCAATGGTCATGAGAATTTGCATATTAATGATCAAGGAACTGACCTCTGTTGAGATTATTCTGTTATTATATGTTACCATATATATGTAATCAAAGTAGTTGAATTATGATACCGCTGTAGATCATATTATACCCTTTAATATAGAGTGTGTGATCAGTATGTAGTTTAGTCCTCATTATACTTTTGAGTTAGAAGAACATAATCATTTTGTAGTTCATTAGATAAGTGTGCATCATTCTGTATCCTTGATCGGCTGTGAATGTCTTATACTGTTTTCTTGACATGCTTTACTGCTGAATCATCAAGAGAAGGTTGTAAGCAGGAGACTTGGTGTCTAGGGAGATAGACAACATTCCATACCCCCACCTTTGCAGGGAGCAGAGAAGACAGGGAGCCGAGGTCATAATTTAGTAAGAGAGAAAGAATGTGAATGTTTAGACTTTTATGACTAGGAGGGGGCCACTAGAGACTATAAAAAGCTGAGCAACCCGTCACCATTTTGAGACTTGCTGTGACCCTCTGCAGGCAGCTCTCCCCATCATGATGGTTCAAATGCTCTTAAGTGTTGAATTGTATGGAAATAAATGATTGTTGATTGAGCATTTATACACCGAGTATTGTCCTTCCTTCAGCCCAAAGATTCAAAGAATTGGGAGATTTCAACACCTCCCAGCCCATTGTTCCTTCAGTGGTGCTAGTTTCAGTCATTATGCAAATATAGTGTTTATAAACCTGCAGTCAGCTGAGACTGAAGAAATCACTTGAACGAGTTACAAAAAGTTTCCCCCACTGAAAACATTATGTCCAGATGAACAAAATCAACCTTTTGGGATTCTTTCCATAATTCTTCAGTTGGATTCAGGTGATTGGCTGGACCATTCTAGCAGCTTTATGTCGTTTTTGTGAAACCAGCTGAGTTTCCTTTTGTGTGTTTTTGCAATCATTGTCTTGCTTGACTCTGTTGACCCTCGCTTCATCTTCATCACTCTGGTAGATGGCAACAGATGTTTATGAAGAATGTCATTTTTCCATTCGTCCTTCCTTCAATTACACGAGTGCGCCTGTCACAGCTGCGATGACAGTCTTGTAGGGCTGAAGGGAAAAGTGCCCAAACGCAGATGATGAGAGTGAGCTTTATTTACAAAATGGTGAGAAAACAGGCTGAGCAGAGGTTGGAGGACCGAAACTAAGATAAATGTAAACTGGGGAGAATCTAACAAATTAAACTGAAACCTAAACTCATGGGATGACATGCATGGAGAAACACAGGAAGACATGCGGAGGAAACACAGATGGACCAGTGACCAGCACAAGAGAACACACACTATAAATAAACACAGAGGGAAACGAAGAAACTGCACACAGAAGAGACACAGCTGAACTTAACGAATATGATGAGACAGGGAGGATATAAACTGGATGCACTAACATCAGATACGGACCTTCAAAGTAAAACAGGAAATACACTGACAGAACTCAGAGACAGAGTACAGACAGAGTAAGATGAGGAGCATAGAGACCAAAACCTAAGAACAAGCAATACAGGAACCAAAACACTAGTAACCAAGAGGAAACTACAGACCAGTAAAACTAATAATAAAACATCAAAACACTGAGTCACACAGAGGGGGCTCTCTGAGTGCTGAGTACAGTCATGGCCAAAAGTTTGGAGAATGACACAAATATTAGTTTTCACAAAGCGTGCTGCTTCAGTGTTTTTAGATCTTTGTGTCAGTTGTTTCAGTGATGTATTGAAATAGAATTACAAGCACTTCAAAGTTTCAAATGCTTTTATTGAGAATTACATCACGTTTATGCAAAGAGTCAATATTTGCAGTGTTGGCCCTTCTTTTTCAGGACCTCTGCAATTCAACTGGGCATGCTCTCAACTTCTGGGCCAAATCCTGACTGATAGCAACCCAGTCTGTCATAATCAATCTTGGAGTTTGTCAGAATTAGTGGGTTTTTGTTTGTCCACCTGCCTCTTGAGGATTGACCACAAGTTCTCAATTGGACTGAGGTCTGGGGAGTTCCCTGGCCATGGACCCAAAATGATTTGTTCCCTGAGCTACTTAGGTATCACTTTGGCCTTATGGCACGGTGCTCCAGCGTGCTGGAAAATGCATTGTTCTTCATCAAACTGTTCTTGGATTGTTGGAAGAAGTTGCTGTTGGAGGGTGTTTTGGTACCATTCTTTATTCATGGCTGTGTTTTTGGGCAAAATTGTGAGTGCAGCCCACTCCCTTGGATGAGAAGCAGCCCCACACATGAATGGTCTCAGGATGCTTTACTGTTGGCCTGACACAGGACTGATGGTAGTGTTCACCTTTTCTTTTCCGGACAGGCCTTTTTCCAGATGCCCCAAACAATCGGAAAGGGGCTTGATCAGAGAATATGACTTCACCCCAGTCCTCAGCAGTCCACTCGCTGTACTTTCTGCAGAATACCAGTTCTTCCCTGATGTTTTTTTGGAGAGAAGTGGCTTCTTTGCTGCCCTTCTTGACACCTGGCCATCATCCAAAGGTCTTCACCTCACTGTGTGTGCAGATGCGCTCACACCTGCCTGCTGCCATTCCTGAGCAAGCTCTGCACTGGTGGCACTCCGATAGCGCAGCTGAATCATCTTTAGGAGGCGGTCCTGGTGTTTGCTGGACTTTCTTGAGCGCCCTGAAGCCGTCTTCACAATAATTGAACCTCTTTCCTTGAAGTTCTTGATGATCTGATAAATGGTTGATTTAGGTGCAGTCTTAGTAGCAACAACATCCTTGCCTGTGAAGCCCTTTTTATGTAACACACTGATGGCTACATGTATTTCCTTCCAGGTAACCATGTTTAACAGGAAGAACAATGATGTCAAGCATCCAGTCTGCTATTCTAACTCAGTCAGCATAACAAAATGATCTCCAGCCTTGTGCTCGTAAACATTGTCACTTGAGTTGATGAGAACATTATTGAAATGATCTCAGCAGGTCCTTTTATGGCATGAAATGCTGAATGATGAAATGCAGTGGAAATTGAATTTTTGAGATTAAGTTCATTTTCATGACAAAGAAGGATTTTGCAATTCATCTGATCACTCGTCATAACATTCTGGAGTATATGGAAATTGCTATCATAAAAACTGAAGCAGTGTCATTCTCAAAGCTTTTGGCCACGACTGTACAGTAAAAAAACAAACACTGCATAAGAACTATTCATTGGTTTTAATCATCATGAGATGTTTCTTGTGTGACATTTTGATAATGAGACACATATGGAAGTGAACCAGCTGATATTAATTTGCACTAACTGGCAGGATTGCTTTCTAATTATTTATAGATTTCAGCTGGTTTCATGACTGCCCATGCCTTTCTACCTCTCTCTCTCCCTTTCCTCTGTCATTTCTCATTATTACGCACAATTTATGGATTTCTACGGTTTGATTTCTTTGCGTGTGTGGATCGGTTGTCATCCACACCTGGTGTCAGTAGCATCTTTGGAAATAAATTTACTGAAGAAATGATTGTACTTATTTTTACTTATTTTACCTGCTGGTAATCCTCTGTTATTAATGGTTTTATGTATTGCAAACTTAAAATATTTTGGTTTATTCGTATTGCTTTTAACTTAAGTTAATGTTTCCAGAATGGATCTCAGATATAAAACTGATGAAACAACTGATTAAGCAAAACATGCTAACAATTGTGTCAGATTTCATAAAATAAACAGATCATTGGTTTTTCATTGTAACCCTCACAGCTCGTCTGACTGTGAGTCCCAGCAGCTCTCAGTTCTTTAAAGGAGACTTTGTGTCTCTGAGCTGTGAGGAGGACGACAGCTCTGCTGGATGGACTCTGAGGAGAAACACAAGCAAACAACAGATGAGTCAATGTGAAGATGGGTGGGGGGAGGCAGTTGGTTCCTCCTGTGACATCAATGTTTTCCCATGGGACAATGGAGTTTACTGGTGTCAGTCCAGAGAGGGTCCCATCAGTAACATGGTTAACCTGACAGTCACTGGTAAGCTGAGTGTGTGGAGTTAGTGTTGATGAAGCTGTGTGTAAATGGATGAAATGCTGTAGTTTGTCTCTGTGCTCAGATAAATCAGTGATCCTGCAGAGTCCTGTCCTCCCTGTGATGGAGGGAGATGACGTCACTCTGCTCTGTAAAACAAAGACCACTCCCTCCAACCTCCCAGCTGCTTTCTATAAAGATGGCTCCCTCATCAGGAAGCAGCCTACAGGTCACATGACCATCCAGCATGTTTCCAGGTCTGATGAAGGCCTCTACAAGTGTGACATCAGCGGTCATGGAGAGTCTCCATCCAGCTGGATCACTGTCACAGGTGACACACTCACCTGTCTGTGTTTCTGCAGCTTTCAACATTCACAATGTGACGACAACTTAATGACTGTGTTTGCTTTATTTTAGGGGAACACACCACCACACCTCCACCTACATCCACACCTCCACCTACATCCACAACTCCACCTACATCCACCTGTCCTCCTGGTTCCACCTCCATCACTCTTCCTCCATCACTCTCTCCTCCTGTTCTCTCTGTGTTGTCATCTGTTGGATCAGTCTGTGTTGTGGCTCTACTGGTTTTACTGGTTCTGCTGGTGAGACGATGTGTTCACAGGAAACCTGAAGGTGAGACTCAGACTTCCTGATGTTTCATGTCTGAGTTTGTTTATTAGAATAAATTTCACATTCATGATGACCACAGTAACAACTTTCTTACATGTAATCTCTGTTTACAGAACTTATATTATTGTTTAATTTTTATCGGATCAAGGTAATGGAGAAGATGACATCATCACTGACATCACGTGCAGTGTCATCAACATATCCAAGTGTCTGCAACAACCAATCAGAAAAAGTGAAGGTAATGCAATGTTTCAAACTTTTTTACGTCAGGATATTTGTAAATATTTTAAGACATCTTTGGGAGGAAATTTCCAAATATCATAAAAGTAGTTCTTCCTCTCCCTCCACTCATAAGCAAGACTTAAATTCTTCCATTTGGGGCTGAACTCATCCTCCTTACCCGAGGACCATGGCCTCAGACTTAGAGGTGTTAATTCTTATTCCCCTCTTGGCTGTGAACTGCTCCTGAGCGAGCATGAGTACATCACCTGATGAAGCCCTCAGTTATGAAGAGCATCTGTGACAAAGGGCCCAAGGTCTTGGACCCTTTGTCACAGAGCTATTCCAACTGTTTTACATGGACTGAATTGGTTGTAGCATTGAACAATATTCCAAGAGGTGAAGTTACATGTCCCAGTTGCAAGACTTAATAGCTGAGTATACATCCACGCTTCACTGCACCACACATTAGACCTGGCCCATATGGCAGCTCCTGTGGGTGGACGACTGACAGAAAAATTCCACATATCTTGAAGCTGGCCCTCACGGCCTATGGCCCAGCCACCAGGTGCTCCATTAAGCATCCTCCCCAGGCTTGGCTCCAGGGTGGGTCCTAGTAACCCAGTCCCAGAGAGGGTAAACTGGTCCTTTGGTTTATTGCTTCTTATAGAGGGTCGCTCTTTGTCTGAACACACACTCTGGTCCAGTCAGTCTTAGGAAGCCCTAACAGTCCTTGACAACACAGTCTGTGGGATCACTGGGACACACAAATACCTCCACCACAGTATGGTGGCAATTCACTGACTGAAGGTCTGTGAAAATATCGCAGTATTGCGATATTTTGGATTTTGAAAATATTTTCTACCTGTATAATAAAAAAAGGGAAAGAAGAAATGTCTAAAAAATTTTGAAAGGCAAAGGTAGGAGAAGATGTTTTCATAGCAATACACATATACTTTTGTTATGAATTCACCTTACCTAAAATGTGCAAACTTAGTCTTTCACTCTGTGCTTACTGAGTGTTGTTCACTGTGAGCTGGACTGTGTGTTTGTGGTCTGTGGTTAACTGAAGCTAACAGCTCTGCAGTCGTCCAGCATCCTGTTTCTGATAGAAAGAAAACACTTCAGCTGCAGGTGTTTCAACACAGAGCTGTTCATTTTAAAAACACATCTCCAAGGACATGGAGACATGATCTGGAAAAGCATTTCTCTAAATCCTGCACACAGAAATTCAGCCAAAGTAGATTTAATTTTTAAAATAGTGTTCAGGCTGCGACAAGTGTTTGCTATGTGCTCTATAGTAAAGAGAGTCAATCTGCACTGAAAGCAGGTGGCAGCTTTGTGGTCGTCCAGTTTTCTTTTCTACAGAAACACCCCCACTTCTCTATTGTCAAAGCTGTGTCACAGTTGAGGTGTTAAGAACACTGAAAAGCTGCTGTGGTTTATAAAAATGATCACTTAATCTCTTCACAGTGCATCATGGTAAACAAATAATGCAGTAATCTAATATGTTTTATTCTCAGAGTGTGACTCAGCTGTGATCTACTCAGCAGTGAGAACTGAAGACGTCGGTTATGGACAAACAACCATCAGAGCAAGAAGGCCCAGGTTCAGCTCCTTATCTTTGACTATGGACAGAGACAAGCGGCTCACCCTTTTTTCCAGCCATCATGGTAACCTAAGCTGAAAAAAAACCACACGCTATGACTCATGCTCTTTACCAGATAAAAGCTCACTTCACACTTATAAACCTTTATCTGGAAGCCTGTGAATCAAAAAAGTTGCAACTGGGGCTGATTGAACTGCAAAGCATGTAATCACTTTGCCACTGCTTCTTTTTACTGTTTAAACTGACATCTTCCCCACATTAATAATTCAGCATTAGTACTCCAGCCTAACTCGCATGATTATTTCTCACATAAGTGCTATAGATAACAAGGTCAACAAACTTTTCCAGTGACACACCTGAGAATGCCTTCCTGTATAAATGGAGTCACTCAAAAATAACTGCCCCCTAGCATCCAAATGTCGTTAAAAAAAAAAGAGAGAGAGAGAAGGGAATTAATAACTCACTCTTACACTCCGGCCCTAATTGTTGAAATTATTCCAGATAAACATACTTTGCATTTTTCAAGAAAACAGTATCAGCATGTTATATGTTAGGGATTAGAGGATGATTTTCATTGTGATGTTCATACAATTATATTATACTCGGCCTTAAGACAAATGGACCATAACAGACATTTCTGTAAGATACAGAAACTTGTTTCAAGACAGTGAATGTTGAAACTAGAGAGAAACTAGAGAATTTTCACTTGTTTCCATGGCAGATTTTTTCACTTACTACAAGATATTTTAGGTTGAAATTCACTAGATTCACTGTCTTAAAACAAGTTAATATACAGTGGGATTCAAAAGTTTTGACAGCCTTGTTATCAATATCAGTCATTATTTTCCTGTATAAATCGATGGTTGTTACAATAAAAAATGTCAGTGAAATATATCATATAGGAGACACACACAGTGATATTTGAGAAGTGAAATGAAGTTTATTGGATTCACAGAAAGTGTGCAATAATTGTTTAAACAAAAGCAGGCAGGTGCATAAATTTGGGCATGACAAAAAAAGAAATGAAATCAATATTTAGTAGATCCGCCTTTTGCAGAAATTACAGCCTCTAAACGCTTCCTGTAGCTTCCAATGAGAGTCTGGATTGTGGTTGAAGGTATTTTGGACCATTCCTCTTTACAAAACATCTCTAGTTCATTCAGGTTTGATGGCTTCCGAGCACGGACAGCTCTCTTTAACTCACACCACAGATTTTCAATAATATTCAGGTCTGGGGACTGAGATGACTCAGATACTGAGTGGAATCCATGTGTCCCTCAACTTTGACAAGATTCCCAGTCCCTGCACTGGCCCCACAGCCCCACAGCATGATGGAACCACCACCATATATTTTACTGTAGGTAGCAGGTGTTTTTCTTTGAATGCTGTGTTCTGTTTCCTCCATGCATAACGCCCCTTGTTATGCCCAAATACCTCAATCTTAGTTTGATCAGTCCACAGCACCTTATTCCAGAATGAAGCCGGCTTGTCCAAATGTGCTTCAGCAAACCTCAAGCGGCTCTGTTTGTGCTGTAGGCGGAGAAAAGGCTTCCTCTGCATCACTCTCACATACAGCATCTCCTTGTGTAAAGTGTGAATGGTTGAACGATGCACAGTGACTCCATCTGCTGCAAGATGATGTTGTAGGTCTTTGGTGCTGGTCTGTGGGTTAACTCTGACAGTTCTCACCATTCATCGCTTCTCTCTATCTGAGATTTTTCTTGGTCAGCCACTTCGAGCCTTAACTTGAACTGAGCCTGTGGTCTTCAATTTTCTCAATATGTTCCAAACTGTGGAAACAGACAGCTTAAATCTCTGAGACAGCTTTCTGAATCCTTCCCCTGAACCATGATGGTGAACAATCTTTGTCTTCAGGTCATTTGAGAGTTGTTTTGAAACCCCCATGTTGCTACTCTTCAGAGAAAATTAAAAGAGGAGGGAAATTTACAATTGACCCCTTAAATACTTTTTCTCATTATTGGATTCACCTGTGTGTGTAGGGTCAGGGGTCACTGAGCTTACCGAGCCAATTTGAGTTCCAATAATTAGTTCTAAAGTTTTTGGAATCAATAAAATGACAACAGTGCCCAAATTTATGCATCTACCTGATTTTGTTTAAACAATTATTGCACACTTTCTGTAAATCCAATAAACTTCATTTCTCTTCTCAAATATCACTGTGTGTGTCTCCTATATGATATATTTAACTGACATTTTTTATTGAAACGACCAACGATTTATACAGGAAAACAATGACTATTAATAAGGTGGCCAAAACTTTTGCATCCCACTGTATCTCACTGAATTGTTACTCTTTAGCCTAATGTGTCTTATTTTAAGTGTAAAGAGATATTTTTGACTAGAAATGAGACAAATATACTTGGTAAGATTTTGAGTTTTTGCAGTGAGTAAATATTCTGGTGCCAGTAAACTGTCTTAAAATGGTTTGTCTAAAAATTTATCTTGTGGTTAAAATGTATGAAAATAACACTGCATGTCTATGCAGATGCTGTGTGATCTGATACATCAGCAGAAAATATGTAAAAAAGTTAAATACGTCACATGATCAAAAGCAGAACGTTAAATTATTTTAACTGTGATGCATTCGCTGACATGTCCTCATTCTATGCTGTTTATAAAGAGAAGAATGAAGCTTGGCTTTGTGCTCGTATTCTCCTCCTGTGTGTGGATTTTTTTTTTTTTGCTGTTGTTTTGGCAGAGCCAAATGTCATCTAATCACTGAAGTGGTCCACCAGTCCACCCTCTGGAATCTAGCTGCTGTTCTCTAACTGGTCCACAAATCCACTGTAAAACACACTAGTTTATTTTATCTTTGTTCTCCTCATAAAGTTACCCTCACTGAGGGGCAGAACATTCAAATGGAGAGGTTTTTATTTTATATAAAGATGCAGAAAAAGAATGGCACCATGAAGATGTTTTTATGGTAACTTCACCACTTTCTAAGTGTGCTGTCGTCTCCAGAGCAGTGATCTGGTTTCTCTGCAGGTTCAATAAACTTTGGTCTCACTTGATCTTCTCGTGTGGTTCTGTGGGTTTCACAAAGATGTCTGATGGAAAACGTGAGTTGTTGTGGTGAACACAAACACACTTCAGTCCTCTTCAGTGCAAATAACAAACTAAATCTCAGCCACAGATCAAAAGCAGACATGGAACTTAGTTACTGTGCAGTTTGATATCTGATGATCTCTCAGGGGTCATAAAGATATGATGAGATAAGATAGCTGATCATCTTTCAGGGGTTATAAAGAAAACATCTTTGACATCTATCTTTATCCAGTCTGAGGGAATCTGGAAACAAATGACCATTTCCAAAAACTGATGGTTAAATAACTCCAGACAAGTAAAGCTGAGAGTCATCTGCTTATCAAACATTACAGATTTTATGGTAACTCATTTTATGGACAGGGCTAAACTCTAAAATAGTTTAAAGCCCAGAAAGACCTTCATGTGCATTTACACGATGGACCATAACTCATTATAAAATATAATTTTAATTAATAATTTTTCTATTTTATGACTAAAATGCTTAACAACAACTTTCCATAAAGTAAGAGGAAAAAACACAGGATGCAAATTTATAAAGAGACTCAGAATAGATCATAACAAAGTCAAACTCTTATTTTAATAGATCCATATGAAGTTTTGGTGATCTGGAGGAAACTTTATTAATAAACTGACTTTATGTACAATGTGTTGGAGTTTCTTCTAAGCATAATTATGAAATTGTCTTCAAAGAAAACTCTGTAAATGCATCACAGACAAATCTGATTGTGTTAAAGCGCCCTCTGGTGGAGCTGGACTATAAACACTGTTCAAGCCTCGATAGCAGACTCAACAGTGCTTCTGGTTCTAGAATATGTGGCCCACTGCGCATGCTCAGGAGGTGTCCTGTCAGCAGTCAGCGCTGCAGCAGTTGTTTCCACCAGAAGTGAATACTGGCATCAAAAATATTATAGCATGATCAGTAACAAGTGTGACGTCACCTGTCAGCAGATGATAGTTTAGGTTTATTTAGGTTATTTTTATTTACGCTTTTTAAGTTTCATTTTTTAGAAGCCTATTAAGCGAGGAAATTAGTCTTTGTTATACAATCTTCAATTCAAGGTATTCCCGATAAAAGTGAAAGTTGGCTCCACCCACTGTGACGGTTTGCGGGACAAGGTGTGTTTAGGAGAGATAAGGACCCAAAACGCAGGCACTGGCTGAGATGTGAGTGAGCTTTACTGCAGGAGGGTGACATACGACCAAAAGCGAGAGTGGCAAGAAACAAAACCAAGAAAGAGTCTAAACTGGGAAAACTAACAAAACAACGCCGAAACCTGAATTTGAATCACCAGGGAGGGTGCACGGAACACACTGACATCAGATACGGACCTTCAAAGTAAAACAGGACATACATAGACTGGATTTAAAGACACGGTACAGACGGAGAACAGAGGAAACACACGGGCAGACACTAAAAAGAAGGAGCACAGAATCCAAACCCTACGAACTAACAAGTCTAAACCCCTGTACATAATCAGAATACATTAGAAAACAAGATTATGATATAATAATAATGATAATAATAACATCAGATAACCACTCGCCTTGTATTGTTTATTTATTATAATTTTGTGCTAGTCTCCATCTGGTCAGAATGGTCTTTTTTCCATTTCCTTAATCCACACATCCTCCTGAGAACCGGTAAAAATGAATCTTCACATTGAACTCTTTTGTGGTTTCACATGTAAAATAAGATAAGCTTTATTAGTCCCACATGTGGGAAATTTGTTGTGTCACAGCAGAAAGTGGACAGTACAAGTTACAGCAAAAATGAAGAAAAACAATGGACTGGGATAAGATAATAAGAATAAGATACTATATACAATAGAATAAAATACTATGTTAACAGAAAAAAATTACACTTGGTGTTATTGTGGATGTGTGGATGTGTGTGTTTGGTCAGTTGTGAAGTCTTTGTTCAGGAGTCTGACAACAGTTGGAGAGAAAGACCTGTGAAATCTCTCTGTCCCACATCATGGGTGCCGCAGCCACTGAAGGAGCTGCTCAGTGCTGTCAGAGTCTCCTGCATGGGGTGGGAGATGTTGTCCAACAGGGATGACAGCTTAGCCACCATTCTCCTGTCACTCACCACCTCCACTGGGTCCAGAGGGCATCCTAGAACAGTGGTGGCCCAGGAGATGCTGTTGCCCCAGCAGACTACACCATAAAAGATGACTGAGGCCACCACAGAGTCATAGAAGGTCTTCAGGAGTGGGCCCTTCACTCCAAAAGACCTCAGCAGCAGGTACAGCCTGCTCTGCCCCACACCATGAGTCTCTTTTCTTTAGAGAGCGTCTGAGTTATGAGTCCAGTCCAGTTTTCACTGGAGAAATCAAAGAACATGATTCTCACAGTGCTCCCAGCGATCTCCAGATGAGAGAAGGAACGATGTATGAGGTGAATGACGGCATCATCTGCTCCAATGCCAGGCTGGTAGGCAAACTGAAGTGGGCCCAGTGATGAGCTCACCAGGTGCCGAAGTTGAGCCAGTACCAGCCGCTCCAGGGTCTTCATCAGGTGGGATGTCAAGCCACCGGCCTGTAGCAGTTGAGGTCCTTGGGATGTGAAGTCTTTGGCACTGGTACAACACAGGAGGTTTTCCAGAGCTGCTGGACTCTCCCCAGCCTCAGGTTCAGGTTGAAGATGCGCTCCATCACCCCACACAGTTGGTCTGTGCAGGACTGTTAAAGAGGAAACGCTTTTATGAGTTTTATGTTGCATTAAAGTATATGTTCATATTTTACTCTTAATAGGAAAAGAACAAAATGTACTACTCGCTCTGTCTCTAGAAACAGGAAGTTCACCCTGTGACATTTAAACGAACTTAGACACACACACACACACACACACACACATATGCAAAATTAGACGAAACTGCTGCTTGCTATAAATAATAAATGACTACTGCAGTTCGTGGTGATTGCGCTCTGAGCTCTCACCCGTGCAACACGTTTAAACAGTCTCCAAGTGTCTCAGTGTTTTTTATTCACCTGACTGTTTGTTAACTGTATATCTCTGACAAGGACCCGACGACCCTTGAGCTGATGCCATCTGGATCCGCTGCCTTCTTGGCTTTAATCCTCCTCAGTTCCCTCCTAACCTGAGTGGTTGAGAGAGTCAGGCTGGAGCCTTGTGTTGAGTGTGTATTGGATTCTGGTGTTAGGGGTGGGGAGGAGTGAGCAGGGTGATTAGAGGTGGTGTGAAGTGTCTGAGGTGGGGCAGCAGTGGGTGTGGGTGAGTCTGCAGCTGATGTTGAAGACTGCCTCCTGGAAGAATCAAACCTGTTAAAGAAATGATTGAGTTCATTTACCCCCTCACATCTCCCATGAGCAGTGCGTTCTGATCTTTGTGGCCTGAGATGGTTCTGAGGCCTCTCCAGACTTTGCTAACCTTCTTTTGTTGAAGCCGTTTCTCCGTCTTCTGCCTGTAGCTGCCCTGATCAGACCTCTCTGCTCTCTCTGCACTCTTTTCAGCTCCTCCTTGTCTCTGGATTTGAAGGCTCTCCTCTTTTGTTTGAGGACGGCTTTAATTTCTGGGGTAATCCAGGGTTTGGAGAAACAGCGCACAGTCCTGGTGGGTGTAGTGTTATCCACACAGATGTTATCCAGTTATGACAGTTATGATGGAAAGGTCCAAAATTCTAATATGAAAATTCTGAAGGAAGTACAGGTTCCAATAATGGCACTTTGACACAGTTCAGTGACGTGTGTAGAAATAAAAGCTGCATATAAATAACACAGAGCTGCTTATTTTCCTCCAGTTGTTTGAACTATTTGTAGAGACAGAGAGCATCAGTCTGATCACTGGAATCTGCTCTTTGTCCCTGGATTTGGACCAAGCAGACCCCGATGGACTCAAAAACACAGAAACTACAACATCCAAGAAGTTTTTATCATGTCTTCTTATGTTTCTATTTCTTTTGATTATCTTAATTGTACAGCACCTTGGTCAAAACACCTTGTTTTAAATGTGCCATTTAAACAAATTTGACTTTGACTTTTTGCTGCACTGAGATTAGAATCAAATCACTTAATCAGACAGTTCATGAATAGAAACAACAGATAAGACAAGAAACAAAACTGTACTGAGCAACATGTGCTGACACTCACTGCTGAGCCAGTTTGTCCAGAATACTGACAGAGACACAAACAGGCATCTTTGCCACCCACACTCTTCTGCTGAACACACAGCTTTGACTTTTGAAAGCCATATCAACTAAAACCTTCACTGCTGAGCGTCTGTGAGCCCTGACAGTAAAATTCATCATCATCATTAATATGTGCTGACAGCAGCTGCTGGACTGTGTATGGCTGTCGTTTCCAGTTCTTTTGTTTGGATCAAACTAAGATCACTGAAAGAGCTTTCACTGTGATTCGTCAAACACATGAGCTAACAGCCAATAAGAAGAAGGAGAAGTTGGATGTTATGGTGATGCTGCTGACACAGATTTGTCTTGTAAAACAGGTTAACAAGGAAATACAGGTGCATTTCCTCGTTGGTGTCTGTTCAATACAGAGGTCTCTTTACTTTCAGATTTTTAATTTTTTAAACTTTTTGGATTGTGAGGATAAAATTTTAAAGAAGTTCCTCTTGACCTCACAAATAACAACAACAGGACACATGGACGTAACACAGTTTAAAAAATATCTTTCACTGGATAATTTTAATTTTTCCATCCTGACGATCAGAAGAGTTTTTGAGGGTTTCAGAGATCCTTCAGAACAACAGTAAGTGTTCATGAGCTTGTAATAATTTTACCAAGTTTCTGTAATTTCACAGACAGTGTGGAGTGGGAATTTCTCTTTATATCTACCAGTGTTAGTGGAAAAAGGTTCTCATTCTTATACTTCTTTCTTTTCCTTTTTTATTTGAGGTATTTGTTTGTCACATGACTGGACTTGCAGCTGCTCAAACAGGACAAACAAAGGTGGGCATGAAAGTGTTGATGCAGGTCACAGATGTCTGATATAAAACAGCTGACAGGGAAACAGGTTAGTTTAGTCTGCAGCTGTTTGATACAGACACACCTTTACTTTGGGATTTTAAACTTTTACATTTTTTTTGATTTGATTTTTTTTATTTGTCAAATATTTACATCTGAGTAACTTTTCACTTGTTTGTAACAAAACTTCAGTAGCTTCCTTTTCACCTACTGAAAAACCGATGGGACACACTGACCTCACAGTTCTTTTATCTGTCAGGAGATCATTTTATTTTTTCCACTCTGGTGATCAGAAGAGTGTTTCAGTGTTTCAGAAAAACAGTAAGTGTTTAAAATGACGTCTTTCAGTTTTTTAAGTAATTTGACAGGCTGACTGAAGCTGTGAGCGTTAGTGGATTAACCCGTTACTGTAACCACTCACTGGTTCTGCTGGTTAGATGAACATCATGTCACGTTAGTGTAAAACATTTGATTCACTGTTGGCTGGTTTCGTCTGTGAAAACACATCGAATTAAAGGAATTCAATGTGTTTCATCATCTGAAGAACCAAAAGCTGTCAGACTTTATCTGACACAATATAAAGAAGAAAATCACCTCAATCACAAACAGGAAGTGTACTCAGTTACTCTCCTGTACTCTGATTACAGTGATGTATGTTTTCTCTGTGCCTGCTTCTTCGTCCTCACTGTAAACAGATGTACTGAGAGACTCCTGCACTGATGTTTCATAGGAAAGTCCAAACAGTCTCACTGGTTCTCCATGAAGAACAAAGATTTGCTCTCTGTGGCTCCAACACAACTTAAAGACAATCAAAGGTGGACAAAGTTCTCTGTGGTTTGATGGAGGCTCCAGCTAAATGCTGCCTCCTCCATAATACTATATACATGTTTATACAGTGACGTCATTTTGAAGTCCTTTGGCTGATGATGGTCTTTAGTATGTAGCTGATGGTTGATGATGAGATGTTTGTGTTGTTCTGTGGAGATCATTCAAGAACTGAACCTGTTAAACACTCAGACCTGCTTCAGATTTCACCGCTTTAGTTATGACGCACTTATTTATGGTCGTCCTACAGCAGCGTAAACACACGTGACTCTGACGTGACTTCCTTCAGAGACGACGACTTGGACGTATTGAGTTTGAACGAGTGTCTAAAAAGTCTGATCTGTTCTCAGTCAGAGACTTTCAGGATCATTTAAACCTTAAATTTAATCTCATGTAGTCAGGATTTAAACTCAGGTTCAGTTATTTCAATAAAACCATCCTGAGACGTTTAGAACAATCGAAGCGTCGGAGTTGAAGAACACGGAAATGTCTGCTGAGACTGCGTCGCTCTGCTCGACTTTGCTGTTTGTCGGCCTCTTCGTGTTTGTCTCTGCAGGTGAGATTCACTCTGTGGGACAGAGAGGAAAAGCATCAGTCTGTTTACATGTTAACAACATTTCCTGAAGATTTATTTTCATATTGATTCAGTTTTTCCGTGTTTGTGAAGGAGACACGAGGCTGGGTGGGGTCTGTGTGGACCTAACATGTCGGTGTGATCAGATCTCACAGAGACAAAGAAGTGTAATGTGTGTGTCAGTGTGATGTGTTGTAGTTTCAGGAGTCAGTACACCGTCACGAGCAGATCTACAGACGTGGCATGTGTCACCCTGATATAATCTTTTGCCACACCGAGTGCCACCATAGTTTTGTAAATGACAATGTTTATTAAGGGTGGCACATGCCACTCCATGCCACCTCTGTAGATCTGCTCCTGAATTTTAAAAGGTTGTACAAAAAAGTCACAATCATTGGTTACATTTTAAGGCATATTACACTATGTAAAAGCTGCATATGTGTAAAGAAACGACTTTGATTTTGCCCATTTGATTTCAATGCTACTCTAACAACATTTCATTACATCCAGCCCTGTGACAGAGACAAAGAAGTGTAATGTGTGTGTCATTGTGATGTGTTGTAGTTTCAGGAGTCAGTATACAGCTACAAAGCTTTTAGTTCAGTGTATACAAACAGCTGTAGCTACAGAAAGGCAGCATGCAGAGACTCACAGTGTTATATAATGAGAGGCTGCTCGTCCACCTGGCCCTTCCTCGCAGTTTCTGTCTGATTTCTCAGACTTTTATCTGATTTAGTGCTCAGCTCAGATAAAACGATAATTGTGGCTGATTTTAACATCCATGTAGATACTAAAAATGTTGTTATTATTATTAACATTATTTCCTGAAAACCGTCTCTTGTCTGATAATATCCAAATAACATTTAAATTTAAAATAATACCTATACAACAGTGAGGAATAGATATAATGACAGTATTTTCTTATCTAGTGTCTTTCTTAAAGTGCTGTAACTAAATTTAAGGATGTAATTATTCCACTGTGATCCTCTTCATGTGCCAACATGGTATCTTGTTACCAGTGTTACATCCTCACTGCAAATGACTCTGGATGCTGTGGATTCTTTAAATTATGCAGATAAATTGAAACTTTGCAGAGATGCAAAGTGGATGGATGAGAGAAAGAACACTTTGAAAGTTCCACATCAACTATCAAGGATGAATTTTAATGACTTTTTGAATATGATGTGATCATATTGCATTGACTGTAATGAATTTGAGCATAATTGTCCTTTATGTTGTATGCTGCTTTAGAAGTGAACAGTTGCAGTTTGATCCCTTTAACCTCCCTGATTTGTGTTGTTTCTTCTTTCAGACAAGAAAAACATCACAGCTGAGTCTGGACAAAATGTCACTCTGACGTGTTGAGCTCCAAACACCAACACCAGGGCTGTAGAGTGGAGCAGAGCTGACCTGGAGCCAGAAAACGTCCTTTTGTATCGGGATGGCCGATATGAACCAGCAAATCAGCATCCATCTTTTAGGTACCGGGTGGATCTGCAGCTCAGACTGAACACCTTACAATCTGATGTCCAGGTTGACTGTATTGGTGATGGAGACGCCTCTCTGATTCTGAAGAATGTGACAAATAATGACATTGGAACATATGAGAGTCGGTCCGATTGGATGAAGCAATCATGCAAGCTCATCAGCATCATCTACCTAACTGTTGATCCTCCAGGTGAGTGAGTAGAGTGTGTGTGTGTGATCAGAGGTGAAGCTGCTTCCTGGTTGTTGATGTTTGTTTCTAAAGATGTTGATGAGAATTTGTCACGTGTGTTTGGTAAATTGTGTTTTTTTAGCGCTAATATTTTATAGGAAAGTCCAAACAGCCTCACTGGTTCTCCATAAAGAACAAAGATTTGCTCTCTGTGGCTCCAACACAACTTAAAGACAATCAAAGGTGGACAAAGTTCTCCAGATCAGCTGTGGTTTGATGGAGGCTACAGCTAAATGCTGCCTCCTCCATAGTACAATATACATGTTTATACAGTGACGTCATTTTGAAGTCCTTTGGCTGATGATGGTCTTTAGTATGTAGCTGATGGTTGATGATGAGATGTTTGTGTTGTTCTGTGGAGATCATTCAAGAACTGAACCTGTTAAACACTCAGACCTGCTTCAGATTTCACCGCTTTAGTTATGACGCACTTATTTATGGTCACCCTACAGCAGCGTAAACACACGTGACTCTGACGTGACTTCCTTCAGAGACGACGACTTGGACGTATTGAGTTTGAACGAGTGTCTAAAAAGTCTGATCTGTTCTCAGTCAGAGACTTTCAGGATCATTTAAACCTTAAATTTAATCTCATGTAGTCAGGATTTAAACTCAGGTTCAGTTATTTCAATAAAACCATCCTGAGACGTTTAGAACAATCGAAGCGTCGGAGTTGAAGAACACGGAAATGTCTGCTGTGACTGCGTCGCTCTGCTCGACTTTGCTGTTTGTCGGCCTCTTCGTGTTTGTCTCTGCAGGTGAGATTCACTCTGTGGGACAGAGAGGAAAAGCATCAGTCTGTTTACATGTTAACAACATTTCCTGAAGAGTTATTTTCATATTGATTCAGTTTTTCCGTGTTTGTGAAGGAGACACGAGGCTGGGTGGAGTCTGTGTGGACCTAACATGTCGGTGTGATCAGATCTCACAGAGACAAAGAAGTGTAATGTGTGTGTCAGTGTGATGTGTTGTAGTGTTAGGAGTCTTCCAAGGAAAAACAAGAATCAAAAACCTGCCATTATTATAAGATTTGTTAATAGGAAGCAGAAGAAAGAGCTTCTGAAGAAAGTTGAAAGGAACGAATGTGTATGTTAATGAACACCTAATCAAGAAAAACGCAGATATTGCAAGACAAGCAAGATTATTAACAAAACAGAAGAAAATACAGTCAACCTGGACATCAGATTGTAAGGTGTTCATTAAGTTTAATGGAACACCGGAGCAGGCAAAGGTCTTAGTCATTAAAGAGCTGACAGAATTAGAAAAATACGGCTGATAAAATGTAAGGCAAAGCATTGGGATGGTCGATGGTACTTTCAATGAATTGTCAAATTGGTTGGTACTTGGCTTAGACAAAGCATTGTTAAAGGTGATGGTGTGTGGATAAGATATATAATAAAGTCAGATGTCTGACAGATTTCAAGTAACAAATCAAATGGATGTTGAAACTGGGACACTGGGGTATGATAGCAATATAGATCCTGACTGTAATTTTTTTTTACCAAAATGTTAAAGGACTGTAATTATTATACAATGGAACAATTTAATAGGAACCTAGAGCCGGGTAAGAATATAACCATGGTTCATTTCAATAGTAGAAGTCAGTAGAAGTCTATATGCAAACTTTCAATTTATTAAAGAATATATAGCACAGTTTAATCAACCATTTGGTGTGATAGCAATATCAGAGACTTGGATAAACACTGGAAAAGAAGAGGATTTTGAGATAGAGGGATATGAATTCCTCCACTTAGATAGGACTAATAAAAAAGGAGGTGGGGTGGCACTCTATGTTGATAAAAATTTAAGGTTTGAAAAAATGAGAAGAATGACGAGGGTGGTAGATGGAGTGATGGAATGTATAACAGTGGAAATAAATATGAAAAAACAGAAATATATGATTGTCAGTTGCATATATAGAACACCAGGGTCAAAGATTGAGACTTTTAAGGACATTATGGAGGACTTGTATACAAATCTGAATCAGAAAAGAATGTTTATCTGTGGAGACTTTAATATTGATTTATTGAACCCAAATCATAATAAGAGTATTGAAGAATTTATTGATTCAATGTATTGTATGGGATTATTTCCCCTGATAACAAGACCGACGAGAATAACCACTCATGGCGTAACTCTATTAGATAATATTTTTACAAATGTAATGGAAGAAAATATAAAAGGGGGGATATTGATAAATGATATAAGTGACCACTTACCAGTTTTTGTAGCTTATGACTGTTGCTATGAAGTTCATAGAAATGAATGTAAGGCAATATATAAAACAATTAGAACAGAAAAGACAATGCAGTGTCTCAAAAAACGAGTTAATAAAACAAGATTGGACTATTGTATATAAACACAAGGATGTCAATAAAGCCTATGAGGCTTTTTTAAGCATATTCATGGCCTTATTAGAGGAAAACAGCCTACTTATTGAAGTCAACAGGAAAGATAAGTATGCAGGAAGACCATGGATGACCAAGGGACTGCAAAATGCCTGTTATATTAATTAAAAAATAAAAAAAAGAACACCTTATATTAAGGCTGGGCGATATGACCCAAAATTCATATCTCGATATTTTTTACCTAGATGGCGATATAAGATATATATCTCGATTTTTTTTTTTTAAAGCCATAAAGTAAGAACAAAAAGAGAGTTCTTAGTCAAAGCTGTGTCCCAGATGTCACACAGGCACTTTTATTAACATACAGCACAGATGTACATAAAATCTACTCAAAAATAAATTATGAGCATTTATTAAATAATAATGCTCCATAAATAAAAGAAAACAATGTTGTTTTTGTGCATAACAAAAAGCTCACAAATGTGCAGTCAAAATGTAAACTAAAAGACGCTGAGCACAATAACAAAGACAGATTTCACAGCTGCTCTGTTCCCAACTTCTACTCTGTGACTGACAGCATTGAGTTTGAAATCCTCTTCGTAACCACGTCTCTTAACAGGTGCCATTTATGGTCCTTATACACAGTAGGGTAATATTACGTTGAAGCACAGTACGTATCACTCCGCGAGGCTCCTCGGTAGCCGTAATGCTCTGACAATCCATCAAGCGGTGCAGCTCCGTAGCTTACCAAAGTCGTACTAAAACATTTTTTGACAGATTGCTGAGCGCCGTGTTCCACATAAAATCGGTTCGCAGCCATCAAGCACAACCAGAATTCATACATAAGGCGCGCTGTCAACTTTTGAGAAAATGAAAGGATTTTAGGCTGTGCAGCGCCTCTGGGCTGCATGGCGTTAGCGTGGTTAGCTCGTTAGTGTGGTTAGCTAGCTAACACGTTGACGGCGTCCAGCCCCATGCACGGGTCGATGCGCAGTAACTCATTAACGGAGATTTGCCGTGTCCGTCTTGTCGCTTCCTGCAGGTGAAGCGATGGGGGAGGAGGGGGAGTTGTGTTCAGTGAAGGAGGGGCGAGGCCGAGTAACGTTGCGTAAAGACAAAAGTGGACGAAAGAGAGGCAAACTTGCGGCTCCACAAGTATAGCTTTAACGTAACATAGACTATATCGATATAAAAGATATTGTCACATCTTATATCTCGTATAAAAATATATCGATATTTTTTTAAAACTCGATATATCGCCCAGCTCTACCTTATATAGAGAATTCATTAAAAAGACAACTACAGAATCTGAAAAGAAATATAAAAAGTATAAAAATAAATTAACTAACATAATGAGAACTTGTAAAAAAAAGAATACTTCATCAAAAAGTTAGAAGATAATAAAGATAGCATGAAAGGGATATGGAAGGTATTAAATAGTATAATAAAAAATGGACCAAGGACTAATGACTACCCTGGGTATTTTATGGAAGGGACAAATACTATTAGTAAATTGAACGAAGTAGTAAATGGATTCAATGAATTTTTCGTAAATATAGGGCCAAAACTGGCTGCGGAAATAAAGGTTGATATGATAGAAAGGGAGCCTGGCGGAAACATTGAAAGGAATGCAAGTTCAATGTTTTTAAGAGCAGTGGAAGAGAAGGAGATATATGATATTGTCAGTGGACTTAAGAACAAAACGAGTACTGACTGTCATGATATTGATATGGTAACGGTAAAGAGAGTAATTGATGGTATTGTAAAACCACTACAATATATTTTTAATTTGTCTTTCCAGGAAGGGGTTTTTCCACAAAAAATGAAAGTTGCAAAAATTATTCCCATTTATAAATCAGTTGAAAAGCATTGTTTTACAAATTATAGACCAGTGTCGGTACTCTCCCAGTTTTCTAAGATACTGGAAAAACTATTTCTAAAAAGATTTGATAGCTTTGTGGATAAACATGATTTGTTGGCAAATTGCCAGTATGGGTTTAGAAATAATAGATCAACAGTTTTGGCATTGATGGATTTAATGGAAGAAATAACAGAATGTATGGATAACAAGAAGTATGCACTAGGAGTCTTTCTAGATCTAAAAAAAAGCATTTGATACTGTTGACCACGAAATTCTAAAAATCAAACTGGAAAAATATGGGTTCAGGGGTGTGGTACTGGATTGGATAAACAGCTATGTGATGAATCGACAGCAATATGTACAAATAAATGAGTTTAAATCTAAATTGATGGATATTGAATGTGGAGTACCTCAAGGATCAGTATTAGGTCCGAAAATGTTTATTATGTATATAAATGATATTTGTAAAGTATCGAAGATACTAAAGTTTGTAATTTTTGCAGATGATACCAATATACTTTGTTCAGGTGCGGAATTTCAACAGGTTTTGGAGGTGATCACACAGGAGTAAAAGATATTAAAGAAGTGGTTTGATAGAAACAAATTGTCCTTAAATTTAAATAAAACAAAATTTATGTTATTCGGAAACTATAAGAAAAACATTAACATTGAAATTTGTGTCGATAATATATATCTAGAAAGGGTTAATGCCATAAAATTTCTTGGTGTGATCATTGATCAAAAGGCCTGTTGGAAATCACACATCACTTATGTAAGATAAGATAAGATAAGATAAGATAAGATAAGATAAGATAAGACTTTATTGATCCCACAACGGGGAAATTTTTGCGTCACCTCAGCTCAGGTACAGATATATGAAGGAAATACAAAACTACAATTAAGTACAATCAATGAAAAAAAGTAAGATAATACACTATATACAATGGTAGCATACACAGTATGTGATTATGGATATGGTTGGAAATATGGAAGACATAAACTATATAGCTTGGAAGGTCATGGAAGGTCCATTATGCATGAAGTGGTGACCGTGGATGTTCACAGTGTCCAGTGACTTATGACATCGTGATTGAGGAGTTATAGAGTCTAACTGCTGTTGGGATGAATGATCTGCGAAAGCGCTCCTTCCTGCAGTGAGGGTGTTTCAGTCTCTGACTAAAGGAGCTGCTCAGCCCACTCACATACTCATGCAGTGGGTGATGTGGGTTGTTCATGATGGATGTCAGCTTTACTAACATCCTCCCCTCACCAACCACCTCCACAGACTCCAGGGGACATCCCAGCACGGAGCTAGACCTCCGCACCAGTTTGTCAATCCTGCTCCTGTCCCTGTCCGTGCATCCACTCCCCCAGCAGGCCACTGCATAGAAAAGGGCAGATGCTACCACAGTGTCATAGAATGTCCTTAACAGAGTCCTGCAGACTCCGAAGGACCTCAGTCTCCTCAGCAGGTGGAGTCGACTCTGGCCCTTCTTATACAGGACGTCTGTATTTGTTGTCCAGTCCAGTTTATTGTTGAGGTGAACACCCAGGTACTTATAAGAGTCCACTATCTCAATGTCTTTCCCTTGGATGTTCACCGGTGTTGTAGGGGGTGACTTCCTCCTGAAGTCTATGATCATCTCCTTTGTCTTGCCGGTGTTGATTTGGAGTATGTTGGTCTCACACCAACCAACAAAGTCACTGATGACCCCCCTGTATTCCTGATCATTCCCGTCTGATACACATCCAATGATGGCTGTATCATCTGAGAACTTCTGTAGATGGCAATCGTCCGAATTATAACAGAAGTCTGAAGTGTAAAGGCTGAACAGGAAAGGTGAGAGAACCGTGCCCTGTGGTGGCCCTGTGCTGCAGATTACCACCTCAGACACACAGTCATGGAGCCTCACATACTGTGGTCTGTTGGTAAGGTAGTCGATGGTCCATGCAGTCAGCTTTTTGCCTAGGGAGGGAAGCTGGAGCTCCCTCCAGCTTCCCTCTCAGTAGTGCGGGTTGGATGATGTTGAAAGCACTGGAGAAGACAAAAAACATGATCCTCACAGTGCTCCCCGCCTGCTCTAGGTGAGAGAGGGATCGGTGTACCAGGTAGATGACAGCGTCATACACCCCAGTTCCAGAACGGTAGGCAAACTGCAGGGGGTCCAACACTGAGCCCACCAGTAGCTGAAGGTGGTGCAGAATGAGCCTTTCCATGGTCTTCATCAGATGAGAAGTCAAGGCAACAGGCCTGAAGTGGTTGGGCTCCCTGGGGTGTGCGATTTTTGGCACCGGAACCACACAGGAAGTCTTCCACAGTTCAGGAACCCTCTCCAAGCTCAGGCTCAGGTTGAAGATGTACAGGGCCACCTGACAGAGCTGGTCTGCACAGTCCCTGAGCAGTCTGGAGCAGATTCCATCCGGACCTGCTGCCTTCCTTGCCTTCGTCCTCTTGAGCTGATTTCTCACCTGATCAGCTGTGAAGTAGATGTGAGGCTGGGCTGGAGTGGGGGGTGGGGCTCGCTTTGTTGTGGATAGATGTGTGGATAGGGGTGAAGCAGAGTTGTGGTGAGAGGAGAGCTCAGGTGACAATGGCATTGCACCCGGAGGGGGGGGGGGGCGGCGGCAAATGAAGGGGGGTTAATGGAACCTGGGGGGTGGGAGAGGTGATAAGTGGGCCATTGTCAAATCTGTTAAAAAACAGATTCAAGTCATTAGCCCACCCCCGGCCAGCAGACACTGTGGCTCCTCCATTGTCCTGGAAATGTCCAGAGATTTGTTTCATGTTCCTCCAGACTTCTCTGACGTTTTTCTTTTGGAGTTGGTTTTCCATCTTCCTCCTGAAGCACTCCTTGCCTTCTCGGATGTTGTATTTAAGATCCTTTTGGACTTTCTTAAGTTCCTCCTTGTCTCCCGACCAGAAAGCACTCTTCTTCTTGTTCAGCAGGGCCTTCAGTTCTGGGGTGACCCACGGTTTATTGTTTGAGAAACACTGTATCTTCTTGGTAGGCACAGTGTTCTCAACACAGAAATTAATGTAGTCCGTGATGCAGTGAGTGAGGGCGCCGATGTCCTCACCGTGAGGCTTGCAGAGTTCCTGCCAGTCTGTGCATTCAAAACAGTGTCTTAAGGCCTCAGTGCATTCCTCAGACCACACCCTTATCACCTTCTTCGTGGGGGGGGGGTTCCTCTTCACCATAGGAGTGTAGGTGGGGTGGAGAAGAACCAGGTTGTGGTCTGAGTGGCCAAGCGGGGGGAGGGGTGATGCACTGTAAGCCTGCTTTGTGTTGGCAAACAATAGATCCATCGAGATATGAATTTTGGGTCATATCGCCCAGCCCTACTTCTGCCTACTCCCTTTCAAACAACTGTATGGAATGATTTTATGAAACGTTGGTGAACGTATATGTTTGAAATAAAAAAGAACTGAACTGAACTGAATTATACAGATACAAAGCTTTGTGTTCAGTGTATACAAACAGCTGTAGCTACATAAAGGCAGCATGCAGAGACTCACAGTGTCTTATAATGAGAGGCTGCTTTCTCTCACACATTATATTCACTTATTATCAGGACGTGTTTTTCTTGGTGTAAGAGTCATTTTTGGGTTAGTATCTTATGCTGCCAGAGGTCACCTTTTGAGTTTTTTTTTTTTTTTTTTTGGGTATGGTGTGTTTATATTAGAGATGGCACGATACCACTTTTTTATGTCTGATACCGATACCGATATCATAAATTTGGATATCTGCCGATACCGATATGAATCCGATATAGTGTTTTTTAATCAACAAAACTGTTTTTTTTAATATCTTGCTGCATTTTGTATAAGTTCATACTCAAGTTTAAAACAACAACTACACTAAAGCTATTCTGTTATACCTGTATACAAAAAAAATATTTCATAGTTCAGCAATACTGATCAATCTAATAAACTTAGACCTACACCATCCTCCCTATTCTGGTATTTTAAAGAGTACTTAGCGTAAATATTAAGCAACCTAACTAATAGGGTTCCAACTCCCAGCAACAACAAAAATAAATAAATAAAAAATAGGGAACCACCCCTCACGCTCCACCTCATGATGCTTAATCGACGTAATCAACCTTAATTTGATGCAGTGTGAAAAAAAATGCACAGAAATCAATTATTTTTCAAGAAATATTAAATAGATTCAACATCTTTCTTCAACAAAATTGCAGACAGCACAGATGGTACCATCCCAAAGTAAAAAGTACTATAGCTTACTAGGGTATATATATTAGACTTAACTCATTGTGGGGAGTTACCTGATTTGAAAATGGCTGGCAGTGAATGAGTTAATAGTTACTATATACAGTAATTGACTTCTATTCATTTTACATCAAATTAAAACTTTGGGTGTCAGATTATTATTTATTAAAAGCTAGACATTTTAAATGAGAATAAGAAAGAAAAGTATGTCTTTGTGCCCCCTTTTCCCTGTTCATGCCCTATCGGCCCCCCTGGTTAAACTTTGCTAGATCCGCCCCTGCACAGTTACCAGCCGTCAGCTACGTAGAAAAAGATCCTCGAGTAGAAAGTAATATTAAATAAATTCTAACAACAGCTTATCAAGCTTAAACGTGCTGCTGTTGTTCAGCCGCTGGTTTCCTCTTTCTGGTGCAAAGTAGAGATGGACCGATCCGATATTACGTATCGGTATCGGTCCGATACTGACCTAAATTACTGGATCGGATATCGGAGAAAAATAAAAAATGTAATCCGATCCATTAAATATCACGAAAGCACCTCACAAAACTTGCAACACGCCGTAACTCACCTCAGAACGTTAGCACGTCGGAGCAGTATGCATCACGTGATAGAGCGGCTGTGGCATGCAGGACCTGTCGGTGGTCTGGATAGCATTTGGAGCTTCGCTAGCAACCCGGCATTTCATCTCCGACAAAGTTATCCCGAGAGAAGTAAAGCAAGTGTGTAAGTCCATCTCTGAATGTTTGTAAAGCATTCCTGCGTTAAGCTTAACAAACGATATATGGAGCGACTGCCTCTTCTTGCTGCTACTTCAATCATGAAACTGCTTAACGATCAGCTGATCGGCTTTTCTGTCGCGAGTCCGTGTCTCTAGTTTGCTTTTGGCCCATTTTGCACCAGAAAGAGGAAACCAGCGGCTGAACAACAGCAGCACGTTTAAGCTTGATCAGCTGTTGTTAGAATTTATTTAATATTACTTTCTACTCGAGGATCTTTTCTACGTAGCTGACGGCTGGTAACTGTGCAGGGGCGGATCTAGCAAAGTTTAGCCAGGGGGGCTGATAGGGCATTAACAGGGAAAAGGGGGCACAAAGACATACTTTTCTTTCTTATTCTCATTTAAAATGTCTAGCTTTTAATAAATAATTATCTGACACCCAAAGTTTTAATTTGATGTAAAATGAATAGAAATCAATTACTGTATATAGTAACTATTAAGTCTAATATATATACCCTAGTAAGCTATAGTACTTTTTCCTTTGGGAAGGTACCATCTGTGCAGTCTGCAATTTTGTTGAAGAAAGATGTTGAATCTATTTAATATTTCTTGAAAAATAATTGATTTCTGTGCATGTTTTTTTTCACACTGCATCAAATTAAGGTTGATTACGTCGATTAAGCATCATGAGGTGGAGCGTGAGGGGTGGTTCCCTATTTTTTATTTATTTATTTTTGTTGTTGCTGGGAGTTGGAACCCTATTAGTTAGGTTGCTTAATATTTATGCTAAGTACTCTTTAAAATACCAGAATAGGGAGGATGGTGTAGGTTTAAGTTTATTAGATTGATCAGTATTGCTGAACTATGAAATTTTTTTTTTGCATACAGGTATAACAGAATAGCTTTAGTGTAGTTGTTGTTTTAAACTTGAGTATGAACTTATACAAAATGCAGCAAGATATTAAAAAAACAGTTTTGTTGATTAAAAAACACTATATCGGATTCATATCGGTATCGGCAGATATCCAAATTTATGATATCGGTATCGGTATCGGACATAAAAAAGTGGTATCGTGCCATCTCTAGTGCAAAGTGGGCCAAAAACAAACAAGAGAGACGGACTCACGACAGAAAAGCCGATCAGCTGATCATTAAGCAGTTTCACGATTGAAGTAGCAGCCGGAGAGCGAGAGGCAGTCGCTTATTAAGCTTAACGCAGGAATGCTTTACAAACATTCAGAGATGGACTTACACACTTGCTTTACTTCTCTCGGGGATAACTTTGTCGGAGATGAAATGCCGGGTTGCTAGCGAAGCTCCACATGCTATCCAGACCACCGACAGGTCCCGCATGCCACAACCGCTCTATCACGTGATGCATACTGCTCCGACGTGCTAACGTTCTGAGGTGAGTTACGGCGTGTTGCAAGTTTTGTGAGGTGCTTTCGTGATATTTAATGGATCGGATTACATTTTTTATTTTTCTCCGATATCCGATCCAGTAATTTAGGTCATTATCGGACCGATACCGATACGTAATATCGGATCGGTCCATCTCTAGTTTATATGAAGGTTTTTAAGGTAGACGCATGTAATTTGCCAGCACATCGCTGGCATGAGGCTTCCTGCCATTCAGGACATCCATCTTCAACGATGCCTCCGGAAAGCACATCTACCATCAAGCCATACGACACCTCAACCACAACACTTAAACACACACAACACAGGACGCACTCAGAAGCTGCAACTGCACAAGTACTCTGTACAATCTGCACTGGTCACTTCACTTTATCGGTATTAGGATTTTAAAAAAGTGCAATACTGCACTAACTGCCACTAAAAAATGTAGTCACATTCCTATTTAACATTTTCTTTATTTACTCACTAGTGTTTATATATACACACACACACCCACGTATACGTTTAGTCTGATAACTGTTAATCTTTTTTCTTTTACTATATTTTATTAATATTTTTCTCTTTACTTTTTTTTCCTGCTGAGTCTTCTGCTCAAATACATTACAAATACATGTACATACAATACATACAAATACAGGCTGGGTGGAGTCTTTGTGGACCTAACATGTCGGTGTGATCAGATCTCACAGAGACAAAGAAGTGTGATGTGTGTGTCAGTGTGATGTGTTGTAGTTTCAGGAGTCAGTATGCAGCTACAAAGCTTTTAGTTCAGTGTATACAAACAGCTGTAGCTACATAAAGGCAGCATGCAGAGACTCACAGTGTCTTATAATGAGAGGCTGCTTTCTCTCACACATTATGTTCACTTATTATCAGGATGTGTTTTTCTTGGTGTAGGAGCCATTTTTGGGTTAGTACCTTATGTCTGCTGCCAGAGGTCACCTTTTGAGTTTTTTTTGTTATGGTGTGTTTACATGAAGGTTTGTAAGGTAGACACACGTAATTTGCCAGCACATCACAGTAGTTTTTTTCTACTGCTGAGTGACTGTCTTCTGCTCAAATACATTTCATTGCAATGTTGACCTGTGCTAACTTGCATATGACAAATAAAACTGAAAACTAATTTGCCCCAGGTGTGTTGTTGATCAGGAGAAAGCAAACAGTTTGTGACTGCTGGGCTGTTATGGTAAGTATTGCTGGAGTTATTGGACAATATCAGATTTAATAAGTTTTAATTTATTAAGTTTATGCATATTAGTGACATCGTGTAACTCCCGCCAACCTCAATGGATTCAAGTGTCGGCTTAGTCTCTACACTTGGATCATTAATAGAGTTCTTCAATTAACCATCTAAGATTTAAAAAGTTGATTAAAAAAAAAAAACAACAACAAAAAAACAAACAAACCCCTTTAACCTCTCTGCTCTGTGTTGTTTCCTCTTTCAGCCCAGAAAAACATCACAGTTGAATATGGACAGAACGTCACTCTGACATGTCGAGCTCCAAACAACAACATCACAGCTGTAGCGTGGAGCAAAACTGACCTGGAGTCTGGACAAGTCCTTTTGTACCGGGACGGGCACTTTGATACCACCAACCAGCATCCATCTTTTAAGAACAGGGTGGATCTGCAGGACAGACAGATGAAGGATGGAGACATGTCTTTGATTCTGAAGAATGTGACGATTAATGACACTGGAACATATCAGTGTCGTGTCTTCACAAAAGGGACGAACAATAAATCCATCAGCATCATCTACCTGAGTGTTGTTCCTCCAGGTGAGTGAGTAGAGTTGAGTGTGTGTGTGATCAGAGGTGAAGCTGCTTCCTGCTTGTTGATGTTTGTTTCTAAAGATGTTGTTGATGAGACTTTGTAGAAAGCAGCTGGTCTGAGTGATGTGATCAGAGTGCAGTAGATAATGTCTGACAGCAGTTTGAAGAAGAAATGGATTCTGTTCTGTTCTTCACTCATCACCTACCTGACAGCTGACACCTCACACCTGTTTCTCACCTGCAGGTCAGACAGGAGGGTCTGTTGGACTCATCATCGGTCTTTCAGTTCCTGTTCTTCTGTTTGTTGCTGTTGCTTTTTTGATCTACCGAAAACAGAAGAAGGTTAAGAAGGTGAACTATGAATCTACTTGCTCATCACAGTCCTAAATTCTGTTTCACTGAAATCAAGAAGGATGATTTTAAGACAAAGAAACTAATAATGCTGAACCTCAATCAGAGGGACATCAAACGCGTCCATATTTATTTTTGATTTCACATTTCTCTGATTTTCATCAGACTTGTTTAGACTGTTACATGAAATTTCACATGATGAACCTACAGCATTGAAATCTGTGACTTATTTTATCAGGTTAGCTGCTCATCCCAGTGTAAGTTTCAAGTCTTAAAGTTGTTTTCATTTCTGCCTCACTTCATATATGGAGAACACAGGAGGTCACATTATCAAACAAATACACATCAAACAAGATCAACGTTTTTCAAAATAAAATATTCAGCTTCTGAGTGAACTCATTTTAAACAAATCTGTGATTGTCAGCAGACTTTGTTCATCATTGGTTTGCCCTCCTTATTTGTCACTTCAGCTCCTTTATGTTACAATAACAGAGTCACTGAGTGTGTTTCATCTTCAGGTTCAGCTGTTTGTGACATCAAACTGGTTCTGTGAGGTTTGAACAACACAAATTAATCCCCATGCAGAGATCAGCTGTTACAGTATAATTATTGATACTGACTGAACCAACCTGCACCATAAACACTGCATGTGGTGAAGAAACGATGGATTACTGTGGATTATAAACAATCAGTGATCTGCCTGATAGTGTTTAGGATTTATTGATCATCTTCAACTGAATGAATGTTATATTGTACAGTGTTATAATGTACAGTGTTATGTGTTTCGTCAGTGCAACTGCAGATTTAGATGTTTTCTCTGATCTTTTCTCTCCATGAATGCATCTCTGTTACTGCAGTCTACATTTCAAAATCAGGTCAAATGTTATTAATTAATCAATTTATTTATTTTTTGTGACTGTTTATTGACAATAAAGTTTTGAAAACATTTTTATGGCATGTTGTCTTTTCATTCTTTTAACTTAGTTCAGCAGAGTTTGAACTCAAAACTCGGACTAACCAGTTATTCCAGTTTTTAAGATGATGTCATTGTTAAGTTTGTGGTGTTTAAGTACTGGAGCAAAACACTGAATTGTTATAGGTGAGCTCCTGATTAGATCATGAACATATTCTAAAATCATTTCTCTATATCAGCCTCATCTACATGTCTGCTATCTGATCATCGTGCAACCTGCAACACTTTCACAGTAAAAGCCCCCTTAAAGCTCTCTAATGTAGCCGCATTACCTAATTAAAAAGTAATGCAATATAATACATGTAAAAATGAAGGAACTGACTGCTAATGAGAACTAGCGAAACAAACTAGAAGCATCACTGACAATTTGCTTGTATCGTTATAGACTTTAAGGTCAAACACCGCCCTCTAGTGGCCATATATATAAATGATTTGGGAGAATAAATAAATAAATACTAAATGTTCCATCAAAGTTATCAAATATAATCAGATGATCTTAAAACACTCATGATCTTCTGGTCGTGTGTGTTAGTGTGGCAGCTTTAAGCCACAGCATTTTATTTCCAGAAAAAAATCTACACTTGAGCTTTTTCACTGATATGTATATTTAAATAATTCTATTCACTTCTATCTTTAGACAAGGCAAAACATGAGTTACCACCTCTGTGTTTGAACCAATAGAAAGCTGGTGCTCAGAGGAAGAGGGTGGACTTTACTTGGTGTCAGTGACAGAAATGAAAAAAAGCTCAAATGAGTGAGAAGGACGATGAAGGAAACATCTGTGCTGTGTCTGCTCTGTAAGTAGAATCTCTGTGTTTGTTTGAATTCTTGTACTTTGACTGTCTGCTCTCCTGATAACTGATGATGGAGGAGAAGACATGAAAAACAAATCAGGCTGAATCTAAACTATTAACTGCAGGATGAAAGGTGTCCCACATAATCACACTGATTACTGTTCTAGCAGCTGAATGGCTGATGTTTACAAAGAGTAAAAATGTAAAATGTAAAAAATGTAAAAATTGTCATTGAATTGAAAACAGGCCCACGTTTATTTTCAGCACTGAAGCCAAGTTCAATTCAATTTATTGAATATCAAGTTCTGCATCAGATTAATTTTAAATGACTTCATAAATTTCTCTACAAACTCATTACTCTACTAATTTACATTTAATCTGTAGATTTATCTGATTTAACATCAGCAACTTCTTCTGATAAACCAGCCAGAGTCTGTGCTGTAGCCCACTTAAAAAACACGAAAGTCAGATGGGCCCAGTGAGCTTAAATCTTCAGTCTAATCAAAATAGAGTTTTTCTTGACATTTTTGTTAAAAAACAAAACAAATACATAAATCACACAGGATATAAACTGCTAATGCCACCCAGTCATGTGCAAAGTGTTTGGGAAATTGTGAAACCCACCAGCCTGGTAATCAAACTTAAGCACAAAAGCAATAAATTTAGGTCAGAAAAATGGGTAATATCACAAACTAACCACATCCTGTTTTAATAATTATTTTGTAATATAAATATCATCATGGGAATCCCCGGCAGCCTACACCTATTGCAGCATAACTAAGGGAGGATCCAGGGTCACCTGGTCCAGCCCTAACTATATGCTTTAGCAAAAAGGAAAGTTTTAAGCCTAATCTTAAAAGCAGAGATAGTGTCTGTCTCCCAAATCCAAACTGGAAGCTGGTTCCACAGAAGAGGGGCCTGAAAACTGAAGGCTCTCCCTCCCATTCTACTTTTAAATACTCTAGGAACAACAAGTAGCCCTGCAGAGCGAGAGCGAAGTGCTCTAATAGGGTGATATGGTACTACAAGGTCATTAAGATAAGATGGGGCCTGATTATTTAAGACCTTGTGAAAAGCAGGATTTTGAATTCCATCCATCCACTTTATCTGGGGCCGGGTCGCGGGGGCAGCAGCCTAAGCAGAGAAGTCCAGACCTCCCTCTCCCCAGCCACCTCCTCCAGCTTATCCGGGGGAACACCGAGGCATTCCCAGGCCAGCCGAGAGATATAATCTCTGCAGCGTGTCCTGGGTCTGCCCCGGGGCCTCCTCCCGGTGGGACATGCCTGGAACACCTCACCCAGGAGGCGCCCAGGAGCCATCCTTGTCAGATGCCCGAACCACCTCAGCTGGCTCCTTTCGATGTGGAGCAGCAGCTGCTCTACTCTGAGCCCCTCCCGGATGGCCGAACTTCTCACCCTATCTCTTAGGGAGAGGCCAGCCACCCTTCGGAGGAAGCTCATTTCTGCCGCTTGTATCCGCAATCTCGTTCTTTCGGTCCCTACCCACAGCTCGTGGCCATAGGTGAAGGTAGGGACGTAGATCGACCGGTAAATTGAGAACTTCACTTTTACACTCAGCTCCCTCTTCACCACGACGGACCGGTGGATTTGGATTAGCTGAAGGCTTTTCAGCGAGTTTTTTGGACATCCTGATAATAATGAATTACAGTAGTCCAGCCTGGAAGTGATAAATGCATGAACTAGTTTTTCAGCGTCACTCTGAGACAGGATATTTCTAACTTTGGAGATGTTGCACAAATGGAAGAAAGCAGTCTTATATATTTGTTTAATTTGTGCGTTGAAGGACATGTCCTGGTCAAAAATGACTCCAAGGTTCCTCACAGTGTTACTGGAGGCCAAGGTAATGCCATCCAGAGTAAGAATCTGGTTAGATACCATATTTCCGTAACTCCATACAAACAGTTTGTCAGCTGTTTGTGTGGAGTTGTTCTTTATGTTCACCTCAAATCAACCTGAGTCTCATTTCTCTTTAGTTCTGATCTCACTGCTGAGCTGCACAACAAACCAAGGTCAGTAACCTTCTTCTGTCACAGTTTAAACCTGAGAAATGCTCACTGATATGACCTGATTGAGTTTCAGACATAAAATTGACAAAGCAAAGAGCATTTTTAACAGCTGTCTAAGACAGAAGTTATAAAATATAAAATATCAACAGTTTTTCATTGTAACCCTCACAGCTCGTCTGACTGTGAGTCCCAGCAGCTCTCAGTTCTTTGAAGGAGACTTTGTGTCTCTGAGCTGTGAGGAGGACGACAGCTCTGCTGGATGGACTCTGAGGACCAATAATAAGATCACTCAGTGTGGAGATGGGTGGGGAAGATGGTCTGGTTCTTCCTGTGACATCACTGTTTTCCCTCAGGACAGTGGAGTTTACTGGTGTGAGTCCAGAGAGGGTCCCATCAGTAACATGGTTAACCTGACAGTCACTGGTAAGCTGAGTGTGTGGAGTTAGTGTTGATGAAGCTGTGTGTAAATGGATGAAATGCTGTAGTTTGTCTCTGTGTTGAGGTGGATCAGTGATCCTGCAGAGTCCTGTCCTCCCTGTGATGGAGGGAGATGACGTCACTCTGCTCTGTAAAACAGAGACCACTCCCTCCAACCTCCCAGCTGCTTTCTATAAAGATGGCTCCCTCATCAGGAAGCAGCCTACAGGTCACATGACCATCCAGCATGTTTCCAGGTCTGATGAAGGCCTCTACAAGTGTGACATCAGCGGTCATGGAGAGTCTCCATCCAGCTGGATCACTGTCACAGGTGACACACTCACCTGTCTGTGTTTCTGCAGGTTTCAACATTCACAATGTGACGACAACTTAATGACTGTGTTTGCTTTATTTTAGAGAAACACACCACCACACCTCCACCTACATCCACACCTCCACCTACATCCACACCTCCTCCTGGTTCCCCCTCCATCACTCTTCCTCCATCACTCTCTCCTGCTGTTCTCTCTGTCTTGTCATTTGTTGGATTAGTCTGTGTTGTGGTTCTACTGGTGTTACTGGTTCTGCTGGTGAGACGATGTGTTCACATGAAAGCTGAAGGTGAGACTCAGACTTGTTGAGTTTGTTTTTTATTTTGCAGGATAATTTAGAAATTGTTTGTCAGTCCTCATGATTAGATTTTCATTCCTTACCTGTGCAGCTAACTCTTTAACACTACAAATCAAATAACGTTTTTCAGTTTTCTTAAAACCTAATTAACAAAATTTATTTGCTGTTGATTTGATGCATTTAAGGAGCTCAAGAAGAAGCTGCAGAAGATGACATAAAGTACAGTGACATCAGAATATCAAACTGTCAACAACAGCCAGTCAAAGGAAAGAGAGGTACGTCATTTCAATTCTTTATTTTATTTTATTTTTTAAATTAATGAATTAAATTTTTTTTTATTAATTTTTTTTTTTTGGGGGGGGGTACAAGATGATTATTATTATTATTGTGTTGCTGAGACAATGTCATTTAAACCTCTCCAAAAGGCTCCAACAGTAGGTCCAGTTCAGGAAATTCAGTAAGCTAAGTTGAATTCTAGCTGATAGCTAACAGCTTAAGGTGCCTCATGGACCCATTTTTTCTGCCTTTTAAGCCTCAGAAGTTGATGATTGGTTTGTTCGGTGCTCATGTGTTAGAAGCCAGAGATGGAGATCACATTGATGCTCTGGACTGTGATGTTAATGAAGCTGCAATGTTAGATATTTTGACACATGTATGGCAGAAGTGTGAAGTGCATTAAGTCTTCATGACGTCCAAGTATGAACTTTTAATGCTATACAATGTACAATGCTAAGCAAATGTACCGTTTGTAACGTTGGGAAAAGCTGCAGTCAGCTGAGATTATAGAAGTCATTTGGATGAGTGACGAAACGTTTCTCCCAGTGAAAAAGCTGCATCCAGATGAACAAATCAACTTTTGGGGATTTCATACTATACAGTTTTTATTTAAATAGTTTCCTTTGTATTAAATTGAGCAACTTGATCATCTTAATCATGATGAGAAAAGTGAACAACACTGTGTTCACTGTGTGCTGGACTGTGTGTTCTGTGGTTAACAGACGCTAACACCTCTGCTGTTAGCGCACAATTTATTTATGATAAACAAACCAAACAAATAAACAAAGCTGCTAATTTAAAAAAAAGATCGTGACAAACTGTGTCAAATGTAAAGCAGAGGTCTAGAAACACTAACAGACACCAGTTTTATGTTCATTTGATACTCTGAGAATTAAAAAAAAACATACTGTAACGATGGTTAAGTGTTACTGGACAGTGACATGTTGGTTTTCTCTGCACACTGTTGTTGTTCCTTTAAGATTCATGTTTGGTTGGGCTGCAGGAAGTAGTGAGGGTGGTGTACAGGAAGGGGTGGGGGGACCTGGTTGTTCTGTGTGTGTGCCAGGCTGAAGAGAGGTGTAGTTCGAGAGCGCTTCCCCCTGAGTTAACAACCCGCTGGCTTATGTGCCGAATAAACGGACAAACTGAGACCCCAACCGTCTGGTTCTTGTGAACGTTACATTGGTGTCAGAAGTGAAGAAAGAAAAAAGAACCCCAGAACGCCCGAGACCCTGTTGCCGGCGACGCTTGCCGTTACGAGACGAGGATGTTGCCGGGCAGGATTAAGAAGGAGACGGAGGAGAGGGAGGTTCGTCCGCGCTCGCCCGCCCATGGAGTGAGGGAAACGGCGCTGCGGCTGTCTGCCGAGGCTGGATTTTCTCCAGGTTTGACTAGGCTCGGGAACTGTTCGCACAGCGGCCGCGATTCCGGCGGGAAGGAGTCGACCTCGCTTGGCGCGCCGTCACGTGATGTAAACAAACATGGCGGCGCCCAGCAAGCTGCAGCGAATATAAAAACGCCTAAGTTCAGCGGCAAGACGCCATGGGAAGTGTTTATCGCACAGTTCGAGCTGTTAGCTGTTGCAGCTGGCTGGTCTGAGGAACATAAAGCTCTCCAATTGGCTTTGTGCCTGTGTGAGGATGCAGCTGCATGCCTGCTGCTGCTGACCGAGGAGCAGAGGGGAGATTATAATGCTCTGGTCGGAGCACTTCAGAGGCGCTTCGGGCAGTATAACCAACCAGTGCTGCTGAGGTCGGAGTTCCACAACAGACGCAGATTGCCAGGCGAGCCCCTCCGCATTTTGGCCCATGAAGTCGAGTGCCTTTGCCGGAGGGCGTATGACAGCATGCCACCATCAGTGCAGGCGGAGTTAGCTCGGGACCAGTTCCTGCAGGCCCTGAGCCCTAAAGAGCTCCGCATGCAAACTCAGCTTGCTCGGCCGGCCACACTCAGTGCAGCCCTGGAGCTAGCGTTGGAGAGGGAGATGCTTGCAGGATCCTCTGGGGGCGCTGACGACGCACACGTGGTGAGGGCTGTGTCAGCACCTGTGGAACAGATGGAGACGCCAGCGGGCCTGTGCAGTTTGGTGCAGACAGCTTCGCTGCAGTCGCCTTCCCCTCGGGCTGGCCCACACCGCCGACCTCAGAGCTGCTGGGGATGTGGACAAGTCGGACACCTCATCAGGCAGTGCCCCAAGCTTGCAGCGGTTCAGGGAAACGCCCACGGGCCCGTGTAGGCGGGAGTACACGGGCCTGGGAGAACGACATCCCCACACCACCGCCACCTCCACCCGGTGCGGCCATCACTGTGGGCTGGACCCAGGTTGGCGGCTTTTGCCATGTTCCAGTGACGATTGCGGGGGTGTCCTGTACGGCCCTGCTGGACACGGGATCCAATGCAACGCTGGTCCGACCCGATATTGTCCCAACCGGAGCTGCTGTACAACTGACTAACGTGCAACTTAAGACTGTGACCGGTGATCTGGCCCCAATGAGAGGGAAGGGAGTGTTCCAGTTCAAGGTGGGGGACCTCGGTGTGTCTTATGCTGCCTGGGTGGCTGACGTGCAGGACGCCTGCATCCTTGGGCTGGATTTTTTACGAGCCATTGGTGGTGTACTGGACTTAGGCAAAGGCCTCCTCGTACTCCCTGATGGGAAGAAGGTGCCGCTTATTCCTCCCCCGGTCTGCACAGCATCTGCCGCGGCGTCCACCTCCACCGCAGAGACCCCTGCAGACCCGCCAGCAGAACAGCGAGCGGAGGAGGAGGAGGAGGAGAGGCTCTCAGCAGTGAGGAGTATCTGGTCAAAGAACTGTGAGGGGCTGACTCCACAGCAGCAAGAGAGTCTATGGCAGGTACTAAAAGAGTTTAGTGACATTTTTGCCCTGAAAGAAAGTGATGTTGGCTTGACACACTTGGTAGAGCACGTCATTGAGACCGGGGATGCCCAGCCTATTAAAGTGCGCCCCCGCCGCCTGCCCCTGGCTCATCAGGAGGCTGCAGACAGGGAGCTGTGTGAAATGATGAAGGCGGGCATCATAGAACCATCTGATAGCCCGTGGGCCTCCGCGGTGGTGATGGTGCCTAAGAAAAAAAGTCCTAGGATGCGTTTCTGTGTGGACTACAGACCACTCAACAAAGTGACGAAGAAAGACTCTTACCCCCTTCCCAGGATTGATGAGTCCCTCGACTTAGTAGCCGGGTCCTCCTGGTTTTCCACCCTGGACCTGCGGAGTGGCTACTGGCAGGTGCCACTGTCCCCGGAATCCAGACCGAAGACAGCCTTCTGCACTAACAGGGGACTATGGCAGTTCAAAGTCCTGAGTTTTGGCCTTTGCAACGCTCCTGCGACCTTCGAGAGGCTCATGGACAGTGTGCTGGCTGGCGTCCCACGGCAACGGTGTCTGGTTTACCTGGATGATCTTCTAGTGCACGGGAGCTCCTTTGATGCTGCCCTGGATGCCCTGAGACAAGTGTTGGAGAGGGTGGCGGCTGCAGGCCTGAAGCTGCATCCCGACAAGTGCCACTTCATGAGGAGGGAGGTGGAGTTTCTGGGCCACAAGCTGGGTCGTGAGGGCATCAGCACTTTGGAGGAAAAAATTCACACCATTACCGAGTGGCCCACACCAGCAGACCAGAAACAGCTCAAAAGCTTCCTAGGACTGGCGTCTTATTACAGGAGGTTTGTGAAGGGCTTTTCCTCCATAGCCGCACCACTCTTCCACCTGCTGCAGAAGGACCGTGACTTCATCTGGACCCAGGACTGTCAGCAGGCGTTCGACACCCTCCGCAGATCGCTGACAGAGTCCCCAGTCCTTGCCCCCCCTGACCCCGCCCTGCCTTTTGTCCTGGACACTGACGCAAGTAATGTGGGGCTGGGAGCGGTGTTGTCGCAGGTTGGACTGGAAGGGGAGAAGGTGGTGGCGTACTTCAGCCGGGTCCTGAACAGGAGCGAGCGGCGCTACTGTGCCACACGACGAGAGCTGTTGGCTGTGGTGGCGGGGGTGAGACACTTTAAGTACTACCTGTGCGGCACAGCATTTGTTGTCAGAACTGATCATGCTGCCCTTCAGTGGCTGATGTCTTTCAGGGAGCCAGAGGGACAGGTGGCTCGCTGGCTGGAGGAGCTCCAAGCCTTCAATTTCACCGTGGAGCACAGAGCAGGGACGCACCATTCTAACGCAGATGCCCTCTCTCGCCGCCCATGTGCTGCAGCTGGCTGCCGTTACTGTGAGAAGCGAGAGGAAATAGAGCGGGAACTCACGACAATAGACGGAGCAGCACAGCTCGCCTGCAGGGTTCTTCTGGTGGTGGATGCAGCGGAGTGGAGGGCACGGCAGGAACAAGACACAGACCTGCTGCCGGTCCTGCAGTGGCTGGAGAAGGGGGAGCAACCCCTTTGGGATGAGGTCACTGGGTTTTCCATCTGTACCAGGGGGCTGTGGGCCAAGTTTGCAGCTCTCAGGCTGAAGGAGGGGGTGTTGGAGCGTGCCTGGAAGGATCCTGCCACGGGGGAGGAGAGGTGGCAGGTTGTGGTGCCAAGGTCGCTGAGGTCAGCTGTGCTGGGAGCCTGCCATGGGAGCACTGGCTCTGGCCACTTTGGGGTCTCCAAGACTCTTCGCCGCCTCCGCCAGGGCTATTACTGGGGTCAACAGCGGAGGGATGTGGAGGACTTTTGCCGCAGCTGTGATGCATGTTCCTCACACAAAGGGCCACAAGACCAGTCCCGGGCTCAGCTTCAGCAGCAACCAGCAGGAGCCCCAATGGAGCAAGTAGCTGTGGACGTCATGGGCCCATTTCCTCGCACAGACAGAGGAAACCGCTATGTTCTTGTGGCCATGGACTATTTTACCAAGTGGCCGGAAGCATACGCCATCCCAGATCAGGAGGCTGAGACGGTCGCTGATGTATTAGTGGAGGGGATGTTCAGCCGCTTTGGAACAGCAGAGACCCTCCACAGTGACCAGGGGCGTAACTTTGAGTCCAAGGTATTTGCTGCCATGTGTGAACGCCTTGGGACTAAGAAAACCCGCACCACCCCACTTCACCCCCAAAGCGATGGGCTGGTGGAAAGGTTTAACAGGACGCTGGCCCAGCAGCTAGCCATCCTTACCTCAGAACACCAACGGGACTGGGATTACCATCTTCCCCTTACCCTCATGGCCTACAGGTCGGCAGTGCAGGACTCCACCCAATGTACGCCTGCCCTGCTCATGTTAGGGAGAGAGCTGAGAACTCCTGCAGAGTTGGCTTTTGGGAAACCCCCGGACGCGCCAGAGGCACCACCGGGCCGGGACTACGCAAGGAAGCTGCAGGACCGGCTGGATTCTGCACATTCCTACGCCCGAGAGCAGCTGGCGAAGGCAGGCCTGCGCCAAAAGAGGAATTACGACATCACCACTAAAGGGAGGCACTTCCGTGCTGGGGAGCTGGTGTGGGTCTACAGCCCAAAGAGGAAGAAGGGACGGTGTCCTAAACTGGATAGCAGCTGGGTGGGGCCTTGCAGCGTCCTAGAGCGAGTGGGGGAGGTTGTTTACAGGGTGCAGTTGCCTCCTAGGGGGAGGATAGTAGCGCTGCACAGAGACCGGATGGCCCCCTACAGAGGACAGTCCCTCCCCTCCTTTCCAGAGGGACGTGTACAGAGCGTCCATGACCCTGCTCAGAGGGGCCCCCGACCGGGGCTGCGTTCCCCCCCTCGGACTCTTCACCCCAAAGCCCCGAAGCTCCGCGTCCTCCTCAGGGGCTCAGGAGGTCAAGGAGGGAACGTAGGCTACCGCCCCGCCTCAGAGACTGTGTCGTTCCCTCGGGGACGAGGAACTTATTGCTGGGGGGCAGTGTAACGATGGTTAAGTGTTACTGGACAGTGACATGTTGGTTTTCTCTGCACACTGTTGTTGTTCCTTTAAGATTCATGTTTGGTTGGGCTGCAGGAAGTAGTGAGGGTGGTGTACAGGAAGGGGTGGGGGGACCTGGTTGTTCTGTGTGTGTGCCAGGCTGAAGAGAGGTGTAGTTCGAGAGCGCTTCCCCCTGAGTTAACAACCCGCTGGCTTATGTGCCGAATAAACGGACAAACTGAGACCCCAACCGTCTGGTTCTTGTGAACGTTACAATACTAAAAATTGTATAGAGTCTGATCTAAAACCACAGTACCCTCACCACTTCTTTGTTTCACAGCAGGGCAAAGAAACTAAAAAGTGAGATACTGGCTTCATCTCTTCATACATTATAACTTTGCTCTCCTTCACTTCTGCTTCCTGCTCAAGAATACATTTTTCTTCATAGAGACCTAAAAATAATTTACAGCAGCTCTAGTGTTATATTATTGCACTACTGTAGTTGTATCTGTTTTAATTTATGTGTTTCATTCTACAGAGAATAATCGAGCTGAAATATACTCAGCAGTGAGAACTGAAGGCGTCTGTTATGGAGAACTAGTCATCGGAACAAAGAGGAGCAGAGGTACAACAGCTCACAAGATGTGACCCCATAAACGACTTCCCAAAATCTGCTGGCCTGAAAGTCCAGACACTTAGACTAACACAGATATACTTGTGTTTGCTATACCATAAAACAGTAAAAGAAGGTACGACCTCTTCTCGTGACCACAGGATGTGAGTGTGTATGCCAGAACACTCTGGAAGGCACACAGAGTCTTTACAGACTGCTAAGGATCAAACCTCTATCAATATGCAATTGATTATAAAACTCTAAGCATATATGAACAAATATTTCTACGCATAAAAGACAGTCCAATAATACAAACCTGACAGTCATCTCATTGGAGAGCCACTTTAGCGTACAAGTGGTACAAAAAATCCAAAGAAACAAACAAGATATTTTCCAAAAATGTAGAATTTTGTTTTTCCATTTCAAATACTGTATGACAAGACAAAACTGCAAATGTGAATACATTTTTTTAGCCTTTCATTAGACCACCAAATAAACAAATTGGTACTCTCTGTTACGGCTGAGAGGGCCAGGCTGTGGGTGTGGACTCAAATGAGACACAGAGGGAGGCAAAACGGGCGTGAACACAGTGCTTTATTTAAAGTCTAGTTAAATTACAAAGCAGGAAAATATGAATGCTATGAACTGAAAAGTATGAGGCCAAACTATGAACATGAAACTCTGACTGAGTGCTATGACTAGGTGCAAGATTTCATAAACAGATCCTGGGAATGGAAAAAGGGGCAGCGGCTTAGGTGGAGGTACACAGTCACTACACAGAGACAGGCAGTCAGTGGCAGTGAATCGTAGCCAAAGGATTAGACTCTGTTTCTGGCCAGACATGTGGCAGCATTTCTGCTATAATTTGTTTCGTATTTAACAAAATAAAACTGCAGACACAAGTGTACACATTAGTTTTTGACTGCTAGTATAAATTGTTTTCTTTCCAAATAAATCTCTCACTGAACTAACAAAGCCAATCAATCCCTCAACGTGTTTGTACTCCCTGCTCTTGTTGTCTGCATATGAACTAATTTTTTTTCTTTTTAAAGAACTTATTGTAACATTGCACTCAACAACCAAAAAATCCTCTTTAACAAAAAAGTAACTTCAAGGGTCAAAGTGCATTATATTTCTTCAATATACAGGGCAACAGGTAGGGGTGATGTGGGCCGTGAGTTTGAGACCCCTGATCTACATGAGTGTTAAAATCACCCACAATAATTATTTTATCTGAGCTGAGCACTAAATCAGGCCCAGGTGGACGAGAGATGATAACAAGTAAGACTGGTTTCTGAGTTTTACAGCTGGGGTGGGCAAGGTTAAGCATCAGGCTTTCAAATGAATTAAAAGTCTGTCTTGGTCTTTCATTGATTAATAGACTGGTGTGAAAAATTGCTGCCACACCGCCCCCTCGGCCTGTGCTTCGAGATTTCTGGTAGTTAGAATGACTCGGAGGTGTTGACTCATTTAAACTAAGATAATCATAGAATAGAATAGAATAGAATAGAATAGAATAGAATAGAATAATCCTTGAAGGAAGTGGAAATTTGGATGTAACAACAGCAAGAAAGACACATATATACAAACAACCAGGACACAGAACAGAAACATACACAATTTTTACATATTTACATGAAGGACAATGGTTATCAAAACAGCGTACTGTATTAAATAAAATTTAATTAAATACAGATAAGAGGCAAAGCCAGGTTGTAGTGTGAATCGGTTGATAAAATAGTGCACAGTGCTGATGTAAACATCTATGTTGGTTGGGAGCAGTTTTGATTGTACAGTCTGACAGCTGCAGAGAGGAAGGAACTGTGGAAGATGCTCCTTCATGCATCTAGGATGCAGAGTCTGTCACTAAAGGAGCTCTGCAGTTCAGCAACATTTACACGAATCGGGTGCGGAGACTTTGTCCATCAGAGATGTTGTTTTGGCCAGAGTCCTTCTGTCTCCCAACACCTGCGCTGGGCCCAGGGTGCATCATCCTGCTGTAACCAGGTTTCTGTACGGCAGAGTAAATGGATTTGTTGATCAATTATTAATTCATTTAATAATTTATAGTCTCATCTATGAAGCCCACATCGTTTTTTGGACATCACTCAGACAGACAGCAATTTAAGTAGAACATGTGGCTAAACATGTCACTCCTGGTCTGATTGGGGAGGGGACCAGAGAAAACATTGTTTTGGCAAAGTTACACACCAATTGAAAATTGATTTTAGTGACCTCCAATAGATGCAACTGGGCGTCATTGCTGCTGACATGAATTATGATTTTTCTGAATTTGATCCCCAGTGGATGTGTTGTCAAGTGGGGAAAAACGATTAGACAAATGAGCAGGTTAGTGGTGTACAGGTATTGTGCCAAAAAGTGATTTCCTGTGTTTCGATGTGTTTTTTTCTCTCTGTGTGTGTGTGTGTGTGTTTTTTTTTTTACATTTATAATATCTTTACTTATATTGGTAAATAGGTTTTAGTGAACAGGATTTATAAAGAGGTTATATAAAATAAGAAAATGTTTTGCAAGAATTTTATAGACTGAATTATTTTACCTACATTATAACTAATCCAATCCTTGTTTGCCTATAATATGTGAAATATATGTCAAATGAATGATATCAAGTAATCTTGAGCTACAAAAAACATTCCTGTGACAAGTCACAATTAGTTTTTGGCAAAGTGTCATGTATATATTTATTATTTATCCAGCCACAAAGGTCTCATTGACATTAAAAATTTATTTTTAAGAGAGACACTGTAGGGAGGGCAACAGAAATTGCAACACGTATAACAATGGTTCTATAATGATATTTTATTTGGCCAAAAAGTAATTTACAGCTGTTTAAATATGGGCAATCACTTTTGTGATTTGCGATGTCACAGGAACAGGAAGTGATACTCTATGGCAGAGAGAGCCAAAACCAAGTGAGCGCGCCAATCAAAGGAAGAGTTCAAGTCAAAGTAAAACTACAAAGCTTCTAATCATGTTTTGTGTTTTTTGAACTGTGTGTGTTTGTTCAGACTTTAAACCAGAGCCAGACGTCTTCTACTCTTCACTGAAGTAGTCCACCAGCATCCAGCTGCTGATCAAGCCAGTACCTCAGACCAAAAGTTTCATCCGCTTGTTACAAAGTGTGTATAATGTTTTTGTTTGTTTGTTTTTAAAAATCAGATTGCATTTGAATTGGAGCTTTTCACATTTATTTTCCTGCAAAGTGGGAATGTGTATATGCTAACATTTTCTTATGTTCTCAGTAACTTTACTCTTTTATTTTTTGTGTGTTGGTTGTTGTTCACGCAGCAGAGGTGCGGTTTCTCTGCAGGAGGACTGAAAGCTTGTTCTCGCTTCTTTTTCCTGTGTGGTTCTGTGAGTTTGACCAAAGTGAGAGACGATAAATTTATCTTGTTCCGATTTGGTTGTGGCTCACTGATACATGTTTTTTTTTTCATTACAGAGAACACACAAACACATTTTCATTAATTGATTATAGAAATAATATTACGGCCAAGGAAATAAAATACTCATGTGATGAGAGTTATGTTGATAATATGATATTGTTACAAAGACATCTGCTCAGTCAAATATGTGGGTCCATCTGCTGCACTGAGCCCTTGTGAATGAGGGAGAAACTGAAAAAGGCTTTAGCTTCAGGTGCTGATCAGCAGAGTGTAAGCAGAAAGTACTTCTTACTCCTGACTGTGTTTATTAAATGTTACATGTTCACTCTACTCTGTAATAAATGAGATGATCTTCTTTTAAAAAGAATTATTACAGCCTCATGTCTGTTTGATATTTTTAAAACGCGTTTACATTAAGTTAATCTTTACTTGGATATAAATGCATTCAGGCCATTTTAATAAGAACTCCACATACTTAACATGTTTTTATGTATTTATTAATATAGTAACCACAGCTTCTTCAGTGCAATAGAAAACTATATGGGTACTTAAAATGTTGCCAGTGGAGAAATATGTATTGGTATCAAATCAATACCAGCGTTATAGGATAAACTCTTTAGTTCATTTTACTCCTCTGAGTTCAGTACGTTGTTCCCATTATATCAAAAAGCTGGCATGTTTATGCAAACACCATTCTTCTCATCCGGGCAGACTTTGCTCTGTCTCCTCGTCCCTGCTTCACTATGTTTGGCCTGTGGTACATGACCGAGCAGAATCCTGCAGGCAGAATGAGTAAGCAAGAGTTACGCAGATGAAAAACTGCAAAGAAGAATAATCTTAATACTGAAAGCAGCAGCAAAAGAAAAATAGAAGGCTGGAAATCTCTCAGACAATGGTAGTATATATATATTTATTATTACTATTATTAAATTATAATCAGAATCAGAATCAGAAAGGGTTTTATTGCCAAATGTTGAGCAGGTTTACAACATTAGGAAATTGCTGCGGTGCTTCAGTGCAAACATAGTGTCATAAATAGCACTTAAATAGACATGAAAAAAATAAAAGTAGGAATAAGAATTAAAAGTGCTACGTAGAAAGATATGTGCATGAGATATACATGAGATATATACATGAGAATAAGAATTAAAAGTGCTAAGTAGATAGATATATACATGATATATACATGAGTGCAGGTGGTGATCAGTGCCAAACATGGAATGATGCAGTGAACACAGCGTAGGGTCATGTGCCAGGGGTGGGAACAGTCGTACGTTTATTGTTCATGTGTCCAACAGCAGAGGGGAAGAAACTGTTCTTATGGCGAGAGGTTCTGGTGCGAATGGACCGGAGCCTCCTGCCTGAGGGGAGCAGGTCAAACAGACTGTGTCCAGGGTGAGAAGGGTCAGCTGAGATCCGAGCTGCACGCCCCAGTGTCCTGGAGGTGTACAGGTCCTGCAGAGATGGGAGTCTGCAGCCAATCACCTTCTCAGCAGAGCGCACAACACGCTGCAGTCTCTGTTTGTCCCTGATAGTGGCTCCAGCGTACCACACGGTGATGGAGGAGGTGAGGATGGACTCGATGATTGCAGTGTAGAACTGCATCATCGTCCGTGTTGGCAGGTTGAATTTCTTCAGCTGCCTCAGGAAGTACATCCTCTGCTGGGCTTTCTTGATGACGGAGGTGATGGTGGGCTCCCACTTCAGGTCCTGGGTGATGGTGGTACCCAGGAAGCGGAATGAGTCCACAGAGGTGATGGGGGTGTCAGTCAGGATGATGGGAAGGAGTGGGGCTGTGTGCTTCCTGAAGTCCACAATAATCTCCACTGTCTTCTGGGCATTCAGCACCAGGTTGTTGTGGCTGCACCAGGACACCAGACGTTCAACCTCCCTCCTGTAGGCAGACTCATCCCCGTCCAAGATGAGCCCAATAACGGTGGTGTCATCTGCAAACTTGATTAGCTTGACAGACTGGTGGATGGAGGTGCAGCAGTTGGTGTACAGGGAGAAGAGCAGAGGAGAAAGAACACAGCCCTGAGGGGAGCCGGTGCTGATGATCCGAGAGTCCGAGACATTCTTTCCCAGCCTCACATGCTGCTTCCTGTCCGTCAGGAAGTCAGTGATCCACCGGCAGATGGGATCAGGCACATTCATCTGGGAAAGCTTGCCTCGGAGATGGTCTGGAAGGATGGTGTTGAAGGCAGAGCTGAAGTCCACAAACAGGATCCTGGCGTAGGTTCCTGGGGAGTCCAGATGCTGCAGGATGAAGTGTACGGCCATGTTGATGGCGTCGTCTACAGACCTGTTGGCTCTATATGCAAACTGCAGGGGGTCCAGGAGGGGGGCCGTGAGGGTCTTGAGATGGGAGAGAACTAGGCGCTCAAATGACTTCATGACCACAGATGTCAGAGCCACGGGTCTGTAGTAATTTAGTCCAGTGATCCTAGGTTTCTTGGGGACAGGGATTATGGTGGAGGACTTGAAGCAGGCAGGCACATGACATGCCTGCAGTGAGGAGTTGAAAATGCCAGAAAACACTGGGGCCAGCTCGTTTGCACAGTGTCTGAGGGTGGCAGGAGACACATCGTCTGGGCCGGGAGCTTTTTGAGCATTCAGACTCTTAAACTGCTTCCTCACATCTGCTTCATGAATATGAAGAGTTGTGGTGGGAGGAGGTGGTGTGAAATCCTCTTTTGTGTGGGGTGAGGAGGGGGGTGTTGTAGGTGAAGTGTTTGAAGGTGGTGATGGCTCTATGGAGGGGGGAGAGGTGGGGGAATGAGTGTCCAAAGTGTCTCTATTGTTGGGGCCGTTGGAGGTGTGAAGGCTGCCTGATGGCTCATCAAAACGGCAGTAAAAGTCGTTGAGGGAGTTGGCCAAGAGCAAGTCGTCAGTGGAGTGGGGGGTTTTAGGCTTGTAGTTGGTGATATTCCTAAAACCTTTCCACACAGAGGCCGAGTCATTCTCTGAGATCTGCTGCTGCATCTTCTCAGAGTGCTGGTGTTTAGCAATGTCCACTTCTTTAGTGAACCTGTACTTGGCCTCTCTGTAGCAGTCCCTGTCTCCGCTTCTGAACGCCTTTCTCTTTTCCAGCCACAGCTTTTTGAGTTTAGGAGTAAACCAGGGTTTGTCATTGTTATAACTCACCCTGGTCCGTGATGGCACAATGCTGTCCTCACAGAAGTGGATATAGGAGGTGACAGTGTCCGTAAACTCGTCCAAGCTGTTAGAAGCAGCCTTCATTGTGTCCCAGTCTGTGGTCTCCAAACACGTGCGAAGCTCCTCCACAGCCTCGTTGCTCCACAGTTTTTTAGTCCTCACGACAGGTTTGGAGAGCTTCAGCCTCTGTCTGTACGCGGGGATTAGGTGGATCATGACGTGGTCAGAAAGTCCGAGTGAAGCGCGCGGCACCGCGCGATAGGCCCCGCTGATCGTGCTGTAGCAGTGGTCCAATGTCCTCTCCTCTCTGGTCGGGCATTTAATATACTGCTTATATTTCGGTAGCTCATGGCTCAGATTGGCTTTGTTAAAGTCCCCAAGAGCAATGATGAGAGAGTGCGGGAATGTCCGCTCCATGTGCAGTATCTGCTCCGCGAGTGCGCACTGAGCTACCTGCGCATCCGCGTCTGGCGGGATGTAAACAGCGGCCAGGATGAATGAAGCAAACTCCCGCGGAGAATAAAACGGTTTGCAGTGAATAAAAAGATATTCCAGAGAGGAAGAGCAGTGCTGAGCAATCACTGTCACATCTGTGCACCAGCCACTATTGATGTAGAAGCAGACACCTCCACCTTTGGACTTACCGGAGAGAGAGGCCTGCCGGTCCGCGCACAGCAGATGGAAGCCCTCCAGCTCGAGCGCGCAGTCTGGGATGTTCTTACTGAGCCACGACTCCGTAAAACATAACACACAGGAGGAGGCAAAGTCTCTGTTCATGCTTCTCATCAGGGCCAGTTCGTCAATCTTATTCCCGAGTGAGCGTACATTAGAAAGGAAGATCCCAGGAAGAGCAGTTCGCAGTCCACGTCTCCTCAAACGCCCAAGTGCGCCGGCTCGCTTCCCTCTCTTTCGGCGTCTCACTTTCCTGATCAGAGTCTGCAGTAAATCTGCCGCGAATGCGACAAATATTGGAAATAAATCCACAGGCGTTGTAGTCCTGTAGTTAAGGAGCTCTTCTCTGGTGTAAGAGTATCCAGAGGAGTGCCCAGACACAGAAGAAATGCACAAAAACAAAACAAAAGTAACGCACTGAAGCACCAGGGCATCCATACGCGGCGCCATCTTGGATCAAGTCAATAAGGCAGACATGCTTTTCCAGCACCCTTTCATAGACTTCTCCAGGGATGCATGAGGAGTCTGATCCCCTGTAGTTGGAACACACCTTCCAGTCCCCCTTCTTGAAGATGGGAACCACAACCTGGGTCTGCTAATCCAGTGGTACCACTCCTGATCTCCATGCAACATTGTAGAGGTGTGTCAACCAGGACAGCCATACAACATTGTGAACCTTCAGGTACATGGTCTGAATGACTTGTGGCAATATTGCGGTTCAGTTATGTCTAAATTTATATTGTCGGAATTTCTTTATATCACAGGTTTCTGTGGCCTGTAAGTATTTTTCTTTTTTTCTTTTTCATTCGTAATCATTTATGCGGTAAAAGAAACATTTTATAGCAACCCAAATTAATAAAAATGAACTTCCACCTGTATACTAAACTCAGTCTAAAAAAATGGAGTGTTGTTCACTGTGAGCTGGACTGTGTGTTTGTGGTCTGTGGTTGAAACTAACAGCTCTGCAGTCGTCCAGCATCCTGTTTCTGAAAGAAAGAAAACACTTCAGCTGCAGCTGTTTCAACACAGAGCTGTTCATTTTTTTAAAAACAGGAAGGAACGTGGAGACATCATCTGGAAAAGCGTCTAAACTCTGCTCACAGACCATCATCTCATTCAAAGTGAATCTTAATGATATTCAGAACTTCTGTTCCAGTATTATTCACTGTTTTCCTTTGACTTTTTCTTATTTTTATGTGACTTCAACATTTGAAATTCAGTCTATCTCAGCAGCTATAATTCATTCATCACTTCTAGAAAGTTAATTTGTTTTTTTCTGTGCCATGACAACATGTTGACCACATGATTCTAGTTTCACTGTAGTCTGAAGCTGGTGACACCTCTCACCACAGTCTGAACTGGTTTGGCCAATAATAGTTTCTATGTTGTGAGAAAATATTTGCTTTGTGCTCTGTGGTAAAGACAGTCAGTCTGCCCTGAAAGCAGGTGGCAGCTTTGTGGTCATCCACTTTTCTTTTCCACAGTGTTATGACCCCACGATGTAGGTCAAGGGGTGTGTGTGGGACTGGTAACAAATGGGTCCAGAATAGAATGAAAGGAGAACAGACAGAGGTGTTTAGTAAATAAAATAGTTTTTATTATAGAGAACCTTTACATAAAGAGCCGGCAACACTGTTTCACCAATAACAATAGAAAAAGGTTGCAACAACAAAGAACACAACAACCGAACAAAAAACTCCACACCACGAGGAGGCTCTTCCAGGGGCCTATAAGCTCACCCTGTCACTAGCAGCAGCTTTACTGCTGCTGAGGCCCACAAGCCTACACTACCCACATGTAGCAGCTACACTGCACACTGCTTCCACAACTCCACACCACAGGCAGGACAACAACACACTGGGGTGATCGTGGCTCAAGAGTTGGGAGTTCGCCTTGTAATCGGAAGGTTGCCGGTTCGAGCCCCGGCTTGGACAGTCTCGGTCGTTGTGTCCTTGGGCAAGACACTTCACCTACCGCCTACTGGTGATGGCCAGAGGGGCTGATGGCGCAATATGGCAGCCTCGCCTCTGTCAGTCTGCCACAGGGCAGCTGTGGCTACAACTGTAGCTTGCCTGTAGTGAATGAATAGTGGAATTGTAAAGCGCTTTGGGTGCCTAGAAAAGCATTATATAAATGAAATCCATTATTATTTCCTAGAATACAAAGCAGCGACACCAGAGAAAACCACCCTCTCACATCCAGTTCATCCCCAGCTTATATGACCTCAGAGAGGAGATTGCTGACTGCACCCAGGTGGTAAACGAGAACAGCAGCTGTGTCCTGGGGAGAAAGAAGAGTGAGAAAGAGACAGGGGTGGAGCGAGAGAGGAGGAGGCGGAGAGAAAACACCACATATATATAAATACATATAAATGCAATCTAGGGCTGCTCAATTAATCGAATTTTAATCTCGATTACGATCTGGGCTTTCAACAATCATTAAAAATGAATGAGCCGATTATTAGCCCCTCCCTAGTGCTTTACTCTCGCGCTGCTCCGTGTGGCAAATCGAGCACACCTCTCTGCATTTCGAACACCCGTCACAACAATCGAGGACCCGAGGGAAGCTCGGAAAGCTAAGCAGAAGTTATTTGGAGAGGAGAGTGACTGCCGTTGGTTGAAAAGAGAGGTAAAAAACTTCAGTGGTGTGGAAACATTATGGGTTCACGGAGTCAGACGTGGATCAAGTAGACACAGTGTGTAAACTTTGCTATGGTGTCGTAGCTGCACCACAGAGCAACACTGCAAAGTTCACTAAACATGTTTGCATTTTTCATTTATTTCTTATATTGCAAACATTTGCACTGTTATCAGTATTTGCACACTATTTTATATTATTTTTTAAAGTCATTATTCAATAAATTGTTATTGTTAACCCTTTAAATCCCTGTAGAACCGGAACCGCGTAAGCTAGCACAATAATTTGTTTTGCATATGAAACCAGAGGAGTTGTACTTACATCTTAGGCCATCAGCTTGTCCTCGGTCACGGTTTCCTTCCACACATAGCTTTGCAAAAACTGCTTAAAAAGCGCTTGCAGGAACAAAAACATAATATTCCAGAAACACGCTTTGCCGATCCAATCAGCTGTTCATAACACTTCCCACATTGAACAAGAAGTCAACGCAAACTATTGCATGTACATCATTTCCTGCCCGAAACCGGAAGTGACGTCATTTCGTGGAAAATGTAGTTTTTTACTTGTAGGCCTTAGAAGCCAATACTACAAAATAATATTTATTTTCGTTTTTCCTGCAGTATATAAAAATTGGTGTATTTCAAAAATAAAACTATGAAGACACTCAAAATAAATTTCCTGTTGTTGTAAACAATTTTTTGCAATTTTTTTGTATTTAAAGTTTTGAGGGATAAGCCTCTTTAATTTCTCCAAGTAGAAATAATATGTAAAAAAAACAAAAACGATTTTCAATTTTTTTGTAGTTTGTTGCACTTTTTTTTGCAATTAATGTAGTTACTATGCACCTAATGCAGACATATTATTAAAGTTTGGGCTATAATGGTTGTATTGATGTATATCAACTTGAAATGCTCCCAAAAATGGTACTACAACATATAAAAATATAATATAAGCTCTGGCGGACTTGGTTCTATGGTAGGTCTTAAAGGGTTAAACTTGTCAGTTAGTGATGTCCAGCAGGTGAAAATGCAAGCTCCATGAACACACACAGCTGTGGATTCCAGCTGCTTTGATTAACTGGCTGAGTTAACGCCAGTTAATGCGAGACAAATCCAGCTGCTCATTAAAGATTTCTGGTTTGATCAGAAAAGAAAACATTGGTCCATACACCTGAAAGCCCCAAAAACGCTTTGTGAATTGTCTCGAGTCTACAGATGTATCCGTGTATCTCCGTGGTGCTGATGCTGTGCTGAGCAGAAAGCTCCTGAAGCTTTTGAAGTGTCGGAATGTGGAAAGCGAACAACATCCATCTCACCAGTAGGCTAAGTTATTTTTAGCCAATTACAAGTTGAATCTGATAGTTGAGGTTGTTAGCTAAGATAGCGTCATTAAGAAGCAGCACAACTAATGTGTCTTTGCAAGCTATTTGCGATGTGCACTGCTGGTGCGGCCATTTATTTTTTAAATGCACCTTCTCAGATTAATTCACTGCGTGTTGTGCCCAGGGCTGGACTGGGACAAAAAAAATCGTCCCACCATGATAGGAAAAGCCATAAAGCCTTTGAATGAAAACAAGTGCTGTTGTGACAGTGATGTACAGTCTTGTTGGTATATGTATGATTTCTATACATTTTACATCAGATAAAAACTTTGGTTGTAAGCTTCAGATAATTATTTAATAAAAGCTAGATATTTTAAATGAAAACACGAAAGAAAAGCATTTGTTTGTGCCCCCCTCTCCCTGTTAATGCCCTACCTGACTCCCTGGCAAAACTTTGCTAGACCTGCCCCTGCACAGTTACCAGGTCAATTATGGAGTTCCACAGGGTTCAGTGCTAGGACCAATTCTGTTTACATTATACATGCTTCCCCTACGCAGCATCATTAGAAGACTTAGCATAAATTTTCACTGCTATGCAGATGACACCCAGCTCTATCTATCTATGAAGCCAGATAACACACACCAATTAGTTAAACTGCAGGAATGTCTTAAAGACAAAGACCTGGATGGCCACTAACTTTCTGCTTCTTAATTCAGATAAAACTGAGGTTATTGTACTCGGCCCTGAAAATATTAGAAATATGGTATCTAACCAGATTCTTACTCTGGATGGCATTACCTTGGCCTCCAGTAATGCTGTGAGGAACCTTGGAGTCATTTTTGACCAGGACATTTCCTTCAACGCACATATTAAACAAATATGTAAGACTGCTTTCTTCCATTTGCGCAACATCTCTAAAGTTAGAAATATCCTGTCTCAGAGTAACGCTGAAAAACTAGTTGTAGGGTAATTTCCAATAAACCAAGTTCAAAAAAGAAGAGTCTATGGCTGACGCGTGTTCCTGGTTTCCAAAAGAAATGCTTCCAGTTGCATTATGATTCGAAGACTGTTTATTTATTACAAACTGAAGATGTAACAATGAACTCCTTCCTAAAAAAGCATGAAAGTTCCAAAAAATAGCAGTTATACAGAACTAGCTGTGCACATGGTCAGAAAACCGTGAGACTCCTAACCTCTCTGTCCATGCTCCTCCCCTTCCCTCTCACACAGGGTTTCATGCTACTATTGCACTTACATACTTAAAGTGAGAGGTAACCCCTTTTAGGTTCCAATCCCAAAACAGTAACTTACAATTACTTTATGTAAGCACATATATTTTCACATTTATTAATCCTGAAAAGATGACTTATGTAATGAATCTATGAATTATAAAACAAACATGAACTCAATCGTAAATAAAATATAAAGCAGATGTCTGGCGCTTACACTAGTTCATGCATTTATTACTTCCAGGCTGGACGACTGCAATTCATTATTATCAGGATGTCCAAAAAACTCACTGAAAAGCCTTCAGTTAATCCAAAATGCTGCAGCAAGAGTCCTGATAGGGACTAGAAAGAGAGAGCATATTTCTCCTGTTTTGGCTTCCCTTCATTGGCTTCCTGTTAAATCCAGAATTGAATTCAAAATCCTGCTCCTCACATACAAGGTCTTAAATAATCAGGCCCCATCTTATCTTAATGACCTTGTAGTACCATATCACCCTATTAGAGCACTTCGCTCTCGCTCTGCAGGCCTACTTGTTGTTCCTAGAGTATTTAAAAGTAGAATGGGTGGGAGAGCCTTCAGTTTTCAGGCCCCTCTTCTGTGGAACCAGCTTCCAGTTTGGATTTGGGAGACAGACACTATCTCTACTTTCAAGATCAGGCTTCAAACTTTCCTTTTTGCTAAAGCATATAGTTAGGGCTGGACCAGGTGACCCTGAATCCTCCCTTAGTTATGCTGCAATAGACGTAGGCTGCCGGGGATTCCCATGATGCATTGAGTTTTTCCTTTCCAGTCACCTTTCTCACTCACTATTTAATAAACCTCTCTGCATTGAATCATATCTGTTATTAACCTCTGTCGCTCTTCCACAGCATGTCTTTATCCTGTCTTCCTTCTCTCACCCCAGCCGGTCACAGCAGATGGCTCCGCCCCTCCCTGAGCCTGGTTCTACCAGAGGTTTCTTCCTGTTAAAAGGGAGTTTTTCCTTCCCACTGTCACCAAAGTGCTTGCTCATAGAGGGTCATATGATTGTTGGGTTTTTCTCTGTATCTATGAAGCGCCTTGAGGAGACTTTTGTTGTGAATTGGCGCTATATAAATAAAATTTAATTGAATTGAATTGTCAGCTATCAGCTAGAAAAGGATCCTGGTGTTATTTGTCTCTCTGAAACAGTTCATAACTTCCCTTCAACTCATTTATGTCACCTAAAATGTAAACCTTTTTCTCCATCACCTGTTCAGCTCTGATGATTCTGTAAGGACATCTCCTGGTTTCATCTTCATGTTTCCCTCTCACCACATATCCAAACCGATCCAAACCAAAGGACCATAACACACAGAAACACCCCCACTTTTCTATTTTCAAAGCTGTGTGACAGAGTCGAGGTGCACCAAAAAGCTGATGTGGTTTATTATAAATCATCACTTAATCTGCTGGACTGGACGAGGATGGCACTGAAGGCAATGATGTGGGAGCCGCAGATGGTGGCGCTGCATGCGACAGCGTGGGAGCCACAGATGGTGGTGCTGCAGGCGACGGCATGGGAGCCGCAGATGGTGGCGCTGCAGGCGACAAAGGCTGGAAAGGCTGAAAAGGCCTCTTGGACCCTCCAGATAACAAAACTGACACTCCAAAAAATAAACTCAGGCAAGCAGCCTAAACACACAGCATCGTAAACGGCAGATCGCGACACGGACAAACTGAAACACAGGGCTTAAATACACAGAGGGAGCATTCAGGGAATAGGTTACATGAGGGAAACACTGCTGGGGCAAATCAAGCCTAACCAGACAAAGGAAGCACAACCATTTACATGAGACAAGAGCTGTGTCCCAAAACGTCGGCTGCATCCTCCGGAGGCCGCACTTGAAGGCCGATTACATCACAGCCAGGCGACAAAGGCTGTCCCAATTCGTCGACTCCTTCAAATGCGGCCGAGAAATGCGTCCTTCATTTCCCCGAATTTGAAGGATGGGTCGGGCGTGTCCTTCGTGGCCCACCATATCCCAGAATTCATAGCGCGACCCAGCCAAATTTCAGCTGCCAACAATGGCGGCCCCCTCGATAGCAAGCCGGGGGATTCAATGGTCACTCCAGCCGGCGAGAGCAGCAGACTCCCGGCTTCATTGTTTTCAGACCCCCGCTCTTTCGCTACTCAGGTTAAACATGATATATAAGTCACTCGGATAACATAAAAATTTAATTTTTTACCCTTTTTCTGTGTTTTATTTGTTCCGGAGTAAATCGGTTTGGTTGAGATCAAAGTTATAAGATTACCGTATTTTCACGACCATAAGACGCACTGTGCTAAAAGGCGCAGTCTCAGTTATGTGTGCCATTACTGTATTTAACACACACATAAGGCGCACTGGATCATAGGGCGCATACAAGTACCGTATGCGGATTTAAAAATAAAGCGGGAGCAAACCTGAGTTCGGTACCTTACTCACATTTTTATTCCCAGTAATCGTCATCATCAACAACACACAAGCATACAAGTGTGCGTATTTAAAAATAAAGCAGGAGCAAAACAAAGTTTGGTACTCACATTTTTATCATCAATCAAACCCATCGAAGTCCTCATCCTCTGTGTCTGAATTGAACAGCTGCACTAAATCTCCATCAAACATGCCAGGTTCACTTTCTTCACTGTCAGAGTCACTTTCCGTGCCGTGCGGCTCCTCAGAAATGATGCCGGCGTTTGCGAAAGCTCGAACAACAGTGCAGGCAGGCATGTTAGCCCAAGCATCTACAATCCATTGGCAAATTGTGGCGTAACTCGCCCGGCGCTGCCTTCCACTCTTGGTGAAACTGTGGTCTCCATCGGTCATCCATCGCTGGATGTGTTTGTCGCCGATGTGTTTGCTGCAGTAGGAGCGGAAGATGGCCAGCTTTTCCTTTTCCGGGCTTTTCCGGGCCCTCTGACCACTGGTGGTGGTCAGAGGGCCCGGTGGCGCCTGTGTCCGGCAGCCTCGCCTCTGTCAGTGCGTCCCAGGGCAGCTGTGGCTACAATGTAGCTTGCTATCGCCAGTGTGTGAATGTGTGTGTGAATGGGTGGATGACTGAATGTAGTGTAAAGCGCTTTGGGGTCCTATGGACTAGAAAAGCGCTATACAAATGCAGGCCATTTACCATTTATAATCAGCTGGAAGTTGCTGCGCTACCGTAGTCCTGGTCCGGATGGAAAAATGGCACCGTTTCATAAAAAATGAAAGTGAAACTGCTTTTAGCCGAATGGTGACCGTCGAAACTCTTCTCCCTTTAGTGTTCTCATTGTGTTCTCTACTACGTCCTCATTACAACACACAGGGCGCACCGCGCTATAGGGCGCGCCGTACTTTTTGAAGAAAATCTAAGACTTTTAAGTGCGCCTTATGGTTGTGAAAATACGGTAAATAAAACTTTATTTATCCATCGGGTGGGTTCCTCCGGGATTTTCACACAGCTGAATAAACGTCAAACAGAAAACTGATTAAACAGAAGTGTGAGACGGTCGAGAATTTACGCCAGTGTCCTGTTATATTTTAGATAGCAAGGAGCAGACGGACGAGTTTATTAAACACTACCGACAGAGCGGTGACGCAAATCTGAAGGCTAGACCATCCCATTTCACAGCCTCGCACTTCCGGCCTTCTTGGTCTTCGGAGGACCCGGCCCACGTAGACCGCGAAGGGCGGGGCCTCCAAAGGATGCATCCGTCGTTTTGGGACACAGCTAAGGACTTTCAAAGTAAAACAGGAAACATAACACAGACTGAACTTACAGACAGACTCACAGACAGGCACTACAACAGAGGGAACAGAGACGTGGGACCAGGGCAGACACAGACAATGACTGGACACCGGGATATAGCAACTGAGGATTACACAGAGACATAAACCATAACATAACCATAACTCTAACAAAGAAACCAAAGACTAGAAATGATCAATAATATAATAAACTCAAAACCCTGGGTCCTAACACGTTGGTTATTAACAAAAAGTATTGCACAGTGAAAAGGCACTACAGCTTAGTTGCCCCCCCCCCCCCCCCCCCCCTCTTTTGTCCTCCTGTTTCCCCTCCCTCTCCCCTCCAGAGAGATGACTTCAGTTATGGACACACAACCATCAGAACAAAGAGGTACAGCTACCACTTCTTTATTGTCAAAGCTGTTTCACAGTTGAGGTGTTAAGAACACTGAAACACTGGTATAGTTATAATAACAATAACAAAACCACATATCACAGCCCTTTACTAAATAAAAACTCACTTAACACTGGTAAACTTTAATTGGGAGCATGTGTGAACCAGAGAAATTGAGATTGGGATTGAGATTGGGAGTGTTAATTAAACTACAAAGCTTGTAATCACTGCAATCACAACCTTTCAATAAACTACTTCTGGGTGCTTTTTTGCCACTGCTTCTTTTTTATTGTTTAACCTGACAAAACATGTTGCCCTCATATCTGTTTATCATATCTGTTTGAACATTATTATTCCAGCCTAGTTAAACATGGTTAATATTGGCTATTGTAGATAACAATGTCAAAAAACGTTTCCAGTAAGTATAAATGTAGTCTCTCAAAAACAACTGCTCCCTAGTGTCCAAATGTGTATTGTGCAGCGGAGAGCTGCTAGCCTCAACAGAATCCTGGGGTCTGTGGTTTACGCCTGCGCAAACCAGCTCACCAGGCTGTTCAATCTCTCTCTGACTCATGCTACCATTCCCATTTATCGGAAAGCCTGCGCGATCCTTCCCATTCCCAAAAAGACTGGAACAGACAACCTCAACAAATACTAACCTATAGACCTCACTGTAGTCATAAAGTATTTTGAGTGGATAGTGTCTCAGCACATCAGCGGCAGCCTACCTCCCTCTCTCGACCCATTTGCTTAGAGAGCATATCGATCCAAAGCGGATGCCATTACCATCACCATTCACAGAGTGCTGAACCATCTGGAGAACAGGAAGAGCTATGTGAGAATGTTCTTAGTGGACTATAGCTTAGCATTCAACACAATAATCCCTTACAACCAAAGTGGACCACATCCACATCCTTCCTTTCACCTGCTCCTGGATCAAAGTTTGCCTCACAAATAGGCCCTTATTCAGTCAGACTTGGCCCTACCTTCTCCCCCTCACTGCCACTCATTACAGATCCCTGCAGGGCTTTGTTCTCAGCCCCCTACTGTACACCCTGTACACGTATGACTGTACACCAACCCACCCAAACAACAAAACTTAATGTCCTTAAAAAAGAGGAGGCACAGAAGGGTCCACTATTATCTTATCTTTCTGACAGAACTTTTATTTTTCATTTTAGAAAAAAGCAGATGATAGTTTAGGTGATTTTTTTTTAGCCTTTAATGATAAGCTGAGTCTTTGTTGTACTGCCCCATGATTAAACCGTACTCTGGTGCTGCCATCTACTGACATTAAAGTGCAACAACAGGTTTCCACCTCTGAGTCTGACCCACTGAAAGTTTAACGTCCCCACTTTGTGAATGTGCAGCAGCTGTTTTGTGTCTGATATGGAGCAAACTTCACAATAACACATATTCGCCTGCTTAACCACCACAATATGTGGTCATATTTTTCATTCACTTAACGTAATATAGACTCACTGCCCACTTTATTAACAACTCCTTGTTAGTATCAAGTTGAAATCCCATTTTTCCTTCAGAACTGCTTCACTTCCTTCATGTTTTTAGCATAGATTCAAAAGTATGCTAAAAACATTTCTCACAGGTTTTAGCCCAAATTGACATAAAACCCAAAGTTGCTGTATAAACAGAGGCAGTTTATAGAGGCTAGGAACAATCCATGCTTTCATGGTGTTTATATTCTAACTCTACAATCTGAATGTTGCAGCAGAAATTTAAACTCATCCGATCATACCGCCATCTGAAAAAACAAAAAAATTCCAATCTTCTGATGTCCAATTTTAGTCAGTTTGTGCGAATTGTAGATTCAGTTTGCATTTCTCAGGGTGAAAGAGCATCACCCAGTGCAGTCTTCTGCTGCAGTAACCTATCTGCTATAAGTTTCAATGTGTTGTGTAATCAGAAATGCTCTTCTGCATACCTTGATTGTAACAAGTGTTGCTGTGTTGGCTTTGTATGATCTTGGAGCAGTCTGGCTGGTCTCCTCTGACACCAACTGGAGTTTTTCATTCAGAGAACAGCTGCTCTATTTCCTCTTTGTCAGACTCTTCTCTGTAAACCCAGGAGAGAAATCACAGCAGATCAGCAGCTTCTGAAACACTCAGACAGCTGGTCTGGCACCAACAACCATGCCATGTGACTAGTATCACCTTTTTTCACCATTACGATTACAACACAAATACATGAAAAAAAAAAATAAGACACATTTCAGTACAAATAAAATATCTTGTGACCTCGATGGTCTCGGTTTCAGAAATAAAACAAAAACACAATTTTTAAAGGATAAAAGACAAACAGGAAACAGCTGATCGCAAACACAGCTTTGGTTACTTACTGAAAGAACTCACAAAATCATTTTGTTGTTTTTAAAAGAGTTTAATGTAAATACAAAGTCAATCTCAGCACATGGAGCTGTTAGGGTGCCTGGGTTGTCGACCCAGTGTTTTGTGTTTTTGGTTCTTTGATTTTATTTATTTCTTTATATTGTAGCTCTCTGTGCCTTATGGGTTTTTGGATTATTTTAGGTGGAGGTTCTCTGTGTGGGTTTTGTTAGACTTTTAGTGTTCTGGTTTCTGTCTGTGTTCTTTAGTTGCTGTCTCCCCCTTCTGCTTTATCCCCTTGTCAAGTCTCTGTGTTATGTTTTCAGTTTTACTTTGAAGTCCGTGCCTCAGGTCATTGTATCAGGTTTTGCTTCCTTTGTCTCATCAGCCCTGATTTGCCCTAGTTGTGTTTCCCTCCTGTTTCCCACTCCCTGATTGCTCCCTCTGTGTATTTAAGGCAAGGCAAGTTTATTTGTATAGCACAATTCAACAACAAGGTGATTCAAAGTGCTTTACAGAGACATTAGAAACAAAAACAAATAAAAAGCATGATTTAAAATTGATTAAAACAAGCAAATAAACTAACTAATTAACAAACAAACAAACACAGTATATAAAATCAAAACAGATAAAATCAGAACAGTAGTTAATGTAAGTTTTGAAATTTAAGCTTAAAAGTGTGGATTTGGTGCTTTACTCAAATGCAGCTGAGAATAGGTGAGTCTTCAACCTGAATTTAAATAAACTGAGTGTTTCAGCTGATCTGAGGCTTTCTGGGAGTTTGTTCCAGATATAAGGAGCATAAAAGCTGAATGCAGCTTCTCCGTGTCTGGTTCTGACTCTGGGAACTGATAAAAGACCGGATCCAGGTGACCTGAGGGATCTGGATGGTTCATACTGGGTCGGGAGGTCATTGATGTATTTTGGTCCTAAACCATTCAGAGCTTTATAGACCAGCATCAGAACTTTAAAGTCTATCCTCTGACGGACAGGCAGCCAGTGTAAAGACCTCAGAGCTGGACTGATGTGGTCCACTTTTTTGGTCTTAGTGAGGACTCGAGCAGCAGAGTTCTGAATGAGCTGTAGTTGTCTGACTGATTTTTTAGGTAGACCTGTAAAGATGCTGTTACAGTAATCAAGCCTACCATGTGTAACAGTTGAGTTTATCATCCAGGCATCCATGAAAACGAAACGGAATTTATGACATTTAACAGAGTTAGAAATTAGCAGGAAGTTAGCTCGCTAGCTTCCATCTAAATGAGGGATTTTGGAAACAAATTCAAACGTACTGCTCTGCTATCACTTCCAACATAAATGAAGACAGAAAACTAGACAGCAGTGACGTTTGTAGGGTTTCGGGTCATTGTCTTGTTGAAAGATCCAGCCCCGGCGCAGCTTCAGCTTTGTCACTGATTCCTGGACATTGGTCTCCAGAATCTGCTGATACTGAGTGGAATCCATGTGTCCCTCAACTTTGACAAGATTCCCAGTCCCTGCACTGGCCCCACAGCCCCACAGCATGATGGAACCACCACCATATTTTACTGTAGGCAGCAGGTGTTTTTCTTGGAATGCTGTGTTCTGTTTCCTCCATGCATAACGCCCCTTGTTATGTCCAAATAACTCAATTTTAGCTTCATCAGTCCACAGCATTGCAGAATGAAGCTGGCTTGTCCAAATGTGCTTTAGCAAGCGGCTCTTGCTGTGGAAACAGACAGCTTGAATTTCTGAGACAGCTTTCTGTAGCCTTCCCCTGAACCATGATGGTGAACAATCTTTGTCTTCAGGTCATTTGAGAGTTGTTTTGAAACCCCCATGTTGCTACTCTTCAGAGAAAATTAAAAGAGGAGGGAAATTTACAATTGACCCCTTAAATACTTTTTCTCATTATTGGATTCACCTGTGTGTGTAGGTCAGGGGTCACTGAGCTTACCGAGCCAATTTGAGTTCCAATAATTAGTTCTAAAGTTTTTGGAATCAATAAAATGACAACAGTGCCCAAATTTATGCATCTACCTGATTTTGTTTAAACAATTATTGCACACTTTCTGTAAATCCAATAAACTTCATTTCTCTTCTCAAATATCACTGTGTGTGTCTCCTATATGATATATTTAACTGACATTTTTTATTGAAACGACCAACGATTTATACAGGAAAACAATGACTATTAATAAGGTGGCCAAAACTTTTGCATCCCACTGTATCTCACTGAATTGTTACTCTTTAGCCTAATGTGTCTTATTTTAAGTGTAAAGAGACATTTTTGACTAGAAATGAGACAAATATACTTGGTAAGATTTTGAGTTTTTCCAGTGAGTAAATATTCTGGTGCCAGTAAACTGTCTTAAAATGGTGCAATTTAATTTAATGTTAATTCGTTTATTTTTATCTTGTGGTTAAAATGTATGAAAATGTCATCTAATCACTGAAGTGGTCCACCAGTCCACCCTCTGGAATCTAGCTGCTGTTCTCTAACTGGTCCACAAATCCACTGTAAAACACACTAGTTTATATTATCTTTGTTCTCCTCATAAAGTTACCCTCACTGAGGGGCAGAACATTCAAATGGAGAGGTTTTTATTTTATATAAAGATGCAGAAAAAGAATGGCACCATAAAGATTTTTTTATGGTAACTTCATCACCACTTTCTAAGTGTGCTGTCGTCTCCACAGCAGTGATCTGGTTTCTCTGCAGGTTCAATAAACTTTGGTCTCACTTGATCTTCTTGTTTGATTCTGTGGGTTTCACAAAGATGTCTGATGGAAAGCCCAGAAAGACCTTCATGTGCATTTACATGATGGATCATAATTCATTGTAAAATATCATTTTTAACACTATTTTATGACTAAAATGCTTAACAACAACTTTCCAAAAAGTAAGAGAAAAAACACAGGATGCAATTTTATAAAGAGACTCAGAATAGATCATAACAAAATCAAACTCTTATTTTAATAGATCCATATCAAGATTTGGTGATCTGGAGGAAACGTTATTATTAAACTGCCTTTATGTACAATGTGTTGGAGTTTCTTCTAAGCATAATTATGAAATTGTCTTCAAAAGAAAACTCTCTAAATGCATCACAGACAAATCTGATTGTGTGAAAGCGCCCTCTGGTGGAGCTGGACTATAAACACTGTTCAAACCTCGATAGCAGACTCAACAGTGCTTCTGTTTCTAGAATATGTGGCCCACTGCGCATGCTCAGTGTTTCTCTACACTGACCCACAAATTTTAATGCAGGGTGGGCTACACTACAAACCTCCATGGACTTAAATTCATGAGACTATAATAAGTGTATTCATTGATATTGTTTATATCTGGAGGTGTCCTGTCAGCAGTCTGAATCTTAGTTGTACAACCTTTCTGGCATTAAACCTCTGCTCTGGTGCTGCCATCTACTGACATTAAAGAGCAACAACAGGGTCTCAAAGTGAGTCTCCATTGAAACTTTAAAATCTTCGCTTTGTGAAGGTGCAAAAGCCTTTTCGTATCTGATATGGAGGAAACTTCACAAATTGTCTTCTTTAAATTCTTTTTACAGGTTAGTTCACACCTGCTAATTCCAGGTGGTCTCACATCCAGATACCAACCTGGTCCAATCTGCTCATTTTCTGACATCATACAGGATGAGAGGTGCTCAGTTTTTTCTTTCTTTCTTTAAAAAAAACTACCAACTCTGTCACACATGTTTTCACAAACACAGAATGCCTCAAAATATATAACCACAAATATGTGTTCACGTTTATGGTTATGGACCCTTTTGGCCACTTTAGGTACATCTCGGCAGTATCTAGTTGGACCACCTTCAAAATTGCCTCAGTTCTTCATGTCATATATTCAAAAATATGCTTGAAACATTTCTAAAAGATCTCGGTCCAGATGAAGGAATCACACACTCCTTGTGTGTTGTTCTTGTCTCTCTTTTTTTTTAAAAATAAGAAACGAACTGTTTCTGTGTCTCTGTTTGTTTGAGTCTATCTGCTCTGGCCATGTCATCACTGGCGGTCTCAGTCGTGTGTTTGAGTGCAGCGTGTTAATGTTTGCATTCTTGATAAAAGTGAAAGTTGACTCTGCCCACTGTCACAGTTTGCTGGGCAAGCCGTGTGAAGGACAGATAAAGACCCAAAACGCAGGCGGATGTGAGTGAGCTTTATTGTAGGAGGGTGACATAAGACCAAAAGTGAGAGTGGCAAGAAACAGAACTAAGAAAGACTCGAAACTGGGAAAACTAATAAAACAGAACTGAAACCTGAATCCGCAAGAAGACACTGTTGGAGAAACTCAGGGACGTAACACAGCATGGAGGAACACAGATGGACCAGGGACGAGCACAAATAGCCACAGAAGGAAACGAGGAAATAGCAGACAGGAGGGAGGAGGAGGAGAGACACGGCTGAACGTAATTAACATGACGACACTGAGAGGGTGCACGGAACACACTGACATCAGACACGGACCTTCAAAGTAAAACAGGACATAAATAGACTGGATTTAAAGACACGGTACAGACGGGGAACAGAGGAAACACACGGGCAGACAATAAACAAAGAGGGAGCACAGAGTCCAAACCCTAAGAATTAAAAAGTCTAAACCCCTCTACATGATCAGAATACATTAGAAAACAAGATCGGGATATAACAATAACAACAACAACAACAACAACAACAACAACAACAACAACAACAATAATAATAATAATAATAATAATAAACACAAAGTGCTGGGTCAAAAGAGCCAGGACCATGGCATCCACACAGATGTTTCTACATTTGAAGTTTCACAGAAACATCTGGATCTTTGTGAAGTCAGAATCAGAATCAGAATACTTTATTGATCCCTGGGGGAAATTATTTTTTGTTACAGTGCTCCATTTTAAACCAACATTAAGACAAGACAGACAATACACTAACTAAGAATAGTACAATATATACATATATATACATACATACATACATACATAAGTCACTCATAAATAAATAGTTGGAAAAGAAACGTGTAGCTGTAGCAGCAAACAGTGTGTTAAGTGGATGCTGTTACGAGTTCAAAATTGGGGATGGAAACAAGAGAAACACCACAATAACAACACTGGTCCGGTCGGGTTGAGTCAAACGAAGATTTTAATGATCACACGCGTGGGAGATGGACACTGATGCAGACAGCCTCAAAATCTCAAAATGGTGGAGCATTGCTCAAACTTTTATAGCCTCTGGTGCCCCCACCTTATCATAAACAGCCTAAACATTCACATGCCTTCTCTCACACGGCGCCTAAGCTACGACCTTGGCTCCCTGTTTATCTGCTCCTGCTGAGATGGGGCAGAAAACTCCAGCACACTCTGTTCTCTTCTAATCAGACAAATAAGACAATAACCTTCTGCGAACAGTATTTCTTATAACTCAGCAGTATAATGCATCATAAAACAATATCATTCATTCACAACAAGTCAGCAGTTTAATGTAATGCAAATCAGTTTAACTAATGCAATAGTTATCAGCTTCTTCTAATTCAGGAGGATAATGCAAACTAAAACTACATAATAATTCACAATCTTTAATTCGGGGTATAACATGGCATAAAATAACACTCCAATCCCACAATGCGTTGTACAGGGAGATGGCCACAGGCAGGAAAGATTTCCTGTGTCGTTCAGTGGTGCTTTTCGGTAATCTCAGTCTCTCACTGAACGAGCTCCTGTGACTGACCAACATGTCATGGAGTGGGTGGGAGGTGTTATCCAACATTGTCTTTATCTTGGACAGCATCCGCCTCTCCGACACCACCTTGAGGGAGTCCAGCTCCATCCCCACAACATTGCTGGCCTTACGGATCAGTTTATTAAGTCTGTTGGCATCTGCGACCCTCAGCCTGCTCCCCCAGCATGCAACAGCATAGAGGATCGCACTGGCCACCACAGACTCATAGAAAATCCTCAGCATTTTCTGGCAGATGTTGAAGGACCTCAGTCGCCTCAAAAAATAGAGATGACTCTGGCCCTTCCTGTAAAGTGCTGTGGTGTTTTTAGCCCAGTCCAGTTTATTGTCAATGTGTACTCCAAGGTATTTATAGTCCTCCACAATGTCAACACTGACCCCCTGGATTGAAACAGGGGTCAAGTGTTTCCTGGTCTTCCTGAAGTCCACGATCAGTTCCTTGGTCTTTGCCACGTTGAGCTGCAGATGATTCTGCTCACACCACGTGACAAAGGAGTCGATCACAGCCTGGTACTCTGTCTCATCATCCCTGCTGATGCATCCAACCACCGCAGAGTCATCAGAAAACTTCTGAAGATGGCAGGTCTCTGTGCAGTGGCTGAAGTCTGTGGTGTAGAGGGTGAAGAGGAAGGGGGAGAGGACAGTCCCCTGTGGTGCCCCTGTGTTGCTGATCACCTTGTCAGACACACACTGTGGGAGACGTACATATTGTGGTCTTCCTGTCAGGTAATCAACAATCCAGGACACCAGAGAAGCATCCACCTGCATCGCTGCTAACTTATCACCCAGGAGGGTCGGCCTGATGGTGTTGAAAGCACTGGAAAAGTCAAAAAACATGACCCTCACAGTGCTCGCCGGCTGGTCCAGATGGGTGTAGACACGATTGAGCAGGTAGATGATGGCGTCCTCAGAGACGAGGCGAGGCTGATAAGCGAACTGAAGGGGATCCAGATGTGGTCTTACTATGGGTCGCAGCTGGTCCAGGATGAGCCTTTCCAGGGTCTTCATGATGTGGGAGGTCAGTGCCACGGGCCTGTAATCCTGGGGGCCACTGGGACGTGGCGTCTTTGGTACAGGGACGAGGCATGATGTCTTCCACATCACCGGGACCCTCTGCAGACTCAGACTCAGCATAAACAGTTTATGAAAGACTCCACACAGCTGGGGGGCACAGGTCTTGAGGACGAGGGGACTCACTCCGTCTGGTCCAGCAGACTTGCCTGAGTGAAGTCTCCTCATTTGCATCTCAACCTGGTATTGAGTGAAGGTGATGGGTGGGGGAGGGGTGTCAGGAATCTCACAGGAGGCAACATGTGAAGAGAGAGTGTTGGAGCCAAGTCCAGGCCAATATTTCACTCAGTTACATCATGCCATATTTAAGTATTTGTCATGATCTTTAAGTTTTTATTATAATCTTGATCATTTTATGTTATAATGTAATATGCTGTGCTCCATAAATTAATCCTGCTTTATTAGTCTGTTGTTGTTGTAAAGTGTTGGTAGATGTCGTAAAGGGGTGTGTATTTGGCCCGCATGCGGAGGGGTGTGGGTAAAAGGTTAGGTAAGCAAGCAGGACGTGGAGCAACAGTTTTCTGACCGTCGCCGTTTTAATGTTATTTTTTGTTGTAACATAAAGGGAATATAAACGGAGCTCCCACCAGAGGCATTTGTTTTGTACCTTTCGATTTGTTTGGAAAATAAATGTTTTGCCCCTTTTTTCCTTCGCCTCGTTTTTCACTACCGGAAGGCATCCAAGCGACTGAACAAGAGCACGAGTCAGAAACTTTACGTTCTGCAAAAGTGGCAAAGAAGGACCGAAGGTTGCCGCTACATTAGTCAGAAAACTTCTCCGAAAGTGTGAGGATTACGCACGCGTCACTGGCGCTCAGAGTTAATCGGCCCGCGGCGCGGCAAGGAAAAACTGGAAAACGGGACGTGAAAGAGGATGCGCTTCAGTCTTCCCGTGTTTTCCGGATCCTATCGGCAGTAAGAAAACCCCGCATCTGAAAAGTAAGAGGCTGTGCCTGCTTTACGGTTTGTGAAAATTCCTGTATGGTTAAGTGGTACATGGCCTGTGTAAAGGATTAATTGCATTGGAGCAGCAGGAAAAAAGAGTTTCCAAGCCAACCTTTAAAGCACAAGAGGAAAAGCTTCAGCATCTTAAAGCGACAAGGAAAACCAAGTTGGGTTATCTTACTAGAAAGATAAAAGAGATTGAGGAGCTTATGGAAGATGACGGCAATTTTGAGGAAGTGTCTGTTAAATTAGCCACTGACTTCTCAAAAATATATATTGAGTTTTGTGAAAACAACGATGCAGTTAAAAATCACTTGACTGAGTCGGAACTTCTTCATGATCAGACACAGTGGTATGAGCCAAAGGCTAGCTATTTGAGAAGTTTTGTGGAGAAAGTTGAGAGATGGTTAAAAGGAGTGGAAATGCAAGCAGATGAAGCAAGAATGGTTGATGCTGAAGTTGAGCCTGCAGACAGTGCTTCAGCAATTTCGTCCAGACGCAGTAAAGCACATCGAAGCAGTCGAACCTCTTCTGTTGTGTCTTCAACCACATATTCTGCCAGGCTAAAGATTGAGGCAGAGAGGGCTGCTCTGGTAGCACGTGCAGAGGCATTAAAGAAAAAGATGGAGATTGACAGACAAGAAGCTGTTATTAAGGCAAAAAGGGAGGAATGGGAGTTGCAAACAGCTATTGCTGCAGCTAACGCAAAGCTTGAGGTGCTGACTGTGAAGGAGCCAGCCCATAACACTTCTGCTGACTTGGTCAACAAAATGGCTACCTGCCAAAGAGCTCCGGGCCAAAGTATTGGGGCCAGTTTTGGTTTGGTTCAGCCAGAACATGGAGATGCCGGTCGAGAATGTGAGTCAGAGGTAATGCAGGACTCAGAAAGGAGTAGCAGGCTTCCTCATCCATTGAGTAAGAAGGATAATAGCCAGTCTATTACTAGTCAAGGCAGGATGGCTGATGTTAAAGACTTGTTGGATGTCATGAAGCGACAAAACGAGATTACAGAGCTCCTAGTAAAACAACAGAAAGCATCCACTCTCCCTCCTTTGGATGTTCCAGTATTCAGTGGGGATCCACTGGAGTTTGGGTTTTTTATGAAAGCGTTCGAGCATGGGATTGAGGAAAGGACAGACAGCAATAGAGATAGGTTGCGCTTCCTGGAGCAGTTCACCCAAGGGAGACCCAAGGTTCTTGTTCGTAGCTGTTCGCACATGTATCTTGACAGGGGTTACGCTGAAGCTAAGAGGCTTCTGCGCAAGCATTTTGGGGATGAATATACTATTGCCTCAGCCTACATTGAAAGAGCTCTAAAATGGCCTGTAATCAAGCCAGAGGATGGTGATGCACTGACGGAGTTTGCTATGTTCCTCACTAGTTGCTGTAACACAGTAGACAGCATGGAGTACATTGAGGAGATGGATAGCCCTACTAATATGAGAACAGTCATCTCCAAGCTTCCTTTTAAATTAAGGGAAAGGTGGAGGGGTTTCGCCTGTGACATTCAAGAACGTACAGCAATGAGAGCTAGATTCGCTGATCTGGTCTGTTATGTAGAGAAGCAGGCAAAGATCGCTTTTCACCCATTGTTTGGTAACATTCAGGACACCACTTTGTCTAGAGACAAGGGCAAAGCAAAGGTGTGCAAAGAGAATGCTCTGAAATTCAAGGAGAGGGAAAGCATCTTTGCTACTAATACAGCACCTGTATTAAACAGTGCAGAGCAGACAAAGAGGGAAAGGGAAAATATAGGCTCTACAGGTGGAAGACGGTGTCTTTTCTGTCATAAGGGAGGGCATAACCTCAGTACCTGCAGACTCCTCAAGCAAAAGCCTCACAGAGAAAGGCTTGATTTCCTCAAATCAAAGAGCTTGTGTTTTGGTTGCCTGTCACAGGGGCATCTGAGCAAAGGCTGCCAGCAAAGACACACGTGTGAGACTTGTTCTCAGAAACATCCCACCATTCTGCATAAGGAGCAGTACTCTTCTCCTGATAGTGACAGTAAAAGTATCAGAGAACCAGCAGCAAGTTTTTCCCCAGCAGCAGGCAGTGAAACATGCAGTTGCACTGGGGCTGGCGAAGCAGTCTGTGCACTCTCAATTGTGCCTGTGAAGGTCAGATGTTCAAGGAGCAACACAACAGTTGAATCATACGCGTTCTTAGACCCAGGAAGCACTGGAACCTTTTGTACAGATGAGCTGATGAGGGATTTACAGGTCACAGGAAAAAAGTCCAACATTCTGCTCCGCACTATGGGAAAGGAAGCGACAATCAGTACTCATGTCGTTAAGGGTCTCGAGGTCAGTGGTTTGGATGAGGACAACTTTTTGAAGATTCCCCAGGTTTTCACACAGGCAGAGATTCCAGTAACAAAGGAGAACATTCCACAACAAAGCGATGTGGACAGATGGCCTTATTTGAAGGAGGTTCAGCTCAAGCAGATTGATGGAAAAATTGGTATGTTAATAGGCACGAATGTACCAAAGGCGCTTGAGCCCTGGGAGGTTATCAACAGTGAGGGCAACGGCCCATATGCTGTAAAAACTGCACTAGGCTGGACGATTAATGGACCTCTGCTAAGAGAAGAGGGTATTGCTCAAGGAGCTGTTGAGTGGCCACCGGTGATGGTGAACAGGATATCGGTGACAAAGCTAGAGGAGCTCTCGCAGCAGCAAATGAAGTATGACTTCCCTGAGCATGAGTTATCTGAGAAAATTGAAATGTCAGCCAGAGACAGACAATTTATGGAGTCTGTGTCACTGTCAGTGAAGCAGGTTCATGGTCACTACATCATTGGCCTTCCTTTAAAGAACAAGGGGGCTGCATTTCCAAACAACCGTGTTGTGACGGTACAAAGAGCAGAAGGCCTGAAACGGAGGCTGTTAAGAGACAGTGAGTTTCATCAAGAGTACACAAAGTTTATGACAGAGACACTGGAAAGGGGCTATGCCGAAGAAGTTCCTGTGGCAGAAACTTGTAAAAGTGGTAGCAGAATATGGTATCTCCCGCATCATGGGGTCTACCACCCAACCAAGCACAAGTTGAGAGTGGTATTTGACTGCGCATCCACGTATCAAGGCATGTCACTGAACTCACAGCTGTTGCAGGGGCCAGACTTAACCAATTCCCTCATAGGTGTTTTGATGAGGTTCAGGCAGGAACCAGTTGCCTTCATGTCTGATATTGAAGGCATGTTTCATCAAGTCAGGGTTCCCGATGAAGATGCTGATCTGTTGAGATTCTTGTGGTGGCCACAGGGAGATCTTGGTAAAGGCCTCAAGGAATACAGGATGGTAGTTCACTTGTTCGGTGCAACTTCTTCACCAAGCTGTGCATGCTACGCACTGCAAAGGTGTGCTGAGGACAATCAGGCGAGGTTCAACCATTTTGCAACGAACACTGTTCTAAGGAACTTTTATGTGGATGATTGCCTGAAGTCTGTCAGCACTGAAGAGCAGGCAATCTCATTGATTCGGGACCTCAGGGCTTTGTGCGCTGCAGGAGGTTTCAAGCTCACTAAGTGGATTTCCAACAGCAGAGCGGTGCTTGCATCTATACCTGAGGACGACAGGGCCAAAGAAGTCAAGGAGCTCGATCTTGAAAGGGACTGCCTCCCTATTGAAAGAGCTTTAGGGGTTCAGTGGTGCGTGGAGTCTGACACGCTGAAATTCAGAGTTCTGGTTGAGAGCAAACCACTCACAAGGAGAGGACTGCTTTCGATGGTAAGCACTATATATGACCCACTTGGGATTTTATCCCCTCTGATCTTGCCAGTGAAGCACATCCTGCAAGAGCTAAGCAGAACAAAGCATGCATGGGATGATTTCATGCCAGAAGCTCTGTCTCTGCAGTGGCAACAGTGGGTCGGCAGTTTGCACCACTTAGCTAGGTTTGAGGTAGACAGATGTGTGAGACCAGTCAATCTTGGCAAGATCTCTTCAGCTCGACTTCATCACTTTGCCGATGCTAGTGAAAGGGGGTATGGCATAGCCACTTATCTGGTTTCAAAAAACGATCTGAACCAGCCACATAGTGCTTTCATTATTGGTAAAGCCAGGGTTACACCATTGAAGCCAGTTACCATACCACGACTCGAGCTTACTGCTGCAGTGGTGGCAGCAAAGATGGACAGGATGGTAAGAGCCGAACTGGAGTTGGAGTTGGAGGAATCTGTCTTTGTTGCCAATCGAGTTGCTGCCATCAAGGATAGATCAGCTGTCTCTCAGTGGAGATATGTGAACACCTCGGCCAATCCTGCAGACTTTGCTTCAAGAGGGCTCAGTGTTGGTGCCTTTCTCAAGGCAAAGACATGGATCACGGGTCCAGATTTCATTTTGAAACCAGAAATGGAGTGGCCAGAAATGCCAGACAGTGTATGCCAGCCAATCTGTAATGACCCAGAAGTCAAAGAAGCATCAGTATATGCTCTTGTGGTTGAAGAAGCTGCAGACGCCACCTCTCAGCTCATTCATCATTACTCAAGCTGGCGTCAGGTTAAAAGAGCCGTTGCATGGGTCCTGAGATTAAAAGGTGTGCTGAAGCTTCTTGCTCGAAAGAGGAAGGATTTAAAAGCGAATCTCTATGATGGAAGGTTGGAGCAGGAGAAGCAAATGACACACTTCAAGGCTAACCTTCCCATCTTGCCACTTTCTGTGAGTGACATGGCTGAGGCGGAAGTGGAGATAGTGTGCTTCAGTCAAGGGCAGCGGTTTGGCAAAGAGATTGCCAAGCTGCAACAAGGAAAGACAGTGTCAAAGGATAGCCCTCTTTGTCAGTTGTCACCAGTTGTACAGGATGGCATTCTGAGAGTGGGTGGCAGATTGAGCAGATCTAGCATGCAAGAGGAGTTAAAACACCCTGCAATCTTGGCTAAGGATCAGCATATAGCCACTCTCATTCTCAGATCTACTCACGAGGATCTTGGGCATTGTGGCAGGAATCATGTCCTATCAAAGGTACGGCAGAAGTACTGGATACTAAGATCTCATGCTGCTGTCCGGAAGATTTTGTCCCGGTGCGTCGCCTGTAGACGGCATAATGGGAAAGCGGCAAGTCAGATCATGGCAGATCTTCCTACTGAAAGGCTCACGCCCGATGAGCCACCGTTCACAAGTGTCGGTGTGGACTACTTTGGTCCCTTCGAAATCAAAAGGGGTAGGTCCATGATCAAAAGGTATGGCGTTGTTTTTACCTGCTTGACAGTGAGGGCTGTGCATATTGAGCTGGCAAATTCTTTGGACACGGACTCTTGTATTCATGCATTGCGGAGGTTCATTGCTAGGAGGGGACAGGTTCAGTTGATGCGTTCTGACAATGGAACAAACTTTGTGAGTGCAGAGAGGGAGCTGCCGGAAGCAGTGCGTGCTTTGGATAATGCAAAGATTCAAGAAGCCTTGTTGGTTAAAGGCATCACATGGATATTCAACCCCCCTGCTGCCTCGCATTTTGGAGGAGTTTGGGAGCGGCAGATACGGTCCATACGCAAAGTGCTCAGCTCTGTTGTGGAGCAGCAGATCCTTGATGAGGAGGGTCTGCACACACTGCTGTGTGAGGTAGAGGCGATTATCAATAGCCGCCCTATCTCAAGAGTCTCTACCGATCCGAACGACCTGGAGGCCTTGACGCCAAACCATCTGCTTTTGATGAAAGCCAAAACTCCGCTACCTCCTGGAGTATTCAGCAGGAGCGACTTGTACTCGAGGCGTAGATGGCATCAAGTCCAGTACTTGGCGGATTTGTTTTGGACACGGTGGATCAAGGAGTATCTGCCAGACTTGCAAAGGCGACAAAAGTGGGCCCAGCCACAAAGAAATATCAGTCAAGGTGATATTGTTCTCATCGTGGATGATTCCGCTCCAAGAAATTCATGGCTAATGGGTCGAGTGATTCAGACGTTTGAGGATGCCAAGGGTCGGGTTCGTCAAGCCAAGGTGAAAACCAGCAAAAACATTCTCCTACGACCTGTGGCGAAGCTTTGTGTGCTGCTAGAGTGTGATATGTAGCGCCCCTTCTACATATGACTCAAGAGACAGCGGTAAAGGCTGGTCTCCTACGGCGAGTCATGTGCTTGAACCTCTGACTCCATTCCCTAATCTCCCCAACATACACACATACACGCATCCGCGAAGACATGTTCCAGCTTAAGAAGAGTTCCTGCTGTAAGAAGACAAAATGAAGTTTCTGTTGGAATAAGGACATTAATGTGCCATATGAGCAGTTAAAGTACTTTGTATATTTGCCTGTTTGTTATCTGAAAGGTTTGATTTGTTGTTCTGAACAATATATAGATGTATGTATAAGAGTAATTGTTTTGTGGCTCACAAGAACAATTAGGGGCCAGGATGTTGGAGCCAAGTCCAGGCCAATATTTCACTCAGTTACATCATGCCATATTTAAGTATTTGTCATGATCTTTAAGTTTTTATTATAATCTTGATCATTTTATGTTATAATGTAATATGCTGTGCTCCATAAATTAATCCTGCTTTATTAGTCTGTTGTTGTTGTAAAGTGTTGGTAGATGTCGTAAAGGGGTGTGTATTTAGCCCGCATGCGGAGGGGTGTGGGTAAAAGGTTAGGTAAGCAAGCAGGACGTGGAGCAACAGTTTTCTGACCGTCGCCGTTTTAATGTTATTTTTTGTTGTAACATAAAGGGAATATAAACGGAGCTCCCACCAGAGGCATTTGTTTTGTACCTTTCGATTTGTTTGGAAAATAAATGTTTTGCCCCTTTTTTCCTTCGCCTCGTTTTTCGCTACCGGAAGGCATCCAAGCGACTGAACAAGAGCACGAGTCAGAAACTTTACGTTCTGCAAAAGCGGCAAAGAAGGACCGAAGGTTGCCGCTACAGAGAGGCTGGCACAGTGGTGTGGCTCTGGATTCCAGGCTGACTACAGGTGAGGTTGTGGGGGTGGGAGCAGACACTGTGGTGTCGAATCTATTGAAAAACAGATTCAACTCGTTGGCTCTATTCTCACCTCCCTCAGCTCCGCTGCTGTTGGTTGGCCTGAATCCAGTGATGGTCTTCATGCCCATCACTGGAGGTCATGCTGCACACTGATTACACTGAGTAATTTTTCTAATTTAAAAAAAACAAAACAATTTTTAGTACTGTAAAACAACTCTCTGCTACTTCCTTTGCCAGCCACACACCTTAATTAAATTTATTTTTAAAGCAAGTTAAGTTTATTTATTTCGCTTTTTTAAAAAAAAATAATTGTGTTGCTGTTGCTGAGGAACGTCAGATAACCACACACCTTGTATTGTTTATTGTTCATTTATTATAATTTCTTGCTGGTCTCCACCTGGTCAGAATGGTATTTTTTTCCATTTCCTTAATTCACACGTCCTCCTGAGAACTGATAAAATAAATCTTCACATTGAACATTGAACTTGTGATTTCATTAAAAGGTCACATGTAAGATAAGATAAGCTTTATTAGTCCCACACAAGTTACAGCAGCAAAAATGAAGAAAAACAACGGACTGGGATAAGATAATGAGAATAAGATACTATATACAATAGAATAAAATACTATGTTAACAGAAAAAAAATTACACTTAGTGTTATTGCACATGTGTGGATGTGTGTGTTTGGTCAGTTACGAAGTCTTTGTTGAGGAGTCTGACAACAGTGGGGAGGAAAGACCTGTGAAATCTCTCTGTCCCACATCGTGGGTGCCGCAGCCACTGAAGGAGCTGCTCAGTGCTGTCAGAGTCTCCTGCATGGCGTGGGAAATGTTGTCCAACAGTGATGACAGCTTAGCCACCATTCTCCTGTCACTCACCACCTCCACTGGGTCCAGAGGGCATCCTAGAAAAGAGCTGGCCTCAGGTGACGTTGCCACCTGAGGCCGCCACAGAGTCATAGAAGGTCTTCAGGAGTGGGCCCTTCACTCCCAAAGACCTCAGCAGCAGGTACAGCCTGCTCTGTCCCACACCGTGAGTCTCTTTTCTGTAGAGAGCGTCTGAGTTATGAGTCCAGTTTATTGTTCAGATGAACACCAAGGTACCTGTAGCTGTCCACAGTCTCAATGTCCATACCTTGGATGTTTAGTGCCTGCAGAAGTCTACCACCAGCTCCTTGGTTTTATTAGTGTTGATCTGGAGGCAGTTCAGCTGGCACCAGTCCACAAAGTCTTGGGTCAGTCCTCTGTACTCCCTGTCATCCCCATCAGTGATGAGGCAGACTATTGCAGAGTCATCAGAGAACTTCTGCAGGAAGCACTGGGTGGAGTTGTGGGAGAGGTCTGCAGTGTAGATGGTGAAGAGGAACGGAGCCAGAACCGTTCCCTGTGGGGCCCCCATACTGCAGACGACCCTGTCTGACACACAGTCCTGACTGAGTTTTCACATACTGTGGTCGGTCGGTGATGTAGTCCAGTATCCATGTAGTGAGGTGATGGTCCCCTCCTGAGTTCTCCAGCTTGTCCTTCAGGACCGAGGGAAGATTGGTGTTGAAGGCACTGGAGAAATCAAAGAACATGATTCTCACAGTGCTCCCAGCTGTCTCCAGGTGAGAGAAGGAACGATGTAGGAGGTGAATAATGGCATCATCTGCTCCAATGCCAGGCTGGTAGGCAAACTGAAGTGGGTCCAGTGATGAGCTCACCAGGTGCCGAAGCTGAGCCAGTACCAGCCGCTCCAGGGTCTTCACCTGGTGGGATGTCAAGCCACCGGCCTGTAGCTGTTGAGGTCCTTGGGGTGTGAAGTCTTTGGCACTGGTACAACACAAGAGGTTTTCAAGAGCTGCTGGACTCTCCCCAGCCTCAGGTTCAGGTTGAAGATGCGCTCCATCACCCCACACAGTTGGTCTGTGCAGGACCTGACGACCCTTGAGCTGATGCCATCTGGATCTGCTGCCTTCTTTGCTTTAATCCTCCTCAGTTCCCTCCCAACCTGAGTGGTTGAGAGAGACAGGCTGGAGCCTTGTGTTGAGTGTGTATTGGATTCTGGTGTTAGGGGTGCGGAGGAGTGAGCAGGGTGATTAGAGGTGGTGTGAAGTGTCTGAGGTGGGGCAGTAGTGGGTGTGGGTGAGTCTGCAGCTGATGTTGAAGACTGCCTCATGGAAGAATCAAACCTGTTAAAGAAATGATTCAGTTCATTTGCCCCCTCACATCTCCCATGAGCAGTGCGTTCTGATCTTTGTGGCCTGAGATGGTTCTGAGGCCTCTCCAGACTTTGCTAACCTTCTTTTGTTGAAGCCGTTTCTCCGTCTTCTGCCTGTAGCTGCCCTGATCAGACCTCTCTGCTCTCTCTGCACTCTTTTCAGCTCCTCCTTGTCTCTGGATTTGAAGGCTCTCCTCTTTTGTTTGAGGATGGCTTTAATTTCTGGGGTAATCCAGGGTTTGGAGAAACAGCGCACAGTCCTGGTGGGTGTAGTGTTATCCACACAGATGTTATCCAGTTATGACAGTTATGATGGAAAGGTCCAAAATTCTAATATGAATTAGAACGTACCAGGTTCCAATAACGGCACTTTGACACAGTTCAGTGATGTGCGTAGAAATAAAAGCTGCATATAAATAACACAGAGCTGACTACCGCCCAGTAGCACTCACCCCCATCATCACTAAGTGCTTAGAGCAGCTGGTCCTAGCACACTTCAAATCCTGTCTCCCCCCCACCCTGGACCCCCACCAATTCGCATACCGCCAGAACAGGAGCACAGAGGATGCAGTCTCCATCGCACTGCACTCTGTCCTCTCACACCTGGACAACAACAACACCTACGCCAGAATGCTGTTTATAGACTTCAGTTCAGCATTCAATACAATCCACCCCTCACAACTCATCAGGAAACTGACAGACCTGGGCATCAGTTCCCTCATCTGCAAATGGTTACTGGACTTCCCGACCAACCGCCCCCAACATGTCCGGCTGGATAACCGCTGCTCATCTACCATCACAATGAACACCGGTGTACCACAAGGCTGTGTGATGAGCCCTTTCCTCTACTCCCTCTTCACCCACGACTGCAGACCTGCTGATGGTTCCAACACCATCATTAAGTTTGCAGATGACACCACGGTGATTGGCCTCATCAGTGACAACGATGTGGAGCGTGTGAGCAGCTTCAAGTTCCTGGGAGTCCACATCTCCGAGGATCTCACCTGGACGACCAACTGCTCCAAGCTGGTCAAGAAGGCTCACCAGCGCCTCTTCTTCTTGAGGACTCTGAGGAAGAACCACCTGTCCTCAGACATCCTGGTGAACTTCTATCGCTGCACCATCGAGAGCATCCTGACCAACTGTATAACAGTCTGGTACGGGAACTGCTCTGCCTCGGACCGGAAGGCGTTGCAGAGGGTCGTGAAAACTGCCCAGCGCATCGCCGGAGCACCACTTCCTGCCATAAAAGACATCCACAGGAAGCGGTGTCTGAAAAGGGCTGGGAAAATCATCAAAGACCCCAGTCACCCATCACATGGACTCTTCACCCTCCTGCCCTCTGGGAGGCGCCACAGGAGCCTCCGGACTAAGACCACCAGGTACCGGAACAGCTTCTTCCCCACAGCTGTCAGACTCCTGAACTCTGCCTCCTGACATCTGACCCACGTTAAACTCATGGACTGAACATACACACACACAATGGACAACTGTACCCTCAAACACACAATAATAACATGGAGTGAACCACCACTCACAACCACTAGCACTTTATATAGCCTCTGTAGAAACTATCTACACCCTCACTTATCTTAACTGCACTACTGTATAGCTCTGTGTAAATAATCATTCTGTACATTCGATAATCTTTAATCCTACAACTGTTTACAACTTGCATAGTTCCCATTTCTGTATAGCTGTATATCTCAGATTTCTGTAAAGTTATTTATTTCATATTCTGTGTAGTTTTTCATATTTATATCCTGTTCATAGCTTGTACTCACTACAGCCTGTACATACTTAGTTATAGAATATTCACAACATACTTCATACCGTGTACATTATAACATACCATAATAGACCCATCTCTGTAATATACTTACATATCTATACTATTGCTAATATATATTGTAATATACCTATATCACTAAAGCACTTCTGGATGGATGCAAACTGCATTTCGTTGCCCTGTACCTGTGCATGTGCAATGACAATAAAGTAGAATTCTATTCTATCTATTCTATTCTATTTTCCTCCAGTTGTTTAAACTATTTGTAGAGACAGAGAGCATCAGTCTGATCACTGGAATCTGCTTTGTCCCTGGATTTGGACCCAAGCAGACCCTGATGGACTCAAAAACACAGAAAATACAACATCCAAGAAGTTTTTATCATGTCTTCTTATGTTTATATTTCTTTTGATTATCTTAATTGTACAGCACCTTGGTCAAAACACCTTGTTTTAAATGTGCCATTTAAACAAATTTGACTTTGACTTTTTGCTGCACTGAGATTAGAATCAAATCACTTAATCAGACAGTTCATGAACAGAAACAACAGGTAAGACAAGAAACGAAACTGTACTGAGCAACATGTGCTGACACTCACTGCTGAGCCAGTTTGTCCAGAATACTGACAGAGACACAAACAGGCATCTTTGCCACCCACACACTTCTGCTGAACACACAGCTTTGACTTTTAAAAGCCATATCAACTAAAACCTTCACTGCTGAGCGTCTGTGAGCCCTGACAGTAAAATTCATCATCATCATTAATATGTGCTGACAGCAGCTGCTGGACTGTGTATGGCTGTCGTTTCCAGTTCTTTTGTTTGGATCAAACTAAGATCACTGAAAGAGCTTTCACTGTGATTCGTCAAACACATGAGCTAACAGCCAATAAGAAGAAGGAGAAGTTGGATGTTATGGTGATGCTGCTGACACAGATTTGTCTTGTAAAACAGGTTAACAAGGAAATACAGGTGCATTTCCTCGTTGGTGTCTGTTCAATACAGAGGTCTCTTTACTTTCAGATTTTTAATTTTTTAAACTTTTTTGATTGTGAAGATAAAATTTTAAGGAGGTTCCTCTTGACCTCACAAATAACAACAACAGGACACATGGATGTAACACAGTTTAAAAAATATCTTTCACTGGATAATTTTAATTTTTCCATCCTGATGATCAGAAGAGTTTTTGAGGGTTTCAGAGATCCTTCAGAACAACAGTAAGTGTTCATGAGCTTGTAATAATTTTACCAAGTTTCTGTAATTTCACAGACAGTGTGGAGTGGGAATTTCTCTTTATATCTACCAGTGTTAGTGGAAAAAGGTTCTCATTCTTATACTTCTTTCTTTTCCTTTGAATTTGAGGTATTTGTTTGTCACATGTCTGGACTTGCAGCTGTTCAAACAGGACAAACAAAGGTGGGCGTGAAAGTGTTGACGCAGGTCACAGATGTCTGATATAAAACAGCTGACAGGGAAACACAGGTTAGTTTAGTCTGCAGCTGTTTGATACAGACACACCTTTGCTTTGGGATTTTAAACATTTACATTTTTTATGATTTTTTTTTTTATTATTAATCCTTTATTTATCCAGGTAAAAAATCTCATTGAGATTAAAAATCTCATTTCCAAGAGAGACCTGGCATCATAGCAACAAAAGTCACATACCACATAGGTATATAACATTTAAAACAAATACAATATCGCATACAAACATGTGTAAAATATACAATAACAGATCAAATACAAAAAGAGTACATTAAAAACAATCACACTGAGTAAAAGAGCTGTTCTCTCGTTCCTTTAAAACAGACTTAAACTCTCCAAGGTAACCAATTCTGATAATTTCAGTTCCTTCTGCAGATTTGATGTTTTTTATTTGTCAAATATTTACATCTGAGTAACTTTTCACTTGTTTGTAACAAAACTTCAGTAGCTTCCTTTTCACCTACTGAAAAACCGATGGGACACACTGACCTCACAGTTCTTTTATCTGTCAGTAGATAATTTTATTTTTTCCACTCTGATGATCAGAAGAGTGTTTGAGTGTTTCAGAAAAACAGTAAGTGTTTAAAATGACGTCTTTCAGTTTTTTAAGTAATTTGACAGGCTGACTGAAGCCTGTGAGCGTTAGTGGATTAACCCGTTACTGTAACCACTAACTGGTTCTGCTGGTTAGATGAACGTCATGTCACGTTAGTGTAAAACATTTGATTCACTGTTGGCTGGTTTCGTCTGTGAAAACACATCGAATTAAATGAATTCAATGTGTTTCATCAGCTGAAGAACCAAAAGCTGTCAGACTTTATCTGACACAATATAAAGAAGAAAATCCCCTCAATCACAAACAGGAAGTTTACTAAGTTACTCTCCTGTACTCTGATTACAGTCATGTATGTTTTCTCTGTGTCTGCTTCTTTGTCCTCACTGTAAACAGATGTACTGAGAGACTCCTGTACTGATGTTTCATAGGAAAGTCCAAACAGTCTCACTGGTTCTCCATAAAGAACAAAGATTTGCTCTCTGTGGCTCCAACACAACTTAAAGACAATCAAAGGTCGACAAAGCTCTCTGTGGTTTGATGGAGGCTACAGCTAAATGCTGCCTCCTCCATAGTACAATATACATGTTTATACAGTGACGTCATTTTGAAGTCCTTTGGATGATGATGGTCTTTAGTATGTAGCTGATGGTTGATGAGGTGATGTTTGTGTTGTTCTGTGGAGATCGTTCAAGAACTGAACCTGTTAAACACTCAGACCTGTTTTAGATTTCACCGCTTTAGTTATGACGCACTTATTTAAGATCGTCCTCCAGTCCAACCTACTGAACGTCACTCTAACGCGACATCGAATGACACGTTGACTTCTGGATTTTAACGAGTGTCTAAAAAGTCTGATCTGTTCTCAGTCAGAGACTTTCAGGATCATTTAAACCTGAAATTTAATCTCATGTAGTCAGGATTTAAACTCAGGTTCAGTTATTTCAATAAAACCATCCTGAGACATTTAGAACAATCGAAGCGTCGGAGTTGAAGAACACGGAAATGTCTGCTGTGACTGCGTCGCTCTGCTCGACTTTGCTGTTTGTCGGCCTCTTCGTGTTTGTCTCTGCAGGTGAGATTCACTCTGTGGGACAGAGAGGAAAAGCATCAGTCTGTTTACATGTTAACAACATTTCCTGAAGAGTTATTTTCATATTGATTCAGTTTTTCCGTGTTTGTGAAGGAGACACGAGGCTGGGTGGGGTCTGTGTGGACCTAACATGTCGGTGTGATCAGATCTCACAGAGACAAAGAAGTGTAATGTGTGTGTCTGTGTGATGTGTTGTAGTTTCTGGAGTCAGTATGCAGCTACAAAGCTTTTAGTTCAGTGTATACAAACAGCTGTAGCTCCATAAAGGCAGCATGCAGAGACTCACAGTGTCTCATAATGAGAGGCTGCTTTCTCTCACACATTATGTTCACTTATTATCAGGACGTGTTTTTGTTTGTGGAACCTGCAGGAACTCAGTTCAGTAAGTAAACTGTGAAAAACACAAGAAACCAAATGTCTGTGAGTTCATAACAAACAATAACATCTTCTCACATTAATAATGACGATTATGAAAAATACTCTATGAAAATAAAAAAAACATAAAACACTCTGATGTAATTAAATACAAAGTTACAGTAAAAAAACAAACATCTTTCTTAAACGTGAAAGAAAATAAACTACCCTATAATTTTTTGACATTTGGTATCGTCCACTCAGCACTTCCTTTATATAGTTTGCTGGTTTATGAGGCCCCTCCTTTGCTCAACAGACCCTCAGCACCATTGAAAGATTTATTTTATATTATGCATTAATTGTATATTATGAAGTAATTATTATGTTTTTAATAAGTTGGGCTGGACTTACTGTTTCTGGTAAATCTCATCTGTAAGGCTGCAGTTTTAATTCATTTGAAGGCAGGACTCAGAAACCGGTCTTGTTATCATCTATCGTCCACCTGGGCCTCACTCAGAGTTTCTCTCTGATTTCTCAGACTTTTTATCTGATTTAGTGTTCAGCTCTGATAAAATAATTATTGTGGGTGATTTTAACATCCATGTAGATGCTAAAAATGACAGCCTCAATACAACATTTAATCTGTTATTAGAATAATTGGCTTCTCTCAAAATGTAAAAGAACCACTCTAGATCTTGTTTTAACATATGGAAGAAAAACTGAACATTTAACAGTGTTTCCTGAAAACCCTCTCCTGTCTGATCATTTCCTGATCACATTTAATTTTTTCAATGTGTTCAATTAGATCTTCTCACTCTCACTACAGAAGTGAACATTTATGCTTTGACCTTTAACCTCTCTGCTCTGTTTTCTGTTTCAGCCCAGAAAAACATCACAGCTGTGTCTGGACAGAACGTCATTCTGACATGTCGAGCTCCAAACAACAACATCAGAGTTTTAGACTGGAGCAAACCAGACTTGAAAGGTTATTGTGTCCTTTTTTATGACAAAGGGGTCTATGATACCACCAACCAGCATCCATCTTTTAAGAACCGGGTGGATCTGCAGGACAGAAAGATGAAGGATGGAGACGTGTCTTTGATTCTGTACAATGTGACGATTAATGACACTGGAACATACGAGTGTGGTGTCATCCAGAAAGCTACAGAGGGTTTGAAGCTCCTCTGCAACTTCACACTGAGTGTTGTTGATCCTCCAGGTGAGTGAGTAGAGTTGAGTGTGTGTGTGATCAGAGGTGAAGCTGCTTCCTGGTTGTTGATGTTTGTTTCTAAAGATGTTGTTGATGAGACTTTGTAGAAAGCAGCTGGTCTGAGTGATGTGATCAGAGTGCAGTAGATAATGTCTGACAGCAGTTTGAAGAGGAAATGGATTCTGTTCTGTTCTTCACTCATCACCTACCTGACAGCTGACACCTCACACCTGTTTCTCACCTGCAGGTCAGACAGGAGGATCTGTTGGACTCATCATCGGTCTTTCAGTTGCTGCTGTTCTTCTGTTTGTTGCTGTTGTTGCTTTTTTGATCTACCGAAAAAAGAAGGTTAAGAAGGTGAACTATGAATCTACTTGCTCATCACAGTCCTAAATTCTGTTTCACTGAAATCAAGAAGGATGATTTTAAGACAAAGAAACTAATAATGCTGAACCTCAATCAGAGGGACATCAAACGCGTCCATATTTATTTTTGATTTCACATTTCTCTGATTTTCATCAGACTTGTTTAGACTGTTACATGAAATTTCACATGATGAACCTACAGCATTGAAATCTGTGACTTATTTTATCAGGTTAGCTGCTCATCCCAGTGTAAGTTTCAAGTCTTAAAGTTATTTTCATTTCTGCATCACTTCATATGTGGAGCACACAGGAGGTCACATTATCAAACAAATACACATCAAACAAGTACAACGTTTTTCAAAATAAAATATTCAGCTTCTGAGTGAACTCATTTTAAACAAATCTGTGATTGTTTGCAGACTTTGTTCATCATTTGTTTGCCCTCATTATTTATCACTTCGGTGTCCTGTATGTTACAATAACAGAGTCACTGAGTGTGTTTCATCTTCAGGTTCAGCTGTTTGTGAGATCAAACTGGTTCTGTGAGGTTTGAACAACACAAATTAATCCTCATGCAGAGATCAGCTGTTACAGTATAATTATTGATACTGAACCAACCTGCACCATAAACACTGCATGTGGTGAAGAAACGATGGATTACTGTGGATTATAAACGATCAGTGATCTGCCTGATAGTGTTTAGGATTTATTGATCATCTTCAACTGAATGAATATTATAATGTACAGTGTTATAATGTACAGTGTTATGTTATTTTTCAGTGTAACTGCAGATTTAGATGTTTTCTCTGATCTTTTCTTTCAATGAATGCATCTCTGTTACTGCAGTTTACATTTCAAAATCAGGTCAAATGTTATTGATTAATTAATGAATTTATTGATTGAATGAATTAATTAATTTTTTGTGACTCTGTTTATTGACAATAAAGTTTTGAAAACAATTTTATGACATGTTGTCTTTTCATTCTTTTCATTTAGTTCAGCAGAGTTTGAACTCAAAACTCGGACTAATCAGTGGCTCCAGTTTTGATGATGATGTCATCGTTAGGTTTGTGGTGTGTTGGAGCAAAACAATGAATTGCTATAGGTGAGCTCCTGATTAGACTTCATGAAAATATTCTAAAATCATTTCTCCACATCAGCCTCATTGTCAAGCTCTCTAAGTTTGTGCAGCTTCCCCGCTTGAAAGGGATTGACGCATCTACCACAGGTGTTTAACTGGGTTTCACTCAATGACCAGGCAGATCTTTTGTTTTCCTTTTCTTTAATCTTCTTTTCGGCCACAGTCAGCCATAGGTGAAAAACCTTTAAATACAAACCAAAAAACCAAAATACAAATTATGTTTGTTATCACACATCTGCAAATATTGTAAACAATCCCAAACACACTTTCTTTTTTAAACACATCAATGCAGTGCGTAAGCTTTGCAGTACAATATTTACTTGAGCATTTTTAAATGCTCAAATTATGTAATTCACCTTGACACATACTGCTTTCTACTAAAGTGCTAAATTAAATAATCAACTTGAGCAGTAACAATAGTACTTATAACCAGCTTCTCTTAACCATATGCAAGCATTAACAATCTTCCATATGCAGACCAACAATAGACAATGGTGCCGCTCGTAAACAGGCGACCAACTCACGGCACAGTGCTAATGCTATGTAAGCTAGCGGCAGCCGCGATTCTTTAGCAACTCGCTTCAAAGTCTTTTACCATAGTCAGCAACCATTCCCTTACCGGCTGCCTCCCTGGCTTTGTAGATACTTCAGTTCCACACAATATTCATGTTGGCGACAACTTATTGAAGGAATTATGCTGGGCTTTTCCCGAAAGTGGCACCTTCCTATTGCTTCCCAGTTCGCCTTTCTTTTTCTTCCCGACAGAAACCCAGACACAAGATTAGTTCCACCCTCCAGTCTGTCACGTTTACTTTTTTTTCCCTCATCGCTCTCCACCTCCTACTCGGTTTGACTTGACACCTCCCACTCGATCTTCCCTTGGAACACAGGAGATCGCCAAGTTCACAAGCAAACCGCAGTTTAACTCATCCCACTGAAGCATGATGCTGACGGCTTGGTCCCATTTTGCTCCTCCACAGGTAACAGAACAACTAGACGTCTGACATCTCTATGAAGGATGGTAGCTTGAGCCACTGGAGTCGCTCCTCTTGAACTAGAGCTTAAGTCCTCCGCCCTCAAGGACTTAGCCACAGAACCGCTGTAACTTGAGCATACCCGGACATTGACGTCCCTCACAATACCCTTTTTGTCTGGATTAGTGCTGACAACTATGCCCATTTTGAAGCGGCCTCTCAGCGCATTCTGATCACTTAACCAGACGACATCTCCAACAGTGACATTTCTGTGTGCAGTGTGCCACTTGCTCCTTACAAACAAATTAGGGCCAGCAAGTTGGCTCCAGGACCTCCAAAACTTGCTCACTTCTGCCTGAATTGCTTGAAGTCTCTTATAGGGGTAAACGGAAAAGTCAAACATCTTGAAGTCCCCACTTTGAGATGCTCGACCAAGCAAAAGACTGTTGGGTGTGACGTAATGAATGCAACCTTCCCGACTCTGTACTCTGGCATCAATTGGGCGCTCATTTGCAAGGTTAGCTGCCACATGAAGAGCTGTCTGGAACTCACTGTAACTTAGCCCAGACTCCCTTCCAAGACTCTGGAGTGCTCTCTTCACAATGCGCACGACAGCCTCAGCAGCTCCATTTCTATGTGGGGAATCAGCCGGATTTACTTTCCACATCCACTCTGTTCCATTCTTTGCCGCAGTCTCCTCCAAGACAAACGTATTCTGACTTTCCAAGAATCCGTAAAGTTCCTTCAAGACAGACTTTGCTCCTACGAAATTAGTACCTGGGTCTGACCAGATCTTTCTTGGATGTCCTCTAATTGCTGTAAATCTCTGATAAGCCATTAAGAAGCCTTCAGTCGACAAGGAGTTTACTAACTCCGTGTGAATCGCCCTGCTGGCCATACAGCAGAATACAACCCCCCAAACCTTTATCATGACTCTTTTCTTGATGTCATCCTTCACTTGGTAGGGTCCAAAGAGATCCACTGTTGTGAACTCAAAAGGTAAAGCAGGTTGAGTTCTTTCCGGAGGTAAGTCGCCCATTATTTGCCGGCAACTCTGTGCTTTTGCTTTCCGGCAAACCACACAACCATCCACAACTTTTTGAGCAATCCTTCTCCCTCTTATGACCCACGCTTTCTTCCTCATTCTGAGCAGGGTCCCAGCAACTCCCTCATGACTCTCATTGTGGGCCTCCCGAGCCAACAGTGTAGACATCCAAGCATCATAAGCCAAGATGGGAACACTAACCTGGTCTTTCTTAAAAGCTTGCACTCGGCCGCCACAAACAAAGAGCCCAGAGCTTGGGTCTTTGTATACTACCAGTCTATCTGTAGTAGTGCTTGGGAAGACAGCGCTGTCTTGTGCTGCAAGGAAGATGTCTCTTAGGGCGTCTTCACGTTCCTTCACTGAAATTACTCCTGCCAACGGGACTGCCTCCCACTTTGGGTCATTTGCAGATGGATGTCCCCCAAGAAACTTTCTAGCTGCTCTCCAAGCAACTGATCTAACTAATCGAGTTAGGTCACTGAACCGCTTGACATCTAAAAGGTTCTTGATGACCGACCCCGCAGGTGGTCTTCGCTGCTCTCCCTGGGCCTCAGCCCGACTTCGCTTTTCTTCTTGCCCTTTTATCTCGGCCCTTGTCAAGGCAGCGACAAACGCCTTTCTTTGACGTTTTCTTTGGCAGTGGCGGCTAACTCTTTAGCTGACCTGACTGGCCACTCGCACACCGGCAAACTCAAGAACTTTGGACCATTTTGCCATTCTGAGTCTTCATCTAGATCCCTGGGACTAGCTCCTCTTGTGACTACATCCGCAATGTTCTGAGGGCCAGGAACCCACCACCAATCTTGAATCCTTGTGCTGCTCTGTATTTCTCCAATCCTATTTGCAAAAAAGGTCTGGTACCCATAGCTCTCCCGCTGTATTGCCCCAATGACGGTTTGGCTATCGACAAAGTGATACCACCTCTCAACCTGAATCCGGCTTTGCGCCTCAAAGTATTTCTTTAGGCGTGAGCCAAACACTGCCCCACACAGCTCTGCTTTGACAACATCCCCTTTGTGGTCCAATGGAGTTAACTTAGCTTTGGACTCCACCAACCTGATGATTGTGCCCTGATCTGAATTCCACCTTAAGTACAACACTGCCCCATAGGCTTGCTCACTTCCATCGGAGAAAGTAATTGCCCAGGGTTCTTCGGTGAAGCACGGGGGAGTTAGCGCCCTTGCAAATGTGACTTTGCTGAGCTGGGCATACTCCTCAAAAAGCCTAATGGCGTCCTCCCTCAGGGCATCTGAGAGCGCCATATCCCAAGTGTCCTTGACCAAGCAGCTTTCTACTTTTGTCTCTTGGAATGCCCTGCGAACTAAGATTGCTCCTTTTTGCTTTGCAGGAGTGACCAAACTGACTGGGTCATACAACCCTGACACTTGGCTGAGAAGCTCTCTTCGCGTCAGTGGGTTTGGCGTGTGGGTCTTAATCTGCTCCTGGGCAAGGTCTTGGCCAACTCGCATCTTTTTCTTCCTCTTGGAGAAGTTGATTGCTACCATGACATGAAGCTTGTCTTCTTCCACTATGTAACCCAGACCAAGAGCTTTGTTTTCTTCGTCACGCATTTGGTTTGGTAGGACAATGGTTTTCATTCTTGTTTTCTCACCCTCGTCATTGCGCTTCCTCCTCCCACTTTGACCAGACAAGACCCAAGGTTTCAGCTCAAATCCTCCAGCCTTTAGGATCCGCCCAATGTTCTCCGTAATGACTTCTAGTTGGTTCATGTCATTGTGAGAGGTAAGGATGTCGTCGACATAGCTATCTTGCTGGAGTACACGACGTTCCTCCTTGAAGTGGGAAAAGGTAGAAAGGCTGGCAGTTTCACGCATTGCCAGCTGTGCAATGCATCCTGCCGGTTTTTTACTGTCAAGCTCTCTAAGTTTGTGCAGCTTCCCCGCTTGAAAGGGATTGACGCATCTACCACAGGTGTTTAACTGGGTTTCACTCAATGACCAGGCAGATCTTTTGTCTCGGCCAGTGTCATTTCTTTCCTACCTGGCTGGCAATTTCCGCAACGACAACCCCCACACTTTGGCTCACATGCAGCACCAATACTATCCCACTTCCACCACTCTAAGAATCCTCGACTGGTGGTTGAGGTACTTGACCTCTGAAGCTTAGCGGGAACATGCTTCCTTGTTGAAGACTGGTCTGAGGCCTCGCCAATGAGCTCCTCATACTTGACAGCTGCTGCTCTCATTGACCTGGCAAAGTGTGTCTTGGACATGTGGGCAGAGACAGTAAGCTCCTCGAAGAGCTCAAGGTGAGTTCCCCCAACTGTCTTTCCAAGTGGCCCATCCCATAACACAAGGTCACCGATGACTCTGCTCCTCTGAGGCGCTAGCCGACCTTCTTTATGACTTATAAGCAGATGATAATCTTTCGGTCTTACAAGATCGTTGAGTGGTATATCCGGAAAGAACCTTTGTAGCTGACTCGGTGTGACATGTTTGTGGACTTCTGCTATGCTGTCGAGTCCATAGCAGACCAGTTGGTGTGACCTAAGGGTGCCTCTAGACGTTCTGACCCGGATCTTCAAAAGATACCGCCTTGTTCTCACGTGCGTTTTCATTTCCCCTACTCCATGAACGACCAGAGTGATTTCTTCACTTTTTAGGTTAAGACTGCTTGCAGCTCTGTGGGTTATATAGTTGGTGTCAGAAGCCAGGTCAATTAATGTCCCAATCTTTTGCCCAGCATTAGCTGTGACCTCAAGGAGCATCATGATTACTGGCAGCTCTCGAAGCCCACCTTCAAATAGGAGGCTTGGCTGCTCCTTTGTGGTGCTGCATGCCCTAGATGCAGTGTTTGAAAACGCATCCCTGCATTCTCTTGCCAGTTCAGGTGACAGTTTTCTGAGGAATTCCTCCTGATCCTCCGTACATTTCCTGCTAACCTTTCCTCCCTCTGGATCAGATCTATTTTGCCTCCCTGCTGCACTTCCCTTCCTCACCTCAGCATTAGGGCATAGGTAGTAATGGTGCTCCGCAGCGTGTGCTTCTTTGCAGCCTGGGTTTTTGCACAGATAAGTGGGTTTGCAGTATGACCCATTGTCATGAACCTCGAGACAACTCCAGCATGCGCCTAGTTTCTTTATTGCGGCTTTCTTTTCTGCAAGCTTTAATGTCTTAAATTGCCTGCAGAAGTAGAGTTTCTTTTTATGCTTTCCATCACCGCAGACCACACACCCTTCATCACTACCTGATTTGGTGAATTTGGTTCTGGAATGTTTCAGTTCCACTCTTTCTCGCTTACTTGGCTCTTCCTCTCTCAGATGATCAAGTTGTTCATATATGGTTTCTTGCTCTTTGAGGAATTCCAGAAGACTATCAAATCGTTTTTCTGGGGTGACCGTGTTTCTACTGTCAGCAACATAAATAAGCCACTCCCTTTTGAGTGTTTCTGGAAGTTTACTTTCGATTGACTTTGTCACCAATGGGTTTTTTATAGCCCCCATGTCACCAAGGTCAACCAGGTCTTGAAGCGCCTTCTCCACAGCTTGAATTAATTCCACTATTTTTCTTGGCTGGTGGCTCTTAACAGCTGGCATTCTCTGCAACTCCTCCACTATTTCAATAGCAATTGATGTTTGATTGCCGAACCGGTTCGCCAAAACACGAAAGATGTCGTCTGCAGTGTTGTAAGTGGTGAGTCGAAGTTCTCTCGTTATTTTCTCATCCACACTATCAAGTAGCTGAAACCTTTTGATCTCTTTCGAACCAGATGGCTCCGCCTGCCCCTGAAGAACCTCCCATTCCTTCTTCCATCTGTGGAAGTCTCGTTTATTTCCAAGAAACTTAGGAAGTGCTGTTGGTTTCAGCTTGATGATTGGCGTGGGGCAGCTGGAGGTAACTGGCAATGATGACAGGTGATCGGCATCCTCCTTTATTCTCATTTCCAGAAAGTCAGCTTTTCTGGAAACCAGCCTGGGGACGCAGAGTTCCAGCCTCTGTATGTTGCTTTGAAGATCTTTCCGAATACCTGATGGGATCCAATGCTTCCACTTGCTGTACCTCTCCTTTGCCACTCCCACCAGTTCTTTCAGGTGGCCAAGAATGAAATCATACACTTCATAATTACCGTCAGGCGTAATGGCAGCAACATGATCACACTCAGCCTCTGCTGCCTGTAGTGCTGTGGACAATTCTGCACTTCCAAAGTTGGCCCAGAGAGCCTCTCTGACTAGGGTTTTTATTTCCTTCAGTTTTAACTCACATTCACTTGCAGTCTTTGCTAAGTCGGCTCTCTGCTGTTCTGTCAGCACAGCTGCTTCACTTGTGTCAGGCTTTGCCTTTAGCTCTGTAATGAAACCAGCCTCTAGATCATCATTGGCCTCCATGACTTTCTCTGCTTCCATTGTCAGTCTATTGAAACTGTCTTTGAGTTCTTCTTCAGTCATATCCTCATGCGTCCTCGTAATGCTATTAACCAGACGAGAGAATGATCTCTTGGCTGTTGCCCTCACTCCTTTGAGTTGTTCAACTGACTTTCCAGCAGCTCATCTACATGTCTGCTATCTGATCCTCGTGCAACCTGAAACACTTTTACAATAAAAGCCCCTTAAAGCCCCCTTAAAGTAACCTTGCTACTTAATTAAAAAGTAATGCAATATAATACATGTAAAAATGAAGGAACTGACTGCTAATGAGAACTTGGTGTTCGCTCGCTCTGTGGTAGAGTATCACTTCCTATTCCTGCTCAAACACAGTGGTGTTTCTGAGTAGCTTATTTGCTTAGCAATTTAATTAACAACTTTTAAATACATTCTTCTTTCATATAATAATATATTCTTTCAGTATAATCTTCACGTGCTTCATCCGAAGCACACTTTCTGTGTACTCACTACCTAATTTATAGCCAAAGTATTCACTCACTGTCTCTGTACTGTCTCGCTAGCTTAGCTTAGCTCCTAGCCGACTCATTAGCACCATGGCTACTTCACCTGTCCCTCCTGCACTTTCTTGCTCATTGTGTCAGATGTTTAGTTACTCCTCGGCCTCCTTTAGCAGTAATGATATCTGTAACAAATGTAGCATATTTGCAGCGCTGGAGGCCAGGATTACTGAATTGTAGACTCGGCTTCGCACCCTTCATTCACCCGTAGCTAGCCAGGCCCCTGTAGCTGGTGCAGCTGAAGATAGCGTAGGCCCCGCTAGCTGTTCCCCGGCAGATCCCAAGCAGCTGGGGGAAGAGGGCGGCTGGGTGACGGTGAGGAGGAAGCATAGTCCTAAACAGAAGCCCCAGGTACACCACCAACCCGTTCATGTGTCTAACCATTTTTCCCCACTCGGCGACACACCCGCGGGGGTCAAACTCTGGTAATTGGCGATTCTGTTCTCAGACATGTGAAGCTAGAGACACCGGCAACCATAGTCAATTGTCTTCCAGGGGCCAGAGCAGGCGACATTGAAGGATATTTAAAACTGCTGGTTAAGGGTAAACGTAAATTCAGTAAAATCATAATTCAGGTTGGCAGTAATGACACCTGGTTACGCCAATCGGAGGTCACTAAAATCAATATTGAATCGGTGTGCAACTTTGCTAAAACAATGTCGGACTCTGTAGTTTTCTCTGGTCCCCTCCCCAATCAGACCAGGAGTGACATGTTTAGCTGCATGTTCTCCTTAAATTGCTGGCTGTCTGAGTGGTGTCCCAGAAACGATGTGGGCTTCATAGATAAATGGCAAACCTTCTGGAGGAAACCTGGTCTTGTTAGGAGAGACGGCATCCATCCCACTTTGGATGGAGCAGCTCTCATTTCTAGAAATATGGACAAATTTATTAAACCCCCCCAAAATATGACTATCCAGAGTTGGGACCAGGAAGCAGAGTTGCAGTCTTACACGCCTCTCTGCAGCTTCTCTCCTCCTGCTACCCCCCCAAAAACCCATCTCCATAGAGACTGTGTCAGCTTCCAAAAAGACAAAAAACAAACTAAAAACCAGCAACAAACAACTTAAACATAAACAATCACAAAGAAAGAACAATACAGCATCCACATCTGAACCAAAGAGTAAAACAGTGAAATATGGATTATTAAATATTAGGTCTCTCTCCTCCAAGTCTCTGTTAGTACATGACTTAATAATTGATCAACAAATCGATTTACTCTGCCTTACAGAAACCTGCTTGCAGCAGGATGATTATGTTAGTTTAAATGAATCAATACCCCCGAGTCATTCTAACTACCAGAAATCTCGAAGCACAGGCCAAGGGGGCGGTGTGGCAGCAATTTTTCACACCAGCCTATTAATTAATGAAAGACCAAGACAGACTTTTAATTCATTTGAAAGCCTGATGCTTAACATTGTCCACCCCAGCTGTGAAACTCAGAAAGCAGTCTTACTTGTTATCATCTATCGTCCACCTGGGCCTTACACAGAGTTTCTGTCTGATTTCTCAGACTTTATATCTAATTTAGTTCTGAGCTCAGATAAAATAATTATTGTGGGTGATTTTAACATCCATGTAGATGCTAAAAATGACAGCCTCAACATGGCATTTAATCTGTTATTAGACTCAATTGGTTTCTCTCAAAATGTAAAAGAACCCACCCACCACTTTAATCACACTCTAGATCTTGTTTTAACATATGGCATAGAAACTGAACATTTAACAGTGTTTCCTGAAAACCCTCTCCTGTCTGATCATTTCCTGATAACATTTACATTTACAATAATTGATTACACAGCGGTGGAGAGTAGACTTTATCAAAGTAGATGTCTTTCTGAAAGCACTGTAACTAAGTTTAAGAATATAATCCACCCACTGTTATCATCTCCAATGCCCTGTACCAACACAGAGCAGAGCAGCTATCTGAACGCTACCCCAACAGAGGTCGATTATCTTGTTAATAATTTCACCTCCTCACTACGTACGACTCTGGATACTGTAGCTCCTGTGAAAATTAAGGCCTCAAATCAGAAGTACCTGACTCCGTGGTATAATTCTCAAACATGTACCCTAAAGCAGATGACTCGTAATCTGGAGAGGAAATGGCATGTCACAAATCTAGAGGATCATCATTTAGCCTGGAGAAATAGTTTGCTGCTTTATAAGAAAGCCCTCCGCAAAGCCAGAACATCTTACTATTCATCACTGATTGAAGAAAATAAGAACAACCCCAGGTTTCTCTTCAGCACTGTAGCCAGGCTGACAAAAAGTCAGAGCTCTTTTGAGCCAACCATCCCTTTAACCATAGCTGGACTGGCCATCGGGCATACCGGGCATTTGCCCGGTGGGCCGCTGGCGATTTTTTGTTTTTATGGGCCGATGGATTTTTTAAAAAAAAAAATTTATTTTTAGGGTGTATATAATGAAAGGTGTTGGATTGGCCAATTGGTCATGATCGACTCTGGGCTGGACCAATTACAGCCAAGGAGGCCGGATGCACCCTCCCTCTTGTTTAGCAATCACGTGATTTTCGCGCATTGCATGCCGGGAACTCGTGGCAAAACAATCCAAGTACCGCATCAAATGCAAGCATTTGCAGCACCGCAAAACGTTCAGTCTCCGGTTCCAATACCTTCTTGTTTTTTCTTTGCCGTACAAAAAAGGAATGTACAAAACAAAAGGAGAACAATGCCGGTGTTGTGCCAAAAAGTGATTGTCTGCCAAAAACTGATTTCCAATGTTTCTGTGTGTTTTTTATGTGTAATATCTTTATGTATGTTCGTAAATAGACTTCGGTGAACAGGGTTTACAAAGAGGTTATATATAGAATTAAAAAATTATCTGTTTTTCAAGTATCTTTACAACTCTGTGTTATTGTACTTACATTATAACCAATCCGCTCCTTTATCCCCACTTCAAATATTTTTATTGAACTATTGTAATATTTGCTGCCATTTCTTCCATCCTCTTGGCCAACTTACTCTTACAAAAGACATTTTTAATGTTAATAAGATTTTTTTTAACTGCATAAATAAAGGTTATATAAAAGTCACTGCCAAAAACTGATTGCGACTTCTACCTTGTTACACGAATGTTGTTTGTGGCTCAAGATGACTTTATGTCATCCATGAGGGATGCATTTGACATATGTTTCACATATTATAGCCCAACAAGTTACTTATAGCAGTTTAAATACGAGCAATCAGTTTTTTGGCAAATACCGGAAATCAGTTTTTGGCAGACAATCACTTTTTGGCACAACACCGGTCTGTACAAAGACAGACTTGACGAAAAGACAAAGAAGAGATACGAGGAAAAAATCAAAGGAGTGAAAGGGTCAGACCCTTACGAGCACACAGAGTGGACAAAAGACGTTAGCGTGCTGCCCGACTTTCACCACGCTGAGATTTATAATTATACAGTTCTTGGAGTGAGTGCATACACTCATGAAGTTTAGTAACTTCAGGTCACTGCAACAAGCCCAGGTACGGTTTACGGACGGATGGGTACAGGACCTTGAAATGCACCGTGTAGAACGAAAGACCATCGTACGAACAAAGGTAAGTTTACCAGTCTCACAAATCGTCGTCATAAATACACATTCGTTAACCGTTTATTAATATAACCTTTGAGCTCAACGGTAATTAATTAGTAGTGGAAATAATTTCTGGTAGCATCACAGAAATGTAGCAGTGACAATAATACTGTATGCTGTAATCGTACTGGGCAATTAGTGATACAAAACAACTGTTTTATCCTGTGAATAAAAGTATATGTTTTTGTCAATGTACCATAATAACAGAAGCGAAACGCAATATTGTGTTAGGACAATTCACTATTTATGCACAATAAATAAAGGAGCATAGCGCGACAATTTCTGTTCAGCACCAGACTTGCTTGTAACCTATATCACCAATTATGTTAAGAAAAATGACGTATTAATTACTACAAAACTCTGACCTTTGTGGGAATGCTTGGAGCAGACTAACATGTGAGCTGCTGGAGTGTTCTGAGACGTTATATTTGGTATATCCAGACCATCCATCGGCTCTTACTTCGGAAACATGGCTTAAAAAATTTCTCTTCAACGACGTAATCCGATAAAAAAGAAAAACGATCTCTTTACCCGTCGGCTTCCCTTGGCTGTCATGCGACCGGCTATTGCAGTTAATAATACAACAGCTTCTTGACATTAATGTACAGAATTCACCTGCTTGCTGCTACTACTGCACATTCACCCAGTGTATATACTATATATATATATATATATAATGTTCCTCCTCTACACCCCCCCCCCCCCAATTTTTGCACATGTCGAGGAGCGTGTCAGGCTACATTTCACTGTGTGTTATACTTGTATAACTATGCATGTGACAAATAAAGAACCTTGAACCTTGAACATTTTTTGGGTTTCTTTTTATCGCTGTGTAACTGAGTGTAATTGAAAGCCTGCGTGCGCTAGTAGCTCTTGCCACAAGTTCCCAGAATCCTTTGCGGTTTTACCCCTGGTGGGCCGGTCTCTAGTCAAAATGCCCGGGCCAATTTTTTGTCCCAGTCCAGCCTTGCCTTTAACGTTAACTAGTAATGACTTCATGAACTTCTGCACAAATAAAATTTTTATCATTAGAGAAAAAATTACCAATAATCATCCCACAGATGTAATATTATCTACAGCTACTCTTAGTGCCATTGATGTTAAGTTAGACTCTTTTTCTCCAATCGATCTTTCTGAGTTAACTTCAATAATTACTTCCTCCAAACCATCAACGTGTCTTTTAGACCCCATTCCTACAAAACTGCTCAAAGAAGTCCTGCCATTATTTAATTCTTCGATCTTAAATATGATCAACCTATCTCTAATGATCTGCTATGTACCACAGGCCTTCAAGCTAGCTGTAGTTAAACCTTTACTCAAAAAGCTATCTCTAGACCCAGCAGTCTTAGCTAATTATAGGCCAATCTCCAAGCTTCCTATCATATCAAAAATCCTTGAAAGAGTAGTTGTCAAACAGCTAACAGATCATCTGCAGAGGAATGGTTTATTTGAAGAGTTTCAGTCAGGTTTCAGAGCTCAGCACAGCACAGAAACAGCTTTAGTGAAGGTTACAAATGATCTTCTTATGGTCTCTGACAGTGGACTCATCTCTGTTCTTGTCCTGCTAGACCTTAGCGCAGCATTCGATACTGTTGACCATAATATCCTATTAGAGCGATTAGAACATGGTATTACAGGTACTGCGCTGCAGTGGTTTGTATCATATCTATCTAATAGACTCCAATTTGTGCATGTAAATGGAGAGTCCTCTTCACACACTGAGGTTAATTATGGAGTTCCACAGGGTTCAGTGCTAGGACCAATTCTGTTTACATTATACATGCTTCCCTTAGGCAGTATCATTAGAAGACATAGCATACATTTTCACTGCTATGCTGATGACACCCAGCTCTATCTGTCCATGAAGCCAAATAACACACACCAATTAGTTAAACTGCAGGAATGTCTTAAAGACATAAAGACCTGGATGGCCGCTAACTTTCTGCTTCTTAATTCAGATAAAACTGAGGTTATTGTACTCGGCCCTGAAAATCTTAGAAATATGGTATCTAACCAGATTCTTATTCTGGATGGCATTACCTTGGCCTCCAGTAACGCTGTGAGGAACCTTGGAGTCATTTTTGACCAGGACATGTCCTTCAACGCTCATATTAAACAAATATGTAAGACTGCTTTCTTCCATTTGCGCAACATCTCTAAAATTAGAAATATCCTGTCTCAGAGTGACGCTGAAAAACTAGTTCATGCATTTATTACTTCCAGGCTGGACTACTGTAATTCATTATTATCAGGATGTCCAAAAAACTCGCTGAAAAGCCTTCAGCTAATCCAAAATGCTGCAGCAAGAGTACTGACAGGGACTAGAAAGAGAGAGCATATTTCTCCTGTTTTGGCTTCCCTTCATTGGCTTCCTGTTAAATCCAGAATTGAATTCAAACTCCTGCTCCTCACATACAAGGTCTTAAATAATCAGGCCCCATCTTATCTTAATGACCTGGTAGTACCATATCACCCTATTAGAGCGCTCCGCTCTCGCTCTGCAGGCCTACTTGTTGTTCCTAGAGTATTTAAAAGTAGAATGGGAGGGAGAGCCTTCAGTTTTCAGGCCCCTCTTCTGTGGAACCAGCTTCCAGTTTGGATTCGGGAGACAGACACTATCTCTACTTTTAAGATTAGGCTTAAAACTTTCCTTTTTGCTAAAGCATATAGTTAGGGCTGGACCAGGTGACCCTGAATCCTCCCTTGGTTATGCTGCAATAGGTGTAGGCTGCCAGGGTTAGGGTTATGATGATATTTATATTACAAAATAATTATTAAAACAGGTAATTAGGATGTGGTTAGTTTGTGATATTACCCATTTTTCTGACCTAAATTTATTGCTTTTGTGCTTAAGTTTGATTACCAGGCTGGTGGGTTTCACAATTTCCCAAGCACTTTGCACATGACTGGGTGGCATTAGCAGTTTATATCCTGTGTGATTTATGTATTTGTTTTGTTTTGTTTTTTTAACAAAAATGTCAAGAAAAACTCTATTTTGATTAGACTGAAGATTTAAGCTCACTGGGCCCATCTGACTTTCGTGTTTTTTAAGTGGGCTACAGCACAGACTCTGGCTGGTTTATCAGAAGTAGTTGCTGATGTTAGGTCAGATAAATCTACTGATTAAATGTAAATTAGTAGAGTAATGAGTTTGTAGAGAAATGTATGAAGTCATCACTAGGTCTTAAATAATCAGGCCCCATCTTATTTTATTGACCTTGTAGTACCATATCACCCTATTAGAGCACTTGGCTCTCGCTCTGCAGGCCTACTTGTTGTTCCTAGAGTATTTAAAAGTAGAATGGCAGGCAGGGCCTTCAGTTTTCAGGCCCCTCTTCTGTGGAACCAGCTTCCAGTTTGGATTCGGGAGACAGACACTATCTCTACTTTTAAGATTAGGCTTAAAACTTTCCTTTTTGCTAAAGCATGTAGTTAGGGCTGGACCAGGTGACCCTGAATCCTCCCTTAGTTATGCTGCAATAGACGTAGGCTGCCGGGGGATTCCCATGATGCATTGAGTTTTTCCTTTCCAGTCACCTTTCTCACTCACTATGTGTTAACAGACCTCTCTGCATTGAATCATATCTGTTATTAACCTCTGTCTCTCTTCCACAGCATGTCTTTATCCTGTCTTCCTTCTCTCACCCCAACCGGTCGCAGCAGATGGCCCCGCCCCTCCCAGAGCCTGGTTCTGCCGGAGGTTTCTTCCTGTTAAAAGGGAGTTTTTCCTTCCCACTGTCGCCAAAGTGCTTGCTCATAGGGGGTCATATGATTGTTGGGTTTTCCTCTGTATCTATGAAGCGCCTTGAGGCGACTTTTGTTGTGATTTGGCGCTATATAAATAAAATTGAATTGAATTGAATTGAACTAGCAAAACAAACTAGAAGCATCACTGACAATTGCTTGTATCATTATAGACTTTAGGGGAAAACATCGCCCTCTAGTGGCCATATATATAAATGATGTGGGAGAATAAATAAATAATAAATGTTTCATGACAGTTATGAAATGTATTCAGATTATCTTAAAACACTCATGATCTTCTGGTCTTGTGTGTTGGTGTGGCAACTTTAAGCCACAGCATTTTATTTCAAAGTATTTCCAGAAAAAAAAAACTACACTTGAGCTTTTTTCACTGATGTGAATATTTAAATAATTCTATTCACTTCTGTCTTTGGACAAGGCATAACATGAGTTACCTCCTCTGTGTTTGAACCAATAGAAAGCTGGTGCTCAGAGGAAGAGGGCGGGCTTTACTTGGTGTCAGTGACAGAAATGAAAAAAGCTCAAATGAGTGAGAAGGACGATGAAGGAAACATCTGTGCTGTGTCTGCTCTGTAAGTAGAATCTCTGTGTTTGTTTGAATTCTTGTACTTTGACTGTCTGCTCTCCTGATAACTGATGATGGAGGAGAAGACATGAAAAACAAATCAGGCTGAATCTAAACTACAGGATGAAAGGTGTCGCATATAATCACACTGATTACTGTTCAGCTGAATGGCTGATGTTTACAAAGAGTAAAAATGTAAAATGTAAAAATTGTCATTGAATGGAAAACAGGCCCAAGTTTGTCTTCAGCACTGAAGCCAAGTTCAATTCAAATTATTGAATATCAAGTTCTGCATCAGATTAACTTTAACTAGTGATGACTTCATACATTTCTCTAAAAACTCATTACTCTACTAATTTACATTTAATCTGTAGATTTATCTGACCTAACATCAGCAACTACTTCTGATAAACCAGCCAGAGTCTGTGCTGTAGCCCACTTTATAAACACGAAAGTCAGATGGGCCCAGTGAGCTTAAATCTTCAGTCTAATCAAAATAGAGTTTTTCTTGACATTTTTGTTAAAAAACAAAACAAAACAAATACATAAATCACACAGGATATAAACTGCTAATGCCACCCAGTCATGTGCAAAGTGCTTGGGAAATTGTGAAACCCACCAGCCTGGTAATCAAACTTAAGCACAAAAGCAATAAATTTAGGTCAGAAAAATGGGTAATATCACAAACTAACCACATCCTAATTACCTGTTTTAATAATTATTTTGTAATATAAATATCATCATAACCCTAACCCTGGCAGCCTACACCTATTGCAGCATAACTAAGGGAGGATTCAGGGTCACCTGGTCCAGCCCTAACTATATGCTTTAGCAAAGAGGAAAGTTTGAAGCCTAATCTTGAAAGTAGAGATAGTGTCTGTCTCCCGAATCCAAACTGGAAGCTGGTTCCACAGAAGAGGGGCCTGAAAACTGAAGGCTCTCCCTCCCATTCTACTTTTAAATACTCTAGGAACAACAAGTAGGCCTGCAGAGCGAGAGCGGAGCGCTCTAATAGGGTGATATGGTACTACCAGGTCAATAAAATAAGATGGGGCCTGATTATTTAAGACCTTGTGAAGAGCAAGATTTTGAATTCCATCCATCCAATCATCTTCATCCGCTTTATCCGGGGACGGGTCGCGGGGGCAGCAGCCTAAGCAGAGAAGCCCAGCCACCTCCTCCAGCTTATCCGGGGGAACACCAAGGCGTTCACAGGCCAGCCGAGAGATATAATCCCTCCAGTGTTTCCTGGGTCTGCCCCGGGGCCTCCTCCCGGTGGGACATGCCCACAATACCTCACCCAGGAGGCGCCCAGGAGCCATCCTTGTCAGATGCCCGAACCACCTCAGCTGGCTCCTTTCGATGTGGAGCAGCAGCTCTACTCTGAGCCCCTCCCGGAATTGCCGAACTTCTCACCCTATCTCCAAGGAAGAGGCCAGCCACCCTTCGGAGGAAGCTCATTTCTGCCGCTTGTATCCGCGACCTCAGTCTTTTGGTCACTACCCACAGCTCGTGGCCATAAGTAAGGGTAGGGACGTAGATCGACTGGTAAATTGAGAGCTTCGCTTTTACACTCAGCCCGACGGACCGGTGGATTTGGATTCGCTGAAGGCTTTTCAGCGAGTTTTTTGGACATCCTGATAATAATGAATTGCAGTAGTCCAGCCTGGAAGTAATAAATGCATGAACTAGTTTTTCAGCATCACTCTGAGACAGGATATTTCTAACTTTAGATGGAAGAAAGCAGTCTTACATATTTGTTTAATATGTGCGTTGAAGGACATGTCTTGGTCAAACATCACTCTAAGGTTCCTCACAGCGTTACTGGAAGCCAAGGTAATGCCATCCAGAGTAAGAATCTGGTTAGATACCATATTTCCATAACTCCACACAAACAGTTTGTCAGCTGTTTGTGTGGAGTTGTTCTTTATGTTCACCTCAAATCAACCTGAGTCTCATTTCTCTTTAGTTCTGATCTCACTGCTGAGCTGCACAACAAACCAAGGTCAGTAACTTTCTTCTGTCACAGTTTAAACCTGAGAAATGCTCACTGATATGACCTGATTGAGTTTCAGACATAAAATTGACAAAGCAAAGTGCATTTTTAACGACTGTCTAAGACAGAAGTTATAAAATATGAAATATCAACAGTTTTTCATTGTAACCCTCACAGCTCGTCTGACTGTGAGTCCCAGCAGCTCTCAGTTCTTTAAAGGAGACTTTGTGTCTCTGAGCTGTGAGGAGGACGACAGCTCTGGTGGATGGACTCTGAGGACCAAAAATAAGATCACTCAGTGTGGAGATGGGTGGGGAAGATGGTCTGGTTCTTCCTGTGACATCACTGTTTTCCCTCAGGACAGTGGCGTTTACTGGTGTGAGTCCAGAGAGGGTCCCATCAGTAACATGGTTAACCTGACAGTCACTGGTAAGCTGAGTGTGTGGAGTTAGTGTTGATGAAGCTGTGTGTAAATGGATGAAATGCTGTAGTTTGTCTCTGTGTTGAGGTGGATCAGTGATCCTGCAGAGTCCTGTCCTCCCTGTGATGGAGGGAGATGACGTCACTCTGCTCTGTAAAACAAAGACCACTCCCTCCAACCTCCCAGCTGCTTTCTATAAAGATGGCTCCCTCATGAGGAAGCAGCCTACAGGTCACATGACCATCCAGCATGTTTCCAGGTCTGATGAAGGCCTCTACAAGTGTGACATCAGCGGTCATGGAGAGTCTCCATCCAGCTGGATCACTGTCACAGGTGACACACTCACCTGTCTGTGTTTCTGCAGCTTTCAACATTCACAATGTGACGACAACTTAATGACTGTGTTTGCTTTATTTTAGGGGAACACACCACCACACCTCCACCTACATCCACACCTCCACCTACATCAACACCTCCACCTACATCAACACCTCCTCCATCACTGTCCTCCACTGCTCTCTCTGTGCTGTCATTTCTTAAATCGATCTGTGGGTTCTTACTGGTGTTACTGGTTCTGTTAGGGGGACGATGTGTTCACAGGAAAACTGAAGGTGAGACTCAGACTTTGTTTTTCAAAGTAAATTATTTTAATGTGATATTCACTAATATGTTTCTCGCAACATGAAACAGTGAATTATTTCTCTGTTCATTCTGGCTCATTTCAGATGATGGGGGACATGTTGGAGATGACGTCACGTACAGTCACAGAAAATCACAAGTCATCAATAACAGCCAATCAGAAGAAGCAGAGGTAGTGTTTGATATGCTGTGTGTCCAGTGTTCATGTTGAAAGAAAAGATAAAACTCGGTTAAAGGATCTCTGTGAACTCACTCAGCTTAAATTAATGTGCTAAACACAATTAAAACTCCTTAAATATTCCTTGTATAATATGTATTGTCCACATTTAGCTTCATCCCCAAAATCTTTCTTCCATACTTGACATTAGATAAGAAAATAAATGAATAAATAAATGCATTATTACTGTTATTACTATGACTCTGAATTTAAATATAAATGGATGAGTCACATTTAAAGAATTAGGTAGTAACATGAATGAATGCTAAGTTTTAATTGGATCAGCTATATTACCACAGGTCATCTTCATGTTGTCTACACTGGTTTATTTTTTAATTCTTTCCACTTTGGAGGTTTTTCAGTTTGTACATTTTCAATTTCTTCCTCTCAATCTTAAAGTGATGTCAGTTTTTATTTTTAGATTTTCTTGTTTGGGGTTTTCTAGTCACGTTGCTGTGCATGAGTCACACAACTGCATTAATACAATAAGTCATTATGTACAAAATCTCATACAAGTTCAAACATTGGTGACTTTGACCAATGATTCAGATGTGAAGCTTTCTGAAAATCTTTTTAATGCAAAAACTCAGAGGTCAAATATGATTTCTGAATGCTGAATGAATGCTGTTCTCTGCATGTTGGGCTGTGGGTTTTTCAGCCTGTGGTTAGTCTGTTAACAGAAACTAACAGCTCTGTGGTCGTCATGTTTCCTCTGTCAGATAAAAATACTTCAGCTGCTCAGGTCGTCATGCAGGACTGCTACTGTACAAACAGAATCAAACATTGTTGTTGAAAAATAAGTTTGTTTTCTTTTAAAAACACAAATCCATTTTAATATTACCACTTTTATAACTTGTAGCACTTGCAGTGATGTCCTCTGTGTGTTTTATTGGACAGAGAGTGATCCAGCTGTTGCCCTGAGAACTGAAGACATCAGTTATGGACAAACAGCTGTCTGACCAAACAGGTACAGCTGCTGTTTATTCACTAAAAGCAGAATAATTCTTTTTATTTTCCACATTTAGTAAAAACAGTAAATAAATATCTGAGGTCGTTAGAGACCTGCAGGAAGCTTTCTTCTCCACACTGAATCAGGTCTTAGCTCACTATGCTAGTAAATAACAGTTTGAAGTAAATCATCAACAGCTCAGTGAGAGAAAACCGAAAGTAGAAAAGCACCTTTAAAGAAATCCAAGGTGAACAAGATGATAACTTCAAAATGTCAAATCATTGATATGATGTTATGAATTATAACTGTTACTACAGTAATGCTTTACTGTTATAAAGAATTTTGCAATCAGTTTGCAATCAATTCATGTTTACAGTGTACAAACAACAAACATTTGCATCACTTACTTCATATTTAATACTGAAACTTCTTCAAATTCCCCAAAAGATTCAGCTTATTTTAAATTGAACTCACATAAATGAAGCTTTATCTTGAGTTAGTTTCTCCTGTAAGTAGTTTGATCCTTCAGAGACAATGTCTGCCTCACCGTCTGAACCCTCAACATCAAATGTAAATTTATTACCAATGTCTTTAAATCCTCTCCCCATTCTGTCTGTTTACTTCACATAAACACAACAGAGGGTTTTAGAGTTGCTTATTCTTCTCATGTTGAACTGTGTGTGTTTGTGTTCAGACTTTAAACCAGAGCCACTCTACTCTTTACTGATGTAGTCCACCAGTCCAACGGCACCCAGCGGCTGGTCTCTAACTGGTCCACACGGCCTATCAGACACGTCTGTGAAGGTTCTCAGTCATCCAGGTCATCGTTGTCTAAAGAGCTTGCAAAGAAAAGCGTCTGGACTTCTTTAAGTTGCTTGAAGACGTTTCACCTCTCATCCGAGAAGCTTCTTCAGTTCTAAGGTCAAATGGTGGAGAGTCCCAGATTTAAACCCAGTGGGAGTGACCCCCATGAGGGTCATGGACCCCTTATTGGTCCTACCTAATCACATTCCTGGGAAGGATCTCAAAACTGGATTATAGACAGCAGACAGTTGGTGTCGTAAACCTGTGCCTCTGTTCAAAGGTGGTCTGAGATGAACAACCATCTTTGAACAGATACGGTCAGCCCAACAGACATGTTTAGTTACTAAAAGTAACTAAAATATAAAAGTATTGTTTTGAATGCCCTCTGTAACTTTGCTTTGTGTGGCACCGTGCAGTTGATTCTACAGCGTTGTCCTGCTTCCTCTGCAGCATCAATAAACTTTGCTGTCACATGTTGTTCCTGTCGTGTGGTTCTGTGGGTTTCAGAAAGAGCAGCGATGGAAACTTTGAACAGTGTTTCTAACTGATACACACCTCTGTTCAGAGCAGATAACAAAGAACAGGCAAGCGGCTGAACCTCAACCACAGAGTAAAGACAGAAGGAAAATCATTCAGTGGTTGAAAAGAACAAAGTGCATGTGTGTGTTTGTTTGAAGAGTTTTAATTCATTAAATCTGTAAGAATTTTCTCCCTGGCTAGCTTTGTGTTAGCATGCTTTTGTGCAGATGTTTGCACAGAGTCAAAGTCACAAGTCACGATTTCTTTTCTGTCCTTGAAGCAGTTTACACTTTACCATCACACTCTCAGCCTCTCGTGCTACAAAAACAAAAGTAATATCTCCACTCAAAAGTTGCAGACCTCACCTCCCTGTACACGAACTGACATCAGCTGATTGTAGCATTAAGAAAAACACATCTGATAGATTTTTAATTCATTCATTGCGCAGATAATTGAAGAGCCTTTGTAATGCAAGTAGCAAAAGTAGCACCACAATTGTAACATTATTACTGAATTTACTACAGTAGTGTGTAGCATTACTATATTGCTCTAATGTAAATGCATAATTTTGGAAGGCATTACACCCAACATTAAAACACTTAAATCAGGAGGTGGACAGTATTATTTTCCCTTTGTGCAGCCTTCATGTTCTCATCTGAGGTCAGTGCTGCAGGGGATTTCATTTGATGTAATACCAAAAGTGACCACTAGTAATTAAAACAACACAGTTTGGCATCTAGTTACAGAGGTTACCTAAGCTCAGGTGATATTTTAGGTGTTAATTTGGAATATTTGTTATACATTTGGAATCATACATCTGTTATGTGTGTGTGACTGTGTATTTGCAAGCTTTGTGTCTAGAAATGCTTTTCTAACTACTCAAGATGAAACTATGATCTGGTGCTGCCATCTGCTGACACTGAAATGCTCCAACAAACCCTGTGAAAGTGAAACAGCTGTAAGTTGACATTGATACATAACTGTGTCCAGTTTAAGTCTTTATATGTTTGTAGACTCCTGATATTCACAGTCTACAATCCAAATGGGGGCGCTCCATCTCTGGGCTGGGGCCCTGGCTGGGCCTCGGGGCCTTGGGTCCTGGTTTGTGTGTTGCCGGGGTTGTGGGCGGGTGGGTGCATGGGAGCCCATCCCTGGCGCAGGGTGCCGCCGGTGTGTCGAATCGCCTGTGGGGCTCTTCAACCGGTGGGGGAGATTGTTACACCTTGCAAGAGCTTTCCTCCCCTCAGGAACTCTCTGCAGGAGGGGGAGATACAGGAGAGGTGGAGGAAGATCTCAGCCTGGGTGTCTATTGTCTCATGTAGTCTGGAAGACGAGTGGATGGTGGGGTGGGTGCAGTTTTCTCTGTGGTGGGGTTGGGTGGACTGTCCCGGGCTCTGTGGGGCCGGGGGGCACTGCCGCGCTGGGCCCCGGTCTGGATGGGCCTGGGCCCCCTTTTCCCTGGCGGGTCGCGGAGTGTGGGAGTGCCTACTGGGGTCAGCGGGGGAGCTGGCCCCAGGGAGGGGTCACTGCCCCTCCCTTCCTTTCCTCCCCATCTCCAGCTGCCTCCCTCCTCCCACTCCACCACAACCACCCACACATGCAGGGCCTTGGAGTAGGGGTATGTAGGGGTGGGCACAATACACGGAGTCCAAGTTACCATCAGGGTGTACACCTCACCCCTGGCTTCGTTGCCCACCTCTCAATTTTAAATACATGTAGACATTGAGGGCTAACAGGAGGGACTATGCGCTTACCTGCTGCTCTCTGGCAGGTAGCTCCATGCCCTCCTGGGTTTTAATTGCACCTTAGAACACACATGCATCAACACTACAATGAGCGGGTGGAGGGAGGTTTGGAGTCTTTTCTCACCCCCGTTCTCTGCGGCCTGCTGGGGCGGGGGGGGGGGGGGGGGGGGCTGGGAGGAGTCGGCCGTCCGGCTGCGGTCTGGGGTGTGGGGCCTCCCTGCTGCTGCGGAGTCGGGGCGGTCTGCCTCTCCCCACCGCAGGGAAAAGGGTAACACCACCTGGGTCTGGGTGCAGTTCCCCCCTCCAGGGGCAGGGGTACCTAGACCCGGTATGTAGAGTATGCTTGGGGAGTGTGATCGTGTATACAGCGTCTCTTTATGTCTGTCTCCACGTCGGTTGAGTGTGAAGTGCGCATGAGAGCATGAGGGTGGGAATGTATGTTTGTATCTATATGTCAGGTTGGGTATCAGACGCCACCTCTCTGGGGACATCTCGGGCCTTCCAAGGTTTGGAGGCCTATCTCCACCCACCACCACTTCCCCTGCCGGTGGCGGACTCCCTCAGGTGTCGGTGCGTTGGTGGTTCTTTGTATCTGGGGGTGGGCGTCCGGGTACACACCGGCTCACTCCTTGGCGGCTGCTTATTGGGGCTCGCTCGGGCCATTTCGGAGGTGGGGTGCCCCCGGCCTCTCGGCCTGGGGCTCGGTCACTCAGGCACAGCTGGCTGCCGGCGGAGCCCACGGGCGCGTCGCTGCAACTCCCCCTGGCTTCTGCTCCGCAGCTGCCGAATGAGCCCTCATCTGGGACTCTCCTCAGCTCTTACTGGGACAGTGGCGCGGCTGCCCCTCTGTTGGTCTTCCTTGGTCTCTTGTGTTCTGGGGGCCTCTGGATGTCTGGAGTTTTGATCTCCTCCATACCCTTGATACCATAAAGGACAGGGCCGTGGCTCCCCACACTCCCTAGCAGATCATTACATGGAGAAACCTTTGGAATGCAAGCATGCTGATCCACACAGGTATGCACACATGGGTATTCACAGACGCGGACTACAGCTTTCTTGGCTGCTGCCTCAAAGCACACTGTGCGCTGTCTATCTTGCGTGCTGAACAATATCGTCTATTATTTAGTAACTATTGATATTTATGACTAGGTAGTTTATTGTGATGGTGCTTTTTTTTCTATTATTATGTTGCTCTTTGTTGTTTGCTGTCTCCTCTGTTTGTTTGTTTTTTTTTTTCTCCATACAGGTGACCCAGGAGTTTGTTTTTTTTGTGGTTTGTTTTTTTTCTCTCTTCCCCCCCTTCTCACCGTCTCTTCTCCCCTTAGGTTTTCTTTCTTTCTCTCCCCCTCTTTCTTTCATTCTTTTCCCCGTCCTATTAAAAAAAAAAAAAAAAAGATGACAAAGGATGAACTGAAACTCCGCCATCACGTGATGTCACATGCTGCTGTTTCTGATGTCACTTAAAAAAAAAAAACAGCTTCATTTGCAGTGTTTTAATGAATAAAACAACACATTTCCTTTACTGTCATATTGCTTCAATAACTACAGACCTGTAGTCCTCACCTCTGTAGTCATGGAGTGCTCTGAGCAGATACTGTCTGAGCACATCAGAGGCTACCTCCCTCTCTCGACGGCCAAGTTATCTTATAGATGAAATCGGTCCATGTAGGATGCTATCACCATCACCCTTTACAGAGCACTGAGCTATCTAGAGAACAGGAGGAGTTATATGATGATGATCTCTGTGGACTACAGCTCAGCATTCAACACCATAATCACAGACATCCTCTTATACCAGGCAGAAGTTGAGAATTTGTCCCGCTGGTGGTCAAAAAATAATGTGTTAAAACAAAACAGCTCATAATGTTCTCCAGGAGACACAGATGGGTCCACTCCCCTCATTATAAATGGTGAACAGGTTAAATGTGTCTCCTTCAGGTTTCTGGGCAACCACAGCATCACTTATCTCATGTGGACCCGCAACACAATCACCATGATAAAAAAAAGCCCAGCAGCGGGTGCACTCCCCCCATATCCTGAGGAAGAGTAACATGGACCAGAAGCTGCTGCTGGTCCATGTGGAGAGTGTGTTCTCTTACTGCCTGGGTTTGGTGAGCAGCGACCACAGCTGAATACAGGAAGGCTGCCCAAAGATCACTGACTGCCTTCTGCCGACCATGGAGGCCATCAACAGATCCTCCTGTCTCAGGAAAACCAGGTCCATGAACTGCAGTCATTCAAACTGGAAGCAGACATGCCAAGTCTCTCTCATTGGTAGGTGTGCAGTACTGTGCCAGCTGCCGTGGTTTTACTCCCAGCTGCTCTTTAATGTTTCCTTTCCATCAGCACAGAGGCTTTGCTTTTGATTTAGCTTAGCAACTCTGATAGACAAAGTTGCCATAAATTAAATATTTTATTCAAATCCTATTTTATTATTTTTTTCTGTTCTTACTCATTTTCCATCTCTATTTATTTGTACTTTTTTCTTTCTTTCTTTCTTTGCCCGTCCTGTCCTGTAGCAATCAGAATATTGCCCTTAGGCCCTAAGGTCAAGAAAAATGCCCGACAGATCTATTTTTTATTTTTATTACAGACACATCCTTGTGAGGGTATTTTGATGTATGCTTCCTGCCCAGCACTAGGTCACACACACACACACACACACACACACACACACACACACACACACACACACACACACACACACACACACACACACATTCTTACTTACATACAGAAGTTCACACATATACATACAATACACATATACATCTTAGAACCATGTGGGCGTTGCTTTGCTGTGATGTGTTTTGTGTGAACTGTTTCTCAATAAAAGGCAGCGGGAGGAGGCCGGATTTGGGGTCATTTTCGTGGTGGACACAGGCCTCCCTTGCAAGTAATCGATCGATCGACTGTCTTGTTTTCTTCATGATGAATAAGTCTCTAAAACCAGCGGGGCTTGTGGAAACACAGACCCAACAGGAACCACCAATGGCTGCGAGCATCAGCCACCAGCAGGGAGGTGATGGTCACGTCACGTCACTCATAATCACTCACAAGCAGTTAAGAGGCCATGCTATGAAGCTCAGTTCACTGACAACTTTCTAAGTCACCAAAATTGCTAATTCATGTTGCTGTATGTATATTTTTGAACCAGCAGATGTGATCACTTTTTTCTGTTAACCCATAATAGAGTCATTAAAGAACCAAACTTCATGAATGTTTTTTGTGACAAAGAAGTATCTGTTCCAATCACTCTATCAGAGAAAAATCAGAGTTTTAGAAATAACGGGACACTCGGTAGAGCCATTATATTATACTGTTTACAAGTGTATGTAAACTTTTGACCACAACTGTATATAAAAAAAGAAAAAACACAAGGGCATCATAATAAAATATAATAAATAAATAAGGGGGGGAGGGCTATGGCCAGTAAGGATAGGGATGGTATTTCCACATCTTCCAAAATGTTGCACAGGGAATGGCAGCAATATAGTCAATAGTAGCGACAGAATGACTGTATAGGAGAAGTCTACTCACACTCTTAATTTGTATAAAGAGTTCTGACAGCCCAGGTAGCAGCTGTTCTTGAGTCTGTCGGTTTTGCACCCGATGCATCTGAACTTTTTTCCAGAGGGCAGAATGTTAAAGAGGTGGTGGATAGGGGGTAGTCTTTTATAATTGCTCAGACTCTGGAGAGACATGTGATTAGTCAGTATGAAAGTTTTTGATCAATGCACATGGACCAAGTTTGTCAGCTTGTCTAAAAGAATGTCTAGAATAATGGTATTAAAAGCCGAGCTGAAATCAGTGAAAAGCATCTTTACTGAGAGTCCCAGGACTCTTCAGGTGATGCTGAGCAGAGTGGAGGGTGTTGGATGCCCTCCACTAAGACCAATACTTTCTACTGCTATTTTGTTTTTGTTTTTTATTTTTTTGTGTTACTGCTATAGTTGGTAATGAGACAACTGCTATAGTGAAGCATGAGAGATAAATGAAAATGTCCTTTCCTTCATTTTGTGAATAAAACTATAAATAACAAATATTGATACAAGTATTTCATTTTGCAGTATTGTGAAATTCAACGTTCAGAAAATGTCATTAAGTCTTTTTTTACAATGTAAAGTTTTTGTAATTTTTTTTCATTTTTATTATTAAGATGTCCTTAAATATTATACTTTTTTTCAGATTTTAACTTGTCAATTCTCTGCATTTTTTATATATAAGAACCTAACATTTTACAGTGCTCATTATATATATACATTCAAACTTTGAATCATACCATTTTTAAGCAAATCAGCAATGGTAGGCAGAAACTGTTCGAGAAATTTGATGATTTCAACATCCTGTTGTAAAGAATAAACATTCTTGCTGTGAAGTTAACACAAGCTCAACGTGTGCCGCTTCTATTCTTTACTACAGCACAACATGTTGCATGCAGAGGACACTAGTGTCCTTCAGACTTGGTGAAACAACATATACATGCAGTTTTATAATTATTGTGATAAAAAAAACACTTTCTGGGTCAAATTTGAACTTTTATGTTGTGTACAGATGATCTGGAGACAGAATTGAATTGAATATATTTTGCGGCTCTGGCAACAGAATAGACAGACTGTTCCCTGTTTGTGAAGGACTGCTAGAAAAGTTTAAAATAACTAATTGTCTGTCCTGAATCAGTCTTATTAGGTGATGTTCAAATAATGGTATCATTCCAGTGTTTTCAGTGTGGGAGAAAGTACTCAGGGCCTTCAAGTTACACACTATGAAAGGCAGCAACAAGTTCAACATTCAGAAACCTAAAGTTTGTATCAGCAGCAGAATGGACCTAAAAATAAATGTTTGTTTCAGTTCTATGAAGCTTTGAGTATTTTGGATTAGTAGCACTGCTGTGTTTGTTGCATCATATTGCTGTGATTGTTTATATGCTTTATATATTCTGAGGTAAGTTGATCTATAGTGTTACATCATATTCTATAAGGATGTTATGTGTTTGTAGACTTTCTGCCCAGTTTGACCCATTTAGCAGAAGTCAGCCTGTTTAAGGCTCTGATATCTATTCTCTATGACTTAAAGCCGAATATTTTGGGCTGCTCTGGCAACAGTAGAGGCCATTTAGATCGTAATATGTCTCAGTTGTGTTCTCACCAGGAGGGCCAGTATTCAACCAGAACTTCCGCCAATACACCTTAGATGAAATTGTGAACTTGGTCATCAGTGTGGCTTTTAGGTCTTCATGCTCCTTCCCCATCTATTATAGTGTAAACTTCCACGATTTTCCCAAATAGCAAAGGAACCAATCAACAAGTCCACTGTCTCTCTGGCCATCTCCAACATATTCTAATATAAAACTTAAAACATTGTTCTTCTGATGACAGCTGGGATACCTTGTTTTTACTCTTAGCCTATCCTAAACTTAACTTAACAGCTAAATTTCCAGCCATTTCTCTTATTTGTCCATGTCATGACCACCTCTTGATAATATGGCCCCTCAAAATAGATGTTAGAAATCCTTCCCATTGGATCAGTGAAATTAGAAGAGAGTGCAGAAACTGAAGAGAAGTGAAGAAAATACAAACCTCTATGTGCAAGGAAATGAAGGATTTTCCGACTCATGCACCACCAGTCAAAAGTTTGAAATCAGCTTCTCATTTCACGATTCTACTTAATTTTTATGACTATTTACATTGTAGATTCTCATTGAAGGCATCAAAACTATGAATAAACAAATATGGAATCATGTAGTAAAACCAAAAAAGTGTGAAAGAATTCAAAACATATTTCATATTTTAGATTCTTCAAAATAGCCACCCTTTGCTTTGATTACTGCTTTGCCCACTCTTGGCATTCTCTCGATGAGCTTCATGATATAATCACCTGAAAGAGATGCTTTCCTAGAGATGCTGAGCACTTGTTGGCCCTTAATCTTCACTCTGGGGTCCATCTCATCCCAAACCATTTTGTTTAGATGTAGATCAGGTGACTGTGGAGGCCATCTGGCACAGAACTCCATCATTTGTGGGTCTCATTTAGTCTTATTTAAGAAAAATCACTAAAACCAGAACTTCACTGGCACTCAATAATGTGGAACTGCTAAAACCACTTTAATTTTCTCCCATCTCATTTACTGTAAGTCACTTTTCTCATAAAATACTGCTTAAATCTCAGTTGTATAGGTAGCATTTCTCTACCCATTATCTCAACAATTCATTTTTGTAAATCTAATCCCCTGGTCATAGATAGCTGTTAATAATGTGCTCACTGATTTGAGATTTGATGAAGGATGATTCAAAATATAGTATGGCTGTTTCTCTAACGCTAAATAGTAAGAGCAAGCACATAACTGTGGTTTTGCAATAAAAAGATGCAGAATGGTAATGATGGTTTTCATTTTCAGAGAGGAAACAGAAATGAACAGGGTGTGTTTGCAGAAGTTTCCACATTGCGTGGCACGGCCACTCCATTAAACCATCACCTGATCCTGCACTCGATAAAGCTAGTTTGAATTTCAAATGTGAAGGCAAATGTCATTTCAAACTTCTCCTTTCCATCGCAGTCTAATTTTACTGTTGCCTCAGCAACCATGCTTTATGTAAAGTATGAAACAAAGACTTTGGTGAAGGTTTTCTGTGTTTAAAAAAGCATTTACGTAATGCACATTCATGACAGTCTGCACAGTTTTCTACCAAGGAAATTGTTATATGATATTTAAAAGCATTCTTCACCCTCCTTAATCCTCATATATGCCTCTTAGAATATCACGATGTGGAAGATGAACTTTATGTTTTCATTTACATTGTCACAAATCACAAACAAAGACTTATATGAAACTGTGAACATTAAAAATAAAGCAGGTGTAAGGCTTCCCTTACCAAAGCTTGAAGCTACAGCCATCTGTTATCCTGTTTGCGCCATAGAATCAGTAGTGACAGTCACAGTGTGAGAGCAGCGAGCAATTGCTAGACTCTGATGTTTACAACTGTCCCACATTCACTACTTCTGTAGGTTTGTAAAAGAGAATGCCAATAAACTAACTGCATGTTTTGTTTTGTTTTTCTGGATAATCCAGTGATTCTGACCTCTGTAAATTTTGTTCTGAAGCTTTTTTAATGTTGTCAGACAAACATGATACTGATGAAGCAGATATAAACTGATAGACTGCATTGTGTCGGTTGGTTAATAAACTGGCTCTGTTTTCTAAAAGGTAATAAAAGTAGACACAAACATGCCTGTTAGATTTGTATTGTTGATTGTCATTTATGCTTAGAAATATTTACTTCTATATGCTTAGAGTTTTGTAATTAGTTGTAGATTGGTAGAGGTTTTGATCCTTGATAGTCTGCAAACTTTGTGTGTATTAAACAGCACTTTGGGAGCATGAGAGGTCATACCGTGTCTTATTGTTTTATGGTAGGATTAACGTAGTTGCGTCTGTTCTAGTCTAAGTGCTCTTTGTTTAGATGAACTGCAGGACTTCCTCACCGTGTTATCTAGGATGAACCATCTAGGGTGAGGGGGAGGCTACCCTCTTCATGACCAAGGATGTTTGACCCTTTGATCAGCAGTCCCCACACACACACACACACACACACACACACACACACACAGGCAAGGTACTCTTTGTGTATGTAGACGTCATATGTTAATGAACTTATGCATATTCATGTAACCTCAATAAAAGGATAGTGTATGGGAGGACGGACGAGAGCTACTGGGGTCAAGCGAAGGGACGGCGCTCTGTCCAGTCTCTCCCGTGCACGAGTACCATGAAGAACTTTGCCTACTTGCGTCTTGCTTGCAGTGTAATTATATTGTCTTAACGTTCCAGCGAATAGGTTCAAGCTACAAACCTAACATTAATTGGTCCTTCGATGCCGGCTCCCTGGGATCGCATTCACCGAGGGGGGGGAGGCACGCTGAAAGACTGACGTCAGCCAGGAAGTTCCTGTGGATTCGCTGTCTGTCTTTCTCCTCGATGAATGGCGATCGGCGGGATTCAGGCTGATATTACACGCTAAGCAACGCCAAGTAAGTTTAAAGAGGCCGACTCTATAACCGTGTCGTGGTGCAGTCTCCGCCATTTTGTGAGGCGTTGAGAAGTTCGCTGCTTTGTGGAGCGATAACTGGGTTAGTGTCCCGAAAAAGAAGTTGTGGTTAAATCGCCCAAGGGTCCCAAGCGTCCGGTGTGTGTCCGGTTTTGAAATCGCCCTGGGTGTGTGTCCCGAGCGTCCCTTCATTGGGTTTTGTCGCGCGAGTGGGTGAGCGTCCCACAACTGGGTCAGGGTCCCGAGCGGTCCGGTGTGAGTCCGGAGTAGGCCTATTTTGTGTTGTTGCCATTGTTGTTGTCGTCGTCGTCATTTTTGTTGTTGTTGTTGTGTGAGTGTGTGCGGAGCAGAACACGTGGTCTGTAACACCGACTGTTGTTGTTATCATGGGTTTCTAAGCAACCAAGAGTGAGTTAGAGGGAGAAAGACGTTTGTGCTGGACTTTGCTCCTGGCAGCACAAAGTATTTATGTATAAAAGAGAGAGAGCGAAGGCTCCACAGCTGCGCGGGTGCACGCGAATGCGGTCGCGCGGGTTTCACGCGGACCTGAGCCGTGCGGTTAATCGCAGGTTTATAAATGGAAGAGATTCAAATGTTAGAAGTTTTCAGAAAACACACCAGCCTTGAAGAGTGTGTGGAAAAGGCCAGCCCACATCAGCAGCTGTGCTCTGGTGGGTGGCTTTCCCCCCACCCCTTCCTGACACAAAATGTTAACAGCCTGTGTGCCAAACCATTGAGGTGGATAGTTGTTAAAAGTAACCTACATTAAACTTGTGGTTGCTTAAATTCAGTACAATGACATGTGAGGAGAAGTGATATAGGTAAATATTTAAACTAATGAAGTGCATAGAGGCACTTGACCTGTGTGGAAGACTGTCGTCTTATTATGAACCATTGTTGAGATGTAGAGCACACCTGTGAAAACAACTAATATGCTCAACCCTGTATGAAACATCTAAAAATACATGATGGAGAAGCTGTGTTGAATATGAAAGTGTAAGACTTTGCCACTGTGGGCAGAGCATGCAACTACTGTGTGATGTCGCGTTGCAGTTTTGTTTTTGTTTTTTGAGCTGATGAGCAAGCTACACATTATCAGATCAAGAGCTGTCTGAGAACTACTCAAAGAGAGGGAAACAGAGAGTGTGCAGCGTTTCCATGAGCAGTTTTTCTGCACCTTGACTCGTGTGTGTGTGTGTAGCATCAGCATCATGTTTTTGTTTATTTGTTTTGTTGGATTAAAAATAATTAAATAAACTGGTGATCATGCTTATGGATCACCATGGCACATATCTCCAGCCATATGGTTTATTTATGCAGATGAAAAAGTGAGTGTGAATGTGTCTGACATCACAGTGTTTTTGTGCACTGTGCAAAAGTGATTGCCTCTGATTGTGAGTGAGAGCGGTGATTTTGCAGGTCACCAGCTATTTAAAAAAAAAAAAAAAGAAGAGTGAAAAAGAGAGAGAATTTATATTGTAGATGAAAAATAATCATAGGAAAAAGGTTTTGTGTTGATCAGCCGAAAAATAACTACAATGTCATTTTCTGCTTTTAAGAAAGGATTGTTCACACAAACACAGACAGAGAGAGAGAGAGAGAGATGTGTGTTGATTAAGCAGTGATGATAATAATGAAAATGTCTTAGTTTGTCACTTTCAGGTGAAAAGCAGACCTGTATCAATTTTCCACATGCAACAGTCGGAAGAAAGTTATAGTTTAACACCATTGGAAACATGCAGGCCAAGTTTCTGGCTGACTTATTTACAGTGCCATGTGTTTCTCAACCTCACAAGCGAGCTCACTCCTCCCTGAAGATAAGAAATGCAGCTCCAAAGCAATAACATGATAAAGAGACAGCAGCAAGTCCTGAGCACAAAAAGTCCCAGCAAAGCAGCAGCAATGTGGATAAACAGCAGCAGAAGAAGAAAGCAAACCCATCTTCCTGTCTGATTGGATGAATTCCACGGAAGGGCGAGCAAGATGGCAGCGTGAAGAGGAGTTTTTGTTTGAGTTCTCAGCACGAGACACTTATTTGACGTCTTTCTGGCCTTCGGGACTTTTTTGGAGATCAGCGCGCTAAACTTGCTGGATCTGAGGCCAGGGTCTGCGGCGGCAGCATGTTGAAATGCTCAAAAAGGACTGAGTGACTTGGGCAAGCCACATGCGGCTAGCGACATGAAAGAAATGGACCCTTCATGATGCGTTCAACGTGCCAGCGCTGTGGTGGGAAAGGCTCCATCATAAACACGCCCTGCGCCGAGGTTCAGGCCAAAAAGAAGAAGACGATGACTTCCAAGCCCAAGAAGGTCGGCCTCAGCGTGGGCGAGCTGATTGTGAAAGCCGTGGCCGCTTCCAAGGAGCGCAACGGCCTGTCTGTGGCCGCTCTCAAGAAGGCTCTGGCTGCCGGAGGCTACGATGTGGACAAGAACAAGGCCCGTGTCAAGACCGCCATCAAGAGCCTGGTGGCGAAGGGCACTCTGGTGCAGACCAAGGGCACCAGGACCTCCGGATCCTTCAAGATGAACAAGGCTACTGAGAGCAAAGCCAAGAAGCCCGCCGCAGCCAAAGTCAAGAAACCGGCAGCAGCTGCTAAGAAGTCGCCCAAGAAGGCAGCAGCAGCACTTCAGCTACTAGACAGGACAAAGCTGAAGGAGAACTGCCGGGACTGTTGAAGTGGGAGAGGACAAAAGAGTGAGAGGACAACAGAGTGAGAAGACTAGGTGAGAACACATAGGAATTATTTAATGTGGGAAATCAAAATTTGGGTTAGCAAACCTGGGGAAAAGAAAACTGACTGCTTAAGTTGGAAAATTGAGACGGAGTCTGAAACATTGCGAAAATAGAAACATATACAAAATCACACACACACACAAGCAGAACATGCATTAACCCTACTAACAATTCCAAACACAAAATGACTCATGAAGACTCATAGCACATTAGTTAAGAAATGATTAAATAATAGCAGAGAAGTGTGTAGAAAAGGCAGCTTTTAAGAACATGCTCTGCTGGAGATGCAGCTCCACAGACGTGCATTAGACCTGCCTAATAACACAAACACATGTAATGAAAATTAGCTTGTTATCTTTCATCAGTGTTACAATAGTGTCAATTTAGCAGACACTTGTTATCAAATGCTGAATTTATCCTAAAGAAAAAAATTGACTCTCCAAGTTGCAGGACAACAATTTAACTTTTGTGGGAAAAAAAAAAAATCCTGGTTTGATAAATCAGTGATCAGACAATAAATTTAGTGTTAAAATGGTCTTTTGTGATACTATTTTGAACATGCTTTTCTGTCGTCCTGTCAACTTAGTGGGTTAATAGCTGATATGCAAATTAGTTGATCGGTTTTAGATTAATGAAAGGTGACTGAATTCTAGCACGAGTGAATGAGATGTGTTGGAGTTGTTGTGTGTTGAGTGGAGACTCTAAAACACTGAGTTTCCTGTTTTGATGTGCGAGTGAATCCTGTATTTAGATACACAACTCTGAATACGTCAGAACAAACGTCTTTTGTGAAGTGCATGACAGCATGTCACATGTTTTATGATGAAGGGAAAAAGGAAAAATTGAATAAAATAGATCTGTGGCCTAAATGAGTGAAGAACACAGACCTGGTGATTAAACTCATAGCTAATAAGACATTAGGGTTATGTTGTGTGTTGTGCAGTTGATGGTTGGTTTGGAGTGAATCTAGCTGATGATTCTTCTCCTGTTGTGAAGATGATGAGGAGTTTGTGTCATGACTTAACAAGGCCTTTTTATTTTGATACTTTCACAGTGCACTGAGAGTTTGGTTTGATAATCTCTGTTATTTTTTATTTTTCATTTTTGAACAAGCACTGATTTTTACTTGTGAATTTCTTTTCTTTGAGCAGATCTGCAAGTCGGGAATTAAAAGCGTTACACGTCGTCAAGAAAATTGTTGCAAGTGAGTTTCTCCACATTTAAAATGGGTTCAGGAGAAAGCCACTTATTTGGGACAATTAGGAAATGAGAGTCCCCCCCAAAAAGGATTCAACGAGGAAATCCAGTCTAAATTATTTTTCTTTTTGAAATAACGTCGTTTTGCTGAGCGTGGAAACGAATGCGATGATAATTTCCACAATTAGCAAAAGAAGGAACCACTGAGTGAATGAGTAAGAATTTTAAAATAACTGACTGACTGACTGAACATGATTGTGTGAAGCTAACCCCCACCTGACAAAGGTGCAGATGAACCCATGTGTTTCCTTTTACAGGAGCAGAAAGATGACAGCAACACTCGAGGTTGCATGATGATTTAACCTTTTAAATGCCATTTTCTGTGTCTGTGCATTTATCAGGTGTGTTATTCATAGGCTTGAGTTGCTCACAGAGATAACTGTGACAAAGTATGCATACGCCTGCGCAAGCGCTAATATTTGCATTTTCTTTTCTTGCAGCATGCCAGTTCTTCATGTGAATTGATGATGCGATTTATACCAGGACAACTGGTTGATGTTTTTTCCTACTACAGGATTTCTGGGTTTATGTGTGAGGAAAACTGTGTTTACAGGTTATGAGTGGTGATGCTGTTGCATTGTGTTGATGGGAAAATGTGAAGGTTACTTTGATAATGTGAATAACCTGTGTGAAATTTCCTGTGTTGAGAACTGGTGTTACTTCTTTCCACAGCTAGGGATGGCTAACTTTATGGTGTTTTATGGCACCTCTGGAATGTGGATGGCCGACGCCTGCCCACCAGGATGGTCAATGTGTATTGCTAATGTTTGTTTTTCTGAGACTGTGTTTAGAAGATTCAGCTGAAGCGGACAAGTGACATGAGTGAAACAAATAAGAGATTACGGTAATTATGGAATAGTTTATTATGGGCTCATTTGCTGGCCACTTTTGAACCCATAATAATAATATATGAGTGGAGTGACTTTGCTTAAGAGAAGTCACTGATTACATTAATGTTAACAGAGTACATGGGATAATCCATGTCCGAGGTGAATTAGGGTAATAGTTGTAGTTACTGATTTGAGAAAACCTGCACATGACACTTGTCTTGCTGATGTCGAATGCTTATTACTCTTATGATACAATTGTTTACAGGTATGAAGTTTGATTTCACTTCCAGATTTTGCTTTCCAGGCCATGATGGTGTGTGTATGCAGGCTCCTGGGAGAGCCAGGTGTTAAGCAAACTTAATATGCAAAGCACACTAACATTTTCATTGCAGGATTATAGGTCCAGGGTGGTGCTGCTCCAGGGGAGGAGATGCCCTGATGTTGCCTGGGATATGATCTAGCTAATCTTTTTCTTTAAGACTGGAATCCAGGTTTGGTGAGTTGTCGCATGGGTGTGTCCGTCAAGAGGAGGGGTCCAAGGATTAACATTAAACAATGTTTTTTATTATTGTTGCAGTGATTTGTGTGATTAGCCGTTTATTTACAAGTATTAAACCTATGCAAGTGGTGCATCCATGTTCAGATGAGGCTTTGATGGCCTATAAGTGAAGTTCACTGAACTAAAGAATGTGGTTTGATGATTGTTGACATGCTCTCCAAATAGAAGTTTTTCTTCTTAGCAAGGAAATACAGGTGCAGCAGTAATCTCCTGAGAAATCTTCAGAGGCCCAGTGAGAAGCGTGAACCATTCCAGGCATAGCTGACAGCCAGGCAGTGGTTGAGGTCAAAGGTCAAGCTGGTTGGGGCCCATCATGAGATCAGACCTTGGAGCCACAGCAAGGACCATGAAACTGCCTGCAAAATAGAGGAGAGGATCGTCCACAAGATGGGAGAGAGGCTTCAGGAGGATCAGAGATCATCTTCAGCACAGCAGACATCACACAGAGAGCTGTGCTACTGAGCTTCCAGGAGATTTTAAATAAAATGAAAGATTCAATATTGACGCTGAGGAAGACAACTAAGGTGTACGACGTGCTCTGCCTTAAACCTTCAGCAGCGTTGGAACATGAAAACTCGTGGGATGAGGGGAGCGTGCCAAGCTCCATCGACAGCGCAGAAGGAGTTCGAGGATGACATCATGATTCTGTGAAAGCACAGGAACCAGAAGCTATGGTGGTGATAACAGCAGTTTCCTATGAACATCACCTAACGCTGTGCCACTGTACTGTGCATACGATGACACTCTGAAGGCTGCTGGGATCATAATAGCAGTAAGACAACCCTGCACCCTTTCCACAGAGGTGTTTTCTGCAGAGTATGGACAATGAAGGACAATGAAGGAGTCATAAATATCCCCCTCACAGGACGAAGGCCTGAAGTGAGGTAATGGGAGGCCATAAAACTAGAGTGCTGAGAGGTCTGCAGCTTTGGAAATAGCTGAGAACCATGTTGACAAACAACAAAACCAACTGGTATGTTTGAATGTCTATTCTACATACATTTGGACTCTGGTCCTATGGACAACGATGGAAACAACTGGAAGAGACATTCATGACGCCCTGCAGAACTCAAACCACTCTGCAGAGAGACATGTGATGTGCACACCTGGAGGAAGCATTACCAAGCTGAGATGTTTTTGAAAATGTTACTCTTTTATTTTCACTATTAAATTAACAATTTCTTTGTTTGCTCGTAAGATGCAGTTTGCCATGAGATGAGCTCAATGAATGGGATAACTGCTAATACATTTGTTGTACTGTGTACCTTTTCAGTAATTTAGGGTGATTTGACATATGCTGAGTATAAAAATGTTTGCATTGAAACTGTCAGACATGAGGTATTCATACCTGGGAACTTTTCAGGCATAAAGGTCAAAAAGGGGGGAAATGTTAGATTTGTATTGTTGATTGTCATTTATGCTTAGAAATATTTACTTCTATATGCTTAGAGTTTTGTAATTAGTTGTAGATTGGTAGAGGTTTTGATCCTTGATAGTCTGCAAACTTTGTGTGTATTAAACAGCACTTTGGGAGCATGAGAGGTCATACCGTGTCTTATTGTTTTATGGTAGGATTAACGTAGTTGCGTCTGTTCTAGTCTAAGTGCTCTTTGTTTAGATGAACTGCAGGACTTCCTCACCGTGTTATCTAGGATGAACCATCTAGGGTGAGGGGGAGGCTACCCTCTTCCTGACCAAGGATGTTTGACCCTTTGATCAGCAGTCCCCACACACACACACACACACACACACACACACACACACACACACACACACACACAGGCAAGGTACTCTTTGTGTATGTAGACGTCGTATGTTAATGAACCTATGCATATTCATGTAACCTCAATAAAAGGATAGTGTATGGGAGGACGGACGAGAGCTACTGGGGTCAAGCGAAGGGACGGCGCTCTGTCCAGTCTCTCCCGTGCACGAGTACCATGAAGAACTTTGCCTACTTGCGTCTTGCTTGCAGTGTAATTATATTGTCTTAACGTTCCAGCGAATAGGTTCAAGCTACAAACCTAACAATGCCTCTCTTCCACCCCAGCGTGGAGTCTATGCAAGTCTTGCTTACAATATATGCAAACATTAAAACAGTGACGTGTTTTCCCTAAACAGCCACTGAAACAATGAGGAGAAGTATACTCAGAAATGAACTAGACGGACAATGAGTTTTAATATTCAAATTCCCAGTAAGATAAATCATTTACAAAACACATATTCATAAAAAAAATTTCCAAAATGTCTGAAAGTACAATTTGCAACCTTAAAAATTACAATATACCCAAAATCAGTGAACAAAAACAGGTGTTCCATCCCTATTACATATAATATATATAATATACCCATGTTCCATCCCTATTTAGCACAAAAAACATGGGTGATCTATATGACTGTATGGTATAAAAAAAAGAATCAGATAAAAATAACTGACTCTTTAGATCACTATTTTTCTTATTTAAAGTAATCAAATGTGTTTTGGGGACTTTTACACTTATGAGTTAATACTTAGTAAAGCAACATACACCAAATATAAACAAAGACTTTAAAGGGGGAATGTGTCGCATCTCTGAGTGTGAATCCCCACATATATGACTCACAAATGGTGTCCTGCTGATTAATGTCCCACTACAACAGTGACATATGGAAGCTTTGTGTAACATAAATTAAATTAAAAAAAAAAATAATAATTAAAAAACAAAAAATAAAACATAGTTTTAAGGAAGTTCATTACCATCATATCTCAGCTACACTTACTGTGATCCTCATCACGACTCTCTGTCCACACAAATAAAGAAATAAATGAGCTGGTGTTTACACTTTGGCTTAATACATTTCTGCAGCTCGTCTGTTATTCATGCTGTAAAGAGAATTTATTTTTATCATATTGATTTAAAGCCAGTGTCATAGCAAGCTATCTTCAACTAGAGGGCGCTCTAACAATTCTGACAAAAAATTCTTAGGAATGCTTCCATAATCAGGTACTCTGGCTTCCTCCCAAAGACATGCACTTAGTGGGGATAGGTTAATTGGAAACATTGGTTGTCTGTCTCTGTGTTAGCCCTGCGACAGACTGGCGACCTGTCCAGCCTTCCCCTTACCCTGAAAAGGATAAGTGAAGGGGATGGATGGATGTTTCCATCACCTTACTGGATCAGTCCCATGATGGATTAGAGTAGTTCTCACAGAAAAAAGAGGGTCAGACAGACATGGTGTACCTAATAAAGTGTCTAGTAAATGTAAAATATATAATACTCATCTTTTCATATTTTATCAGTCTGAGGGTATCCAGTTTATCACCTGCTGCTTTTTCCTAAATATTTCTCAGTAACATTAAAAAGATCAGATTTCAAATCAAACTTTACTTTTTAAATCTTTTTAAACCTAAAAACTGTGCAGAAGCTCCTTTTTAATCAGACCTACTGCAGCTATGTTTCATTTTGACCTCATGGTGGCACTCAGTGGACTATGGATGGGGTCTTCAGTAAATGTCATGAATCCTGAAAATGTTCTTTTTTTACTGTTCATAACAAAGTGTGTTTAAGTCAGTGACTTTAAAAAATCTATTTCATAGTCAGTAGCAGACCTGTCACGGGGTTAACACAGAGACACACAACCTCACATGTGTGGGTAATTTAGAGTGACCAATTAACATAATGCCTCTAACTGCATGTCTTTGGACTGTGGGAGGAAGCCAAAGTGAGAAAACCCACACAAACACAAGTATGTATGAATGTGTGTGAATGTTACTTAGAAAGCACTTACAAAAATGTGCTTGTGCATGTGAATGAGTGAATGCACATAAAGCGCTTTGAGTGCTCAGAAGAGTAGAAAAGCGCTATATAAGAACCAGTCCATTTACTATTTACAAGGAGAACATGCAAACTCCACACAGAAAGACCCCAGCCAGGTGGTGTAATCAAACTTGGGACTGTCACTGTGCCACCATTCTGCCGCTATTTTACTGTGAGTCAGAATAAAAAGGAAAATAGATTTAAATGCAAGGTTTCATTTTATTGGATTGATACATATATATCAATAAGACAGTGCACATCACTTTCACAACAGCGTTTGTTTTCAAAGACTTTATAGCTTTTCCTATAATACCTGGTGGGCCGGTCTCTAGTCAAAATGGCCAGGTCGATTTTTTTTTGTCCCATTCCAGCTCTGCATTGTGGCATGTTCCACTGTGGCAGGCAGGAAGTAGGACCCAAAATGCAGGACGCTCAGACGAGGGAGTAGACTCAAAGAGGCTGCTTTATTGCAGTTGCAATGAAAAAACTCAATAAACATTACACTTGCAAAACAAAAAACTAGAAACCTAGGACCACTGAGCACAGAGGAAAACACACATTATGAGCAGACAACACGACAGACAACAGAAGAAAACACAGAGTTTATATACACAGAGGGAGTGATCAGGGAACAGGAGGGAGACATAGCTGGGATTAATTGGGCATACCAAGATAGGGGAAAGCAAAACTGAATGCAGTGACATGAAACACAGACCTTCAAAGTAAAACAGGAAACACATGGACTGAACTCCAGACATGTAAACTTATCAGACTGCGGAGACAGAACATAGAGACCTGAGACGTGGGACAGAAAGGCACAGAAGCCACAACACAGATGTAATTCATTTAGTAGTTCATTTTGTGCATAATTTTATATTGTTGTTGATAATAAATTAATTAAAGCAACAAAACAACCTGAAGGGCCACTTGGGAGCCGGTTCTCTTAAAAGAGCTGGAATTCCCATCACTACTGACTATGCATGGAGGGTTTCACCCCAAGTCCAGCACCCTGAGGCTGCATGCTAAGCAAAAGAAAAGAGGCCTGGGACTAGTGAGTGTCAGTACCACAGTCCAGGATGGGACAAGAACATCAACGAGTACATCAGGAAGAGGGTTGAAACAATGAAACAATGTCATTGTTAGACCACAAGTGTCCTGTGATTACGTGTAAATTTTGTGTAACATGTTTTGTAAAGGAAACAATAAAATAATAATGATAATAGAAACGATGTGGGCTTCATAGATAATTGGCAAACCTTCTGGAGGAAACCTGGTCTTGTTAGGAGAGACGGCATCCATCCCACTTTGGATGGAGCAGCTCTCATTTCTAGAAATATGGACAAATTTATTAAACCCCCCAAAATATGACTATCCAGAGTTGGGACCAGGAAGCAGAGTTGCAGTCTTACACGCTTCTCTGCAGCTTCTCTCCTCCTGCTACCCCCCCAAAAACCCATCTCCATAGAGACTGTGTCAGCTTCCAAAAAGACAAAAAACAAACTAAAAACCAGCAACAAACAACTTAAACATAAACAATCACAAAGAAAGAACAATACAGTATCCACATCTGAACCAAAGAGTAAAACAGTGAAATGTGGATTATTAAATATTAGGTCTCTCTCCTCCAAGTCTCTGTTAGTACATGACTTAATAATTGATCAACAAATCGATTTACTCTGCCTTACAGAAACCTGGTTGCAGCAGGATGATTATGTTAGTTTAAATGAATCAACACCCCCGAGCCATTCTAACTACCAGAAATCTCGAAGCACAGGCCGAGGGGGCGGTGTGGCAGCAATTTTTCACACCAGCCTATTAATTAATGAAAGACCAAGACAGACTTTTAATTCATTTGAAAGCCTGATGCTTAGCCTCGTCCACCCCAGCTGTGAAACTCAGAAACCAGTCTTACTTGTTATCATCTATCGTCCACCTGGGCCTTACACAGAGTTTCTGTCTGATTTCTCAGACTTTATATCTAATTTAGTTCTGAGCTCAGATAAAATAATTATTGTGGGTGATTTTAACATCCATGTAGATGCTAAAAATGACAGCCTCAACATGGCATTTAATCTGTTATTAGACTCAATTGGTTTCTCTCAAAACGTAAAAGAACCCACCCACCACTCTAATCACACTCTAGATCTTGTTTTAACATATGGCATAGAAACTGAACATTTAACAGTGTTTCCTGAAAACCCTCTCCTGTCTGATCATTTCCTGATAACATTTACTTTTACAATAATTGATTACACAGCAGTGAAGAGTAGACTTTATCAAAGTAGATGTCTTTCTGAAAGCACTGTAACTAAGTTTAAGAATATAATCCACCCACTGTTATCATCTTCAATGCCCTGTACCAACACAGAGCAGAGCAGCTATCTGAACGCTACCCCAAAAGAGGTCGATTTTCTTGTTAATAATTTCACCTCCTCACTACGTACGACTCTGGATACTGTAGCTCCTGTGAAAACTAAGGCCTCAAATCAGAAGTACCTGACTCCGTGGTATAATTCTGAAACACGTACCCTAAAGCAGATGACTCGTAATCTGGAGAGGAAATGGCGTGTCACAAATCTAGAGGATCATCATTTAGCCTGGAGAAATAGTTTGCTGCTTTATAAGAAAGCCCTCCGCAAAGCCAGAACATCTTACTATTCATCACTGATTGAAGAAAATAAGAACAACCCCAGGTTTCTCTTCAGCACTGTAGCCAGGCTGACAAAAAGTCAGAGCTCTTTTGAGCCAACCATCCCTTTAATGTTAACTAGTAATGACTTCATGAACTTCTTCACAAATAAAATTTTTATCATTAGAGAAAAAATTACCAATAATCATCCCACAGATGTAATATTATCTACAGCTACTCTTAGTACCATTGATGTTAAGTTAGACTCTTTTTCTCCAATTGATCTTTCTGAGTTAACTTCAATAATTACTTCCTCCAAACCATCAACGTGTCTTTTAGACCCCATTCCTACAAAACTGCTCAAAGAAGTCCTGCCATTAATTAATTCTTCGATCTTAAATATGATCAACCTATCTCTAATAATCGGCTATGTACCACAGGCCTTCAAGCTGGCTGTAGTTAAACCTTTACTCAAAAAGCCATCTCTAGACCCAGCAGTCTTAGCTAATTATAGGCCAATCTCCAACCTTCCTTTCATATCAAAAATCCTTGAAAGAGTAGTTGTCAAACAGCTAACAGATCATCTGCAGAGGAATGGTTTATTTGAAGAGTTTCAGTCAGGTTTCAGAGCTCAGCACAGCACAGAAACAGCTTTAGTGAAGGTTACAAATGATCTTCTTATGGCCTCTGACAGTGGACTCATCTCTGTGCTTGTCCTGCTAGACCTCAGTGCAGCGTTCGATACTGTTGATCATAATATCCTATTAGAGCGATTAGAACATGCTGTAGGTATTACAGGTACTGCACTGCAGTGGTTTGTATCATATCTATCTAATAGACTCCAATTCGTGCATGTAAATGGAGAGTCCTCTTCACACACTGAGGTTAATTATGGAGTTCCACAGGGTTCAGTGCTAGGACCAATTCTGTTTACATTATACATGCTTCCCTTAGGCAGCATCATTAGAAGACATAGCATACATTTTCACTGCTATGCAGATGACACCCAGCTCTATCTGTCCGTGAAGCCAGATAACACACACCAATTAGTTAAACTGCAGGAATGTCTTAAAGACATAAAGACCTGGATGGCCGCTAACTTTCTGCTTCTTAATTCAGATAAAACTGAGGTTATTGTACTCGGCCCTGAAAATCTTAGAAATATGGTATCTAATCAGATTCTTACTCTGGATGGCATTACCTTGGCCTCCAGTAACGCTGTGAGGAACCTTGGAGTCATTTTTGACCAGGACATGTCCTTCAACGCACATATTAAACAAATATGTAAGACTGCTTTCTTCCATTTGCGCAACATCTCTAAAATTAGAAATATCCTGTCTCAGAGTGACGCTGAAAAACTAGTTCATGCATTTATTACTTCCAGGCTGGACTACTGTAATTCATTATTATCAGGATGTCCAAAAAACTCACTGAAAAGCCTTCAGCTAATCCAAAATGCTGCAGCAAGAGTCCTGACAGGGACTAGAAAGAGAGAGCATATTTCTCCTGTTTTGGCTTCCCTTCATTGGCTTCCTGTTAAATCCAGAATTGAATTCAAAATCCTGCTCCTCACATACAAGGTCTTAAATAATCAGGCCCCATCTTATCTTAATGACCTTGTAGTACCATATCACCCTATTAGAGCACTTCGCTCTCGCTCTGCAGGCCTACTTGTTGTTCCTAGAGTTTTTAAAAGTAGAATGGGAGGGAGAGCCTTCAGTTTTCAGGCCCCTCTTCTGTGGAACCAGCTTCCAGTTTGGATTCGGGAGACAGACACTATCTCTACTTTTAAGATTAGGCTTAAAACTTTCCTTTTTTCTAAAGCATATAGTTAGGGCTGGACCAGGTGACCCTGAATCCTCCCTTAGTTATGCTGCAATAGATGTAGGCTGCCGGGGGATTCCCATGATGCATTGAGTTTTTCCTTTCCAGTCACCTTTCTCACTCACTATGTGTTAATAGACCTCTCTGCATTGAATCATATCTGTTATTAACCTCTGTCTCTCTTCCACAGCATGTCTTTATCCTGTCTTCCTTCTCTCACCCCAACCGGTCGCAGCAGATGGCCGCCCCTCCCTGAGCCTGGTTCTGCCGGAGGTTTCTTCCTGTTAAAAGGGAGTTTTTCCTTCCCACTGTCGCCAAAGTGCTTGCTCATAGGGGGTCATATGATTGTTGGGTTTTTCTCTGTATCTATGAAGTGCCTTGAGGCGACTTTTGTTGTGATTTGGCGCTATATAAATAAAATTGAATTGAATTGAATTGAATTGAATAAAATTCAATTAGGCATACAATGCAGACAAATGGCAAAAAACAGCTTTAGCTGGAAAGGATTTACAGCAGCTTAGTATGATGAAAAATAGAGATGTAAATGTAATTATATGTAAAGATTGTATTGACAAAGTGGAAGAGTTACAGGTGATCAGCAGTACGGCTTCCAAACAAGAAAACAAGAAAACAAGAAAGAGTTGCACTGTTTCTTTGTGGTTGTAAACAGTGGTTGGGGTATTACATGCATGAAGACAGCAACACAGTGGAAAGGTTTGCAGTAGGAGGGACAGATGGGTTTCAGATTGGGGTGGGATTACATCAGAAATCGATTCTGACAGGACAGGCTGGCAGATGAAGTCAGGCAGGACTCTCAGCAGCAATGTTTGCAGAGGACATTGTGATCTGTAGTTAGAGGGAGATGTAAGAGAGCCCAGAGAGATGTAGGAGAAGAAGAGAAGAGGAATGAAAGACAGAATACATGTGTGGAAGAGCAGAAGATGGATACGACAGTGAAGATGCATGAAGAAGAGGTAGTGATGGTAGATCAGTTTAAATACATGGATCGAGCAAAGTTCAAAGAAAGGGTGACAGTATAGGCAGGATGCAATGTGTGAGTAGACATGTGTTAGCTGTGATTTGTGACAGAAGGAAAGCAGCTAAAGTGAATATTAAGGTTTACAACCTAGTGAGGAAAAGATTTCAGATTTTATGGAAAATCTGAAAACTCCCTATGAATTGTGTACATCAATAATACTTGTTTTATTAGTCTTTCTATAATCACTTGAATACAATAAAAAAAATCAGTATTACATGTTTGAACAGATTTTCTATTTATGAGAATTTTCGATCAACTCCTCTGTGACTTTTAGTTGTCATGAGCCATGAAGCAGAATTCCAAAGATGTAGTATCAGAAGTAGCAGCTAAACTTCATAAAATATACTGTAAGCATATTGCTAAAAATAACTGCACCAGTGTTGTGTTTGACTTTTATCCTGTTTGAATCTGGTGTGTGTGAAACCTGCTCCTGTTCATGGTTTCTGTCATGATTTACACTCTCCTCTGTGTTTGTATGATGGTCCTGTCAAGGTTTGAGTTTCAGTGTTTTTTAAATTGTGGATTTTTCGTGGAAAATGCTCAAACTTTGGGCAATTGATTAATATTTTCTGCTCTTGTAGGTTCAACGTGTTTATTATTGTAGAAATGACTATGAATAATCTTTATTTTAACCCAAATGTGTCTGTAGATGAACCCATGTGTGTCTCTAAACTACACAAAAACAAGTATTTCCAGTTGCTTTAATTAAAAAGAATCAGTAACTGCTAAATTCAAAACAAATAGTTTAAATAGCTACATTGCTGTAACATCTACAGACAACAAAAATTAACCAACCACTTTCTAAAAATGGTCTTACTCTGCTGTCGAGTGGCACTGAAGCGCTCCAATAACTGAGGACAGGCGCAGACAATAAAACGAGTGTGCAGCTCTCGGCTGAACGAAGAATCTGACAGGACAGTAAACTGGTGTAAAGGATGGAGGAATCCCATCATGTTGTACAGTTCATACTCCGTATTTAGAGCAGAGTGTCACAAAAAAGCTGCTGTTTATTTCTAACATTCATTTTAACAATGAAGAACAAATAACAGTTCATGCACTGCACAATGTTCTCTGTGAGATTCACATAGCAGACCTAGCAGGTGTGTCTAAAATTGTGGCCAGTGAGTGTATGCACTGTGTAAAAAGTCACAGATGAATAAGAGCCAGTAGGTGGCAGCAGAAGAGCTTCAGTTTGCTCAACAAGTGATGGTTTTCATCACCTTGAGTCTGGCCTCAGTTTGACTGCCTTCAGCAGGCCTCATGTCCCATCGGTGATATATTAATACATAGTAAAATATGAATCTCTGTGTTGCTCTTAAAATGGATGAACAGATAAATACAGTGGTGAGAAATAGTTTTTTCAGCTGAGGCAGCTTTCTAAAGTAAAACCTTTAGAGAGGGGGGGGGGGAGTTGTGGGCAGTGTGAGGTACACCTGTGCACTACTCATGATGTCAGATCAGCATCCTGATGTGGCACACCTGTGAGGTGGGATGGATTATCTCAATATGGCAGATGTGCCCACTACCACACATTTGGACTGATTTGTGACCACTGTTTGGGAGGGATGGTTATATTGTGTATCTGGAATGAATTTTAGGTCTCTACGTCCATCCCATGGGGAATGGGAGCAGTAACAAAGGTGTTGCGTTTATATTTTTGTTGAGTGTAAATGTGCTGCCGTTGAGTGCATGGTGCGTATGTGTCGAAATAAAGGATGTTGTTTGTGGATGAGTGTGGAAGAAGGTGATCGAAGCAGTGAAAGAAATAAAGAAAGAAACATAAAAACAAGAGGGGGAGAAAGAGAGAAAAAAAACGAGAAGGAAAAAAACCCCCGGAAACATTCCAATCAAACCATTGACGGAGAGTGATGGTGTTAATTGTGCTATCATATCAAACTTAAGATGCGATTTGATACCGGTAAGTTAAACAGATTTTAAAGCAAGTTAGTGTGAGTGGATAGGGAAAGGGTGTAGCGGATTGTTATCTGGTGTGAGGTTAATACAGCCACAGAGTGATGTCGGGGTCGCGGTGGAGCTGTCCGTCCACGTACAGCCGGTCCACAGCGATGACAGCGCAGGAGCCCTTCTGGATGAAGCTGCGTCGGATTGGGAAGAGGACCCTGCATTGTTCCAAGATCTCTTTGGGGAACTGGTCGTTCACGCTGAAGTCCGTTGCTTTTAATTCCCTGCCGCGGCTTTTCACATGTTCCTTTTGTTTGAAGTGGCCGAATTTGGCCACAATAGGACGTGGTCTCCCGGCCGCAGCCCGCATGGGGCCGAGGCGATGCACCCTATCAAAGACGATGTTCTTCACCGTGTCCTCCAGCAGCTTCAGGTGGGTTTTGATGAAGCTTTTTACCGTGGTCTCCGCGTCCTCTCCAGCGGCTTCTGGAATACCAGAAAATACCAGATTATCACGCATGCTACAAGCTTGTAGATCAATAACTGTTTCTTTTATTTTTTTTATTTTCTATATTTAGCTGAGTAACATTGTCTGTGAGACATTTCACCGACTCCCTTAGCGTGGCATTTTCAGCAGCAAGCGTTTCCACCTGCTGCTGGCTGAACTCCAGGGATTCTCACAAGGATTTAAATTCCCGGTGAAGAATCTCCACCAAGGACAGCCTTGCGTCGAAACTGGACAATCGTTGGTCGATTGACTCCAGTATGTCGACAATATCTTTGCCGGCTGGCGATGTTGAGCCGGGGGAATCTGCCGGGCGAAGTCTTTTCAACGACGGCGTCTCAGGTTTGGCCAGGGAAGCTGCACACTGGGCCTTCTTCATCACGAGATCCTGGAACCACTGATCAATGTAATCTTGGAGAGCCTCTAAACTCTCCCCGTTGTTCTCCAGGGTGTTGGAGATGATTTAGACAAATGTTGTTAGTTATAAGACAATTGATAAGTGTATTTGGTAATACTGAAGCTTAAAGGAATTTGTTCAATTCTAAACTACCATTCGCTTTAATTTTCCGCCAAAATCTCCGGCGTCAACATGAGTCGCTTACCTTGTCCGTCACTTCCGTCCGAGTAAGAATTAAACCTGCAGTGACCGCTGGCGAACACTAGAGGGCAGCCAGTGAGCTCTGTTAGAACCATGCTAAGTTAACTTTGTTGTCTAAATGTTGATGCTGGTTACTGATTCACACTGAAGATTCAATAAGGTTCATTGTCATTACACAAGATATTTACAAAAATACACAGACGGAAAGCAGATATTATTTCTACAGCATCTACAGTGGAATAATAAATTAAAAAAAAACAATTAAACAATACAAAACCTAAATAAGGATCATTTTAGGGTGTCATGAATGTGGGCTCGAGGCACTTTCCCGTGTTCACTTTGCGCTTTCTCCTACAAAAACAACAAAAACAGGAGAGAGAAACATTGAGTGCAGCTTCAGGGTTGAAAGCACACTGTGACGGCTGATGTTCAGGTGGGTGTGTCCCTGAACGCAGCAGACTGCCCCTTGCCTCAGACTGCTTTTGGCACGACACCAGATTTACACAAATCGAGTTTCCAGCAGCTTCAGGAGGGTCAGTTGTGAGTTATTCAACAGAAATGTCTCACATCCTTCTTCTTCTTCTTCTTCTGACTTTTGAGACTGTGGAATTAGAAGGTGAGTAGCTAAAAATAAAATTAAAAAAAAAACTGCTGGCAGTCTGACAAATGCTGTGACTCACAATTTTTTAGAGCAAGTTTGTTTTAACAGTTGTTTAAATGTAAACATCAATAGCAGCGTGTTTGCAGCAGGACGGGACGTGCGAATAGCTTGGAGGAGATTGTTCCAGAGGACCTCTGGTCTTTAGCCATAACCTAGGTTCCACCAAGAACAACTGATCCCAGTGCTCTCGTGGGAGTATACAGGTGGAGGAAATCTCCAGAGCTGGAGACAGAAATGTTATTTGCCAGGTCTTTAATCTTGTCTGGAGTTCCCCCACCGCTATCTTACTGGAACTGAAAGAAAAGAAAAGACTGGAAAAATTACATTAACAAAACTGCTGAACTACACAGAGCAGCAGAGTTGAGTATGTGGAGTTAATCTCATTTAAAAACTTGCCACATCTTCTCTAAGTCACAAGGGCTGGCTTCATTCTTCTGTTTTTCTTCTGTCGGTAGATGCTTATGATAAGATACTATAATTAATCAAGTCGCATCTTGCTGATCTTGTTGTGTTTGTTTTTGGGAGTCAAAGGAGCTTGCAAAGAAAAGCGTCTGGACTTCTTTATTGTTTTTGGGAGTTTTTTGTCTCCCTCTCAGGGATTAAACCTTTCTCAGGACATACTTCTTGCGTTGTACTTGCACACAGTCAGTGTGCATAAACACGACAGTAGTTTTAAGTTGTCAGATTGTCAACATATTTACCATAATATTTTAGTATGTCTGGTGATTACTGATACATCAGCTACACAAGAAATATGCAGTTATCAGAATTTTTTCCTCCCCTTTGTTTTCCCCAGTATGTTGAGTGCACTATGTTATAGGTATGATGTCACTATGAATTTTTTTATAACATATCAAAAGTTTACTGGTGTAATTGCAGACATTTCTTCATGAACCCAGAAAATGACCTCATGTGTTACAACTCTATCACATCTTATTGCATTTGGCGTCATAGCTCCCAGACATAGGTTTATAGTTTGTTCATACAAGTGTGACATCACCGTATGTGCAAGTAATCTGTCAGGTCCACAATATTGTACTTTTGTTTTCTGCAGTGGTAGAAATGAAACCATTAAGTTGGAAGGAAGCAAAGAAAAGGAAACTCTTAATTTAGGTTCTACCAATCCTCATTTTCCTGTAAAGGAACTGAGTGTGCGGAAAGTGTGAAATAAAAGTGTGAAATAAAAGTGTGAAATAAAAGAAACTTCACAACCTGTTCGCTAATCCGTGACCTTTCTCTTGCTTTGTACACACTCCCCATGTTTGTTATTTGATCCTGCACTCTCACTATTTACACTTTATACTTGTCCAGTTGGCATGGCACACCCACAATTTCAATGTACATGTACAATGAGAATAAAGGTCTATTCTATTCTATTCTATTTTATTCTTATTTACAAATCTGTGTCATTGTGGGTTCTTAGCTACACATGTGGTAACAGTCAACAGAGTTTAGCGATTCAGAACAGCATGAGGAAATTAATGTGTTATTTTAAGGAAATATTATTTTAAAATAGCCACAAAGTCTGATCCATAACACTTGGTACCGTATGATGAAAATCTGGTTTTCCTAGAGAAGAGCTTGTTACTCAAGGCATTTCAAGATTTCAAGAAAGTTTTTGATCCCTTGAGGTGATCTTAAATAACCCAGACAGACACAAACAAACATCGAGTGCTGTAATCTAAGTCAGTAGCTTTTGCAGGCTCTTTTCTGTAAATGAACACATGGGTAGGTTAATAACCACTGAGGAGGATGAGTTTGCTTTTATTCTTTTCTCTTCTTGTGCATTCACACGAGCAGGTGACGCATGCGCATTTATGGAGGACGCTTCAAGCAACAGAAAAGTAGGCCCATAACAGCCTCTGGCCTACATCTATCAAGGACATTTGTCACTGTGTGTGAAAGAGCATGATCAAGAGGAAATTTTTAAAAAAAAATCATATTTCTCTTTGGTCCCTGGCCTTGTTTTGGAAATATGTCGAGCTGCAGGAATCCATTACTTTGATTAATCCACTGATGTTTTTTTAAGACTTCCTCGATCCAAATAGTTTCTGTCAGATGTCTCTAGATATGCTCGTCTACTGAAAAAAAAGACCTGTACAGGAGGAGTTACACCAGCATTTCTACACAATATGTCGTAAAGAAATGGATCGCAACATCTTATCAAAGTTTGTTCTTTTTTTCTTTTGTCTTCGGTCACACAGAGATAAAAGTGAGGCCTAGACAAGATGTCACTCTTCACTGTCAGGATCCCAGTGGTGTAAATATCACCCTGTTAGAATGGAGCATACCTGAGATTAAGTCAGACGGATACGTCTTCTTCTACCGAAACGGGCGCTCATATGAAAGCTACCAGCACGAGCGTTTTAAAGGCCGAGTGGAGCTGAAACACCCGTCTATGAAAAACGGAGACGTTTCTGTGATTCTGAAGAACGTCAACGTCAACGATACAGGAACATATGAGTGTCGGATTATAACCAGTGATCTCAGCAGCGGTCAGAGAGTTCAGAGTGAGTCCAGGCGGTCCATCGACCTCACAGTCATAGACTCTGGTGAGTTGAGAGGTCCACCTTACTACTTATTCTTCTTCTGACTTGTAGGGACATGCAGAGCCAAATTGCAGCCCTCACTGCACGGCTAAGCACAAAAGAGCTTTTTGTGTCTGTGAACTGTGACGCTGGCTTTTTGCACCCCCACAGATGTTCTCTGAGGGAAGCATTGTCTGTCCATGCGTGGTAAAAACAGAAGACCATGCTTGTTATTTTCCACCATTTGATTTCAAAAACAAAAGAAAAGGAAAAAGAGACGCAAAAAGCCCCAACTTTTGCCACTGCAGAGGATTTATTTATCTTTTTTGGTCTACTCTCCACGAACTTGACGTGGTTTGAAAGATCACTGCAGTCTGCAGTTAACATGATCTTTCTACTTGTGTTACGTGACATATGCTGATGCTTCCTGCAGTGGCGTGTGAGTGGTGATAAATCTGATCTGACGTAGTTGTTTATTGGCCCCGTTTTATTTTCATTCAGACATCTGTTATTGCTCATTTTCCTGTGTGTGATTATACCAGCCGAGTGCATTTTACTTCTTTGACTGTCTTAGAGTTTTGAAGGTGGTGGCGCAGTGAACCGAGAAAAAAGGCAAAGAGCTGATAGCCAGAGGCTCTGAGGCTGACACAGATGTCGGACATGAGAACTGTTTAAACTGAGTTTGATGTTGTAGAGTGCCTATGGCAGAGTAAATTATAATGCAGAAAAACATGCATGATATGACTGGATCATAGTTGTTGTAGCATTAATATGTGCATCCTTTTAATGTATAAGATGGAAATTTTATTCAGTTATGCTGCTCGGTGGTTTTATCTATATTAATCCAGCAATATATATCAGTAGACTTACAACTAAAAGTGTAAAGTAATGAACTAAAGTTTCAGATTTCATGTGGTGCAGTGTCACCCTGCACTCTGCTCTTTGGGTGCGCCCCTGCTTTTTTTCTTTCTGTGAGGAAAATGTATTTCAATTCAATTCAATTTTATTTATATAGCGCCAAATCACAACAAAAGTCGCCTCAAGGCGCTTCATAGATACAGAGAAAAACCCAACAATCATATGAACCCCTATGAGCAAGCACTTTGGCGACAGTGGGAAGGAAAAACGCCCTTTTAACAGGAAGAAACCTCCGGCAGAACCAGGCTCAGGGAGGGGCGGGGCCATCTGCTGCGACCGGTTGGGGTGAGAGAAGGAAGACAGGATAAAGACATGCTGTGGAAGAGAGACAGAGGTTAATAACAGATATGATTCAATGCAGAGAGGTCTATTAACACATAGTGAGTGAGAAAGGTGACTGGAAAGGAAAAACTCAATGCATCATGGGAATCCCCCGGCAGCCTACATCTATTGCAGCATAACTAAGGGAGGATTCAGGGTCACCTGGTCCAGCCCTAACTATATGCTTTAGCAAAAAGGAAAGTTTTAAGTCTAATCTTAAAAGTAGAGATACTGGAAGCTGGTTCCACAGAAGAGGGGCCTGAAAACTGAAGTATTTAGAAGTATATATTTATATTTAAGTTTATATTTCGTTCTGTTGCTTGCTGTTAGGGGTTTTTTTTTGAAAGGTACTTTACCTAATACACATGCAAGTGTTTGAGAGAAAAAATAAAAGCGTTGGTTTCTGAAACATGAGCACAGTGGTGTGCTCAGTGTTTATGATCCAAGCGCCTGCCGATACTTTTATTACTTTTCTGACAGTTACGTCACTGTTGGACGTTATGACCTCTGCTAACTGCCAGGCGTATTTCAGTGTAAAAGAAATGCTGTCAGCATGCCTCAGGCCTCTCACCTGTTTTGTTTTTGTTTTTCTCTTCAGGAGATCCGACTGTAGAAAACAAGGACACGCATGATTTAATCATCATTATTGTTGCAGTTGTAAGTTGTCTTATTGTTGGCGTTTGTGTTGCAGTATTTTTCATCCAAAAATGGAAATCATCAACACGCAGCAACTCTTATGAACATCCACCTGAAATGTTAAACAGTTGATCTGAAATGTTTGAGACGATGTGTGAAGCATTGTTATTTAGCAAGCAGACAGCATAAACAGAGCGTCTGTTGACAGCACTCATCTCACAGCAACAAGGGTTCGATGCACCGCTCCTCTGATCTTGAGTCACATTCGGGAGTCATTTTCTCCCAACAACCATTAAAAGTAACATTACATCAATACTGTGGCTGCAACAAGCTTTTTATAAACTTTAAATCTGTTTATTTTTTTTATTTTTCTTCTTTTTTCTTTTAAGTTTAACTTTATTCTGTGCATTTTTCTGCAGAGCTTGATTTTACCGTGAGAACAGCAGGTGAGCGTAGTGGAGCTTTTAGCAGGTAGAGAGGTGGAGGAGACAGACGTAGAGTAGATCAGTTTATGTAAGCTCTGATTAGACGGGGCATTAAGATGGGGCCACAGTAGCACGGTTAGCAAGTTCTCTCAGTGAGTTAAGCACTTTATTAACTTTAAGTTTTTATTTTGCACTTTTAAACACTTGATTTATTTCTGTTTGTGGCAACTGCAGCCAATCAGCCACCTTCCTGCTTTCTGTCCATCGCCCCCATTAGAAATAATGACTCAATGTAATCTAATATGTGATTATAGTATACCCATGATATTTATTTAATAAAATATAAAAACCATTATCATAATGGTTTTATTGTGTTATTATATGAGTTGTGGAAAGTTCTGAGTTGGATCTGTAAATATCAGAAACCTTATCAGTGATTTAAATTCAGCTGATCTCAAGTTCAGATCTCCACCTCGGGCGTGGCTGTTTTTAGACTTCCATCATGACATCTTGTTCTTGTTCCTCTGTGCAAAATACACAGTTGATCTTTCAGCGTTTTTCATTTTCAGGACTTCACATGAGCATTAATCTGGTGAATAGAGAGGATTTTCAATCTGAAGACGTTTTAACACAATCTGAGTCAGTTGGTGCTTTCAGCCCTGACAGTTTGGCTCGTTTCCTGTTCTGATGCCTCAGGATCTCGTCCTTTCTCCTGATCTGCATCCTCGCCTGTTGTGCTGCCTGAAGGTGTTGAAACTCATCAGTACACTGCTCAGTCGTGAAGTTCCGGTTGGTTTAAAATCTAATTTGTTTGTCATTTGTACGTTTGAGGTGTGTGGTGAGGCTGCAGAGCGCTCTGTGGCAGAGGTCAGAGAGGGACTTCCTCTGAGATCTAAAAGCAGCAGCTGCTCTGAAAACAGTCCAGAGGTTTCTGATTTTTATTGATCCGTTCTCAGGCCTTTTCAGAATTTATGTCTTTGACTAGTGTACTCAATGTTAATGTTTCACTTGTTGTTTTTTGTTTTGTTACCCACCACTGATCACACCACCGTCAGTACAAATGTTGTGGATCCAATCTGACTCTGAGTGATGAGCCGAGTCCATTGTAAATATCCACTGTCATACAAAGGGGAATAAAAAGGATATTTGAAGATCAAAAGGGGACAGTGCAATGAGCAAAATAAAAGTGGAAGAAGATGGACGGATGTTCAAAACTAAAACCTGAATAAATGAAAGTGAGCAGGACACGAGGTCGTATCAGGAATTTGAAGGAAGATCGAGGTATGAAAGCCTGTGGAGGGAAATGGAGCCTCACTCTGTTTTTTGTTATGTTTTCTTATGTTATGTGGCTCAAATTAGGAGATGATACATATTTTCTATGTATTCGTATGTATGCATTTGAACATGTTCATTTCTCTGTACCATGTTTTTATATTTCTCCTTTGTTTGTTGTGACATAATTTTATGATATTTATTGTTGTTGATCTGATCACAGAAATAAAATGAGAGCCTCACGCATCACAAGTAACAGAGTGAAGGGTTTGTTTGTTTGGTCTTATTTCCTCTGGGGCCTTTTTTCTCTGATTGAAGTAAAAATGGGGAAATTATGTCATTAACTTGAGCCTGTTTACATCTGTGCATTTCCTCTTCCTTCATTTAAGTCTGAGTAACTCTGTAATTCTGTGTTTTGTCCTAAATACTTTCCTGTAAAAATTACTTTATTAGTTAATGTAGAAGTCCAGCATTCAAATATGTTTAGATTTCTATTCTATTTCATTCTATTTGACAAACTAAAAAACGAGTTCAATCAGCAAAGTCAAGAAGTATTTCCTCTAACAGTGACTGGTACTGTTTTTGGGCTGTCGCAGGGATGGCTGCAGCTCATTTCAGATCCTCTTGGGTTATTTCCTCTCATGATTAAAACTCTGTTTACAGAAACACAACACAGTGTAAATATTAACCCTCCAGACTTAAACTGTCACTCAGTAACTCTTGTTTTTTTTTATTTCCAGAGCTAGCAAAGCTTTTTAAAACCTTATTTTGGGCAAAGTCAGCAATTTTTTTTGAAAACACTTGATGTCAGGTTTGTACATGTGGTTTTTATGTCTTGGGGATAATGTCCTGTATATAATAACTACCAAAACAGCTTTTCATGAAAGCTGCAGACGTGGTGCCCCAGATGAGTCTATCCTCTGGAGATGACGGCTTAGTTTCACTTTGTCCCGTTCAAAAGATCGTGACTTCCAGCACCTTCAACACTCCCTCACATCCAGACTTTAAAGGATCCATTAAGGTCTGTTTTTCTCTTTCTTTTTCCAACAGGAACTGGTTTCATGTATTTATTTTCTCTGTCATCATAAAGTCATGCTGGAAGTGGTGAATCTTCAGCGTCTGCTATTCGCGCGGTGCCCTTTGCTTCCATAATAATAAAAAAAAAAGCAGCTGACTGTCAGTCACCTTTTTTTGAACAGTCAGAAGCCACGAGTGCAGCTCGTGAACTCTGTCATAACCGCAGGCAGAGCTCAGGGGACGTGTATTGCAGTGACTTGTAGATAAACATTTATGATAAGGTGCGGACTGGTGGAGTGTGACTTTTCACTTTGGGAAACTGAAATGAGGCAGAAGGAGACTCCTCTGTAGACAGCCTGTGAATAATCGACTCAGCACAGCACAAACACTACTGGTCAGAAATTTGATTTAATTAATTTCATGACATCATCATTCCAGAATTAAAGCAGGAATAATTTAGAGGGTGAAGCTGCACATTTTCTCCTCCTGTGCTGTTTCACTAATGTTCTTTGTGGATGTTTCCTGTTTGACAAAAACAACCACATAAACAACTGCACGACCCCCAGAATCAGATCATCAGATTGTTGCTGTACTTTCTTTGGTTTCAGCTGATGCTATGAACAGGATGCGGCCAGAATAAATAATTAAACTAAACCTATGGACACTGTGTGTGTGTGTGTGTGTGTGTGTGTGTGTGTGTGTGTGTGTGTGTGTGTGTGTGTGTGTGTGTGTGTGTGTGTGTGTGCGTGCATGCAGGAGAGCCCCTGAACATGAACATCTGTTTCTTCCCCCTGAGTTTTAAACTTGGAGCAAAACAGAAACAGGCCTTGTAGTGAGCAGTGATGGTGGTAAAGTGGCTGTGCTCATGAGGGGAAGAGAGATGTGCTGCCACCTGTTGGCTGTAGTTTGTCACTGAAGCTTTAATTAAACATTAGATTTTATTCTCATGAATTAATTAACTTTGAAACATATTCTTTAAAAAATGTTTTTCACATGTCAGAAATAAATATCAAAAACACTCTTGGGGCTTTATTATGTACACTGTTACACCTGTCCAATTACTTTTTTCAAGTAACGAGTAAAGTAAGGGATTACTATTGCAAAAACGGTAATTAGATTACCGTTACTTTCCCGTAAGCACGCTGCGTTACTAAAACCATGATTTTTTTTTTTTGCGAGAATGTCTCATGACAGTGACGTAAGCAAGTGCGACGTTCGTGGCAACAGCTGTGTGCAGATCAACAATGGATAATGTATCAAGTGCGGGAGAGAGTATGAGCGTGCAGCGTTTAAAGCGTGGAAGTACTGACCTTACTTTAAGTTTGATTCCATAAAAAGTGACAAAAACATTAGTGTCCATTGTGCGTGGGAAGAAAACTTCTTTTTACAGCGAAAAAAACCCTAAACTTCCGAGTGCGCTAGGACCTAAATTCACTGAGAAACTCGCGGATTCTTCAACTGACCGTAAACCTCCGCCTACCCTACTCCTGCTTTACAGGTGAAAATAGAGCAACAGGACCGCTGAGTCTTTGACTTTATTTATTTTCTGCTGTGTTTTACTTGCATCTATTTGAAAGACTGAGTGTAGACACAAAAAATATTTTATTTTATGTGCTGGAATGTGCAGAAAATAGGTTTAAATGTTAAACAAATTTCTTCCAGTCAGTCAATGTTGCATGTAATTAAATTTTTGCTTGATGCATAAAGTTAAAAGATTAAAACTAATGAAACAAGTTTTAAAAAGAGACTTTTCCATTTGATTACATTTTGTATGATGGATTATGCAGAAAAAGTAGAATTGGGCTGAAAGCTCTATCGCTTTATCACCTATTCAGGTTGTAAATCGTGTTTTAAAAAGTAACTAAGTAATTAATTACTTTTGAAAATAAGAAATCAGTAAAGTAACGGGATTACTTTTTTGGGGAAGTAATCAGTAATTAGTTACTGATTACTTTTTTCAAGTAACTTGACCAACACTGCACATCAATAGCGCCAACACATAATTTTCATTTTAAGCAGCTGCACACGTGAGTCTTTGTTCCTGTGCAGTGTGTGCTGAGGTCGTAAACATCTGTGACGTCATTCAGTGTTAGAGAGTCTGGAGACGTCGCTGGTTCAATAAGTTCAGACCAGCAGAGGTGAGAGTCACGACTGAAGTGCTCAGGAGCAAGTTTCTATAAAGATGGACCAGCAGCTCAGTGCTGTGATCAAACCGAGCTCTGATGCTGCCCTCTACTGGCAATGAGGTGAACTCCACCTCTCAGCAGAAACACACTTTTCCTGATGGGAACGCAGAACCAGTTCTAGATTAGTCACCAGCACTGGATCCATGGAGAAAGAGGATTAGTCCCAAATCTACAGGATGTTAACTCAGAAGAATTTCGCTTTAAATTATAACTGGATATGAAGTGTATATAAAGGCCTTTGTAGAGCCACGTGAACCATTTGTCCCTTTATATTCTCCTCCTAGTGTCAAAGATCTGTCACTTTAAACACCAAAGTGTTTCTCGCCATGATGTTGACCTCATACTGATTTACTTTGACTGTAATCCTCTGAATACTCCACCTTTCACCACATCCAGTGGCAGGAGGTGGAGGTCATTTAGAGCAGCTGTAACAGCTGACCTGAGAGCCAATTAGAGCACAACATGAACATGATGTGAATATCTCGTTCCAACACATTTGTTTGAGATGTGGAGACTGTGGAGGCGACCTGAGTACAGTGAACTCATCGTCATGGTCAAGAAACCAGCTGGAGATGCATGAAGGACGTTTTTGTCACATTAGTGGAAAGAAAACATCAAAATCAGTGTGATGTGTGAAACATGTGAATGAGGTTTTCTGTGTTTCCATGTCTGCACATCAGAGCATGATTTATATCACATCAGTTAAATCCTTTGTTCTTTCTCTCTGTAGTCATAAACGACCAGCCTAACAAATTAAAACATAAATGTGTTTTACAACATTTATAACAGCTGTTTTGTTTATAAACTTTGACAGTTTATGGGATTTATTCTTAATATTTTTTGTAAAATTGTCTGAAATCTGCAAGAAAACAAAACATGGATTACTTTGATTCCAGCTTCAGATTTATTTACAACAACAATCATATCAACAGGAACTTTATTTACAGTAGAAACATTTGAAGCACAAACTCTTTGTTTGGGAAAAGTTCCGTTACAGATAAATACAAAGCTCAGCATGATTGTTGGTCAGACGTTGAGGAGTTAAAGACAAAACTTCTAATTTGGATCATTTTTATACAACTTTAAAATAAATAATCATTAATTATTGGAAATGTAAAAATAAAATGTGAAAATGTTTGCTGGACTGTTTGTCTGTGTACGGTTTTTACTAAGCTAACTACCTTTAAATTAGTAAACTCCCACCGTAAGGGTGTGTTTTAACTGATAAAACTGTGTCGTACTCTGATTGCTGCCTTTTATAAGTTTTATTGCACAAGCATAAACTAACACCAGTACAGTAACCGTGCCTTTACAGAAGCCAGGTAATCAACTGAAAGACAAAAAAAAAAATAAACCACACAACATTAACAAAGCAACACTATTAATGACAGTACAGTTTAGTAATAGTCATATTTATAGCTTTAACATGTGTTGGGGGAAAACTCTGTAAAAGACCCAGGAGAAATAAAGACACAATGAGACAAAGTTACTTTTTATGCTTTAACGTGCGCACGGGTAAGCTGTTAAGAACAACTCACATCATGAACAGAGGCTTGGCACTTTTTATAGGCACAAATCACAGAGACAGTGAGAACACGATAAGAAAATAATAAACAGATAAAATAAACAACTCCATATGTGGCGCTAGTCTCGTCAACAGAGAGCTGGGAGAAAGCTGTGAGAGATAAAACAATCTAAAACAATATGTCCCAAAACAGTATGTCTTTGCTGGGAAAGTCTAAAAGGATAATTCTAAACTAATCTAACCATAGACAAAAGGGCATCTTTGTACATTTAAAAGAAGGTAAAGAAACATAGAATCATTTTTCCTGTAACAACATGTTACTTAGTTAACACAGAAACTCACCAGCTCGGCTTCATCAGTCATAATAGCAATATCAATGAAAAGAAGATCCGGCAGGTAGGATCTATGAGCGGCTGTTAACACGTACCATCCCAGACTTAGATAAATCACTCCGTCTTAAATAAATTTGTCATTTAAAGAAAATATGAGTCTGGCTGATAATAAATCACAACAAACAAATTGGCATGTTAGTAATATGGGAAAATCCACACAGTCTGTTTTTTGCACCAAAGAAAACAATTTGAAGAAATCTGTGAAAATTGTCTTTTGGCACTTGCTGGTGTTACAGTTCAGCTCGTTTGTCTTACATGATTGAAAAAAATAACACAAGAACACTCTCTCAAAAACCGAGGCCAGAGGCCAGAGGCAGGAGGGACAGCCTGCACAGTCTGCTCAAATCAAAGAGTCCCCCACGAGCGAAGAATCCTCAGCCTTTTGTATTCCTAGGTAAACGCAGGCAGCCGCGTCATTGGTCCGCTGCATTCGAGGATCCCGCAGCAGCCAATGGCGTGTGTGGACTGGCACACTCCGATCTGCATGCAGTTGGGCGGGCATAGGTCCCTGGCCAGCCAATCACCTGTGAGTCCTGGCACACTTGAATTTCCATACAGGAAGGCGGGCTGTAGATCAGGTGGCCGCTAACCAGAAGGTCGGTGGTTCGATCCCAGGCTGCTCCAGTCTGCATGCCAAATATCCTTGGGCAAGATACTAACCCCATGTTGCTCTCCGATGCATCCATTGGAGTGTGAATGTGTATGAATGTTAGATTGAGCACTTAAGAGACTGGAAGAAGTGCTCGTGTAAATGAATTTGTTGTATAAAGCGCTTTGACTGCTCAGAGTAGAAAAGCGAGGACATGAAAATTAACTTCAGGATATCCTCAACTGTTCTCTGGGAGACTCTGATCAGCTGGAAAAACCGAAACATTTCAAACATGCTGAATTTTAACTGGAGGCTGGTATGAACCCTGTTTGTTTGGTTTAACTTTTCTGTAAATCAGAAAACCACCGCCAACAACAACAACAGCAGCAACAATAGCCCCAACAGCAACTTTCATTCCAACAGATCCATCCTCCTTCCCTCCATCCTCCTTCCCTCCATCCTCCGTGTCTCCTCCTGTGTGACCTGCAGGTGAGAAACAGGTGTGAGGTGTCAGCTGTCAGGTAGGTGATGAGTGAAGAACAGAACAGAATCCATTTCTTCTTCAAACTGCTGTCAGACATTATCTACTGCACTCTGATCACATCACTCAGACCAGCTGCTTTCTACAAAGTCTCATCAACAACATCTTTAGAAACAAACATCAACAAGCAGGAAGCAGCTTCACCTCTGATCACACACACACTCAACTCTACTCACTCACCTGGAGGATCAACAACTCTCAGTGTGAAGTTGCAGAAAGATTCCCACAAGCGTGTTTCTTTCATGGAGACATGACACTCGTATGTTCCAGTGTCATTGATTGTCATATTCGTCATCCTCAGAGACACGTCTCCATCCTTCATCTCTCTGTCCTGCAGATCCACCCGGTTCTTGAAAGATGGATGCTGGTTGGTGGTATCAATGCGCTTTTGCCGATACAAAAACACATATTTATTTCCCAGGTCAGGTCTGCTACACTCTACAGCTGTGATTGTGTTGTTGTTTGGAGCTCGACACGTCACAGTGATGTTCTGTCCAGACACAGCTGGGATTTCTTTCTGGACTGAAAGAAGAAACAGCACAGATCAGAGAGGTTAAAGGTTAAAATGCAACTAGTCTCTTGTACAGCAGCCAAGCAGAGTGAAGATCAGTGAGAGATCCCTGGTTTCCATTTTATCATGTTTGAATCAATCAAACACAATCATCAGACCTGTTAGGCCAGGTTGTGTCATTAAATAAAATAAAAATGTGTTTTTCACAGATTAGAGGAAAAGAAGCAGACATTCGTTTTTTTGCAAACATAACTTTGAACAGTATTCATTCTCTTCTAATTATGTTTGAAATTTAAAAAAAAAATGCATTTTAAAAAAGTGATTTTTATTATATAAATTTTTTTTAAATAGTTCAATTTGAAATGTTAAAATTGTGGACTCTAGCTCGTCAAACCTCTGCATTAATGTTTCTCTGTGTCCAGGTCATTGTAGAGCTGGGCTCTGTACAAACACTGTGCCTGATCATAAATGCATCCTCACTGCAGTAAGACTGTCCACAAACATCCTTCCTGATTTCACCATCAGTGTCAGATAGATGCAGGTGACAGGGCTGACTACACTTCACACAGCAGGCCCACTGAACCTCATACAGGCTGCCTGTGGACCTGAGGCAGCGGTCCGAGAAGTCATTCTGATACTTCTTTGACATTTTGAATCCATGGCCTGGGAAGCATGTGTAGTTGATGCACTGTAATGTAACAGTTCTCCAGTGACTCTCTCTGTCACTCCTATCAAAGAGTCTCAGGGCAACATTAATACAAGAAAGATTTTTTGAGAACAACATCAAAATTTCCACATTAAAGTCCAAATTATATTTCAAGGTCCAAGGCTATCCATGACTCCACGCTGATGTTTTTTCCTCAAACTTGTTAATGGATAATACAAAGCAAAGCAGCACGTTCGGTACATGTTAGAGTCTCTGCGTGTTGTGGTAAACACGGACACACAGCGTGGGGAGGTCGTGTTTCAGCCCTGGTTATAGAGCTGGTGAAGAGAGTAAAGACGGCGGGGCCACAGCCTGGTTTGTGTGCTGTGGAGTCGGTCCTGTAGGGCGGACTGTACACAGTGCTGCACGTTTGTGTAATGCTGGATTGTGCTGCAGAAGAGGCTGCAAGAGGTTAACTTTACTTTATGTTCAACGTGATAGTACGTGTTTAAAAAAAACTAATAACAAACATCGACAGGAAAAACATACTAAGAAGCTGCGACACCTCAATGTACAAAAATAGGAAAATACTTCCTAAACAATTCCCAAATCTGCCACAAGATGGCGATCCAGGACAAGGAATAAAAGCATTGCTGCTCAGCCATGCCTCCACCGTGACTATGGTTCATTAACCACATCACACAGTAATGTTCAAAGTACTAATCAAATAATCAGCCGTGTCTGAAAGTAATTACTAATTATAATTAGAAGCCTTTTATAAAACTATGGAACGACACTGTAGAGCATCTACACCTTCAGATGCAAAGACAAAAATGAAGTCTATAAGCAGCAACCAGCAAACTCAGTGATGTCGTATTCTGCATTCACAACACAAGCAACGTGGCGAGCACAAAAAAGGTGTGAGGGCTGTGTGTGCTCCACTCCTGGCCCTGCAGTTTGGTCTGTTCGTCTGTGGGCAACTCTGGCTCTGCTGTTGTCGGCCCGCGAGCCAGCTGTGAAGGAGGGTGAAGTTATAACTTATAAAGAGCTGAAGGGAACCTGAATCTGTTTGATCCTTGATGTTTTGACTGCATTGTTTTTGTTCCTACTAAATAACCTCCAAAAATGACTGAAGCTTTTATACAGAAGACATCACACCCAGCACGTTTACAACCTGTGGCCATCACACCACAAACATTGCTAAGTTTCTTACTGCTACATGACTGGGAATCCTAAAATTCATCATCATTTTCTGCAGAGAGGAAAAAAAAATCTCCACCTTACATTCTCCTTCATTTACATGTTACATGGATTCATTTTGGATGGAGGAGAAACAAACCAAGCAAAAATGGAAACTCCCAGGAAAAGAAGCTATAGTTTTGGGAAGTTTTATATCCTTGTTGTTAGTTCAGAGGTTCTTTCAGAAAATTGCTGTGGAAATGTTAAAGTTTGATTACTTCATATAAGAAGAGACAAAACGAAGCCCAAATCTCAGCAGACCCTGTTTTCGTTTATCCCTGCCCTTGGCTGTAATCCAGGGTTTCTGGATGGGGAAGACTCAGATAAACTTCACTACAGTGATGTTCTCAGCAGGTACTTGATGCAGTGCAAAAATGACAGCAGTTAACGAGGCTCTGACGTTTAAATCAACCACACACAATATGAGCAAACAGTGCTCCAGTTGTGAGTGTGCCTCCTCGAGTTTTAATACACTTCTTTAGTGGCTTGGTTGTTCTCCTGAGTGATTTGTGCGCCGCGGTGAAGCCAGCCGACCTTTTATCCGCCGCGAACATTAAGCGTCACGGTAGGACTTTTTCTCCTTGCCGATCGCTAGCATAGGTGTGCTACGAAAATGCGACACCGTGTCGAAACGCCTGTTTTGAGCTTCTTATCCGAACATGTTCTCCCGTACCAGAGCACTGCACATGTTAATGGCATTATATTGATTCCAACTTCAGGTTTCCTGGATTAAAATCTGTCATGATGTCAAAGTAATCCGTATAACCGACATGCTAACGTTAGCGTGACGTGTCGCTTTGCCGTCGTTAGCGCGGCAAGTAGCCGTGCTTTGAGCGAAGCGAATGTCTTCCGTTTTCTGAAGTTTCAGTCGAAAAACGATGTCCAGTAAGTCACGGTGATTCTAACAGTAATTACTTCAACTACACACAAATACTAAGACTAAGCAAAACACACAGAAAACTCACACCACATATAGCCGCTTCTACTTCGCAACTGGCGAGCTAACTTGTGCTCGGCGTAGTTTGTTTCGGCGAGCTTCGCTAATTAAGTTTACGTCCCGCTTGCGTGTGTTTAATAAAACCATAACGGCAATTCAATCCAGCAGCAATGTAAGAGATAGATCTCACCTGTGGACGCCAGACATCATGATATAGACTAGTAATTTACACTGACGTGATTTCTAAATTCTATCACACACATATTACATAACAGTTTATTGGAAGAGCTGATTGTAGATTTTGCTGTGAACGCGGACACGCGCGTGTGAATACTCAGATCTGTAAATGTGTAATGATGCGTAACTTGAAGACGTTTCGCCTCTCATCCGAGAAGCTTCTTCAGTTCTAAGGTCAAATGGTCTAATGGTGGAGAAGTAAGGCTGGTTTTTCCACCCTCTTTACACGTCACTTTTCCCCACCCACTACAAAATATTCTGTGAGTCGCAGGCGCCTACGGTACTAGAGACCAACGGACTACATCCTGTTCGCGCCCGACACAACGCAGGCTCAGATGGACAGACTTCCGTGTGCCTGCTGTAAGTGTAAGCTTTATTCTTTTATAAACATATGACATACGTGTATTAGAAGCTCTGTGTTATTATAACGATGTTTTGTTGCAGTGGCATTCGCGGACCGATCTGTGCTGAAAACACGATTTAGAGAACAAATGATACAGTACTAAGCAGCTAAACCCGAGACAGACACAGGGATTCGTCTTTCATGTAGTCCGAACAAACGCACATACAGTCTGCGCTTACTCAGCTTACAAATATTTGATGACCTCCGAGTCACACAGAAAATGCTCACGATTTTAAAGCCAAAACACGTTTTTATAGATTCAAAGACAAATAATGTATATTTATATAGTTATTGTACAGATACACACAGTAAAAAGGAGCTTGTGTTTCAGGCCTGGTTTTGGATTTGAATCCTCGCTGAGAGAACTAAGATGGCGAGTGCTCGCGGCAGCAGCTCCGTGTCGTTTACGATCAGCTACCTTTGTCCTGATCCTCAGTAACATTTAATCGACTTGTAGAGCTTTAATACCTAAAGTATTTGAAATAAGGTGTGACCTTAGATTAAAAGTGTTCCTTCTTTAGTGCTCTAGTTACATATTTGTAATCTTTGTGGAGATTCTAAAAGAATATTAGTCTTTTTCCAACTGTATTTTCCGTATTTCAGAACAGTTTACTGGCGTGTTAAAGCTTATTCACAGTACAAACAGGGTTTTTTGTGGGTGTAATTTTGATCACGGAGCTGAAACACGTTAAAAGTCATGTTTTAGTCTTCCTGTGCCAGCCTGTTGTGTGTTACTTTAGTTATAATGGCTGTTTTAAGCATAAACCCTCATGTTACTGAGCTAACCCTACCCCACAGCTAGCAGGCCGTGTTAGCGACACGGGAAGGGCGCGTCCCCTTTCTTAACGGCTGTTTCTTCTGATGTTGTTTCGTTTTTTAAATAAAAACGTAATTTTTGTAGTCAAGGTAGTGTTTGGGAGGATTGCTAAGGAAAAGCGTTGCTCGGAGACTCTAAACGACCACTGTGTTTAAACTGCGACAGCAAACAACGAGAATAACGTGTGAAAAATAAGATTTGAATTTTTAAAAAACGTTGGGTTGAGTAACATCTACACCAGCGTTCAGCAAGATCAAGTGTCTAACCTGTAATTTACTTATATGACTCAGAGCTGCCGCTGCAGAGTCCTCACACTGAGTCGACACAAACCACAGTTCATCTCCCTCAGTAACTTTGGCGATGTAAAGCACAACTGAAAGCTCTGCTGAATTCATTTATGTAAGCTTTGCACAAACAGTGACTTCTTCCTGCCTAATCTATAACGAATAAAATCAAATATCTGAGTAAAAGCAGTTTTTAGTGTGTTAGACTATTTCCTGACATCCAAAGCATATTGGTTTTGCTTTATTCACTGATCTGAACTGCCGTGTTGTTTTCAGAGAGAAACACATGCGTGAAACCTGAGCTTACACTGGATCAGTTAATAGATTTTTTTTTTTATTCCAGCAGTGTGATGTTCAGTTGTGAGTTTAACAAACTTAAAAAAAAAAACCTCAAACTGTATCAGCAGCTTATGGCACAAAATGGAAAATGCAGTTACAATTAACATTTACATGATCTACCACCACTTTGTTGATGATGTTGTCATTTTCATATTCTGTGGTAATACTGATCTCGCCTGATAGGAGGCAACATGTATGACAGATTTGAGTGATTCTGTTTGTGCTTGGGAGTCTCATTTTGAGGGGAAATGAACTTTGACTCCATGATCATATATTGATACTAGTCAATAAGTGTGCCACTCCCAACCATCAGTGAAAACACTGTTAAAGGGGTTTATCAAATGGCAACAACAGCTTCATTATATTTATCTAGATCCTTTACATTTGTCACTTCTACTGTTTTAATTTGTTCCTTTTTGATGCAAATCCTGCAATTTCAAGCTTAAGTGAAAGAAAAAAAGATTATTTCATTATTTATTTTACGTGATCTCGTTTTAAAGCCCTCACAAATATGCCAGTTTGCCATAAATTACATTAAACGACTTGTTAATTTCCTCGGGTTTCTTTCTTGTTTAACTTTCTGGAAGACTCCATTGTGGCCAATGTCTAAATGGATACTAACAGTAGCTGTAGGGATCATCTCCGATCCTACTGTGAGTCAAGGTAGTGAGACGGTTAAGTGCTAGTTACTTGTAGCTACCTGGATCTAGCTGCTGTCGGGTTCATCATTGCGTTTTAATGTGTTTAAAGTGTCGGTCTAAGATTACGGCGAATTTAGCCAGCGGTTTAGCACCGGCTACAGCAAATTGGCGCCTTAGCTAACCAATTGCTTCTGTGGGGGCCGTTTTTACTTGGTTTAAATACCAGCGTACGTCTCCGATTACAGAGGGTGGTATTAATACTCGAATCGATCTTGGACTACGACACATGTAGCAGCGGATGACTAGTAAGACCAAACAGTGATGGCCCTGACAGCAGCTACATCCATGTAGCGCCAGTTAGCTCTAGCCCGTGCTAACTCGCTGGCTTCAGTTAGCCGGAGCAAGACTGTCGGTATTAATACTAGTCTTGATCCCCGATTACGGCTCGTGAATGTATTGAGCCCAGTCTCTAGACGGTTAACCGCTAATTAGCTGTAGCTACCATCTATACGGATCGCGATTGCTTCGTGTTTATGTCCGTGTTGGTCTCCGCTTTGTTCAGTGCGAGTTAGCTGTAGCCTGAGCTAGCTGCTGCCGGGTTACCGGTTACCGGCTCGGCCATGTTGCCAGAAACTTGATGCTAATGCTAACACACCAGTATGAGCTGCCAGCGAAGAGTACACTGGATTGTGCCCCCCATCGTTGCTGGGTTACAGTAAAGGCGGTTTAATCAAAAGTCAGACCATGAAAACTGTAACAGACACAATCTCAGATGCAGTTGACGGATAAGCTCGCAAAAGCTGCTTTAACGGATCTCACCTGTAAACAAGGGAAGTAAGACACCGACAATCAGGCCGAATAAGAGAGAGATATCCCCCATTGTGTGGTGGGATTCAGAGGATCTAAAGATCAGTGTAATAAATATCCAAGGATGGTGCGATTAGACCAACAAACAATCTGAGAGTGCAACAACTCAACTCGATCATTAGCCGGGCGTTTCGTTGGGGCACACCTTCTTATGCGCTGTGGGCGGTTTTGTTTTTTACTGATCACATGTTTGTTTCAGATGTCCTACATGGGGTTTGGGAGACAAAAGACAAGACCAAGTTCTGTTAATTTATTTATTTAGATTTTAACTTTAGACATAAAGTTAAAATCTAAATAAATAAATAGAACTTGGTCTTGTCTTTTAACTTTATGTCTAAAGTTAAAATCTAAATTTATGTATGTGACTTGCAGTGTTATCTTTCCATTACAATAAGAAAATTGATTTAACTATAGTTTGAATCTCGATGTTTAAGTAAACAGGTCTTGATAACCCAGAGGAAAAACAGCAATGAAAGATCAGGTGTTGTTTTCTTGATATATCGGCAGGTGCTTGTACCTGCTTGTAATAAATAGAAACGATAGTATTAAAAACATTATGGTCTATAATTAGAAGACCCTGCCCAAATTACAGCTTTCCAAAGCCAGAATCCAGGTTTGTAACCTATTAATTCACACTGAAGAAAGTATTTTGTTTTATTAGAATGGATAATATGAGAGTATTAAACAAAAATTGAGCAGAAACTTTCCTCTCGTTTCAAATTCTAATAAAAGCGACCAGGTAATGTTTAAGAGGTACGACAAACTGACGCTGGCGAAGACTAACATGTCCGTGTCACTGCTTCTTTCCACTTTTTTCAGCCACTAGTAGATGTTAACAAAAAATGCCACCTGATTGTTAAATAACGACAATGTTTACTGGGGAAGATTACTAGATGTATCAGATGATTTTGTTTTTAATAAGCCATAGTCACTGTTGTCAAACCAATAACATTCTTTTTAAAAATAAGAACCTTTTTTGTCATTAAGTGTTTAATTCAGTGTTTTAAGGAAATTAAAAAGTATTGCTGTGTGATATATATTTGATATAGTTTACCTTACGAACACTGTTTTTGTACCAACAGAACGGCTTGTGCTCAGAGGAAGAGGGCGGGCTTTACATGGTGTGAGATTGGGGGGGGGAAAAAGCTGAAATGAGTGAGAAGGACGATGAAGGAAACATCTGTGCTGTGTCTGCTCTGTAAGTAGAATCTCTGAGTTTGTTTGAATTCTTGTACTTTGACTGTCTGCTCTCCTGATAACTGATGATGGAGGAGAAGACATGATTTTCTTAGGACAGAAAGTGTAGATTAGGCCTGCACAATAAATTTATTGTCATATGGGCGATGGGCCCATTGCAAAAGATGGCGAAAACTGCGATAATTGGGTACTTTAAAATGTTTACACACGTGCTTTAAAGAATTTACCAATCAAAGAAACTCCTTTACAGATTTGACCAGTCGAATGGAGCCCTTCACAGCGTTAATCAATCAAATGGATTAGAGGCCCGCCTCCTACGTAGGTGGGGAGCGAACAACGCAGCAGCAAAGAGTCAGAGTTGTAATGGCTGAGAGCGAGATACATGACGAGAACGCTACTGACTATGAACTCGTGGGTAAAAAAAAAAAATTGTACCTCGCTTATTTGGAGGTACATTGGATTTGATAAAGATGACGTTCTCCAAACACAGGTACTCTGCAAAACTTGCCGAACACTCGTGGCAACCACCAGAGGAAACACGACTAATCTCCACCATCATCTTCAAATAAAACCACAGAGAACAGTTTGAAAAGTTCCAGAAAGACAGGGCTAGCCAAACAAAGGTTGCTAATGTTAAGACAAAGATCACAGCAGTCCAACAGCCGTCTCTGTATCAGAGTTTTTCAAGTGGAACTCTATGAGAAAACGTCAAAGTGGTACAAAGCAATAACAGAGGCCATTACACATTTTCTGGCTTAAGACATGATGCCTATAAATACAGTTAGTAGAGAGGGCTTCACCAGTCTGATACATAAAGTGGACCGGAGATACTGCATCCCCTCACCAAACTACTTTTCCCATGTCGCCATTCCACAAATGTATGAAACATGCCGCAAGACTGTCATGTTTGAACTGAGCCAAGCTGAAAACTACGCAGGCACTACAGACCTATGGTCAAGTCGTACAACGGAACCATATATGAGCTTCACAGTGCACTTCCTCACCGAAGACTTTGAACTGAAAACATGGTGTCTAGAGACTGTGTATTTTCCAGACTCTCACAATATAATTTAAGTTATGTTTATCTAAAACTAATTATAGAGACCGGGAAGGATGTCTTTCAGAATTCAAGCCTCAGGAAAAAAGATTTTGGGAACAGTGTTTCAATGTTAAAGTGCACTTTGTTGTTACACTGCTAATACAGCAGCTTTCTTTAAATAAAACTGTTGCAGTAAAACTGAAATTATGTATTCTGGGAGGTTTTTTTTGTTTTGTTTTTTTTATTTATTTTATCGCAAGTCATATCGTTATCACAATATTGATCACAGTTATTGCAGGTTTTCCTAATATCTTGCAGCCCTAGTTTAGATGCTGGTCACCCATCTTTAACTATGACAGTGGTTCTCTCCTTAAATCGCCATGGTAACTTGTGTGGTAGGACAGGTTAAACCTTTGGGGTCAGCGGGTCAAAATCACATGACCAATTTAAGACTACACGGCTACAAGATGCAGCAGCTCAGAGTCTCCATTTCAACTTGGGTCGAAAGTGCGGACTTCAAACTATACACCAGTTTTTTAACTGTGTCGATGGGCCACGTAAAACCGGAGTTATGATAAAAAATACACACAATGTTTTTTTCTGAAGAAAACAGTGGTGTTTACTTCGGGAAGAACGGTAAAAATGGCATTTTCTATGGACAGCGCTAGCAAACACTCTCGGCTTGCGAGTGAAAAAGAAAGAAAAAAAAAAAAAAAACACCCCTTCCCTATTGGTGTTAGTTTACCATGTCAGTCAATCAAAAAATGATATGGCAACACATGGTACTTGGTTGTTTAGAGAGGAGGGGAAGTTTTTAGGAGTGACACCCGTGACGGAAAGCGGGCGAGCAAAAGAAAGAGAGAGCGAGTTTTCATATGTGAGACATTAGTGACGTTTAGCGTGTTTGGAGGCTATAGTTAGTGTGTTGTGTAGTTATTGTTTTGTATTGTGTGGCAGTTATACTGCTGAATGTGGCTTCGTAGCTTACCATAAAATTGATTCGACATCAGTAAGCACAACGAGAATTCATACATAAGACGCACCGGATTATAAGGTGCACTGTCGATTTTTGAGAAAATGAAAGGTTTTCAAATGCTTTAACCTTAAAGTCTGAAAAATACGGTATATGAGTTTTGTAAGGTAGATTGTTTCGGGGCAGGAGGACGTTTGTTTGCAGCCATCAAAAAGAGAATTAAAAAAAATAAAAAGGTAAAATTGAACTATGAAGAAAACGCGGAGATGTCAGAGGTTCATACACAGTGGTCTACAAAGTGGTCCAAGGGATCTTCCAGGAATAGTGGCGCTAACTTTTGGAGAACTGATTGGTCAGGAGACGATGATTTCAATCCCTGTTGATCTATAATCTAGAACGTAACTGATTCTAGAACAGTTCACAGCACAAGTTACCGTGTTGATGATACTATTTTAGGGTCTTACTTTACAAAGCCTTAAAGAATGCCTTTAGGAAACTGCTGTTGTAGCTGTTTGAAGATATCAAACGACAAATGATTTGAATATATGCTGGTAAGCAGTGAATGACCTTGTGTAGTTAACTCTGAGGTTAGAGCAAATCCTGCTTCAGGCCTGCAGGACTACTGAGTTCAGAGGAAAAAATCGACTCAACTCTGGGTTATTTGTCAGCTTGACAGGATGAAGGCCGACTGACATTGAAGTTTTTTTAATGTATAAAAAAGAAATTATAATCTTAGTCTTAATCTTAACATACAGCAAACATTTTTACTGACTAATAGATAACCAGATGAGATGGTGTGTGATGCTACTATTGAGGTAACAAACATTTTCTAATATTAAACTAAAGAAAGGAAAATTCCCTTTCACTCAAACATCAGCCGGTGTGCTCCAATAAGAGGACTCACACCTGAACAGCGTGCTGAACTTTGATTAGGCCAGATTGAATAATGTGACTGATTTTTGTGTTATAATTAAAACAACAGCAGCAGTATCAGTAGGACTGTGCCTGCTGCACTGACGTCATCTGTATGTGCTTTGTTGTGTAGACGGTGGTGGATCTGCAGGAAGAACTGAGGACGTCCGTCATGGACGAATCATCATCATCAGAGAGAAGAAAGAGAGTCCGAGCTGAGAGGTAGAGATGCTCTTGTTTGTCTCATGGTTCAGATTTCAGAGTTACAGACGATGGACAGAACTCGTGTTTCCTTTTTCTGTGATGGCCAAAAGCTGTGGCGTCAGATTGTAGTGTGATGTCAGGCATTTGATTCTCACTTGAATTCTTAAAGGAAGATTTGGGGCCAGATTCACTAACATCTACAGCAGCACACAGCCTTGTCTGAGATTAAAAAGCTGCTGGATGTACTCAGCGTCAGTTTGACTGTTGTATTGTTTCAGCTGGTTTTATGGCGTTTGTAAGAGTTTCAGAAGGAGAATATTTAAACTAGTCACATAAATATGAATTTGAAAGCCCGTGGCACACAACTTATTGCAAATTGTATAAACTTAGCCCCCCCTCCAAAAATTGTCTTGCTCCTTATCCCTAAAAGGAGGGAGGAACATTACCAGATAGAGTAATGATTCTTTGCACAAGCATTTTAAAGCTGCTTTGGCTCAACTCAGTCCTCTCACTGAGTGTTTAGAGGCAGGGCCTCTTATTGCTCGTCAGTAATACGGATTTTACTGAAACGGAGCAGAAATGAGCCGAGTTGTCTTTATATCAGCGGTGTGCAAAGAGCGAGCGACTTCTCTCTGATGAATCTGTAACTTTGTGGTTCACAGACTCAAATGCTCAACTGCGGTTACAATTTTTATTTTACAACACAAGTAATCCTTAATATTGGATGGACTGTGAAGACTCTTACAAATGAAATCAACAAAAGAAACATAAACCCTCAAATTTCCAAAACATTTTTCACTGCTGTAACACGTTTCGTTGTCCTCAGCTTTACTAAACATGTTAGTATCTGGGTAAAAGTGATACAGTGACACCAAATACTAAAATGATACTAAATAAATTGATCAAGAGGGCTCATCTCGCCTGATAGGAGGCAACAATCTGCAAACAGTCAAAGACTGGACTTGAACTAACTGCAGTCACTCTCGGGAGGAGCCCATAAGTGCTCTATTATTACTGTCCGTTTTCCTTTTTGCACAGAATAATTTGCTTTGCGTTTGTCAAGCCACTGCTAATACTGTAAAACAAGAAAAGCTGCCCCACTCTGGTTTCTTGTTACGGCTGTAGGTCCGGGTCCTTATGGGACATCTGGTGGTTCCGGACCCGGATCGCAGACGCCCGTTTTATAAAATAAAGAACCAACGTCAAGAGCCAATTGAATTTCTGATTCATAGATGCAAGAGCGTAGTGTCGGCTAAGCTAGCCTTCAAGGCTGAAATCTCACCTGCAGACGAGGCGTAGCAGACATGGAGAACACCGAGGAAAAAGTACAGCTTTCCGGAACCCTTCATCTCGTACTGGTATCTTCTGTGAAGCTGAAGATAAGTGTTATAAATGTGTAGAGGAAGGAGGCTCGATACCGCTGTTGACCGGCACTTCTGAAGCACAGGCACTTCCTTGTTTTGCCGCCTCCTGCTTTCTTTCTTTCTTTCTTACAGTTATATTGGCGGTTGGCAAACAAGTGAAAGGTGCATTACCGCCACCAACTGGAGTATGGTGGAACGACGCCCAAAAAAAAAAATTCTCAAATCCTGCCAAACAGGTTCCCCTCTCTTAAAAACTGAAATAAGGCCTGATAACTTTTACTTCCCGAGTCCTGCCGCAACAACTCAACCAGATCCAGTTTGATTTTTAGGTTACTAAGATTTTGAATCAAATGTCTCCTCTCAACCTGATACCTCTGACACTGTAACATGACATGTTCTACAGTTTCCTCCACCCCACAGTAATCACACTTGCCAGTACTATGTTTCCCTATCACGAACAACGTACTATTCCATTCAATATGTGGGATGACATTTCCAGATGTTCCAGGACTAGATGTTTTCCCTGATTTTTCTCAAGGATGCCACTCACAGGCTCACCTGTGTAAATCTGTAGATTTGAGGAATAGCTGTTTTTTGCATCACAAGCTGCCATGATTTATATATCAGATTGGCCTGGATTGCTGGCCATGTATTACCAGAAGGAGCATTTTCCATGGAAATGGACTACGCTGTCACCTCTGAAGATCAGAGCTAAGAGCTTGGAACGGGCGGACTCTTTTTACATCTTTAATATATTCTGCAGGCTTATTGGGCAGTGACGTAAACAGACAGTAATTGGAGGACTGTTGAAACCTTTATTTACAGGTTTATAGGAAAACCTTTATTCACAGGTTTTCAGCTGAGTGTGTACGTGGTGGTCGGTGTGTGTAAGTTCTAGTCGTACTTGTCGTCTTTGGTATCTGCGCCTCATCACTACGGTGTTGGTCTACAATAAAAAAGCACAGAGAGATCTATATCAAAATTCTACAAACTCATCTAAGTTGTATAATTTTCATGTTAGCAATTATAAATGATACTGTTGCTCACCTGCTGCTTCCTGGTTCCGATATTGTGAAATATCGGGGAAAATGATGCCCCGGGGCCCACAAACAGTTTATTGGTTTCTTAGAGGAGGAGGAGGAGGTAAGGTATGAGTAGAAAGTGTGGGAATTTAATTTATCTTCATAGGATTATTTTTGGTTATTGTTTTCAATGTGGGGATGTTGGAAATGTTTGAGAATATTCCAGGTATTTTATAGATATTTGTTATGTAGTATTTTGTTTAATCCTGAGTGTAAACTGCAGAATGCTTTAATCCAATTAACGAATCCCAGAGACTATCAGTGGTCTTGTATTCGGATCTGTACACTACAGATACAAGAACATGGGAATCCACGTATTCTTTATCAGTGTCATTCCAAATGTTGCCATCAACTTCTTTTCTTTCAAGATTTGTCACAGCAATGATGTCGTTCTTGTCAATGGCATAAAAAGACACTTATTCTTGTCACAGCAAACCTGGTGAGCCCAGGTTAATGCCATGTGAGCCAGGAGGTGCTGCACTTTTGGATTTGTATATTTCAGCAGAAGCAGCTTCAGCACCTGTGACCTCCTCATCAGATGTGTCTGTGTTGATGCTCTCTATCATCCTCCTCGTCAGAAACTGGCTCATCCATATTGCAATGCTGTTTTCTGTATTTTCCTTCAGCAAAGATATGATCCACAGCTTGGCTTATTGTAAATCTTCACATATTTGCGTTCTGCAGACATGCAACTCACCAAGTAAACTGAGTTGTTCTGCACATGCCGTACATGACTGACTATGTTGATCTGTACTCTACTTGTAAGTTTGAGTCACTGTCCCAGAAAGTAAGAACTTTCTGTTGGAAAATATCAACTTTTTCACTTCTCCTAGGTTTTAATTCAAATGAAAACCTGTTAAATATATATATATATACTGTTTTTGTACCAACAGAAAGGTGCTCAGAGGAAGAGGGCGGGCTTTACTTGGTGTCAGTGACAGAAATGAAAAAAGCTCAAATGAGTGAGAAGGACGATGAAGGAAACATCTGTGCTGTGTCTGCTCTGTAAGTAGAATCTCTGTGTTTGTTTGACTTCTTGTACTTTGACTGTCTGCTCTCCTGATAACTGATGATGGAGGAGAAGACATGATTTGCTCTGTAGGACTAAGGGTGTACATGCAGGTCTGGGTTTTCTGTACAACGAAGGTGGTTCCCTTCTTACTGGGGTGAGTCGCCATGGTGACTTGTGCTGTAGGGCAGGTTGTCATCCAGATGAAAGATCAAGAAACAGCTTTTTAATCGATCGATTTAATTTCCTTTTGGGACAAACTGCAGAGATTTCCACGTCTCCTTTGTCAGGCTGTGGGACAAAGTGTTTAAAGTTTCAGAGCTCTAATGTGCAGCTGTCACCCTAATAATACTCACTTCTTTTGCCTTACATCTTTCTGTGTGAGCAAATGTCTCCATCCAAGGTTGGGTCGGGTCACTTAAGTGAGACGTGTCCCCATGCAGTCCTCCACAATCCTGACTGCGTGGTGCTAGAAGTGGATGTTGACTGGTTGATAAGTGGGCGAGGATAGCACAAGGTGGTGATTTCATACCTGCCGATTTCTAATTGGCTCCAGAATAGGTTATGTTCACATCAAGTTACCATGGTGATATTATGGTAGTCTTTACCTTATTATAGCCTTATAAAGCCCACTGATGCAATTGTTGTTATGATTTGGTACTATACACACTGGAAGTGTGTTTGGGGTCACTCTCCTATCAAACAGGATAGGAGAGTTTGAGGACTTGACTTTAACTCTTTGTCAGCTTGACAGAATGGAGACTGACACTGATGTTTATTTTTAGTATCTGAAAAGAAAATATAATCTTAATATAAATAAAGCTTAAATGACTAATAAAATGTGTGTATGTCTGTCTTTTTCTCCGTGTTTATTTTGCCATTTCGGTTGCTTCCTTGTACTTTTACTTTAAGATGAATCATTTCAATTAACCTCAATAATTATAATCAATTCTTACAGGTGGTCCAATGTTTCTGGATTACCCACAGCCCCCTCTGTCTGCATAAAAGCAGTGCTGGAACACTGGTGTACCATGGCCTCGTGAGCATCAGGGGAACAGCATTGTCCTTGTTGCTACAGAAAATGGTGAGAAAAAGTAATTAACAATGGAGGAGAGACAGACCATCATAACACTTAGATGTAGGTCTTGTAGTCTGATGAATTATAATCTGAAATCTTTGCATTCTGCAGCGCCATGCAGTACCCTCTGGTAAGCTTGAAAATATGGAGTGGCCAGCACGGTCTCCAGACTTAAACCCCATCAAGCTGGTTTGGGATGAACTGGACCGAAGAGTGAAAGCAAAGCAACCTACAAGTGTCAAACATTGTAGAAAGAACACCACGGCTGTGTTCAGCTGTTATATCTGCCAAAGGTGGCTACTTTGAGAAGTTGAGAATACATTTGTCTTTAAATTGATTCTGATTTCTTTTTTAACTCCAATTGCTTATTTGTACTCAGAGGTGTGGACTCGAGTTATTAATTTTATGACTTTAGACTTGACTTGAAAAAATGTTCTAAGACTTGAGACTCGACTCTGACTTGCCTGACATTACTTGAGACTTACTTGAGACTTGCAAAACAATGACTTGGTCCCACCTCTGTTTGTACTTTAAATTGATTCTGATTTCTTTTTTAACTCCAATTGCTTATTTGTACTGTGCTTTCATTTCAGAGTACAATGAGACATTAAACTGGATAATTTCCAATAAGCTCTGATGAAGCTGGATTGACTAAAGTTATTGTTTGTGTCGTGTTTCCATGTGTTCAGTAACTTTACTGTTATTTGTATTTTGTTTCTAAGTGCTGTCGTCTCCACAGCAGTGATCTGGTTTCTCTGCAGTTTCAATAAACTTTGGTCTCACTTGATCTTCTGTTTGTTTCACAAAGATGTCTGATGGACAACCTGAGTTGTTGTGATGAACCCAAAACACTTCAGTTTTCTTCAAAGCAGATAAAGTTCCTGTGAGCCACAGACAGCAGGAACGATTTCACACATGAATCTTAGTTTCTGTGAAGTTTGTCTGTTGACAGCAGAGCTGATTTGATTGCAACTCATTTAATGGACAAAATAAATTTCAGGTACAGCTGCACTCAGCTTTTTCTGTATCTACACGATGGATCATTGTTCATTATAAAATATGATGTGAAAATTTAACCCTTTTTATAAAATGTTTAACAAGTTTGCTTGAAGGGGGAAAAAAACACAGGATACAACTTTGCAAAGAGACTTTGACTTTGTTATAATCTATTCTAACTCTTATTTTAACAGATGAATATCAAGATTTGGTGATATGAGGGGAAACTCCATTAATAAACAGTCTTCATGTACAGTGTGTTACATACTGGCCACACTGTGGATTTGGTTATGGAGTTATACACTCAGTGGCCATTTTATTAGGAACACCTGTCTATTATCAAGTTGAACTCTTCTTTTGCCTTTTGAAATGCTTCAGCACTTCATGTCATAGACTTAAAAAAAATATACTGGAAACATTTCTCAGAGGTTCAGGCACTAAATACCAGAGGTGAACAGGACTAAGAGGACAGGGAGGGCACAAATGAGAACACACTGACATAAGATACAGACTTTCAAAATAAAACAGGAAATGCACAGGCAGAGAACAGGGAGCACAGAACCGCAATCCTAAGAACACAAAAGTCTGAACCCGAATACATAATCAGAGAACACAAGATCATAAGAAACACTTAAAGCTGAGTCAGAATCTATCTATCTATCCACACACACACATATAAATGTGTGTGTGTGTTTTACACCAGTGGTGTAACAAAAAAACAAACTACAAATCAAAACAAAAACTTTGTTTTTCAGCTTGACAGAATGAAGGCAGACTGACACTGAAGTTTATTATATTTTATTTTTATATATTAAAAATAATTTTGGTATACATAAATCTTAAATGACTATTATATTGATTGTGTCTGTTTTCACAGTTACTGTGAGACTTTTTCTCCATGTTTGTGTCATTTCGGTTGCTTCATTATACTTTTACTTTACGATAAATTTTTTTCAATTAAGCTCATTCATTATAATAAATTCTTACAGGTGGTCCAATGTTTCTGGACTACTCACAGCCGCCTCTGTCTGCATAAAAGCAGTGCTGGAACACTGGTGTACCATGGCCACGTGAGCATCAGGGGAACAGCATTGTCCTTGTTGCTACAGAAAATGGTGAGAAAAAGCAATTAACATCAGAGGAGAGACAGACCATCATAACACCTAAATGTAGGTCTTTGACTGATGAATTGTAATCTGAAATCTTCGGTTCATCACGCAGGATCTATGTACGCCATTGAGTAGGCGAAAGGATTGTTCCATGACATTCTACAGCGCCATGCAGTACCATATGCTATGCACGTTGTTGGTCAGTCATTTATCCTGCAGCTAGAGAATGACCCAAAACAAAAGTCCAAACTCTGCCTGAACTACCTCAGGAAAAAAAGAACAAGATGGTGAGCTTGAAAATATGGAGTGGTCAGCACAGTCTCCAGACTTAAACCCCATCGAGCTGGTTTGGGATGAACTGGACCGAAGAGTGAAAGCAAAGCAACCTACAAGGTTCAAACATTTTAGAAAGAACACCACGGCTGTGTTCAGCTGTTATATCTGCCGAAGGTGGCTACTTTGATGAGTAGTTGAGAATACATTTTGGTCTAGAAATTTCCAATGAGCTCTGATGAAGCTGGATTGAATAAAGTTGATTGTGTCATGTTTCCATGTGTTCAGTAACGTACACTCAACAAAAATATAAACGCAACACCTTTGTTAAATTCAAATTCAAATTCAAATTTTATTTGTCACACACACACAACCATACACAGTATGACATGGGGGTGAAATGCTTGTAGCTGTACAATGCCCGACCATTAAATGACAGAAGAAAAGTTCTACAATATTTACAATTTACTACAAAAATTTACAAATTAACTTAGGAATTTACAGTAAAGAATGTGCAAATAGCAGAAGAGATTATAAAGATAAGGATTATAAATTATAGGAATTATAGGATTATAGGAAATGTGTGGTGGTGCGTGTGGTGACGTGTGTGAGAGTCCAGTCTTATAGTGACGTGTTTGGGAGAGTCCAGTCCTACACCTGGTTCAGGCCCCGAATAGCCTGGGGGAAGAAGCTCCTCCTCATTCTCTCTGTTTTGGCCTTAAGGGAGCGGAAGCGCTTCCCAGACCTCAACAGTGAGAAGAGTCCATTGTTGGGATGCTCCCATTCCCCATGGGATGGACGTAGAGACCTAAAATTCATTCCAGATACACAATATAACCATCCCTCCCAAACAGTGGTCACAAATCAGTCCAAATGTGTGGTAGTGGGCACATCTGCTATATTGAGATAATCCATCCCACCTCACAGATGCTGATCTGACATCATGAGTAGTGCACAGGTGTACCTCAGACTGCCCACAACAAAAGGCCTGTCTAATCCTGTCTGTATTTCAAATACATCAGTCAAAATAATGCACAATGCCTGATTTTTAAAAATCTGTTAGACTTTTTTTTATTAAACATATAGAACCACACACACTCAGTTAACACAAATTTCCTGCATTCAGATTCCTGTCTTTCTAACATAATTCATATAAGGTTCCCACAGTTTCATACTTACCCTTAACAAATTCAGCTAGGGTCCCTAGCCCATAGGCTGATGCTACCATGAAGTATTCTTAGCTGTCTTTTACACCTAAATACAGTAGTATAATAGTGCATACAATTAGAAGTATTTAATAGAAATTTGTGATTATTAGATTAGTGTGTAAGAGAAGGAGGATGGATCTGTTGGACTGAAACTGACACTTTCTTCTGTGCTTGTTGTCGTTGCTGCTTTTTTTGTTGTTGTTTTTTTTTTTTTTTACAGAAGATATGAACAACAGAGTGGAGATTCACATCATCCTCCTGCTGAACTGCAGATTCAAATGTCTGAGATCTTTCTAAGGCTGAAGTCTGAATCTTCTGCTGCTGAACACAGAGACAGAAAAATCTAAAAACAGACAGCTGTCACTAATGGTAAATGGTCTGTATTTATATAGCGCTTTTAATAGTCCCTAAGGACCCCAAAGCGCTTTACATATGCAGTCATCCACCCATTCACACACTAACGCTCAACAAGGATCCCTGATTTCATTGACACTTCAATCTGAAAAAAAAAAAGCTTCTTTATTTTTCCTCGTGGCTACAAACGAGCCAATAGCATTATCCGGTGATCAAGATTAAAGCAGCAGCAGCAGCAGCAGCATTACTGCCATGTCTCAGTGTTCCAGTAAATCGAATATGTTTCCTGCTTCTGTTTGATTGGCTCTTGCTGCACAGGGGTGGGAAAACTGAGGACTCTTTCTAATTTGTGCCTCCTTATCTCCTCCATCCTCCTCCCTGTTACCTGAACATCAATCGTTCTCGAGGTCAGAGTTGTTTTTTTTAACCTCTAGATTAAAAAAGAGTAACTCGAAACTGTGAGGTTTCATTTTCAATCCATGGTTTGTTTTTTTTTCCATTCTTATAGTTGATCAGACTTCACCATTTCTGCGTGTGAAGATTCGAGTTTCTCTGCTGTCTACCACATTGACTCATGTTATTTCTCTAATTAAAGTGGCCCAGAACATGAAACACAAGCTGGGCTGAAACTATTTATATTGTAGTTGTAATTTAATGTTATTTAATTACAACAGTTTAAATGAAGCTCTGAGACGCTGATGTCTCATTCTGTTGAGACTGTTTCCTTGACTCCTCTCTCCTTGTGTCCTTTCTGAGCTCTTCAGTGGGCCTTAGACACACTGGAGGAGGGGTTTGTGCAGTCTGATTCTCTGATAACAAACATCACAGTGTGATAAGTTTCAGCATCCAGCGTGTGCTATATGCCCTCTGGTTTAGAAAAGGGACGTAAGTGAGAAAAAGCCTTTTACTGAGTTCAAATACAATTTATAAATAAATATTGGTCTGATAATGAATAACATGATAACCTGAAGCAAAGCTCAGAGGGTTTGCTGTGTGTTCTTTGGCGATGGTTCAGCAGGATTGCTGTAAGATGATGCAAAAATAAATCTCCGTTAAACAGTCAACAGTCCAGTTTTTTTTTTTTATTCCTTTGGTTCTTCAAAGCAGTGGGTTAGTGCATTATATTCACAGGGAGATTAAAATCAAACAAATAACAGAATTAAACCAGGGAACAAATGAGGTGACACTTCTGCACCAGGCTGAACCCCATAACAGTCGGGTAGTGGTTGATGTAACATTCACAGAAAACGAAAACAGGTTAAGACAGACAGTGCATGAGATCAGCATATACCCCCCCCCCCCCCCCCCCCCCTCTTCCTTGCACACTTTTCTCCAGAAAACTGGGCAAAAAAAAAAAAAAGACACCTGGGAGGAGAGGTGGCAGACAAAATAAATTAAATATAAGTCAAAACCAGCATTTTTACTCTGATACCTGACAGGGTTTCATGTCTGACTTGACAAAAAGACAAACACAAACAAACGCACAAACAGCAAGAGTATTTTTATAAAGATCACAGGATTTATGGCTTCACAGTCTTGTAAAACACTCAAGCCAAAGAAAAAAAAACATAAATTACTTTGACAAATTGTTGGTTTACAAACACACAAAAACAAAGTTTCACAAATATAAAATCTACAACACAGGTTTTTTGTAACACTTCTGATCCCACTGAAGGAAGTTCAAGTACCTGCTGAATGAAATAAATGAAATAAATAAACCAATTTGAAAAATACTATGACATAAGTGGTACTGAGTGGTAGAATTTTCCAGTCACTGCTGCATTAACTTCAGTTTACATAAAACAAAATTAGTCTTTTTTTTAGCAAAGTTTTACACAGTAAAGACACATATAACTCTTAATAATGATTTTTACTGTGTAAAGTTTAAAAAGTTATAAATATTATTTTAAAAAGTTGTTCATGACAGTCAACATACTTACAACCGTAAGGTCATGTGTGTCACTTGGAGGTATTTTTCACATCTGTAGCATTGTCAAAGATGCATCACCATGCCAAACAAGAAACAGAGCTTTAAGACTGTCAACCACTGCATTGCATCCTAAACCATCACTTTTATCTAAAATATAGATCCATTATATGATGCACAATAGAAGTGATGTATTTTAATTAGCCATTTTATACATTTATAAAATGTAGAATGTAGAATTAGCCATTCTACATTTTAATTCGTATTTTATTTTAATTAGCCATTAATTAACCCTCCCCATGTATTTAGACTTTGAGGGGATCTCTGAAAATCAGAAATCACACATTCCGCACCAGAGCTCAGTTGGAAAACTCTGAGATGTTTCAAACGTGGTACATTTCAACAGGAGGTTGGTATGAATCCTGATTCTGCTTGTTAAGTTTTCTGTAGATCAAAAAAACAGCAACAGCAGCAACAAGAAGCACAGCGGGAACTACCAGACCAACTTTCAGTCCAACAAATTTGCTGGTCTCTCCTCCATCCTCTGTGTGTCCTCCTGGCTGACCTGCAGGTGAGAAACAGGTGTGAGGTGTCAGCTGTCAGGTAGGTGATGAGTGAAGAACAGAACAGAATCCATTTCCTCTTCAAACTGCTGTCAGACATTATCTACTGCACTCTGATCACATCACTCAGACCAGCTGCTTTCTACAAAGTCTCATCAACAACATCTTTAGAAACAAACATCAACAACCAGGAAGCAGCTTCACCTCTGATCACACACACACTCAACTCTACTCACTCACCTGGAGGATCAACAACACTCAGGTAGATGCTGCTGACTTTCCATAAGCGTGTTTCTTCCATGAAGACACGACATTTGTATGTTCCATTATCATGAATCGTCACATTCTTCAGAATCAAAGACGCGTCTCCATCCTTCATCTGTCTGTCCTGCAGATCCACCCGGTCCTTAAAAGATTGATGCTGGTTGTCTGGATCAACCAAGTTGTTCCGATAAACAAAGATGTCTTCTGCCTTCAGGCCATCTCTGCTCCACTGTAGAACCCTGATGTTGTTGTTTGGAGCTCGGCATGGCAGAGTGACATTCTGTGCAGCCTCAGCTGTGACAATTGTCGTGTCTGAAAGAGGACATAACACTGAGCAAAGACGTTAAAGGGATCTGATAACTGTTCACACTGGTCAAACCACCACACAAGTATTAAATGTTCCTTAATATCATAGTTTTACATCTAGTTCCTATTCTTAATACGTCCCCTAATAAACTGAACAACATATGTTATTCTTGACAGTGTTTTCCAATCATGGCAGATGGTAAATTAGTGCTGTTTATCTAAAACAGTTCAATTAAAAAATTATTGTGGAGAATAACAAATTATTTTTTCAATATAACTTTATTCGACTTCTTAAATGCACAGAAACAAATGAATGTAATACACTTCATTTCCACAACAATGCTGACATCAGCAAGTTTTAGTATAGCTCATGAAGTTCTCAGACGACACCGCCATTGTGGGTCGCGTGTCGGAGGTAAATGAACTGGAGTACAGGGGGGGTCATCAATGACTTTGTCAGCTGTGTGTGAACAGAACCATCTTTGCATCAATGCCAGCAAGACGAAGGAGCTGGTGTTTGACTTCAGTAAGAAGCCACCCCCTATTACACCAGTGAACAACCAGGGTTTGGACACTGAAACGATGGAGGAGTACAAATACCTGGATTTTCACCTCAATAGCAAACTGGACTGTTCCACAAACACAAATGCACTCTATAAAAAGGGTCTAAGTCGAGACTGACTGTATGAGACTGTACAAGCAGCTCGTTCAGCAGTAGACTTTTTACACCCACAGTGTAGGAAGGAGCGCTACTACAGGTCACTCTTACTCTGTAACACAGTTTAACATGGTTATCTTACTCATCACCTGTTTAACTGACATATAATATATTTTTGATTGCTGCTACTCATTCGCAGCTTGTTTTACAATGTATATTTCACCAGGAGCATCCATAAACCCCCCACGCTTGTGTACATGTCTCTGAACAGTTTTATCTGTGCATATGAATTTCAGTTGCTTGTGTATATAAGATCACTTTGTGTCTTCCTTCTATATTTTATATTCCTCTTCCTATAAGAGCTGTGTGACACCCAAATTTCTCATTCGTGGGATAATAAAGGTTTATTCTATTCTATGTCCAGCAGGGGTCGTTTTAATGGCTCTAATGACTCGCTTTCACCCTGTGCTATACTGTGCAAAAAAGGAATCATTGAAGCTCTTTTCCTTAAGCTTAGGAGAACAGAACAGCCACGAAGATAGTTTCTGTTCTCTTCACAGGAATTACTATTTGAATGTACCACTAATAAGTGATCACTTTTATTCTCTGATCAGCAAATGAATGAATGAATCAGTAACCTCCTGGCTGGTTATGTAGGTAAAATATGTCAAGTGCTCACTTATAAAAGCAGCAGAAAGCAGCAACAAAAGAGCAGAAAGCAAACGAAGAAGTTAAGTAAGAACTCGATCAACATAATCTAAAGGATTATTAGCACATCTCACCTGCAGAAGTACACTTCAGGAGGAAGACAGAAAACAAAATCCACAAGTGTGACGCAGTTATCAAAACAGCCATTCCTGAGCATAGATCCGCCGATCACAGCGATGGTTTTTTTCGTTTTCTATAAATGATGTTCCAAATTTGTTTTTAATCGGCTAATTCTAATGCTAAATTCAGATTTTTACTTAAACGTCTAGCATCTAGAGCTAATGCTGGAATGAATGAAGGGAAGAAAGTCCGTGTTACTTCTTCCGTCAGCCAAGACAGGGGGTGGGACTATAACCTGAATCAAACTGGGTGCTGTTTGATTTTCTACAAGGAGTATACAGTCCTACAGTAAATCACAGGTAAACTCTACAGATCTTAATCAGAACCTTGTATAAATGCCATCTTCAGCTTGTCCCAGCAGAACAAACATGACATCCATTTTCTTTAACACTTATGATGAGAGGAGGCAGGGGGGGCAGGACCCCCCCCCCCCCCCAGGCGGTCATAGGGGGAGAGGTACAAACAGGACAGAGTCGTTTGGACTGTGGAAAGTAAGCCAGGCAGACAGGAGAGGACAGGAGACTTCTCAGTCAGCCATAGTCTTTATAAGTTTACACATTGTATCTGCTAAAAGGGAAGCTGTCTGTTCTTTGTTCAACCCAGGGTTGGTGGAGTGTAGCAGACTTTAGAGTCACTGCAGACTATAACTACTTCCCTTTGTACTGAACCGTCCATGTTGTTGTCTTAGAGCAGAGCTTCCCAAAGTGTAGGGCATTTTTCTTGTAAAACAAAGGTGGGGGGGCAGCAAAAAAAGTTTGGGAACCGCTGAACAGACTGAGCTTTAAGAGCTGAACAGCTTTTATCTTTATTGTAAATTCTGGTTAAAAAAGGTTTTATGTCTGAGTTTATTAGAAGTCAGCACATAGCTGTGAGGAAGCCTTCTTAAGCTTAAGTAAGCACAAATCAGATTGTTATCACTAATTGCTCTGGTAATGAATAACCTGATGACCTGAAGCAAAGCAAAGAGGGTTTGCGGTGTGTTATCTGGCGCTGATTCAGCAGAATTGTTGTGAAAAGAGGCAAAAATAAATTGCTGTTAAACAGTCAACAGTCTATTTTTTTTAATTCTTTTTGTTCTTTACAGCAGAGGGTTAGTGCATCATATTCACAGTAAGATACTTTTAAGAAGTAAAATCAAACCAAGAAGAAGAATTAAACCAGGGAACAAATCAGGCAAAAGTTCTGCATCGGGCTAAACACCATAACAGTCGGGCAGTGTTTGATGTATTATTCACAGAAAATGGTCAGTTAAGTGGAGTGAAGAACACAAAAGACTCCCAAACTTCCTCTTTAAACTTTCCCTCTGCCCTCTTCATTCTGATTTTTCCGAAAATCTGGACGTTTCACAATAATCATAACTACTGTCATCATTTTCAGTTTGTCCCGAGTGAAAACACTGGAGTAACTGGAGCAGCAGTAGGAGACTCAGAGCTCAGGTGGAAAAGCATTTAAACAGGAGGTTGGTATGAATCCTGATTTTACGCTTTATGGTTTCTATGGATCAAAAAACAACAACAGCAGCAACAAGAATCACAGCAGGAACTACCAGACCAGCTATTACTCCAACAGATTGGCTCTTCTCTCGTCCATTTTCAGCTGTGATCGTTTTCTGGTCTGTCTACAGCAGCCAATCAGATTTTACTGGAATTATTAAACCACCACACACTGAGCACAGCTAAATATAAAGTACTGTTTGCTTTGATGAGCATGAAATGTATGCTTAAAGATGATCATACACAGAAATATTGATTTGGACTTCTGGTTTTACTGTTAGACAGTTAATTAAATATAAGTTATGACTTGGATGTTGATTATATTCAACACCTTTTGTATTTGTTTCAGACCAAATTCACATGCCCACAAGTTTTTGAACTGCACACACTTGTAAGCTTGTGTTTGCATTGCTTTGCTGTTGTGTTGAAGAATGACAGTACAGAAGACAGATGTTTATTTAAGAGTCCCATGTGTGCTGACCGAACATCATTGCTATCCAAGACCTATACGGGCCTGAGTGAATTACAAAGCCAACATCGATGACACTGACTTTCACTCCTCAGTGGAAAAAAAGAATGAAAAGTTTCACAATCTGTCTTTATGTTTCTGCTGTCTCACGTGAACAGACTGAGCTTCAAGAGACAAACAACTTTGTCTTTGTTAAAGAAGTTTTACTAACACGTTCTTAGTTATTTGTAAGTCAGCACATAACTAATAAGAAGCCTGATTTATAAGCCTGTGTTTAAACACAGCTGAAGGTAACACACATCAGATTGTGGTCATTGAATGTTCTGATAATAAATAATGGTGCCACCACCTACAGCAAAGCTCGACGGTTGGCTGTTTGGGAGCCGATTGGCAGGTATACCATTAGTAGAGACAGACAGACAGCAGCTGAGAGGTGGAGGTTTAATTGCTGTTAAACCTCCACCTGAACAAAAGTTGAAAGGCTAGTCTGACATTCATGTCTGTCTTCACAGCAGTGGATTACTGCAACATATTTACAAGACAGACTGAAGACTTATTAGAAGAATATATAAAGATAACAAAAGAAAAGAAAAACAACTGGGTATCTCCAACTTGAAAATGATAACTGAATTTAAAAGTTTTCAGATCATTATTAGAGTCTGTACCATTCACTGCTTCACTCCCATCATTGGTCCATGGCAGCTGTAAGACTGTAAACATGCACAGGATATGATTAAATATATAATATAGAGAGGAGAGCAGGGATGCGTTTGGCAGCCAGCTGGACGTCACTGGTCAGGCTGGTCACACTGTGGTGTAGGTGTATGGCTCAGCTTCAGTGAGGAGTAGATGACCGCTGGCTCTGGTGGAAGATCTGAACAAAAACACACAGATTAGAGAAAGTTTAGATGTGTCAGTCTGCCCCAGGGCAGCTGTGGCTACAACTGTAGCTTGCCTCCACCAGTGTGTGAATGTGTGCATGAATGGGTGGATGACTGGGTGTGTAAAGCGCTTTGGGGTCCCTAGAGGGGACTAGTAAAAGCGCTATACAAATACAGACCATTTACCATGTCAGGAGTCAAACTACCTCTCCTCTCTGTCCTGTAATAATATTATTCTAGTCTTAATAATCACTCACACCTGATTACACCACTTTCACAGTGATACACAATGGTTAAAAAAAACCTATATTTACACAAAACACTTTTTCTCTCAGACCCTGATCTCTCTCCAGCAGCTGTAGATATCGTGTGTTTAACCTCTTCATATATTTCTAATATTATAATTCATCTTCTGTTATGGTTAGTGATGGGTTTGTCTGGCACAGACCCATCACTGGAACGAGACAATTCTACTAATATGGCAAAAGCAAGACGCAAGTCACCAGAGCTCTTTGTGTTGCTCGTGTACGAGGGAGAGACGAGTGACGAGTGCCATTCCTTCCGCTCGAACCCCAGTCACTCACTCAGTCTGCTCCCTTGTAGCACTGCTCTTTATTGTGGTTACATGAATATTCATAGGTTCATTAACATATGACATCTTACACAGGCATACATGTGAACAAAGAATACCTTGTCTGTGTGTCGTGTAGGTATGTGTGTGTGTGTGTGTCTCTCTCATGACCTTAAGATGCGTGTGCATGCCAGAGTGCTCTGGGAGGCACACAGAGACTGCTAAGGATCAGTCATCCTATCAATATGCAATCGATTATATAATTCTAAGAATATATGGTTATATATTTCTAAGCATAAATGACAATCCACAATATAAACCTTACAGTAAGACTGATCTGACTTGTGGAGCTGATAACCACCTTCATGTGACCTCACTTCTTTCAGTCAGTATCAAAGTAGAGCAGCTGTACCTCTGTGCCTGCCGTTTGTTCTGATGGCGATTTCTCCATAACTGACGTCAGCTGTTGATGAATAAACTGCAGGTGGATCGCTCTCTGCAAAACAAGAGAAGCTCATATGACTCACATGAAAATCATCATTTAGGATCACATAAAATTTGAGTTTTCATGACTTAGGGCTGCAAACACGAGGAGACGGCATGGCCTCCCTTCAACCTGAAGCAACTTTAGCACCTCTGCTGAGTTTACCTCTCAAAACAGGAAGCTTAATGACCACAGAGCTGCTCGCGTGTCAAGACGATGTAACACTCACATTTTGCAGCTTGTAAAGAAAACCCGTTGCTAAGCTGTGAAACCAAAAAATCCAAGTAATATGAAGTAAGAGGCTTTGATCATCTGATCATCACAGAGCTGAACTGTTCTGTGTTCAAATGCTGCACAGAAAACCGAATGTCTCCACTCGCCATGAGTCCAGTGGACAAACTTAAGGTGTTGGTATTATGTTAACAGGACTGTCTTTTACAGAAAGTTTTACATTTCAGATTTTAATGTACACATTGGTCTGTAAGAAGCTGATGTATTATTTATGGCTAGTTATGACATTATTTCCTAGTTTTCGTTGGCGTTCTTATATTTTTATTTTGGATAATCAGGAAAATAATCAGCTAAATTCAAGGTGCTACCCCCAATAAGCTAGCACTCTGACTGTTCTACTTTATCATTAACATAAATTGGTTGCATCATGAAGAGTCTATTATCATGTATATATAGTAATATAAGTTTAGATTTTAGTGGATTTTTCCAGTTGTACACTAGCGATAGTTCTTAATTAAACTTTTCAAAGAAAAACTTGTGGATTTGTAGAAATATCAAAGCGCTAACTAGCTTTTTAAGCTCTGTACCATAGACCTGTAAATCATGCAAAGGCGATCGTGGCCCAAAGAGTTGGCAGTTCGTCTTGTAACCGGAAGGTTGCCGGTTCGAGCCCCGGCTCGACAGTCTCGGTCGTTGTGTCCTTGGGCAAGACATTTCACCTACCGCCTACTGATGATGGCCAGAGGGGCCGATGGCGCAATATGGCCGCCTCGCTTCTGTCAGTCTGCCCCAGGGCAGCTGTGGCTACAACTGTAGCTTGCCTCCACCAGTGTGTGAATGAATAGTGGAATTGTACAACGCTTTGAGGGCCCCGAAAAGCGCTGTATAAATGCAATCCATTATTATTATTATTACTAAAGCTGACCTGACTGTACATGCAGAAAAAAAGATTTGAAGCTTCCAAACCTCAAAGACAGACCAGTGTTGTAGGATGGTCAGCTCCAGTTATGACATCCACAAACCTCCAAATCATTCACATGTTATTAATTCAAATTTCAATACAAACACAATAAACTCTTCATTCTGAGAATCAATGTTCACACATGAAAGTGTTACAGCATTTTTTCTGTTCACCAGTAAAATGTTGAAATGTGTTTCCGTGTTATTACTTATAATCACTTCTGATTTAGACAGATATGACAGCTTTAAAACGACAGTTATTTCAACATCAGTGATATTTGGAGCTTTAGTGTTCAATGTTCTGATTTCCGGTGAGCCTCTCTGCCTTAAAATGAATCTAGCAGGAAACTTTCTGTACCTTTAGTCCTCTTTGACCCATATTGGTCGTCTGCTGCTGTTCTTCTCACTGATGAGTAGGTGGCTGCTGCTGGAGGATCTCTATCTGCAAAACCAAATAATTCAGTCATAACAGAACTGATGCTGCTGCAATTCCAACATTTGGAACATTAAGATTTATAAATCAGCTAATAATATATTATATCAATACAAATAGTAACAACATGTAAAAGGATTTTTCTTTTCTTTTTTAAGTCAGAAAACAGGAAACTGGACGGCAGCACGTTTTTCACATTGAAACTCTTCAACCACAAAGTCTCATGTGTAGCATCACAGTTCACACACAGGAAAACAACAAAAACGTATACATATGTTTTTGTATATTTATTAAATGTATACATTTTAAATATGTAATGATTCATGTGAAATGGTGAAGTCTAGAATTGTATACAGTTGCTAACTTAATTTAACTTTCAATTAAAATGCAAAGGTTCTCACAAACACAACAAAATTTCCTGTGCATTCTGTGGCAATTTAACAGAAGTAATGTGTGTCTCACCTTCAGGTTTCCTCTGAACACATCGTCTCACCAGTACAACCAGTACAACAAGCAGCAGCCCAAATATGGAGGGAACATACGCCATCACAGAGAAAGGAGTAGAGGATCTCTGAGGTGATGGAGGAGGGGGAGAGGAAAACGAGGAAGAGAGGGAGTGAGTGGAGGCTGATGGAGGAGGAGGAGAGGTGGAGGAACCTGCAATTACAGAGAGAAACCAGGCTTTCTAATCAGTTTGAGTCACTTTGGGTTTAAAATCTGCAAAATAATCAAAAGACTCACCTGTGACAGTGATCCAGCTGGATGGAGACTCTCCATGACCGCTGATGTCACACTTGTAGAGGCCTTCATCAGACCTGGAAACATGCTGGATGGTCATGTGACCTGTAGGCTGCTTCCTGATGAGGGAGCCATCTTTATAGAAAGCAGCTGGGAGGTTGGAGGGAGTGGTCTTTGTTTTACAGAGCAGAGTGACGTCATCTCCCTCCATCACAGGGAGGACAGGACTCTGCAGGATCACTGATCCACCTCAACACAGAGACAAACTACAGCATTTCATCCATTTACACACAGCTTCATCAACACTAACTCCACACACTCAGCTTACCAGTGACTGTCAGGTTAACCATGTTACTGATGGGACCCTCTCTGGACTCACACCAGTAAACTCCACTGTCCAACAGGACGATACTGCTCATGGTACAGGAAGAACCAGTTAATTGTCCCCACTCCTCACACTGAGCCCTTTTTTTTGTGCTTGTGTTTCTCCTCAGAGTCCATCCAGCAGAGCTGTCGTCCTCCTCACAGCTCAGAGACACAGAATCTTTTTTAAAAAATTGAGAGCTGCTGGGACTCACAGTCAGACGAGCTGTGGGAGAATTTATATTTTTGAACAATAACGTAAAAAATTAATTCTTCCTTAACAAATATTCTATTTGTTAAAAAAAAAACCTATAGGTATGTAGATTCTGTTGTCTTGATGTAGCTCTTCAGTTCACACCGTATGACATATAGCATTTTGACGTGGGGCTTCTTTCAGTTTGAAACTTTGGGTTCTCTGTGTTCACACTTATATGACAAACTGAGGAACTTCTTCTACTGTAGTGTTATCTTGACTGGTTGAAACCATTAATATTATTAATAAGGAACAGGAGCTGTATTTTCACTTTCCGAACCACACATTTTTCTAAGGATCTTCTGAATTTTAGAGCAATTTTGCTCACTTCTCTGGACCATTTATTAAAGCTTGACCTCCATAGCAGACACATCTGAGTCTAATCCATCTCTCTATTCTAGCTCTAGATTTGCTCAGCTTGTGTTAGTTAAAGGTTTTTGGTCTTGCTTTATTGTTCCTTATGTTAGTTGGTCACAGAATAAGTTCACTAACCTTGATTTGTTGTGTCACAGAGCAGAAACATCTGAACTGAGGAGAAAACAAAATGATTCATCATGTTTTAGTGATTTTTTTTTTTTTGCTTTGAACAACAAATGTCAGTTTGTATGAGCTGTGTGCTTTGGAGGAAGAACTGAAAATGCCCTTTGACACAGTTCATTGCTGTTTGTCTGCAGCACTGAACAGAAAATTTGAAACCCGAACCTCTAAAATCAGCAGAAAACAGCTTAGTTAAAAGACCTTAGTTGGCCATGTGTACTTCTCTGTGCATTATTAAACCACCTTGGTCAGTAAGTAAAAGTAAATATATCTTGCTTTATCTCAGTGCCACTCATTATTAGATTTACTTCAATAAACACATTAAGATTTCAAGACAGCACGTGTTACTTACGGAGGAGCCACAGAAGAGCTGTTTGTCCCATTGTGCCTCACGAAGGTGTGAGATTGTTGTTGTTCCACTGCAGCACTTAAACCTTACTTCCTCTCACAGCACAGTTTAGAGGGTCTGTGGTTTGTCTGCGGCAGTTCTAGAGGGGAAAACGTTTTGTAACCTTTTAGTTTTAAGCTGAGATATGACTCATGAGGTCAAGTAAAGCAATGAACAACAAAGAATGAAAAATACCAGCAGGGAGGGTCACTTTAGACTCACTTATTTTTTTTTAATTAATAAATAATTTAAAGAAAAGCATCTCATAAATGCTCTATCCAATTAAAACCACATTTTAAACACTAATATGTTTCTTATGGAGCAGGGCCGTGCAGAGATGTTTAAAGGGGCGGGTGCTCAAAGTTAAAAAGGGGCACATTGAACCAGGCTGAATAACAACAACACACATTCATCAAGAATCTAATAAGGGATCACACCATATAACTGTCATCAGCTAGGGACAGTTTGGACAGTGTTTGCATGGTCAGATGCAGGAATTGTACTTCCCAAAAAATTTTTTTTATGTCCTCAGAAATGAGGCACAAAAATAACGCCATAGAGCAGCAACACCTGAACATCATTATTGTACCCATCAGGTAAAACATAGGCTACGTTTGTTTTGCTTTGTCCCCACCTGATGACAGCGATATAGTATGATGTGATCCCATAGTAGATTCTTGTTGAATGTGTGTTGTTGTTATTCAGCCTGGTTCAATGTGCCCCTTTTTGACTTTGAGCACCCGCCCTCTTCAAACATGTCTGCGCCGCCCTGCCAAAGACACACCTCCATTTGCATTTCAAAACAAACAGCTTCTTTCACTTGGTGCATATCAACAGTTGCGCAGCTTTCTTGCAGACATGTTGTCCATTGAAGTTTTCCTGTCCCTTCCGATCTTGGTGGGATGTAGATTAGAAGGTGAGTTTGTTTGGGAGACGGTAAGACGAAAAAAGACGAACTCGTGACTGTGTTTTTAAATCAGAATGTAAACATTGATAATGTCATCGTGCATATTGCAATGTTTGCAAGTTAGGACGGAAACAGATGGTGCGTGTATGTCTGTGAAGGTTTCAAGCAACCTTTCTTTGCATGCTCCTTAAGCTGGGCATACAGTGTGCGATTTTTTTCAGTCCAGCATTAGACAGTTGGTGCATGTGTTATTATGCGTGGAATAAAATGTCAGCGAGTTCAAGACTTATTTGACATGCAATGCAGAGCAACATGCAAACTCTCTTAAACACAAGTGAAACATTTGGGCGTGTTTTGTAGTGTAGATTCAAGCAGATGCAGTTTTTACAGTGTTATGTGGGGAGATTGTCAGGCAGCTGTTTCTGCAGACAGTCAGAGAAAGTCATGCTCACAGTTTAAGGAGCAATATTTTTTCAGTTTCATTTTAAGGTGGCATCGCTCTAACCCCGCAAGAGTTTGATCTGATGGGTTCCGCAAAAGCTCTGGCAACAACGCATAAGTCTGTAACTAGTAGGTACTTCCATATTTTTAAACACTACTCACGCGGCACGTACACGTGCTCCTCCCCTTGTTCACTGCTGTGTTTTTGTTATGTTGTCACGTTGCTCTGGCTGTGCAGACACGTGCAGGTTGCATGGGGGGCTGTATGATAGCAGCAAATGTAAACAATGTGCACTGTGGTGACTGCGGGAAAGAAACTGCCTACTATGACAACTTCAATAATTTACACAAACACAGAAACTAGATATCTGGAGGCTGGCCGAGGGGTTATGGATTAGTATTATCATTATTATTATTATTACTTTACCAGAGTGGTTACCTGAAAATATTTTCCGACGTTAAAATGATTTGTTTGAATTGTGTTGAATGCATTATTCTTTGGAACAGAAAAAAATACCTTGAACCTGAAATTTGAAAACAAAGTGAAGAATATAATAACTATGGAGAACTGGTGAACTGTATCCAGTGTCCATTGGACTAGAGCATGGATAGGACCAGTTTGAGGCAAGCAGGAACCAAGTGTGTTGTTTCAGCCAGCATATAGTTCGAGCTGGATCAGGTGATCGTGAATTCTCCTTCAGTTACGTTGTAATATGTCTAAGCTGCTGGAGGATTCCCACGATACATTAAATGTTTCTTCTTCACTTGCCTTTTTCACTCATTGGGGTTTTTTTTCACCTCTCTGCATTTAATTGTTATTAATCTCTGGCTCTCTTCCACAGTATGTTTTTTGTCCCATCTCCCTCCCCACAACCCCAGTCAGTTGTGGCAGATGGTCACTCTTTGCTGAGCCTGGTTCTGTCGGAGGTTTCTTCCTTTTAAAAGGGAGTTTTTCCTTCCCGCAGTCACTAAAGTGCTTGCTCACAGGGGTCATCTGATTGTTGGATTTTTCTCTATATAAATATAAAGTCCCTTGAAGTAATTGTTGTTGTGATTTCACGCTATATAATTAAAACTGAATTGACACTATTATTTTGCCTGGATTAATCTTTTTTTTTTTTCGAGTTAAAGGCCAAAAATGTGTCCGAGCTGCGCAGCTCATTAGGACAGATTTTGCTTTCCGTGGTAAGAGTTTATCAAAGCCTGACGTTGATTAGGCGAACGAGAATTTGAAAGGTACCAGGTATTTTTCTGCCCCAAGACATCCTCCAGTCCTTGAAAATTGTAATCATGTCTAGTATTGCATACTTTTTGTAAATGCTTGCTGGTAAAGATAATTAAAACAGTGAATAAAATGTGATTTATTTGAAACAGTCCTGAGTTACTGAAAACATTTCCTCTGGAGCTGCAGTCTTGGCACTCTGTATTTAATAAATATCATTTTATGTTTAGGTATTAAAGTGTTGTTTTTTTAGCTTGATGCCTCAGTTGCAGCTTGGAATCTACAAGGTACTCAATTACATTTGCACAGCAAGCGTTACAGTGGTATAGGCAAGCTGTAATTAAAGAAAAAGAGGCCAGACATGCAAGAGTGCGCCTGTGTGCCAAAATAGGGATGTTTGCTAATAACTAAATGGCATGTGCCTCTTACTCTATAATGAATTGTAACAGTTACAAGTGATTGCTGAAATAAAGTTAAATAATAAACAGACTATGTTTTTTCTTTTTCTTTTTTTACACTCTTACAGCATTTATGTCAGCAGTAGTTCCAAATGGTTTGCTGTTTTTTGATTTTCTTGTTTTTTTTTAAATTGAGATCATAATAAAATGTTTATTAGACCTGTCAGTTTTCCTAAAACATTTTGCTTGTACAATGCAACAGTCTGTCATGCACCGTTTTCTGCACAGTTCTGCATGGAGGTTTTATAAGATCAATATAATTCCCCAAAGACTCAAAGTCAGAACAGAGAGATGCCTTTAGAACAGCACAGGTTATCAATAACATCACATGACACACTGTAAAAGTGTTCCCTCTTCTTCAGGGGGCTTATTGATCTTGTGTGTAAATTTGAACAGCTTTTGTTTAGAAGCCAAATAACACATCAGGAGCACGGTGGCATGGTGGTTAGCACTGTTGCCGCACAGCAAGAAAGTCCTGAGTTCAATTCCACCATCAATTCCACATGCAAACTGTGTGGAGTTTGCATGTTCTCCCCGTGTCTGCGTGGGTTCCCTCCGAGTACTCCGGCTTCCTCCCACCGTCCAAAGACATGCAGCTTGTGGGGATAGGTTAATTGGAAAATCCAAATTGCCATTAGGTGTAAATGTGCGAGCGAATGTGAGTGCGAATGGTTGTCTGTCCTTGCGTGTTAGCCCTGCGACAGACTTTCGACCTGTCCAGGGTGTACCCTGCCTATGATGGCTGGGATAGGCTCCAGCGCCCCCCGCGACCCTGAAAAGGAGAAGCGGTAGCGAATGGATGGATGGATGGATAACACATCAGGCATAAAGAATGAAAGCATCTGACGAAATAGCAGCAGGTGAGACTAGATCTGGGCGATATGAGATTTTTTCATATCACGATATGTTTTTTTCATTTCAGGTGATAACGATATCTATCACGATATAAGCCAAATAACTATATTTGTAAGATTTAAATGTGCCGTTGCTCACAAGTAAAATGTGAAATAATCAGCAGCTTGTTTTGATTGAAATATTTATTTCCCATAATAAGTTCAACAGGGTGGATGTACTTAAGGAACATGAGACTTTTTCAGATAAATAAAGGCAAATATTGCAAACTACACAAAAGGCAGCCGCTAAAGCGTTTAAGTTTCAAAATAGAACAAACGAAACAGACTAAATTGTCAATTCCACTTAGAAACAAAATATTAATTCTAAAAATAAATCTTAGTTTGTTTTACAGAAGAACAGACAAAATTGACTAACTTTTGTCAATATCAAATAAACTGAGAACTAAAAGGAAATTCTCAATCTCTCCTTGTTGTATAGCTGAGCTTTTCAAACAGTTTTAACAGTTACTTTAGTCTGACAAAAGCCGAATGACGAATTAGCGCTTCCAGTCAGAGACTGAGCATGCACCGCTTTATTGTATTTCCAGACTTGCTTTCGGCACAATTTACAGTGCACACTACTCTGTTTTTTGTCAGACTTGAAATAGCCGAAATACCTTCACACTACGGAACTTCTATGGCTCTTCCGTTCGACAATCTCTCTGGCATTGGAACCATCATCTGTTTTCTCTTCGGTAACCTTCGGTCACGCTCGGTTGATTTTTCTCTAGTCGGCACACTCATTTCCTCCATTACCCGGGCGGTACGGTGGCTGGACTCCTTAAATAGATATCACTGTCCGTCCTACAGAAACGGTCTCATTAAGCGAAAGTCTTTGTCTAGTATATCATTTTTATGTCATAAATAAGAAAAACTAAAGTTTATGTCGGTTATTCTGTTATTTATTTTCACATGTTTGCTTTAAAAGTCATGCAAACCATAAATGTGTGAATGCTGACGTCACCACCAGCAATAATAGTCATAATATAAACCTCTAATTTGTATCCTCACCTCTCAGGAAAAAAATCTCCTTAAAAAGTGACAATTTTCTTAAAACCTATAGCTTCATGTTTAGAGTCTCAAACTGTGGCCCACTTCACCCCTGCTTCGGTCCGTTTATTGGCGTGAAGAGATGTAAGGCATTTTGGCCTTTGAAGTTACTTTTTTTGTTAGGGAGGATTTGTATGATAAGTTCTGTAAAAACCAAAAACATATTTAATATGAAGGCAATATGAGCAGAGAGTACAAACATGTTGAGGGGTTAGTTGTGTTAGTTCAGTGAGAGAGTTTGTAAAGAAAGCTAATGTGTACACTTATGTCTGCATTTTCATTTTGTTAAATGCGAACAAAACGATAGAAGTGCTGGCACGTGTCTGGCCTTAAAGAGAGGGCCAACTTGTTTATTTGGTAGTGAAAAGCTTCAGTTAGTTAGGAGTGAGAAAGAAGAGATTTGCACTCTTGCAGTCTTGTCTTGTTAAACAATATTTGAAATAAAAAAAACCCCTAAAACATTACATTTTTGAACATATTTGTGGGTGTTTTCTTGTTTCTTTGTTTGTTCTACTTGAACACTAAAAGAGCTTTCCAATAAGATGACAGTGCCAGCAGTTGCTCATTTAGGTTTGAGACACCTGGTTTAGAGCAACATGTACATTCTTGCTGGCTTTCTTCAAACATTAATCATTAAAGTCTTTGACAGAGTTGCTTCTTTTTACTCTGCCATACATGGTCGCAGGTTTGAGTGGCTCTTGTGAGAAAGTTGTTTTGACAGAATAAGTGGAGGAAAGATGTCATGCTCAAAAAGCTCATGCAGTATAGCAAACAATAGCAGAGGATTTCACACATCAGAGCTAATCAGAAATATTTCAGTCAGGAGTTTTCTAAATTATTAACACTTTAATCCGCAGTACATCTCAAAGATGTGCAGTAACACATTATTGATGTTTGTTTTTTCTGTTCTCTTTGTGTTTATATCCCACAGAGCTCAAAGTGAGGCCTGGAGAAGATTCCATTCTTCAGTGTCAGAGTCCCAGAGGTGACGTCATCATCCTGCTGGAGTGGAGAAGATCTGATCTCAAGTCAGACACCTATGTGTTCTTCTTCCGAAACCAGCGTCCATATGAAGACTACCAGCATGAGTTCTTCAAAGGCCGAGTGGAGCTGAGAGATCCAACCATGAAGGACGGAGACGTTTCAGTGATTCTGAAGAACGTCAGCACCAGCGACACGGGAACATACGAGTGTGAGATTACAACCAGGAACAAAGAAAGTGTCACAACTGAGACTAAGCACTCTGTCAACCTCACAGTCTCAACCTCAGGTGAGTTTGTAGATTGATGTTTAACTTACAGTGTATGATCTGTGTGTGATTCTGTGTTTGTAAGGGTGTTGGCGGTGAACTACTCCCTAGCTTAGTGTCATGGTCCTGGGCCATGTGGGCCCAGTATTCTCAGTTTTTGTGTGTTTTGTATTTTATTCCCTAGTTATGCCTTGGTTCCTAGGATTATTTAGTTAAAATGTTCCTTATTTGATTACCTCCTGTGTGCCCCTGTGTATCTGTGAGCCCTCGTCTCTCCTTGTGTTTTATTCTATGTTTTCCCCAGCCCGTTATGTCTGTGTTTTCCCCGTGCTCTCTCTCCTCCTGTCTGAACCTCTGTACTTCCTGTTTTACTTTGCCCGTCTCCCGTCAGTGTTGCGTTCACTCCTGCCGTGTCTTGTTATGATTATCAGTGTCACCTGTGTTCCCCGTGTGCTCCCTATTCCCTCATTAACCCTCTGTGTATTTATGTCTGCGTCTCCCTCAGTTCTGTGTCGCGTTGTCCCTCATGCTGTGTGTGTTTCTCCCTGTGTTTCTTGGCGAGCTTTGTATTTAGTTTTCCCAGTTTAGTTTTGTATTTCCTGCTATCTGCCTCTCCAGCATTAAAGCTGTGATTTTTGAGTTCATCCCCTGAGTCTGTGAGTTTTGCATTTTGGGTCCTCCTCCTGCCTGCCACACAGCCGAACCATGACACTTAGCCTCTTGGTGGTGAGAAATGGGTCATTTAAACTTGTACCAGCTCTGTCTGATAACTTGTTTCACATTGTTATTGTAGTAGTAGTAACAACAACAACATGGGGAGGACGCAGTCCAGTGTACTCCTACTGCCAGTGCCAAGCTCAGAATATTTGAGAGGGTTGTGTCAGGAATTAGACATAACATATTTGACAAATCAAACATGTAAATCATCAACAATGAGTTTATCATACTGGATCGATTTGGGTTACCCCTGACTGCCCCTGGTGCTTTTGGCCAAAAAGGTGAAACTGTGCAACTGTTGGCCAAAGACAAAGGAAGAGATGAGGGGGATGGTGTGTTAGGAGGCAGTGAGAGAGAAGGAAAGGCAAGAGTGGAGATGAGTGTAGGGACTATGACTGGTAACGAAACAGAGTAGGGTGACATGATGGAGATAAGGACGGTAGATATACTCTGTAGGTAGGAGACCAGGTGAAAGGAAAGCAAGGCCAGGCGCAGGTGTATTCAAACTTTTCTACTGTGGTGTAGTCAGAAAGAGAAAGTTGGAGTAGGGGCAATTGTTAATAAAGAAGTTCAAAGGTCATCCAAGGACATGATTGACAGTCATTACCTTAAAATAAATATGTTTAAGAAACTCAGGAGAAGAACAAAATAAATTCACCTTAGCTGCCGTCGCATATGAGAGGTGAAAGAGTGTTTGAGTGATGAGCTTGAATGACCACAGCAGGTCCACACAATAGTTATTAGCCAAATATCAGCAGATAAAATCAATATGTATTATTCTGGTTGTTCTGTATTACCCCCATGAGATATATAACTGTCTGAAAATGTGAAAGATGAAATATTTTCAGCATACTTGGTGGTTAGATTCCTCACACCTGTTTCTACTCTGCAGGTTTCACAGATGAAGACACCAAGGATGGAGGAGACAAGGATGGAAGAGACAGGGATAAATTTCTTCCTGTCATAATACTTTTTTCAGTTTTTACTTTCCTAATAATAATAATTACTGCTATTTCCATAATTATCTGCAGAAATCAGGATCACAGAAATTATGTGTAGCTAACAGCAAATGTTAAACAGCTGATGTAAAATGCCTGAGGTCTGCATACTGTGTGCTGAATGATTTGAGGTCCTGCTGTTCCATAAAAATGTGAATGTGTTTTAAACGGTGTGATTTTATTAGAACTGCGTGCAGCATCTCTCTTTTCTCACCTTTTAATCACAGATGAGACTTAAATCTCTGTGTTAGTGATCAGAAAATATCAACAAGGCTGCTGTGGATACCATTGTGCATCTTGCACATTATTTTATTTTTTTTTGTTCAAGGCTTTCTATCCATCATCCATCCCTGGTGTTAGATTACGAAATTAAAATTGTAAATAAATGAACAAACGAATGGAAAAACCTCTATAAATATAATTAAGAAATCATTTTCTTTACTAAAAAAAAAAATATATATATATTTGAATTAATAATTAACACGAATAAGATCATATAATCTAATTTGATTATAGTATAACTTAATATTTATTTAAAAATACAAGTCTTAATATTAGAGAATTATTATTAATTATTATATAGAATTATTATTATTATTAGAGAATTATACAGTATAAATTATGAAATCGTCTATGATCTATGAAAAATATCAAAAACCTGAAATCTCATATAAATTTGGATGATTTTGACATCAAAGATCATCTACTTTGGCACCTCTGGGCTGTTTTTAGTGCAGCAGTTGTTTTTTGCTTTATTTTGTCCTTTGTACTGGATGCTCTGTGAAAACCTGTTAATGCTCTCTGAGCAGGGACAAGCTGGCACCCCCTACAGTTTAGACTGATCAGATCAAAGATCAGCAGCTATGGAAATCACCTACTACCCAATCAGTTTTTGCTGTCCCCTACCTGTGACAGGTAGGGGACAGCAAGAGGGTCTAAAGAGTTTTAATATGGGTCTGATGTCTTTGTGTTTTCATGATCAGTTTCAGCAATGAATGTAAATTCTTAGATGCAATTTTGTAGCTTTATTTTTTTTTTTCTGTTGGCAGCAACAGATGTTTGAAGTCTGTTTTTATATTTAATCGTGACTCTCAAACACTTAAACAGCTGGAAGAATAAAATCTAAAACTGTCAGGATCAGGTTAAGCCTGAACTTACTAAATCCACGCAATGGAGCACAAACTGTGTGTGGCAATGTCACAGGAGTGTGTGTGTAGTCATTTGGTGATTTATAAATGTAATTGTTCTAATTCTAATTTGTAGAATCAGAGGAGTGTCGTCATGGCTAATGTGTGGCTTAACAAGCTGCTCATATAAAACGTGTTCCCCGAGCAGAGAATCTATATCAGCAGAAATGTTTTTATTCTCTCCCCTGGATTTTAAATGTGCAGGTGTCCTGCTTTTGGATAAGATGTTAATGCTTATAGAACAATAACAAGATGTAAAATTTTAAAGTTGTTTGCTGCAAAAAGGAAAAAAAAAAGATCAACGAGTAAAGTTGAGTGTAAGAATTTAAATTTATTGCTGATGCTCATCGTTACCATGGCGATTTACTCCAGTAAGAAGCGAGCCACCCATGTAGTACAGAAAACCCAGGTTGACCCTGAAGTTACCTGAATATAAGGCAAAATCCTGCCTTGTATGTTTGCTCCTCACTTTCAGAGTTTGAAACAACCTGCAAGCATTTTATTTTTATTTTATTTTTTTGTCTTTGTAATTAAAATGTTGATGTTTCACTACATTGTTGTTTCCGTGTTAAACTTCTCTGTTGGTCAGTGGTGGGGTGGTGGCCATTTATCATCCTTTTGATTGTCAGGACATTTATGGACCACGTTTTTTTTAATGGCCAACAAACCTCCCTGACAAATATCAAGCACAGAGTGACATGTAAGATTGGACTTGTGTGTCACAATGTAATGTATCATAGATTAATGCTGTGATGATCGTAGCATCTGTATATTTGTATGTTTGAGGGGTTGATAATGTGATTAATAAAGATGTTTTTATCCTTTTATCTTTTGTCTTAAGTAACTTTTAAAAAGTTAAAAATTATAGGGGACAAAAGCCTGATTTAAACCTGATTTTGTCATAAGGTCAATCTGTTTTCTTACCATGTTAATTACACCGTGCATGGTCTGTTCCTCACTCCTAGTGTGCAGTGGCCTGCAAGCCAACCTGTAACTGTCCCTGAGACAGTTTGATAAATGTGTTTTTATAATAAATAAAAAATGTAGCTTTAATTAAAATCTTTTTTTAAGATATGTGATTAAAAATTAAGGTTTTGTTAAAAGTGGTATAAAATGCAAAGTTTGTTTGAGGTAAAATTTGTGATGGTCACATGACCACAGTTAGTTGAAAGTACAACCCTGTCAATGTGGGCGAGAACTAGCATGGATACAGAGCTACATGCGGCTACAGCCACAACAGTAATGCTATTCTGCATGTGGTCTAAGAGGCACACACAGTAATGATTTTCATGTATGTTGTATATAAAGTTTCTAATTTACATTAGAAATATGAGGATACTTTTAGTAATATCTTTTATTTTTGTATTTTTCTGTTATGCTAGCTCAAGACTGCTTACAGACTGTGAAAAGGTCTGAGATATTTTCTTTGTGAACTTTGTGTTTTCTTTAGTTTTCATGCTGTCGAAAATAGTAGTAGTTGATGAGTCCAAGTGTGAGAAGAAAGGAGATGTGCTGCCACCTCCTGGCTGTAGTTGAAAAGTGGACATTTTATTCTCTTATTCTCTTGAATTGATCAACATTAATCATATTCTACAAAAAATATGTTTAGACAAAAAAAATGAAATTTTGTCTATTAATGTAGATTTTCCTTTCTGCACTTTTATCGTGAAGGTTACTTTTCTTATGTGTCTCCTCTTGAATTTTGACAGAGACAGAAATGATCACCATCTGTTTTTAGCCTCTGATGTACCCGCAGTCCTAACCCTGTGACATCAGAACATGTAATTATTTGTTTTTGAATGCTCTTCCCTTAAAAACTGTGCAACACTTAACATTTTTTTTATCCAAGACATATAAAAAAATGCATTATCTTTTAGTACATACATGCTGGCAAGCACAAGTGAATTGAGGCACTTTTCCTCTTGGCCAGTAAACAATCAGCGTTGGTATTACAGAACCACACATATTAACTTCTTCCATTTTATTGTCTTTCCTGCCTTATCTGTGTTTTCCACATTCCAATGAAATTGGCTAACCTCTGACTGAAAGTGCAGGATGAGTCATGCTGACAGAGAAAGGTAGGAACAATCGGGGAACACTGTCCTCCGGATAAAAAGCCAGGCACGGATAAAAAAAAAAAATTGGCAGTCGGCACTTTCAGTGGAAATCTGCTTCGACCACAAGATGATACATGGAGACAGCAACAGGATCAAAGTGGTTCAGCCTAAACTAAAGAGCAAAAGTAAACACTTCACGGTTTAATATGCGTGAACACTTATACCTATTAAGTATTTGAACATCATTACCTCCCATCTTTGGCATTTAATAAAGCGAGAAATAAATTAAGTGTTGAAGCTCTCATTCCCAGTACTTTATTATGTTTAATAAATTCAAAACGTCTACTTCTTTCTCACTTCAAGAGAAAATATCTTAAAACAAGAGCAACTGTCACAGTTTGACAGGCAGACTGTGGGGGTGTAGGGAAGGAGGACCCAGGCGCGGTGCTCTACAAGCAGTGCGTTTATTTATGTATGAAACTAAACAATAAATCCCCGTGCTTTCCCCAGACTCCCGTGTCGTGTCTTCTCCTAGCGTTTGTGCTCTCCGCTCCCGTGTCTCAGCACTCCCCGTGCTGGCTGCTGTCCACCCCTCTCCTGGGGACACAATAGAAGCAGCCGTCAGGACACATAAAACCGCAGGCATATACACACACTAACCAAGCACAACTGGGTGACTAACATGGAGTCTCAAGCAATGATCCCACGTTGGTAGGAGCTCCAAGACTCTCCTAAGTAGCTCCCCCGACGAGGCCTGATCAGCAGCAGGTGTGTGGCTTCGGGTGTGGCCAGTCCGCCAGCAGGTCACTCCGACCCAGGACCCTGACAGCAACTGAACAACAAGTTTTATTAAAGGATTTTTCCATATTAAACCAATTACACTAAATAAATTAAAGCAAAGAGTACAATATACAGCTACCTTTATTTGAGCATTGATCACATGAAACTACAAAAGAAGAAAGAAATACTAATTTAAATGTGTACTAATGTCCCTCCATCCTCTGCTTTTCCAGTTCAGGGTTTATCACAGCCGCCTCTCTGCGAGAGGCAGAGTACACAGAGGGACCAACAAGCATTCACACGTGCATCATCTCAGTGCCTTGGTGATATCAATTAACCTAATATGCAATTAAATAACTAATTTGAGGATTTAGAAACTAAAAGATAAAATACATATTGGAAAAGATTAATTACATCCTGCTTTTTCTGAGCGTATCACTCTCCGAAAGATCAAAAATACTTCTTTGCTCCATGTAAGATTGTAAGTTAGTTATAGCCAGTCTTTGCAGTGATCCTGATTAATCAGAGGATGATCCCTGCAGCTCCAGGCGCAGCTCGCACAGAGCAGACAAGTACTCTTCATTGTCCTTGTCATAGTTCAGAGCTTTCTCATAAAACTCAGCAGCTCTCTTCCTGTCGCCCTCAGCTCTGGCCACCTGACCCAGCAGAGCGAGAGCTTCACCATCACCTGGATTCTTTGACTGACGTCTGTCAGCGATCTGCTTCAGTTTCTGCAGGAAAAAAAAATAGAGGAACAATGAAAGATTAATTTATGTTCCAAAAAGTAGATTCTGTTCATCTGGACGTAAAGTTTTCAGTGGGAGAAAACATTACAGCTGTTATGCTTTAATTTAAAAAAAGCTATGTTTTAAAATTTTAAAAGATTTTTAGAAATGAGAGGTGCTCTATCCAAAGTGGGATGGATACCATCTCTCCTAACAAGACCTAGTGAAAGACAGTACCACTGGCAGTCACCAGTATTTTTCAAAAATGAAGTTGTAAACAGTCCTAAGGTGCAAAAGTAGATGATATTGAACCAAACATTTAAATCAAGTGAGGTTTGATATTCGTGGGCTCGGTCTCAGAAAATTTTGCTCACACCGCATGAGTTAGTAACAACACTGAGTTTATATAACACGTAACCTTTGTTATGTCTCTAGTGCTCACCTTAGCACACTGTCTCCAATTATATTTTTGCATCTTTGCACATTGTCTCCACTCATATTTTTATCAGCAGCCCATGCAGAGAGAAAACAGCAGAAAACCATCATGTAGACAAATCCATCCATACCAAGATCATATGATAGACGTGAGATGTTTCACATTTAACACTCCCACCCTTCAGACAAGGCCTTTTAGGTTTTCTTCTTTTGTTGTTATTCTTGGGTTGAAACTAGAGATGGCACGATACCGATATCATACATTTGGATATCTGCCGATACCAATATGAATCTGATTATAGTCTATTTTATAGTCAATAAAACAGTTTGTTTAAAGGTTTGCTGCATTTTGTATAAGTTCATACTAAAATTTAAAAATACAAAACACTAAAACTATCCTGTTATATGTGTATGCAAAAAATACACAGCACCTGTGAGGAGAAAATTGTTTAGAAGATAAAGATACTCACAACTCAGATATCGATTTTTTACATGTACATATACATGGGCGATCCCCTGTCACTGTCCGATCTGTTCTGCAGCAACGTGTGCAGCATTCAGATGTGACACAGAGGAAAACCGCCCAGGGCTTTCAGAGCATTCTTTATTTATACTTCAAGCAAGTTTCCAGAGCAGTAGGAGTGGCATGTATGGAACTGATAATATTTCCTTAAAAGGAGAGACCTTTAGCTTGTCAGCTGAAACAGGAGATAGCTTGGTATGTATAGAAATTCAGACATTCCCATAAAAGGAGAGAGAGAGAGAGAGAGAGAGAGAGAGACCGTTAATTTGTCTGTTAACACAGGAGGTAGTGTCGTATGTCACCGCATTCTTCTACACATATGGCTTTAATCTCTTTTCCTGTGGTGGTTCCAATTCACAAGCTCTTCTTCCTTTAAATGAAGCTACAACTAAACATAACCTTAAGAAAAGGTCTAATCAAGGACACAAAGCATTCCATATTTACTGATTTATTTAGAACACATGAGACCACATTTTCTTAATTTTTTAAATGAGGAATGAAAAACACTGAAAGAGTAGAGATTTTAACTGATTTTAATCATTTGGGTCACCCAATATGTTTTCCTTTCAAAGTAGAAACAGAGAAGGATGGAGACAATTTACTATGTCGATGACACCCTTCTGTTTATGTGTTGATTAAAGACGACATCCGAACAAATAGGGCCTGAGATCCTGGCCCTGACAGCGAGTGCGCCAGGCAACCCTAAAACCAGATTCAAAGGTCAGTCCAATGAACACAGAACTATCAGTGCATCCCAATCACATAATGATCTGTTCTTACCAGGCTGTGATGCCTTGTTGCCTAACGATACGTTTGGCACAATTGATCGCAGGGGTGACATCATCTGTCAAAAGCACTGTGGCCGAAGGGGGAAAGAAAAAAGTTAACACTGTGGAATAATAAGGACAACATCTGGGGAAAGTGAGTCAAAGCGTTTTTTATCAAAAACATTTATCCATACAAAAAATCAATATTGCAGGTTGAGAAAAGAAAGTAAATAAATCAGTTTTGGAATAAATAAAGAAATTTATTCAGCCACTGAAGATGTAAATTGTTATTTGCAGCATTTTACTGCTGAACATAACCTCAGATCATCACTGACCATCGCAGTCAATGTTGCAATGGGCCTGGAGCCTGGGGCTCGCTCGGGCCACTTCGGGGGTGAGGTGCCCCCGGCCTCTCGGCCTGGGGCTCGGTCACTCAGGCACAGCTGGCTGCCGGCGGAGCTCACGGGCACGTCACTGCAACCCCCCCTGGCTTCTTCTCCACGGCTGCTGAGTGAGCCCTCATCTGGGACTCTCCTCAGCTCTTTCTGGGACAGTGGCGCGGCTGCCCCTCTGTTAGTCTTCCTTGGTCTCTTGTGTTTTGGGGGCCTCTGGATGTCTGGAGTTTTGATCTCCTCCATACCTGCTTCATGCCCTGGAGGACGGGGCTGTGGCTCCCCCACACCCTCTAGCAGATCATTACATGAAGGAACCTTTTAAAAAAACAAGCGCGTTCATGCTCACAGGTGTACACACGGGTCATCACACCCACAAACTACACCCTTTTTGGCTCCTACCTCAAAGCACACTGTGCGCTGTCGATCTTACGTGCTGCACAATAATGTTTAATATTTAGTATTTACTGTTATATTCACATAGACCATCGCAGTGATGTTGTTTTTTATATTGCTCTCTTTTTCTTTGCTTGTTTTCTCTTTTTTATTTCTCAACAGGTGATATATGTATTTTTTGTCTGTTTGTTTTATTGGTTTTTGCCCTTTATCACCATCCCTCTTCCCCGCTGTTTTTCTTTCTTTCTTTCTTTCTTTCTTTCTTTCTTTCTTTCTTTCTTTCTTTCTTTCTTTCTTTCTTTCTTTCTTTCTTTCTTTCTTTCTTTCTTTCTTTCTTTCTTTCCCCCAGTCAAGTCTGTCTGTTCAGCAAATGAAAATAAAATAAACAATAACCCCCCCCAGTAAATACTAAATATTAAATGTTATTGAGCAGCAGGTGAGGCTGACAGTGCCAGATATGCAGCGAAGGAAGATACAGTTTGTTTCTATAAACACACGTGTGTACACGTGTTAACTCTAACGTGTGTTAGAGTTCAAAAACACTCAGTTGTCTGTTCAAAAAGTTTATCCATGTAACAATCTACTAGAGGATGTGGGGAGCCATAGCCCTGCCCCCGAGAGCATGAAGCAGGCATGAAGGAGACCCAGGTCCCTGACATCTAGAGGACCCCAGAATGCTAAAGCCCAAGCAGGACCACCGAAAGAGACAACCGTGTAACCCTCCTGGAAAGTGCTGAGGAGAGCCCCAGACGTGGGCCCCCCCACAGTCACAGTGCAGAAGCCACACAGGGCTGCAGTGGCAAGCCTGCAGGCCTTGCCGGGAGCCAACTGTGCCAGAGTGGACCGAGCCCCGAGGGCACCCCACCTCCCCAAGGGGTCCCACCCGTGCCCCGGTCACCAGGTCCCACCAAGCAGTCACTGGGAGTGAGACAGGTGCACACTTGAGCACCCAGCACCGAACACCACCAACACACTGACGGATGAGGGCAGCAGCCACTGGCAGGGAGTGTGGTGGGGGGACAGAGGCCTCCATACCTGGGGGGTCCTGAGATGTTCCCAGAGAGAGACTCGACCGGACACATAGAAAAACAGAAAAACCAAACACAAGCATACAATCGTGGACACATACAGTGGCTTGCAAAAGTATTCGCCCCCCTTAAACTTTTCCACATTTTGTCACATTACAGCCACAAACATGAATCAATTTTATTGGAATTCTACGTGAAAGACCAACACAAAGTGGAGTACACGTGAGAAGTGAAACGAAAATCATACATGATACCAAACATTTTTTACAAATAAATAACTGCAAACACACACTGGGGCCATTGTGAGTTCATGGGAGATGTTACACAGATAGTAAGACTCCTTCTGCTTTAGGTGAGGGCTAAGCATAAAACAAGTGACATGGGCAATGTGGAATGTTTTTCTCTGTGCGTGTATGAAAGATGTGAGGGTGGTGCCCATCGTCAGAGATCACCATCATCCTGCTGTTTTGGCTGGGATGTTTCTCTCTACTTTGGACTCACTGGGCGTGTTGCAGGTTATTCAAAAAATTTCCACAGCAGTACAGACAAAAGTTCACTTGTTGACACATGGATCTAAGTTTTGATATGTTCATCAAATTAAAAAAGCAGGTTCTTACAATATGATTTCTCAATATAAAATTTATACTATTTTTATTTATTATTTTCTGTTGCTGGTCTGCACCTGGTCAGAAAGTCTTTTTGTCATTTGTTTGATTCACATATGATGGTTTCTGAAGGCAGAAGAACATCTGTAATCACAGCTGCACAAAAGAAAAGAAAAGAAAAAATGTACTGAGCAACATTTAGTTCTGACCCTCACTGCTGATCCAACTTAACCAGGATACTGACAGATACACAAACACGCCTCCAGCAACTACACTGTGATGAATAGTCTAGCACAGGTTTAAGATTTGTCTTGTAAATCAGGTTAACTAGGATAAACTGGTGCATCCACTTGTTGATAGCTGTTGGTACTGAGGTCTTATTACTTTTAGATTTTTATCTTGTTATATTTTAGCTTTTGGTTTTTAGTTTTGTAACATTTTATTTAACTTTCTACTTGTGTGGAATCAATTTTAAGGATGTTCCTTTAGGTCAGTGGAAAAACAACAGGGTACATGGACCTTACAAAGTGTTTTATGTTTCATTAAACATTTTAGTTGTTCCATCCTGTCAGAAGAGTGAACTAAAACAATTAAAACGTTTTAGAATAATGTAACTTGCACTTATTTTCCTTCAGTTGTTTGAACTATTTGTAGCGACAGAGAACATCAGTCTGATCACAGGAACCTGCTCTTTGTCCGCGACCCTGATGGACTCGCAGACACAGAAACTGCAACATTTAAGATGTTTTTGCTGCACTGAGATTGGAATCAAATCACTTAATCAGACAGTTCATGAACAAAGACAACAGACACAAAAAGAAACTAAAATGTACTGAGCAACACGTACTGGCACTCTGAGCCAGTTTCTCCAGAAAACTGACAGAGACACAAACATGCCTCTTTACCATCCACAAAGCTGCAAGTTCTGCTGAACACCTCCACACAACTTTAAAGAGAGAACTGATGATTATTATTATGCAGCATTATTGCAAACTCAGTGTGATTTCCATCGAAATCCACACTATGATGAAACTACAATATCCTGTTTCTTTCTTCTCATTATTTTTTAATTTTCCATCCAGCGGAGAGACTTTGAGGCTGTCATGTTTTAGAACTTAATGACTGCAAGTCAGTGGCAGGTTGAGTGAGATCATTAATATATTAAACCTTTACTGCTGAGTGTCTGTGAGCACTAACAATAATAATAATCATCATTAATAATGTGGCTGACAGCAGCTGCTGTCTGTATGGTTGTTGTTTCCAGTTCTTTTGCTTGGATCAAACTAAGATCAGTGAAAGAGATTTCTCTGTGATATTTGTTTTTCAAATACACACGCTTACAGCCAATAAGAAGAAGACGACGGTGGTTTCTATGGTGACACTGCTGTCACAGTTTTGTCTTGTAAAACAAGTTAACAAGGAAATACAGATGCATTTCCTCATTGGTGGCTGCTTGATTCAGAGGTCTCTTTTAGATTTTTAACTTGTTAAGTTTTATAATTAAGTTCTTTTTTATTTTTCCAACCGTTTAGTTTTCTTTAGCCTTTTGCTTCTGGAGAATCAATTTTAAAGAAGTTCCTTTTGACCTAATAATGAACAACAGGGCACATGGACCAAACACTTTTAAAAAAATCTTTCAGTGGAGCATTTTTCCATCCTGTTGATCAGAAGCGTGTTTGAGGGTTTCAGAGATTTATAACAACAGTAAGTGTTTGAAATGATGTCTTTCAGTCTTTAAACAATGCTGCCTCCTCCATAGTACAATATACATTTTATACAGTGACGTCATTTTGAAGTCCTTTGACTGATGATGGTCTTTAGTATGTAGCTCAGGGGTGGGCAATTCCAGGCCCCGAGGGCCTGCAGGTTTTAGATCTTACCTTCGGTCAACACACCTGAATCACATGATTAGTTCGTTACCAGGCCTCTGGAGAACTGCAGGAGCTAATTTAGCCATTTAAATCAGCTGTGTTGGTTCAAGGACACGTCTAAAACCTGCAGGGACACCTCGAGGTCTGGAGTTGCCCACCCCTAATGTAGCTGATGCTTGATGATGAGATGTTTGTGTTGTTCTGTGGAGATCATTCAAGAACTGAACCTGTTAAACACTCAGACCTGCTTCAGATTTCACCGCTTTAGTTATGACGCACTTATTTATGCTCACCCTACAGCAGCGTAAACACACGTGACTCTAACGTGACTTCCTGCAGAGATGATGACTTGGACGTATTGAGTTTGAGCGAGTGTCTAAAAAGTCAGATCTGTTCTCAGTCAGAGACTTTCAGGATCATTTAAACCTTAAATTTAATCTCACGTAGTCAGGATTTAAACTCAGGTTCAGTTATTTCAATAAAACCATCCTGAGACATTTAGAACAATCGAAGCGTCGGAGTTGAAGAACACGGAAATGTCTGCTGTGACTGCGTCGCTCTGCTCGACTTTGCTGTTTGTCGGCCTCTTCGTGTTTGTCTCTGCAGGTGAGATTCACTCTGTGGGACAGAGAGGAAAAGCATCAGTCTGTTTACATGTTAACAACATTTCCTGAAGAATTATTTTCATATTGATTCAGTTTTTCCGTGTTTGTGAAGGAGACACGAGGCTGGGTGGAGTCTGTGTGGACCTAACATGTCGGTGTGATCAGATCTCACAGAGACAAAGAAGTGTAATGTGTGTGTCAGTGTGATGTGTTGTAGTTTCAGGGGTCAGTATGCAGCTACAAAGCTTTTAGTTCAGTGTATACAAACAGCTGTAGCTCCATAAAGGCAGCATGCAGAGACTCACAGTGTCTCATAATGAGAGGCTGCTTTCTCTCACACATTATATTCACTTATTATCAGGACGTGTTTTTCTTGGTGTAAGAGTCTTTTTTGGGTTAGTACCTTATGTCTGCTGCCAGAGGTCACCTTTTGAGGTTTTTTTTTTTTTTTTTTTTGGTATGGTGTGTTTATATGAAGGTTTTTAAGGTAGATAAGGTAGGTAATTTGCCAGCACATCACTGGCATGAGCCTTCCTGCCATTCAGGACATCTTAAACGATGCCTCTGTAAAGCACACAGCATCATCAAGGACCACAGCCACCCAGCACATCAGCTGTTCTCCTTGCTACCATCTGGCAGACGTTACAAGAGTCTGTCTGCTCGGACTACAAGACTTAAAAACAGTTTCTATTATCAAGCCATACGACCCCTCAACCACAACACTTAAACACACACACACACACACACACACACACACACACACACACACACACACACACACACACACACACAAAAAAAAATTTCTGAACTGAAACGGAAACTGAAAACTAATTTGGAGATCAGGAGATCAACAACACACATTGTGCGATCGTGGCTCAAGAGTTGGGAGTTCGTCTTGTAATCGGAAGGTTGCCGGTTCGAGCCCCGGCTCCAACAGTCTCGGTCGTTGGGTCCTTGGGCAAGACACTTCACCCGTTGCCTACTGGTGGTGGTCAGAGGGCCCAGTGGCGCCAGTGTCCGGCAGCCTCACCTCTGTCAGTGCGCCCCAGGGTGGCTGTGGCTACATTAGCTTGCCATCACCAGTGTGTGAATGTGTGTGTGAATGGGTGGATGACTGGATATGTAAAGCACTTTGGGGTCCTTAGGGACTGAGTAAAGCGCTATATAAATACAGGCCATTTACCATTAATGGTCAAAGATTTAAAAAAGTTAATAAAACAGCAAAAAACAAACAAACGAAAGAAACATTTTGTTTCTTAACTTTAGCTTTTTTTTTTTTTTTTTTTCCTCGATCTTTTAGTGACTAATTCCAATGCCAGTCAGATATATCTCACTCTGCTGCAGAAGTAAACAGTTGTACTTTAGCCTTTAACCTCTCTGCTCTGTGTTGTTTCCTCTTTCAGCACAGAAAAACATCACAGTTGAATCTGGACAGAAGAACGTCAATCTGACATGTCGAGCTCCAAACAACAACATCACAGCTGTAGAGTGGAGCAAAACTGACCTGGAGTCTGGACAAGTCCTTTTGTACCGGGACGGGCACTTTGATCCAGATCACCAGCATCCATCTTTTAAGAACCGGGTGGATCTGCAGGACAGACAGATGAAGGATGGAGACGTGTCTGTGATTCTGAAGAACGTGACGGTTAATGACGCTGGAACATACGAGTGTGGTGTCATCCAGAAACATACAGATGGTTTGAAGCTCCTCTGCAACAGCCTCATATGCCCTCATCAGCAGCATCACCCTGAGTGTTGTTGATCCTCCAGGTGAGTGAGTAGAGTTGAGTGTGTGTGTGATCAGAGGTGAAGCTGCTTCCTGGTTGTTGATGTTTGTTTCTAAAGATGTTGTTGATGAGACTTTGTAGAAAGCAGCTGGTCTGAGTGATGTGATCAGAGTGCAGTAGATAATGTCTGACAGCAGTTTGAAGAGGAAATGGATTCTGTTCTGTTCTTCACTCATCACCTACCTGACAGCTGACACCTCACACCTGTTTCTCACCTGCAGGTCAGACAGGAGGGTCTGTTGGACTCATCATCGGTCTTTCAGTTGCTGCTGTTCTTCTGTTTGTTGCTGTTGTTTCTTTTTTGATCTACCGAAAAAAGAAGGTTAAGAATGTGAACTATGAATCTACTTGCTCATCACAGTCCTAAATTCTGTTTCACTGAAATCAAGAAGGATGATTTTAAGACAAAGAAACTAATAATGCTGAACCTCAATCAGAGGGACATCAAACGCATCCATATTTATTTTTGATTTCACATTTCTCTGATTTTCATCAGACTTGTTTAGATTGTTACATGAAATTTCACATGATGAACCTACAGCATTGAAATCTGTGACTTATTTTATCAGGTTAGCTGCTCATCCCAGTGTAAGTTTGAAGTCTTAAAGTTATTTTCATTTCTGCCTCACTTCATATGTGGAGAACACAGGAGGTCACATTATCAAACAAATACACATCAAACAAGATCAAGGTTTTTCAAAATAAAATATTCAGCTTCTGAGTGAACTCATTTTAAACAAATCTGTGATTGTCAGCAGACTTTGTTCATCATTGGTTTGCCCTCCTTATTTGTCACTTCAGTGTCCTGTATGTTACAATAACAGAGTCACTGAGTGTGTTTCATCTTCAGGTTCAGCTGTTTGTGAGATCAAACTGGTTCTGTGAGGTTTGAACAACACAAATTAATCTCATGCAGAGATCAGCTGTTACAGTATAATTATTGATACTGAACCAACCTGCACCATAAACACTGCATGTGGTGAAGAAACGATGGATTACTGTGGATTATAAACGATCAGTGATCTGCCTGATAGTGTTTAGGATTTATTGATCATCTTCAACTGAATGAATGTTATAATGTACAGTGTTATAATGTACAGTGTTATGTTATTTTTCAGTGTAACTGCAGATTTAGATGTTTTCTCTGATTTTTTTTATCTTTTCTCTCCATGAATGCATCTCTGTTACTGCAGTCTACATTTCAAAATCAGGTCAAATGTTATTGATTGATTAATTAATTTATTTATTTTTTGTGACTCTGTTTATTGACAATAAAGTTTTGAAAACATTTTTATGGCATGTTGTCTTTTAATTCTTTTAATTTAGTTCAGCAGAGTTTGAACTCAAAACTCGGACTAACCAGTTATTCCAGTTTTTAAGATGATGTCATCGTTAGGTTTGTGGCGTGTTGGAACAAAACAATGAATTGCTATAGGAGAGCTCCTGATTAGATCATAAACATATTCTAAAATCATTTCTCCACATCAGCCTCATCTACATGTCTGCTATCTGATCATCGTGCAACCTGCAACATTTTCACAATAAAAGCCCCCTTAAAGCTCTCTAATGTAGCCGCATTACCTAATTAAAAAGTAATGCAATATTATATGTAAAAATGAAGGAACTGACTGCTAATGAGAACTAGGCAAAACAAACTAGAAGCATCACTGACAATTTGCTTGTATCGTTATCCGGTTGTTCAGTGATGACGCGACGAATCCTACTTCCGGGTCTAAAGTAGTCTGCGTTTAATATGGCTTTTGATCACTGACTGCAGTCAGTGATCACTGTTGACCTCCCTCGGCTTTTATTACCACTAATCATTTATTTAAGCTCAGTTTTTAAAACCTTAGGATGTAACTACAGCCCAGCCCATGCAGCAGTATATGAATGACTAACCTCGTATTGTGGATGGATTATCTCAGTTGTTCTCCTGGCTGAAGTTTGGTCCTTTTACAGCATCCTGCCATGCGAATACATTTGTTCATGACCACCGAGAACACTCACGTTAACTTTTATCGAGTGGAAAAAAAGTTAGCTTGTGTATATTATGCAAACATAGCTGTGTCGCTAGCGGTCACGTAGCACATCATTATATACCAGCTAGCCCAACTTCAGTAACCCTGCAAACGTCACTGCTGTTTAGTTTTCTGTCTTCATTTATGCTGGAAGTGATAGCAGAGCTGTACGTTTTAATTTGTTTCCAAAACCCCGCAGTCAGGACATGCTATATTGTATTTAGATAGAAGCTAGCGAGCTAACTCCCTGCTAACTTTTAACTCTGTTAAATGTCATAAATTCGGTTTTCATGGATGCCTGGATGTTAAACTCAATTTTTACACCTGGTAGAGCAGAACGCTGATCATTTTATTAAAGATGACAGACTTTAGACAGTTTTTCAACTCTCAGTAATGCCATAGTGATCGTTTGATATATGGACCTGCAGCGGAGTTTAGGCCCAGACACGGCTAGTGACGTCAGACTGAACAATCGGATAGACTTTAGGGTCAAACGCCGCCCTCTAGTGGCCATAATTATAAATGATTTGGGAGAATAAATGTTCCATCAAAGTTATGAAATATAATCAGATGATCTTAAAACACTCATGATCTTCTGGTCGTGTGTGTTAGTGTGGCAGCTTTAAGCCACAGCATTTTATTTCAAAGTATTTCCAGAAAAAAATCTACACTTGAGCTTTTTCACTGATGTGTATATTTAAATAATTCTATTCACTTCTATCTTTAGACAAGGCATAACATGAGTTACCGCCTCTGTGTTTGAACCAATAGAAAGCTGGTGCTCAGAGGAAGAGGGCGGGCTTTACTTGGTGTCAGTGACAGAAATGAAAAAAAGCTGAAATGAGTGAGAAGGACGATGAAGGAAACATCTGTGCTGTGTCTGCTCTGTAAGTAGAATCTCTGTGTTTGTTTGAATTCTTGTACTTTGACTGTCTGCTCTCCTGATAACTGATGATGGAGGAGAAGACATGAAAAACAAATCAGTAATCACACTGATTACTGTTCTAGCAGCTGAATGGTTGATGTTTACAAAGAGTAAAAATGTAAAATGTAAAAAATGTAAAAATTGTCATTGAATGGATTCTATCCCATTCTACTTTTAAATACTCTAGGAACAACAAGTAGGCCTGCAGAGTGAGAGCGAAGTGCTCTAATAGGGTGATATGGTACTACAAGGTCATTAAGATAAGATGGGGCCTGATTATTTAAGACCTTGTATGTGAGGAGCAGGATTTTGAATTCAATTCTGGATTTAACAGGAAGCCAATGAAGGGAAGCCAAAACAGGAGAAATATGCTCTCTCTTTCTAGTCCCTGTCAGGACTCTTGCTGCAGCATTTTGGATTAACTGAAGGCTTTTCAGGGAGTTTTTAGAACATCCTGATAATAATGAATTACAGTCGTCCAGCCTGGAAGTAATAAATGCGTGAAGTAGTTTTTTAGCATCATACACATACATACGTCATACTACATATTTGTTTAAAATGTGCATTGACGAACATATCCTGGTCAAAAATGACTCCAAGGTTCCTCACAGTGTTACTGGAAGCCAATGCCATCTAGAGTAAGAATCTGGTTAGATACCATATTTCCATAACTCCACACAAACAGTTTGTCAGCTGTTTGTGTGGAGTTGTTCTTTATGTTCACCTCAAATCAACCTGAGTGTCATTTCTCTTTAGTTCTGATCTCACTGCTGAGCTGCACAACAAACCAAGGTCAGTAATCTTCTTCTGTCACAGTTTAAACCTGATAAATGCTCACTGATATGACCTGATTGAGTTTCAGACATAAAATTGACAAAGCAAAGAGCATTTTTAATGACTGTCTAAGACAGAAGTTATAAAATATAAAATATCAACAGTTTTTCATTTTATCCCTCACAGCTCGTCTGACTGTGAGTCCCAGCAGCTCTCAGCTCTTTGAAGGAGACTTTGTGTCTCTGAGCTGTGAGGAGGACGACAGCTCTGCTGGATGGACTCTGAGGACCAATAATAAGATCACTCAGTGTGGAGATGGGTGGGGAAGATGGTCTGGTTCTTCATGTGACATCACTTTTTTCCCTCAGGACAGTGGAGTTTACTGGTGTGAGTCCAGAGAGGGTCCCATCAGTAACATGGTTAACCTGACAGTCACTGGTAAGCTGAGTGTGTGGAGTTAGTGTTGATGAAGCTGTGTGTAAATGGATGAAATGCTGTAGCTTGTCTCTGTGTTGAGGTGGATCAGTGATCCTGCAGAGTCCTGTCCTCCCTGTGATGGAGGGAGATGACGTCACTCTGCTCTGTAAAACAGAGACCACTCCCTCCAACCTCCCAGCTGCTTTCTATAAAGATGGCTCCCTCATCAGGAAGCAGCCTACAGGTCACATGACCATCCAGCATGTTTCCAGGTCTGATGAAGGCCTCTACAAGTGTGACATCAGCGGTCATGGAGAGTCTCCATCCAGCTGGATCACTGTCACAGGTGACACACTCACCTGTCTGTGTTTCTGCAGCTTTCAACATTCACAATGTGACGACAACTTAATGACTGTGTTTGCTTTATTTTAGGGGAACACACCACCACACCTCCACCTACATCAACACCTCCACCTACATCCACACCTCCACCTACATCCACACCTCCACCTACATCCACACCTCATTCTTCATCCACTTCTCCTCCATCACTGTCCTCCACTGCTCTCTCTGTGTTGTCATTTCTTAAATCGATCTGTGGGTTCTTACTGGTGTTACTGGTTCTGTTAGGGAGACCATGTGTTCACAGGAAACCTGAAGGTGAGACTCAGACTTTGTTTTTCACAGTAAATTATTTTGATGTGGTACTCACTAATATTTTTCTCACAGCATGAAACAGTAAATCAATTTGCTGTTCATTCTGGCTCATTTCAGCTGATGGAGAAGTTAGAGATGACATCACGTACAGTCACAGAAAATCTCAAGTCATCAACAACAGCCAATCAGAGGAAGCAGAGGTAGTTTTTAATGCGCTGTGTGTTTAGGCTTCATGTTAATATTTAGAGGAATTATAAAACTTGGCTAAAGGAACTCTGTGAACTCACTGAGCTTAAACTAATGTGTCACACGTCTTCATGCATGCTCAATCATCCAGGTAAGTAAATCTCCAAAAGTTGATTCTGTTCATCTGGACGTAGCGTTTTGTGGGAGAAATGTTTTGTAACTCATCCAAGTGGCTTCTTCAGTCTCAGCTGACTGCAGGTTTCCCCAAATCTTATAAACAGTACATTTGCATAATGACTGAAACCAGCTCACTGAAGGAACAATGGGCTGGGAGGTCAGTTCCTTAATCATAATTATGCAAATTCTCATGACCACTGATCAACAACCACTGATCAATGACCATGAGTACCATTCACAGAGAGGTGGGGAATGGCTGCAATCACAGCATTGTAAGATGGTGACAGATGTACCCTTAGGCCCCTCCTCGATTCAGTGATGGTCTTTCCCTTTTCACGTAAATGGCCTCCTTGACTCCGCGCTCACACCAGCGTTCCTCCCTGTCCAGGATGTGTACATCCTCATCATTGAGAGAGTGTCCACTGGCCTGTAGGTGTAAACAGACTGCAGAGTCCTGGCCTGACGAGGTAGCTCTTCTGTGCTGTGCCATCCGCTTCACCAGAGGTTGTTTGGTTTCCCCGATGTATAAATCCTGGCAATCCTCCTGGCACTTAACAGCGTACACTATGTTACTCTGTTTGTGTCGGGGACCCGATCCTTTGGGTGGATCAATTTTTGGCACAGTGTGTTTTGGGGTTTAAAAGCCACAGAGACGCGGCGTTTAGAAAAAAATGCATCTCAACTGTTCCGATACTCCTGACACATATGGGATCACTACAGCTTTTCGCTTGAGCAGCGGTTGTCCTTCTCTCCTGGATTAGCTGGAGCTTTCTTTAGGTGCCTTTCCAGCTTTGACAAAAGTCCAGCTGGGATAACCACATTTACTCAGGGCCTTCTTGATGTGCTGTTCTTCTGCCTCCCTGGCCGCTGTGTCAGTGGGGATGGTGTTCGCTCTTTTCCACTTCTTCCATGTACAAATTGGCCACCCTTGTATGTGACAGAGGTGGAATGGAGACACAGTTCCAAAAGCAAACACACTTGGTCGATGCTGAGAGTGGTCCTGTTGCTGAGGTTGGTGTCATCCTGTAATCTCTTACGGACTACCTCCAACGCTTCCGTGACTGGGATGCAAGTGAAGAGAGATGCAACGTCGTACGAGACCATGGTTTCATCTGCCTCCATAATGACATCTCTCACCTTCTCAGTCCAACGTGTTCTGGATGTGGTGCTCAGAGCTGCCCACCAGCGGGTTGAGGATCGAAACCAGAAACTTGGAGATGTTATAGGTGACCAAGTTGATCATACAGACAGTTGATCAATGGTCTTTGATTCATTATGAGTCATTATGCAAATGTACTGTTTATAAGATTGGGGAAACCTGCAGTCAGCTGAGACTCAAGGAGTCACTTGGATGAGTGACGAAACGTTTCTCCCACAAAACGCTACGTCCAGATGAACAGAATCAACTTTTGGAGACAATGTGTCACACAACTTTATGAATACAACAACTCACTACGTACAAAAAATCTCATACAAGTTCAAACATTGGTGACCTTGACCTTAGATTCAGATGTAATGCTGTCTGAAAATGTTTTTATCTCAGGAAGAATATCATGTAGGCTTCTCATACTGATAGATTAGCTGCATCTACTGATAATCTCTGACAGTTTTGAATTTGGCAACTTTAACAAAATCTGTGCACATTTTATTTTAAAGGTTTCTGAGTGGTGCAGTATAATATGTAGCTATAGTAGCAGCACTGTTTCAGTCTTTGACAAAATAACATTTAAAACTTTTTCCCAGTTGACATTCAGTGATTGTTCATAATTATCACTCTCCTGCTGTAAATGGATGAATCTTTTTTAAAAATTGATTTTAAATATCTTTAAACCTTGTAGTTCTGTCTTCTAGAACTTGTGCTCTCTGGAGTTTTTGTGCCAACTAAATCCAGGAGAGATGAAGAGACCAACAGAGAGCAGAGAGCCTGAGAAAGCTGAAAGTTGTGAGACAGGAGAGAGAAAAGCTGTTTTATGCTCGGCTGACAGAACAGAGTTGTATGTTGTGAGTTTGTAGGTGATAATCAATGCTGTTCTTTGCATGTTGGGCTGTGTGTTTTTCAGCCTGTGGTTAGTCTGTTAACAGAAACTAACAGCTCTGTGGTCGTCATGTTTCCTCTGTCAGATAAAAATACTTCATCTGCTCAGGTTGTACTGCAGGACTGTTAGTGTGCAAACAGAATCAAGATCAGTTCTGCTCACATATATGTCACAGTTTTGTATTTTACTGATATGGTTTGAATCATTTTATAGTTTGCATAACATCCTGGTCCAGTCAGTCTCAGGATCCCTGGTTATTGGGCTGTTCTTTGTTCCACACGTACAGACATTATATTTGTATTTATGAGTAAATCTGTTTTATGCTTGTGATAGAAAAGCTGAAGAAGATCATCAGAGCTTATGATAGGCCACAGCATCTCACTTTGAGTTGTTGTTATGCCTGTGATCAGGATGTATTTATGCACGGCAGATGTCATGAACCAACCTCAATGCAGTAAATTTGTCATCACTGGATGATGAACATTTGTATAAAACATAAAAACAGAACTCTTTATTCTACTTTTGATGAATTAAAAGACAAGATAACATTAGAACTCTGCATGAAAACAATGTTTGAAGTAAAATTTAAATGAACCACACCTCAGCACCTCAAACTGTCCTTTAAAAACACTGCATGGAAAACCACAGCAGCCCCCCCTGCTGTTTCCACTGAGCTGATAAATGAAGACAAACAGGAATCTGTCAACACAATATATACAGTGTGACAAAGTGTGGGTCTGTTTTGTACCTTCTGATAAAATGTTTTTTCTTCTCATATTGTTTACAATAAATGAACAAATATAACAAGTGTGGTCTTATCCACACAAAAAAGAATTGGTGAAAATTTTAGGAAATATTTTTATTGTATAAGAAGCAGTGATAAGTTGTCTTTTTTAAAAACACTTTTATAACTTGTAGCATTTGCAGTGATTTCCTCTGTGTGTGTTTCATTGTGCAGAGAGTGATCCTGTTCCCGTCCACTCAGCCCTGAGAACTGAAGACATCATTTATGGACAAACAGGTACAGCTGCTCTTTTCAGAATATCACTGGTATCACGTTATGAATTGTAACTGTTACATTCTACAGTAATGCTTTACTGTCATCGAGAGTTTTGCGATCTGACTAAATGTTTGCTGTGCAGGACAGAAGAAAAGAAGAAAAGAGATGTATTTTGTACATTTGTGTCATAATATTTATTGAAATGATCTCATGAGAAATGTGTCCAAACCCTTTCACTGGTATGTCAGGTCTGATTTTAAAATGTTACATAAGTCAAAGTACAAAAGTATCAGGATCAGCAGAATTAGCCCCAAGAATGAAAGTACAACTAAAGCTTATGACTTATATCTGATTTTATCCGACTAGATTACATTACTGTTCCTTGTATTCATGAGGGGAACATGTCCACAACAGTCTGTCCACACTTTAGGAGACAACACAACTATTCATAGAACTGGAGGTACATCCAGTAACTACTATTTTCATAGAAGTTACTGGATGTTTCTCTAAGTTTTTTTTCTCACACAGACATATTTTAAACTCCTGATGTGACATCATAACAGCTCTGCCTGGTGGTTCATGTATCCTCTGCATTAATGAGGCTCTCATCTTTTTAATGTGATGTAGGGTTTGTCTCTTTTGTTTAATAGAAGCGAGCATAAAGATTATTAAGTTGTTTTCCTTGGCCTCTGTTCCTTTTTATAAATAGTTGAATATCATAAACTATACAAACTATAAACTCAGCAGGTCAATTGTAAAAATCACTTTTATAAAGATGAAATCACATCAGCAGCATCCTCCACCTGTAAGCTGTAAACATCTTGTAAACTGTATGAACATTAGGGATGGGTATCGAAAACCGGTTCTTGTTGAGAACCGGTTCCCACTGTTTCAATTCCTTGGAATTGTTTGCCATTTTTGCAAACGATTCTCTTAATGATTCCAGTCGCCCCGAATGACGTCACCACATTGCGGAGCATCATTTACCTGGCAGGAAACACGGCGCCTAAGCGGCTCAAACGCTCAAAAGTTTGATTATACTTTATGAGAACCGATGACAACAGGGCAACTTGCAAAGTAGATATTTCATTTAAGGGAGGAAACACTACGAATATGCAAAAGCATTTGCTCACAAAACACGCGATGACACGTGTTTTTAATTCCGCTCCGGACTCGTGACTCTCAACCCAGCAGCAGCGGTAACGTTTGCACGTCCTCTCCCGTTAATGCGGCAGGTAAATAATCAACTAACAGTGCATATTATGTTAGCGCAATCTGCCTTATTACAAGGCCTGCCATTACTGTACATGTAGGTGACCATGATGAGAGAGACAGACAGAGTCTGGCTGGTGCTCGCTGGCAGTTCTCGCTGCAGTCTACCAGTAGCGTCTCCTTTCAGGCCAGGATAGACGAATGTCACCGAGCAGTGACTCAGTTTGTGGTCAAAGGCTTGCACCCATTTGCCACAGCAGATGATTTTCGGTAAGTGAATGTGTTTAATTGTAGGCAGGGACATTACTGGATATTCTTGTGTAATTGCCACAGAATAATTTATGTTATACTTTGTTATTGCTACAGAAGAATATTTATTTTATTATTTTACATTTACCCTGTGACACCCCATTGAAGAGCCGTAGGCTGTGGATCTCTTAAGATCTCACTGTTGGGTTTGTAAGGCCATGTTACTCCTAAATTTCTACCTTGTTCAAAGAGAAGATATAAAACAAAGTTCTAAGCTAATCGACCTTAGTGTTCTCCTTTTTTAAAAAGAATCGATAAGAGAATCGAATCGTTAAACAGAATCGAAAATGGAATCGGAATCGTTAAAATCTTATCAATACCCATCCCTAATGAACATAGGGAGATTTGTCCTCTCAGTAATTTATTTTACTGAGTTTATTTCGCATTTTGTAGTTAACATTTTTTGTGCGGCATATTGGCTGTTAATGGGTTAAACTTGACCTCATAGTTTGGTGTGTGATAGGGAGGCAATTTGAAATCACTTTAATGTCAAAAATATTATCGGGTGCAGATGCTGTGTAATATCATACTTTACATTATTTATTTATTATTTAATCCTTCACATTTACATCATACTTCAGGCTTAATATTGAAACTTCTTTAAATTCCTCCCAAATTTGGAGCTGATCAGTTTAACTTCAAACTGAACTCACACATATGAAGCTTTATCTGCAGTTTGTTTCTCCTGTAACCAGTTTGATCTTCAGAGAGACGACGTCACTATCTCACCGAACCCTCAACAACAAATTTAAATTTATCACTAAAGTGCTTTAAATCCTCTCCCCATTCTGTCAGTTTACTTTACATAAACATATCAGATGAGTTTTAGAAAAGCCTTTTATTCTCTGTTCTCACACCATTTCAACTGTGTGTGTGTCTGTGTTCAGACATTGTCTACTCTTCACTGTAAGGCAAGGCAAGTTTATTTATATAGCTGTAGTCCACCAGTCCAACCAATGACCAGCTGCTGGTCTCTAACTGGTCCACACAGCCCATCAGACCTGAGGAATTTGACTTATAATATTTACTTGTCTATATTGTGCAGTGTCCTCTCGCTATAATTTACACTCTCAGTGGCTATACAGGTCAGTCTGTATGTAGTGTAACTAAAAGTAACTAAAACATAAAAGTATTGTTTTGAATGCCCTCTGTAACTTTGCTCTTTGTGTGGCACCGTGCAGTTGATTCTACAGCGTTGTCCTGCTTCCTCTGCAGCATCAATAAACTTTGCTGTCACATGTTGTTCCTGTCGTGTGGTTCTGTGGGTTTCAGAAAGAGCAGTGATGGAAACTTTGAACTGTGTTTCTAACTGATACACACCTCTGTTCAGAGCAGATAACAAAGAACAGGCAAGCGGCTCAACCTCAACCACAGAGTAAAGACAGAAGGAAAATCATTCAGTGGTTGAAAGAAAGTGTGTGTGTGTGTGTGTGTGTGTGTGTGTGTGTGTACAAAGAGATTTATTTCAAGGAAATCCAGTATGTAAGAATTTAGTCCTTGGCTAGTTTCGTGTTAGCGTGCTCTTCATGCAGATGTTTGCACAGAGTTAAAGTCTCGATGGCGATTTCTTTTTTTCTGTGCTTGAAGCAGAACAACTTTCCCATCACACTCTCAGCCTCTCGTGGTACAAAAACAAAAGTAACATCTCCACTCATCAACAGTTGTCGACCTCACCACCATTTTCCTCCTCCCTGCACACAAATTGACAGCTGATTGTAGCAGGAAGAAAAACACACATCTGATATATTTTAATTCATTCATTGTGCAGATAATTGAAGTGCCTTTGTAATGAAATGAGTGGCAATAAAATTGTAAAATTATTATTGATGACTTTAGTACAGTAGTGTGTCATATTATTAAATTACTCTAATGTAAAACCATTATTTTGGGAGCCATTACACCCAAGAGGAGATCAGGAGGTGTCCTGGTAAGTCAGTGCCGCAGGCGATATCAATTGTTGTAATACCAAAACTGACCACTAGTACATACAATGACACTGTTTGGACTTATGATTACAGAAGTGACCGGAGCACAGATTTTTGCAATGCTTTCAAGCACTTTTCAACTATTTTGTTCTCTAATGTATGCCTTTCTCCTATTTGTGTATATATTTATGTATATATTCTTCCTGATTTTATAATTTTATTTATTCTTTATGTTTAATATGTTATTTTATTCCACACTTGCTGTGGAACACCTAGAATTTTGTTGTACATGTACAATGATAATAAAGGTCTTTTCTATTTGGGTTATTCAGTCATTCAGTTATTATTGCTGGAGAGCAGACCTGCCCGGTCTCTCTCATTTGTAAATGTGCAGTACTGCGCCAGCTGCAGTGGATTTTTTTTTCTGTCTTTCAGGAGCCCATTTATGTTTTCATCAGTACTGAGGCTTTGCTGATAGTTTTGATTTAGCTTAGCAACTTTGATGAAGTTGAACTAGGTTGTGTCTATGTGTCTTTTAGCAATTCTCTGGTTCAGTGCGTCATTTTCAAACATTTTTCTCCTTTAGTTCTGATCTCTCTTCCCAGATGAAAAGGTGCTGAGCTAGGTGCAACCCAGTACCAGTAAGGTGTTCCTAATATAGTGGCTGATTGATATTTGCATGGTGTATAAAGGCATCAGTCACAGAAAGGTAAAAGCCAGTAGATGGCAGCAGAAAGATGTCTGAATGACTGAGAAGAGGCTTTACTGTCAGGAAAAAAGAGAAAAAACAGACATGTTTCTATCCTGCGCACAATGCTTTCTGCATATTTGTGTAAAATAAAAAGCACAAAACAGAAGAAGCATTTACAGTGTATAAATACTGATCAATGCTGCAGTGAGCTGCAGTCAAACAGGTCAAAATTTGACTCCTTGTATTCCAGATCTCAAGGTTTTCTTCTTCTTTTCAGCACATTTCAGTTAAAACCATAAATTATTCTGATCACTTCATCACTTTACGTCAGGGAACCAAGTTTGCTGATCTGATCATATTTCCATATACAAACTCTGCACTTAGGCAGATCAAGTTTAGCACTATGAGCTTATTTCATGTTAGAAAGGCGTTCCTGGGAATATTTTATTATGCCAGGAATGATCTCAGCTCTCTTTGGAAAAACACTTCCTCTTGATAACACTTGATTGTTTTTTTTCTCTAACAAGTACGTGCTCGGCAGGAGCCGTGTGAGTTAAACATTAATATTAACTTTAGTTTCGTTGTTCTAAACTCTAGATAAAGAGTTAATTACTGTAATGTTGTTGCATAATGACAATAAAAAGTCTGAAATCTTTAATTATTAAATATTGGTGATATGATTTTTAGTGTCATAATGGAGAGTTAAAAAGACCAACAAACACATGTAAGACTTTTTCACAGTTTTATTAAAAATATTTACAGTGTGTAAATACTGATCAGTGCTGCAGTGCACATGAATTGCTCTCAGTCGGGCTCATCACCTGGGACCTGTTTGTCATGGGAGACCCTACCAGGAGCTGAACGCTCCAGACAACTCAGCTCCCAGGATCGTCTGAGCTCACAAACCCCTCCACCACGATAAGGTGGCAATTCAAGGAGGGGGATTGTTTAGGGGTTGTTCAGGGGAAAGGGGAAGGGGGATTTTAAATAACTGCAGATGTCACATTAAAGTCTTTATTTCTACAGAAACACAGCTGTGTCTGTTTACGAAAAATCTTTTCTCTTTTTTCTGGATTTTTATAGATGACAAAGGCCACAAAAATCATCACAGCTGAAACTGCCAGACCAACGATCACTCCAACAGATCGACCCACATGGAGTGCTCCTGGTGGACCTGCAGGTCAGAAATATGTGTGAGGTGTCAGATGATTTCTACAAAGTCTCATGAACAAGATCTACAACCAGGAAGCATTTTCACCTCTGATCACACACTCAACTCTACTCACTCACCTGGAGGATCAACACTAAGGCTGGTGATAATGATGGATTTCCACAGGCGTCTTTGATCGATGAAGACACGACACTTGTATGTTCTAGCGTTTTTAACTGTCACATTGTTCAGAATCAAAGACACGTCTCCATCCTTCATCTGTCTGTCCTGCAGATCCACCCGGTTCTTAAAAGATTGATGCTGGTTGTGAGGGTCAAAGTGCCCGTCCCGGCTTAAAAAGACATATTCTGTCTTCAGGTCGGATCTGCTCCCTTCTACAGCTACGATGGAGGTGTTTGAAGCTTCACATGTCAGAGTGACATTCTGTCCAGATTGAGCTATGATGTTTTTGTGGTCTGAAAGTATGAAAACAACAAAAAGCAGATAGAAAGGTCAAAGTGCAGCTTGTCACTTCTCCTCCACTGAGCAGTGAGGTGAGCAACAGAGACACTGCTAAGCTCTGCTCTGTTGCTTTATTGGCTCACTATTTGGAACCAAAGACATAAAGAAGCAATTAAAAAGTCAAACTGTCCTCAGACCGAGCTGCTCTCTAAGCTGTAGCAGGCTGCAGGACAGCCTCCTAAAACCAAAGTGCAATACTGTAGAAATATACAGTGAAGTTTCAACAAAAATATATCTGATATCTCTGATTTCCTTTTGGTTACATTAAAAAATAACAATTGGATACAAATAATAATAATAATAATAATAAAGAAAGTTTGAAACCTAAATGTGAGCTGTTACAAAGTCCATTAATCATTTCTCAAATCTAACTGATCTTAAAGAACATGATAAATTAAATCACAGTTAAGTGAAAACGCAATACAAGTACAATAATTGTGCTTCAGAGACTCTGCAGCTTTTAGCAGCAGCTGTTCAGTGAGAACAATTAGAAGCTGTTTGATTGTGAATAATACAGGAATAATCTTACCCTGAGATGCTGAGATAAGGCCTAGAAGCACAGCCACAGAGACTGTGCGTTTGATGTTCAGCATTTTCTGTGGGCACCCAGAAAGTTGCCCTTTCGTTATGAAATGAGGTGCACAGAGGCACTCTCTGAATCAATCCAACAATTTTTACAGGCACTGTCTCCTGTTTTGATCCTGTAAACCTGATACAGATTTTACTGAAGCAAAAACTTGTGATAGTGCAAGTAGTTATAACTGCACCTTTCTGAATACACACAGAACCACCAACAGCATTTCCACTTTGCGTCTCTGAATTTATACACAGCTGTGCCGTGATACTCCACCTTACACAGGTGGGCCCTGGCTCTCTAGGCCCACTTCAGCAAAAGGTCCAGCATAGCAATCTCTTCAGTTTTTTTCCAAGTATCAATAAATAAATAAATGAATAAATGAACAAAAGAATAATTTATCCCCTCTTTTTAAAAATAATAATAATAATAATTAAAAAAAACAAAAAAACAAAACACCAACTTTTGCACTGATCAACACTCACGTTCTGAGTCCTGAGAACTATTAAGAGACTGTACTTAATGGATGTTTTTTCTGTTTTCTAGCATTTACTTTGGAGTTTCCCACATTTTAATTTAATTTATTATTTTAAAAGTAGGAACCCTGTGCCAGTTTCTGGCTGCACAGTATGAGAGTAAAGGGCTCATAGTGGGAAGTCACTGAATGCAGTAAATGCATGTTGTAGCCCAAACCGCTCTGGCTGCTACAAAAACAGGATTGATAGTTGATCTCATTAGTTAGAGTTAAATGTCGAGGGCTATTGAATATTATATTGAAGTCATCCCTTCCTCTCAATATGGGATATATTACACTAATGATGATGTTACATTAGCTTCTTTACTCCTACAGAAAAACAGCCGTGTCTGGTTATGGCAAGATTGAGTGGGAGGTTTTTTTTTTCCCAGTTTTTTCTCGATTTTTATAGATAACAAAAGCCACAAAAATCACTACAGCTGTAATTGACAGACCAACAATGACTCAAACAGATTGACCTGTTTGTTACAAGCGCTCCTGCTGGACTTGCAGGTTAGAAACAGGTGTGAGGTGTCAGCTGATTTCTACAAAGTCTCAATAAGATCATCATTAGAAAACAACATCAACAGCTGGCTTCTCCTTTGATGACAGACACAATAAGCTCACTCACCTGAAGGATTAGCAACACTAATGCTGATGGTGCTGATGGATTTCCACAGACGTGTTTCCTCCATGAAGACACGACACTTGTATGTCCCTGTGTCTTAAACCGTCACTTCCTTCAGAGTCAAAGACACGTCTCCATCCTTCATCTTTCTGTCCTGCAGATCCACCCTGTCCTTAAAAGATGGATGCTGGTTGTGTGGGTCAAAGTGGTCGTCTCAGCTTAAAAAGACATATTCTACTTTCATGTCACGGCTGCTCCACGGCTATGATGGAGGTGTTTGAAGCTCAACATATCAGAGTGGTGTTGTTTCCAGCTCTGATGATTTGGTCTGAAAGAATGAAAAGAATAAAAAACAGAGAGTGAAAAGGTCAAAGTGCAACTTCTCTTTGATTAGTGTGATGATACAGTGGGGCAAAAAAGTATTTAGTCAGCCACCGATTGTGCAAGTTCCCCCACTTAAAATGATGACAGAGGTCAGTAATTTGCACCAGAGGTACACTTCAACTGTGAGAGACAGAATGTGAAAAAAAAATCCATGAATCCACATGGTAGGATTTGTAAAGAATTTATTCGTAAATTAGGGTGGAAAATAAGTATTTGGTCACCTCAAACATGGAAAATCTCTGGCTCTCACAGACCTGTAACGTCTTCTGTAAGACGCTTTTCTGTCCCCCACTCATTACCTGTATGAATGGCACCTGTTTGAACTCATCATCTGTATAAAAGACACCTCAAACAGTCAGACTCCAAACTCCGCCATGGCCAAGACCAAAGAACTTTCGAAGGACACCAGGAAAAGTATTGTAGACCTGCACCAGACTGGGAAGAGTGAATCTACAATAGGCAAGCAGCTTGGTGTGAAAAAATCAACTGTGGGAGCAATCATCAGAAAATGGAAGACATACAAGACCACTGATAATCTCCCACGATCTGGGGCTCCACGCAAGATCTCATCCCGTGGGGTCAAAATGATCATGAGAACGGTGAGCAAAGATCCCAGAACCACACGGGGGGACCTGGTGAATGACCTGCAGAGAGCTGGGACCAAAGTAACAAAGGTCACCATCAGTAACACACTACAACGGCAGGGAATCAAATCCCGCAGTGCCAGACGTGTTCCGCTGCTGAAGCCAGTGCATGTCCAGGCCCGTCTGAAGTTTGCCAGAGAGCACATGGATGATACAGCAGAGGATTGGGAGAATGTCATGTGGTCAGATGAAACCAAAGTAGAACTTTTTGGTATAAACTCAACTCGTCGTGTTTGGAGGACGAAGAATACTGAGTTGCATCCCAAGAACACCATACCTACTGTGAAGCATGGGGGTGGAAACATCATGCTATGGGGCTGTTTTTCTGCCAAGGGGACAGGACGACTGATCCGTGTTAAGGACAGAATGAATGGGGCCATGTATCGTGAGATTTTGAGCCAAAACCTCCTTCCATCAGTGAGAACTTTGAAGATGAAACGAGGCTGGGTCTTTTTTTTTTCACATTCTGTCTCTCACAGTTGAAGTGTACCTCTGGTGCAAATTACTGACCTCTGTCATCATTTTAAGTGGGGGAACTTGCACAATCGGTGGCTGACTAAATACTTTTTTGCCCCACTGTATACAGAAAGGGAACCCTGAACTCTTCTTGTTAGATTCGTGGTTTACAGTCAGAAGGAGCCAAAGACATTTTGAAGCAGATCTTATCAGATTAGATTATTGATTACTTACCAAAGCCATGACCGACAAAACAAAACAACAATTTTATTTGTCTGAGCAGTCAAAGCACTTTACAATACTCATTCATTCACATAGTTACAGCCATTCACACAAGCACTTTATCTAAGCTTTTTAGTGCTTCTATCTAACATTCACACACATTCACACTCCGATGCATCGGAAAGCAACATGGAGTTAGTATGTTGTCCAAGGATATTTGGGATGCAGACTGGAGCAGACTGGGATCAAACCACCAACCTTCCGCTCAGTAGGTGACCCACTCTGCCACCAGAGCTACAGCAGCACAGCCATGGAGACAAAAACTAGTGTGTTTGCATTTTTTTTAAGTGAAAAAAAGTAAAACACAAACAGTCCCAACTTTTAAATCTGGGCAAAAACTTGTGGCACACTAAGTTGTATTTTATGTTGTTGTTTCCCCCCAGTACAGTTGCCATAGATATCATATCTTGTGACAAGTGACTGATGTCTGACTCAGTTCCTGTTTTTCCTCTTAACGAAACACACCGTCAGTCATTTGTCTTAAAAATTAACAGATAAAATTTGTAATGAATTAATTGTGCACTTCCTTTCTCTTTTCTTTAGACTTTCACGGTTTTATTTCTATTTACATGGTTTTATTTTTATTAACAGAAAACCTTTTTCTGAGCTGAGTATATCTGTGGCTTTTTGTATTCTTTATTCTGACATCATCCACTGTGCTTATCTCTCAGTTTGCTCATGGCGTGTATAGGTCAGTTTGCCAATGACATGCAGAGATTGTATGTACCTATCAGAGTTTGCCTATGTTACTAATGCTCCCTAAATTATCTCCATCGCAAACCTTTTGTTGTGCTCCTAAGCTAGCGTGTGTCGTGACTGCCTGTGTTTCTCAGTCTGCCCAGTCAGAGATTACATTTTTCTGTTTTTATGAACAGAAACTGTTAATGGTGTTTCTGGGTCGATTCTATCTGAATCACTTTGTTGTGCACCTTTGCAGACCACCCCAAAAACTGTTATTGTGTGTGTATGCAGACCTTCCAAATGACGCACATGACCTGAACCCTATCCAGTCTCCCCTTTATCACCTGTACATACACCTAAGTCCAGGAGTTCTGCACCATCTAGTTCTGAGTCCCTCCACCTCTGTTGCTGCATTGCCAGCAGCCTTTGACCAAGCCACCAGATTTGTCTCATTGCCTTCGGCTATACCAGAGGTGAGCTCTTGTTATTTTCCTTGTTCTGTGTGTACTTTTCTTTTTTTGTGCTTTGCTTTTAGTTTTGCTTCCTTTGTCTAATCTCTTGTGATTTAGTGCACCCGTGTCTTGTAGTTTTAGCTTCTTCTTTTGTTTTTTTGTTTTTCTGCTTTTCTTTGCATGTTTGCCATCAGCCTAATAATTTGCTTCTTCTTAAACACACTTTGTCAAACAACACATGACTGCATTTGAGACTTCAAACAGAAAAACTTGGCCTGCACGTCCCGGACAAGTTAAGAAAGTTAATGTTTAGATTTACTATCAGCTCGACAAACCCGTGATTTACGGGAAGGGCGTTGTTCATCTGATAATGAATATGAAGCCTGATTTATGACTTTGTTTATTACTTAGTGTCTAGAGATCTGCTGAGTGAGGGCTTTTAACATTTTAGTGTTGCAGTTTGTCTCTGTGCCTTTGACCCTGTGTAGTGATTATCGCTTCTATAATAAACTGAAAATTTCAAACTAGATAAACTTATCAGGCTTCACACGCAAATAAAGCACAGCATGAGCTAATCTGCCCTGAGATACTTTAATGGGATTAAAGGTTTGGGCCTTGGGTCACAGCTGAGCAATCAGATAAAAAGTAACTTATCTCATCATTTTCATATACAAAAAACAATGCAGTCAGAGACAAAAATACACACATCACACTACTTTTTGAAAATTATTTATTAATTTTGCTTTTTCACCTTTGTAAACATGTTTAAATTGAGTTTTATCTTCATCTGTTTATATTTTAAATGTATTTGTTGATATTTTTCATGATAATTGCGTTCAATATTTGCACAACTGACCCACATTCCACACACTGCCACAATTTAAAACACCAATGACAAATATAAACATATACATAGAAATTAATTACCAAATTGACTAGTATGAAAAGTGGATACAGCAGCCTCTCCTTTTTCTAGAGCTCCAATTAAACATTTATATTTCGCTTTCAAGTCCAGACATTTTTCTGCCTTTTGTCGCTTTCCATTGATCCCAAAACAAACCACAAAAATAATCACTCCAACAATCATTATCACAAGAATTATCAGACCAACTTCCACTCCAACAGATCGATCCTGAAAGAGTCCTCCTGGTGTATCTGCGGGTGAGAAACAGCTTTGTTTATTCATCAACAACACACATCTGATCACACACACACTCAACTCTACTCACTCACCTGGAGGATCAATAACACTCAGGTAGATGATGCTGATGGATTTCCACGGGTGTGTTTCATCGATGAAGACACGACACTCGTATGTTCCAGTATCATTAAGTGTCACATTCTTCAGAATCAAAGACACGTCTCCATCCTTCATCTGTGTGTCTTTAAGATCCACCCGGTTCATAAAAGATGGATGCTGCTCTTGTGGCTGAGGTTGCCCTTCGCGGTTCAAATAGACATATTTTCCCCCCAGGTCAGCTCTCCTCCACATTACACCAATCATGTCGTTGTTTGGAGCTTGACATGTTAGAGTAACGTTCTGTACAAACTCAGCTGTGATATTATTCTGGTCTGAAAGAAGGGAAAAGACACAGAATGGAGAAAATGAATGTTCAAAGTACATCATCTCATTTCTATTGCCATTGCACTGATGCACAGTGGAACTACTTGTTATGATAGCAAAGATGTGGGTTAGTGTTGGAAAGCGCCAGATACATCTTCAAGCAGTTCTTAATTCGATTTGATTCATGATTATCTCCATGTTGTTTTTCCCTAAATTTATGACTCCTTATGATAACTGCTCAAGTTATTATCAAATCCTTTTTTAAACAGGTCTTCTCACTGAGATCTGTTTTAGAGAGATCTAGGTACCGATAAAAAACCACATAGTTTGATTGGAAACAGGCACAACATGAGAATTTCAAACTCAGAAAATAAAAAAAAATGTGAGCAGTCACATGTCTGATAGTAAAGTTGGAAAGATAAGACAAAACTGGAAACAAGTTTTAAACAAACTGCCATGAGACAGAGCTCTACTCTAAGCTAGGACAAACAACATCTATCTGCACCCAGCTGCTCGACAGTCTGTTAAAACCAAAAACAGATTACTCTTTCATTATGAAATAACTCAGTTCACATAGTTCACTAGTTTGATTTCACCTTACCTTCAGAAGCTGAGGCAAGAGTCCACAGCATTGCTGAAAAGACTGTGTGGCTGTTTTTAAACATGTTTTGCGTGTAGACAGAAAATCGCCCTTTTAGTCTTCGAATCACAATTCAGTGGTATATATTACTATTATTATTATTATTATTATTATTTGCATGCAATATCTAAACCCATTTATGGTCTTACAAAAACAATCTGACATAACATACGATATAATAAAATGCATTCCTGAAAACCTCTCAATATATGTGAAGTGGGTGGACCTGAGGGGACAGGCCCCACCCCATTCCACAGCTGGGTCGTAAACCTAACTGCCTGTGGGAAGTATTTTTCCCAGTAGGCTTCTTCCAGAGGGACATCATCAACATTCTGTGATTTCCTTATCTGGGTGATTGAGCATGAATCAAGAGAGGTTTTTTTTTTTTTTTTTTTTTTGTGTGTGTGTGTGTGTGTGTGTGTGTGTGTGTGTGTGTGTGTAAAATTATAAAATTATAAGTATCAAAATATAACTAAATGAAACAGAGGATTTTGACGAATCGTATAGAGGCTATTTCACAGTCAAACAGTGCCTGTTACATGTGAGCAGCACGTTACAGTTCAGAGATTATTGTACGGAGCAAGAAGAAACTTTGACCTTTTCATTGTATCCGTCTGTGGAAACCAGGTCTTATATCAAGCTCATGCTCTTTGACTAAGCTTGAACCTTCTCTTTCCATTTATGAGATCTATAGGAGAGGTCTCAGTTGAAAAAGAAATGTCCTGAGAATTACAAAAACATAATTGGTATAGATCTCTTATAATTAATGGATTCATTATTATTTATGGTTGTTTCAAGTTTTTGAGTAACACTTTATAATAAGTGCACACTATTAAGCATTAGTTAATGGTTACTTAATTATCTCTACAACATCTACAAAGTATTTCTCATAATCAGTTAATAGTTTACAAGCACTGTTTTAAACACTTTATTCAAGATGAATAAGCTAATGTATAACACTTTTTATTAATTCTGTTTTCCTTTTCTAAAACTCATTGATTAATCATTTATAGATGCTACTCTGCATCAGTTACAAACCAGTCGTTTCAGGATGTTCAATGGTATACAAAATCATTGGTAACAGGTAAGTAGATGCTTAACATAATCTATGTAATACTATAAACTCTACATGTACTGCACATACTAGTTTCATACTAGATGTTTTATAAACACTGAATGTCAGGGTTACATCAGTCAGCTGCTATAGCTTAACAGATGTCTTACAATACATTTATAACTGTCACTTAAAGGCTGCCAAAGCTGTAACTCACTATTGATCAACTTCTTTTTCGATAGATTATCTATATACTCTTAAATACCTTAATAAACTTATTTAGGAAGTTACAAACCATTTGCTACTTGTTAGTAAAGTATTTTGAGTGAGCCCATCTAACGTGGGGACTATATATACCTTACAACCTATTTATAGATGTGAAAGTTTCTAAAATACATTGTAACAAAAATAAATGACAACAAAGAAGGTAGATCCAGAATGCACTGTATTTTTAAGATGCCAATCACAAAAACATCAGAACAGTGCTTACAGATTTGACACACAAATGTTGATACAAAAATAAAAACAGTGTCAAACTATCAGCCAATATTTGAAGTAATACAGAACATGGCTGGATGCAAACTATATGAGGCTCTTTACATAAATTGTTCAAATAATTCTTCTGACATGTCAAGAATCATGTGAGTCTTTCTGTGAAAAATGATCCCTATGAATGCAGTCTATTGCAATCAGAGACCTTATCAGATGGTGATGATGATAAAAGAGGAAATGTTTAAAAATTTGTTAAGGTAATAAAAAATATAACTTATATAAACATTAGGTGTAAAACTAAAATAAGAAAAGAGATGAATGCTGCAGAAATTCAGTAATCTGATGATTTAGCAGAGTGGCTAAACATTTAAATTCACATTAAAATTCACATTCGGAACTGATTCTGACTAATTATTTTATTACTGAGCACACTCTCAGTGATGCTGTTTATTTCAGAGGTAATGGCTCCACATTAGAGAATGCGATTGCCACCCGTGGGAGCGCGCAGCTGCTTAAAGCTGTAGTGCCCAGATTACTTACAGCTACTTCCGTGCAACTGATATAAGATGCGGTAAGCTGAACACAGCTTCAACCGTCTGTTTGTTGAAAAACAGTAACGCGACCGCACCGCATTTTCTTGTTAGTAACGGTAACTGCATTGTAACGATAGAAATAGTTATTCGTTAGATTACTGGTTACTGAAAAAAGTAATGCTGTCAGTAACTCCATTATTACCATCACTGGAAATATGTGTTAAAAAACAAAATGATTTTCAATTTCTTTGTAGTTTATTGCAGCTTTTTGCAATTTATGTAGATAATATGGTCTTATTGCACACATATTAATACAATTTGGGATATAACAGTTGTATTGATGTATAGCATCTTGAAATGCTCCCCAAAATGGCACTACTACTACTTAAACTGTTTTTTGACAAACTTGTGCTCTGCAGGCAGGACTTTGTTAAACTGATCACTGACACAGCGCCTGATTTATGGTAATGTTTATAGCAAATATAAAGAAAATTGTCAGAAATGTGTGTCTTAGTATTTGAATTCTGAAGAGATCAGCCCTTAGGGTTTCTTTGGGATTTTCAAACACAATTTTACCTGCAGGTGAGCTCAGGTGGTTTGCTCGTCTCTCTTGAACTTGATTAGCATGATTTGAGTCAGAACAGTCTCATGTGATTACAGATAATGATCAGAACAGAAAAGAAACCAGACATAAATCCCAATGACAAGGAAGTTGTGTGGTTACAAAAAAAACCCAAATCTGTTTCTTCTTGTGTTAATGTAAATTTTCTGCATCTTCAGTTACACACCTTAGACTCAGTTTTCGCAATTCACGTTTTACACACCTGGTCTCTCGATGTTGGCCTGCTCCACAGTTCATACTGGACAATCATGTGTCTGCCCTCCCAGACAGTCTTTGATTCCTCTCCCTCAATATCACTGCTCTCCATTTTACCAAGTCACGTAGAAGTAAGAAGAATAAGATGCAAAATATCCCCGTAACTTACCAGTTTAGATTCAGTGGATGAACCCCACCCTTATTGACTTTTGAATTTTTTTAAGTATAATATAAGATGTTTTAAATTCAGGTGTAACGCCTGCTGTCCCCACCCCTTCCAGGTTCTACTCATGACAAAGAAGCAGAGACTGTGATAGACTGGTAGGTGGTGTTGGCTGATGAAATATAAAACTTGTGACTTCAGCTGCATGCCAGCCAAACAAAGACTCTTTACTGGGCGTGTGTGCTCATGTGTGTGAGATGATAAATGTTTGAATGTGTCACCTTAAATGAATCATCGATCACCATTCTGACACTCCTGGGATTATTAAACAAATTTCAGACAGCCCGATTTAACTCAATACTCATCAAGCTGAGTCTCTTCTGCTCACAGGCTTTTAAGTCTCCCACAGTGTCAATGAAAAAAAAACCAATTATGAGGTGAAGGAAGGATGTGAAGGAGAACTCATAAGGAAATGGGAAGAAAAGAATATTGTACCATAATGACTATTTAACATTGTGATGACGGATGCTGCAGAAATGGGTCTGCTGTAATGAAACTACAAATTCTAAAAAGACTACCACCGTGTTGTTACTGTGTTGTTCCATGAAGGCTGTACAAAAGTTATTCAACAATATTATTTGTTTTCTTTCTCTTAACCTCTTTACTTATTACTTACTCATGTGATTTATTTTTTATTTATTTTTTTTGACATGCATATAACTAATACATAACAGCAGTGTAACAGTAACTTTTCTCTTAGTGTCTATCAGTTCTGAATCATTTGAATATGCAAGAACTACATTTGCAGTCACTGCCATTCATCGGTCTTTAAACACTAGTGAAGAATACAGCAATACAGTTTAATATAATCTTATATTTTCAACAGATCTGCTGCTAAGTCACTAGGTAAACATACAAGGATGAAAAAAAGTCACAATGAGACGAGAGCTTAAAGGAACAAGAAATGCATGGAATATTGTTTCATGTTGATAATCCTATTACAATCAATCAAGGAGATTACAAATTCCCAGATCCTGAGCATTTGTGTTGAGGTTGATCTGTTGAGGTTGAGGTCACTAAGATTCAAAGTCGTCTGATAGTTTTAGTAGATGCACCTATCGTATATATTTGAAAATCAGCCTATTGTGGCTGAGGGATAAAAAGTAAATGGGAGTTAGGTACCAGAGGGGTGTATGAAGGAAGTTCATAACAGTCTGGTGAGGTTAGGGTTACTTTTAAAATGTATTTCACTAACAGATTACGGAATCATCATCAATGACATCCTGCAAATTCTTGATTGTTTTCTGTGTGTTGTTGCTGTTCTTAGATACTGAAGTGGCAAATAACCCAGGTAGCTACCAAAACTCAAACTATTGATATTCGGATCTATCCAAATATCAATAGTATTGACACAACACTAGGTTTATTATTGAATCAATACTAGAGTGATAGGGTCAATACTTTAGTTTGTTTCTCTTTCACAAGTTCAGCTACTTTACACGTGCAATTTAAAACACTGCAAAAATTTTGTGTATTGGAAGGAAATTCTCTACTCTGGCAACACCAAGATAAAGACATGAAAGACATAGAATGGCAAAAAATACTCAGGTAGCTCATATAGTGTGAAAGTAAAGTGAAAGTAATATTTGTGCCATGACTAATGTTTGATCTGCAGCATTAGCTACGGTTAAAGTGTTATTAACCATCACATTTGTTACTTTAACAGGCCAGTTTCCTATAGATTAGATTAAGATAGTTAGGTAACATATTGACTGTACTGAATTGTGTCGAATTGTATTGTGTTAAATAAATAATTTTATTAGAAATTGAAAAAATATGCCTCAAACAAACTGTAAACTGTCTGAATATACTGTTATGTGTTAAATTTCAGGTGAATATATATCACATGTAAACAACAGAAGTTGACCCAACGTGCTTTACAGACACATTTATATCCCAGGTCTTCTAAACCTACAGTTTCAAAATTCACAAAAAAGATGAAATGCATGTTTTGTTGTTGTAAGTATATTATGGAATTAACAGTTAGTAACATTAGCAGAATGTTCTCAGTGTGCCAGATTGATGATGATTTATCTCATTAAATCATACATATCTCAATACTTATCTATATAAATTATAAGTATCAATATTGGCAATACTGGCCCTTTATTTTCATCTATAGTATTGCAAACCACTAGTCAACATTTCAGGATTATAAAGTCAGACATTTGTATTTAGTTCTTAAAAAAATACTGAAAACGTTCCTGTTTTCCATAATTTTTCCAAGCTGACTTCCAACTAGCACCAAAGGATATAATATTATAATGCAATCAAAGTGCTGACTTAATGCTAATTTAGAAAAAAAGACATTATTTCATTTTTTGCAAGCAGCATACATCACGTGTACGAAGTTCATCAACTAGAACTTTTTTGCTTTCAAATGAAGTTTCTTACATCATAATAATAATCTAATCATAATTTTAACCCAAATTGCAGCTGAACCAGTGGATACAAGATACAACTAAATTTAAACCAGAAAGCAATATTCTTGCATGTCTAATATGTGTTATTATTAGAACATTTTTATTTCCAACACAAAAATATACAGGTAAGTTTTATGTAAAGTGAAACTAGAAATTCTCACCCCAAACACATCATCTTAGTGGGTATGAAGTCATTAAGCTCTAAGACCAGGCAGTCTGACAGGCTGACACCACAGTAGCCGTCCATTCCACTATCCTTCAACTTGGCTACAGCTAACCAGGAGCAATAACAATAGACTCTTCATGATGATGTCTCTGCTGGTTTGAATTTTTCCAGAGCTGTTGCTGAATTTCCTACTTTTTTACTGACTATGTTCAGATAAGAGGACCTGAACAGAGTTACGTAAAAAAAAAAAAAGAACTAACATGCAATGATGGGTTCATGGTTACCAAACCCAGACAAGTAAACAAAGCAGATTGATTGGATGGACTCTAAAGTGCAAAGTTTAGTTTTTTGCAAAGCATTCAAAGCTGTATTATATACTTTACATCAGAAGACCATACGAAACCAGCACAGGCCAATAAGCCAATTGAGAAAATATTTATTGAGGTTATAGATCAGTTTAGCAGTACTATGGTTTTCTCAAATTGATATTTATTTATTTTATTTTATTTTTTGCACTCAGACAACCCGTGACCTGTTAACCTTAGAAAGCATGCAGGTTTGAGGTGTTTAGCATGAATTTATTTTTTAGACCCGTAGGCTGTCCATCTATATTTTTACTGTACAATGATATCCTTTTAAGAGCCTACTGATAAAATTTTCTGCATGACACAAACTGTGAAGTCATCACTGGCCATCCTACCCATTTGAGAACCCTTTTTTAACTGTGCCAGTCATAATAATCGTTGTGATCATTTTCTTTTTCTCTTATTGTTGGACTTGGGAGAACAATCTAATACAACAAAATCACATATTTTAATTCCACAGGTTAAGGTTGGGGTCGTAACTGATGATGTCATGGTCCTTCAGTCTGCGTCTCCACGGTGTATCTCCACCATGCCCCCCCCCCCCCCCCCACACACACACACACACACACCTCTCTCTGTTTATGTGCTTGCTGCTCTGTGTGTGTGTTGAGACCTAATGTGTGGTTAGACCACGATGATTACAGTTAACATTTTAGTCAACATGTGTCATAATAAGACAAGATTCATTTTCTTGCAGTAAAGTGAATGCTGCACTGATGATGATGCTATGAGAAATGGAAACCAATGTCCTTTTATTGCTTAATTTATATTCTCTACCTAACCAACAAATGAATCTGCAACTTGCCACTAATGCCGAACATGCATTCTTCTCATTTTAATTTAATTGTTGTTACTGTTCTTGTGACTGCAATTTAAAGTAATCTGGGCAAAGCTGTAAATTTCAAAACAAATAAAACTGAGCACAAACCAGAAGTGGTTGTAAGACTAGAGGGCGAATAGAATACGGTCACATTTCTATCCCCAATGTAGCACATCATGTTTTAAGAGTAGTCGTTCGATAATTAGTGAATAATATGCAGCTGCCTCACCTTAAAATGGTAAAAGCAAACTCGCACTTTTTACTGTAGGCAAGCAGAAAATGTAATATTTGTTTCATTAAATTTCTGAAGTTCTCCTAATCCAAAGACGGTTATGGCACACATTCCAAACTATTGTTTTCACCCCTATATTAAATTTTGCTTTTCCCCAAAGTAAAAGGCAAGAATTAGAACCTATGATGATTTAAACCTCACAGGGACTCAGGCCACAAGATGCCCTGGGAGAAAAACCTATTGAGGCGCATTACTGACCACTACAGTTAATGTTGCAACCATTTTGTGAGTTGATGATTTAGTCATTGCACCACAAGTAGCTGTTAATTTGAAAGATCCCAAAGTCAGTTGATCTGTCACTGTTGGTGTTTTTGGCCATGGTGTTATAGTTTAACTCCCATTGGATGAGTCAAACCAGACAGAGCAGAAGAGATGGATTTATATCCAACCAAAAAGCTAAAGCTCAGGCACTGAAACAAATCCAGTCACATATTAATGCTTAGTCAGAATCCCAGACTTAACAGGGTTTCCCTAGTTAAAACACAGATCAATATGTCTGAAGATATGCGTTGTTGTTACATGGATAACAGTAACCTTACTATTAAATAAAACATTTCACTGGTAGCGTAGTAGAAGTTGAATCTTATCTTGTATTTTCTTAAGCTGACAGTATAGTACTCACATTCGGCAAGGCTGACTCCATAGTAGCCATCTATCCCATTAGCCCTGAGCGTGCAGGCCCATTCACAGCACTCGAAGATTTTGCCGTTGGCTGCAGCCAGGAAGAGCAAAAACCAACAGGCTCCTCGTGATGGTATTTTTGCTTGTCCAAATGTGTCTAAAGCTGCTGCTGCTTTCCCTTTTTATTGGCAAAAATGCTCAGCTGCTGCCCAGGCTTGCTTTTGCATCAAAGTGGAAAAGCAAGCAGTATTGAGCTTATGGTTAAAAAATAGAGCTGTACAAACAAAGCATATCGATCCAGCTGAGAAAGATCCCCAAAGTTTGGAGAAGTTCTAACTAGATAAGAGGACCCAAATACACACAAGGGAAGGGTTAGGTAAGAATAGAAATGCAAGCAATGGTGAATTTACAGTAAAAAAAAAAATACAGCTGAACAAACAAAACACGTTGTTTGGGCTGAAATAGAGTTTCTTGTCTGTTTTTACTTAAGAAAAGGTCTAATCAAAGACACAAAGCATTCCATATTTACTGATTTATTTAGAACACATGAGACCACATTTTCTTAATTTTTTAAATGAGGAATGAAAAACATTGAGATTTTAACTGATTTTAATCATTTGGGTCACCCAATATGTTTTCCTTTAAAAGTAGAAACAGAGGAGGATGGAGACAATTTACTATGTCGATGACACCCTTCTGTTTATGTGTTTATTAAAGACCACATCCGGACAAATAGGGCCTGAGATCCTGGCCCTGACAGCGAGTGCGCCAGGCAACCCTAAAACCAGATTCAAAGGTCAGTCCAATGAACACAGAACTATCAGTGCATCCCAATCACATAATGATCTGTTCTTACCAGGCTGTGATGCCTTGTTGCCTAACGATACGTTTGGCACAATTGATCGCAGGGGTGACATCATCTGTCAAAAGCACTGTGGCCGAAGGGGGAAAGAAAAAAGTTAACACTGTGGAATAATAAGGACAACATCTGGGAAAAGTGAGTGAAAGTGCTTTTATCAAAAACACTTATCCATACACAAAATCAATATTGCAGGTTGAGAAAAGAAAGTAAATAAATCAGTTTTAGAATAAATCAGTATAAATGTATTAAGCCACTGAAGATGATTTACTGCTGAAGACTTAACCTCAGATCATCACTGACCATCGCAGTCAATGTTGCATCCATTTGCTGAACGAATGCGGCGGTCATTGCACCACCAGCGGCTATTTATCTGAAAGATGCCGAAGTCAGTGGATCCATCAGTGTTACGATTTGTTGCCTTTGTGTTATAGTTTGACTCATGTTTGGTCAGGCAAACCCCTGCAGACAGAACAGAAGAGATGGAAATGCAGATTGCCTGAAAGATAAAGGACAAGAGTCCTTTGCACATCCTCAACTAACTACTTCTCACATGCTGACACTTTGTTAGAGTCCCTTCTCTTCATATTTTAACCCTCTGATTTCTTAGGGTCATCTGTGATTAACCCTAATCACAGACAATCAGAGTATGTAATTTTTTATTTTAATCATATTCCTAATTGGCATGCATCAAAAATGATTCATTGGTTCAGATCACACAGATGTCAAAAGCAAGAACAAAACACCTTCACCCCAACTCACTGACTCGCTTACTCTGGAATCTTTTGCACACCATGCAAGTGAGCTGTAACACAGACTGCAAGTTTACAGAGTGGGGATAATTTGTAATAAAGAAACCTTCCTCTGTCTTGGCTCTACCTGAGCTGTGAGATACGTCTATAACGCCGACGTTAACTCTAAAAAGCAGTGGGATAAAAAGTTGCATCATGATGGTTAGTGGAGGAAAGATTTGTAAGAAGTATGTAAGAATTGATGAAGCTGATCAGAAAGATGACTTTATGCTCTCTGTTTCTATCTCACATTCAATCACTTTTGCTCATGAAACCATGTACAACCTTTTGCTCTGATCATTTAATAAATAAACAAACTTGGATTGCAAAACAGAGACATTTCTCTTCAGGGTCTTACCAAAAACTCAGAAATTGTTACTGTTATATTTTCTTTCAACCTGACTTCATGACAATCAGTACCATACATGACATTAATTGATAGTTCATTGAACTCTTACTGATGCCAGAGAACCACTCAGGGAAAAAGCTACGGTAGCGTTTTTCTCATATATAATCTCCAGTTACTTGTGGCAAATATCCATATAAATGGGTAGAGATGAACCTACTCCTGACTCTTATCCCAGTCACTTCAATGGTGAACTGCTTATTTTGGTGACCATCCAGGGTTGATCACCTTAGATTGTTTAAGTAAAAGGCTGTACTCACAGTTAGCCAGGCTGACACCACCATAGCCATCCATCCTGTTTGCCTTCAGCTTACGGGCCCAGTCACAGCGCTCAAAGACTATAGCACTGGCCACAGTTATCAAAAGCAAGAAAACAAACACACTCCTCATGATGATGTCTGTGCTGTTTCACAGTTGCTGCTGAATCTCCTTATTGCTGAAATAGCTCAGCTGAAAAAGCTGTGACTGTCTGGGTTCAGATCAGAGGATCCAAATGCGCAATAAATGATGGGTTACGTGAAAAAGCTGGGTTCATGATTACACAATCCAGAGAGACAAATAAAACACACTGAACGGGATGAAATGTATTCCAAAGTTCAGGAAAGTTAACAAACAATAAATAAAACCCAATGATGGCACTGAGCCCAAAGAAACACTAAATGGAAAAGTCCAAATTACTCATATTTGAGATGCTGCTCCACGGGGCGCACTAATGGCAGCTCATTGTGACAGCAAGAATAGGAAAAGGGTTTGTAAGGTGTAGCAGAATTATAACGATGTAATGGCCAGGTATTAAATGCTTTTCATTAGAAAAATGATGCCATGGGCCACTCTAAAATCAACATGTGATGTTATGAAATAAAAAAATGATAAAAACAGGCTCACAGAAAAGGTGACTCATGGAATAAGAGCCCAACAGGGTTTGTGCTTGAGCACCACCTGGGGTCTGTCTGTGCATGTGCCAGCCCACTTTGCTCCTTGAGGTGATGGTCAACTTGTAATGCTGGCACACTTTGCAAGAAAAATCAAAAAAAGTTGTTGGACTCCATCTTTACTCTGTACGTATAGTGCAACTGAGCTACATCCTTGAGAAAAAAAAGATGAATCTAGGACTATTGAGGATAGATAGGTGCCTAGTTTATACTTTATGTATTTGGTTTTGGGGTTTAGTGTAAATTTCTAGTAGTAAAGTATAAGCATGGTAAAGATGACCACTCACAGTTGGTATTCTCATTAAAACATGAAAAGCAGTGTTTGATTAGTAATCATTTTTAGATTGCGTTAGCTTTGTTCCTATTTTTGTTAATGTGTGTTATGCCACAAAATGAGCTATATCACTTATGTTTTGATCTTACATGGTATGACCATGTATCAACTGTTTTATATTGTTTCTATAATTTCTAATGCGTAATTAGATTGGCATACATTAATGTATTTTCTTTTTTTTACTTATGTTTCAGCACAACGTCATGCCCAGCTAATTTAAGGAACTTGGAAAGAAAAGCGTCAGAACTTCTTTAAGTTTCTTGGAGACATTTCACCTCTCATCCGAGAAGGTTCTTCAATTCTAAGAAAAATTGATGGAGAGTCCCAGATTGAAGCCCTATCAGAGTGTCCCCAAACTTTGGTAAAGGCAGAGGATGACTGCAATCTTTACTTAAACCATATTAGGAAACAGATCCAGGTCAATGCCTCAGCCTCTGTATCACCTCTCTTTTGCGAGATTTGCCATGTTTGCTACATTGTTGTGCTTCATTTCACTCATTTTAAAGCATCCAGTTTGGGTTAGTTGAGCTCTAGGACAGATGATATACGAATAATTTTGGGATGTTTTAAGGGTGAAATGTCCTGCAGGATCATTAAAACATTAATATTGTTTCCCCAGTTATAGCAAGTTCAAATTTATCTAAAAAAACAAACAAAACTGTTGATCAAAGTTCAGTTACCTAACACAAGCAGAGACTGGGACGAAACATGTTTCAACATATTTGCTCAAATTGACCCGCACTTAAAATAAACAGCACACTGAATATGATAAACACAAAGTGGCTGCACTCAAATCTGCTGCACTTTCTGCTTAATGTGAATCCATTCTATCTGTGATAAGTGTGGTTTATGTTAAAGCAACGGCTGGTCATAAAATCTCAACAGGCCTTTTAAGGCTGATGGGTAAAAAGAGGATGTTTAATGCCTTATATGACATTCCTCTGTCTGCATACAAAGATTCCTATGAGTGCCACATACTCTACTCTACTCTACTTTGCTAGACCCTCCCCTGCACAGTTACCTCTGGTTTCCTCTTTGTGGAGCAAAGTGGGTGATAAACAAACGAGAGAAAAGCCGATCAGCTGATCACTGATCAGTTTCATGATTTAATTAGCAGAGGGTGGGGAGAGGGGGGCGAGAGAAGAAGAAGCAGCTGTGATGTCAGGAAGTCAGTGACAGGTAAACCCACAGGAAGTTTTTCTGCCCTGTCGGCTACAGGATGATGCGAACTGTTTCTACGAATATGTAACACGATCAACGATCGGAAGATAACAAGTTACGTTAAACAAAATCACTAATTGTGATTTAGGTTCAATACGAAAGGTTTGAGGAAAAATCTCAACGACGTGCTGTCACTGAAGGCATCACACAGGTATTGACATGTTGTCATTTAAGTGTATTTATCATTGCCTGTGGCTTCCTGACTGACTTCAGCCACTCACAATGTTTGTTTTAACATTCAGTGAAGGCCTCACAGAGGTACCCATGTTCCCCTTTATGTCAGCTAATTTTGATGCTTTATAGTAAGTGTTGTTCACTTTGACCATTTGAAAACTTTTTCTCTCTTCTTTGTTGCATTTAAATAGAGAAACCATTGCTTTCCCCAAAAACCATCCTGTCACAGGGGAAGAGGAGGAGGTTTTGACCTAAGTGACTGAACTGGTCAAATTGTCGATCTGACATCGAGAGGAGAATGAAGAACATCTCTCTTCTGTGGCTCCTCTGTAAGTACACTGTAATGATTAGCTATGAAAAAATGTTGTTTCTTTATCACAAAACTTCCTGGTTGGAATCAGGATTTTTTTCAAGGAGACCACAAAGAACAAAGAGGGTCAACAGGAGAAAGTGTAGAAAATCGGTCCAGATTATAGGTAAATGGGATCATAGACATCTATGATATCGGAAGCTGCTACAATAAATACAATACAATAGTTAGAATCTTACTTAAGTATTAATACAAATGTTTTATCATCTATAATGTAAATTTCATGCATTCTTCTGAATCATATCAACAATATTATTGGATTATAATTATTTATTTATGTGTGAATCATTTTAATGTTGCTTGATGTTTGGAATAACCTATATGCTGCTGAGTAACTTTATTTACAATAAAATAAGATCATAAAGTAAGTAGTAAGTAAGCTTTACAATAAATTGCAAGGGGCACACATTGTCTAATCTAAACTACAATGGAGCCGAAGAAGAAAACTGCAAAACAAAGAAATATCTGATTGTATTATAAAGTGAGGACAATTTCAGTTAAGTGCTGTAAATATACTGTCAGGATCACTGGTGATTTTACAAGATTACCAGCACTCTAGCCCAGCACACATGTCTCTGTGTAGGACATGAGAAAAAAAAGTTTCCTCCTCTCTCTGCTCATCAGTGCGTAACTCAACCAAATCCATGACATCTGTGTTCTCCACAGTCTGGTGGTTTTCTGTTTTCTCTGCTACATCTCACAGATGTAACATTTTCTACAGCTACTTTTAGTACCACTGATATTCATTTAGACTCTTTTTCTCCAATCGATCTTTCTGAGTTAACTTCAATAATTACTTCCTCCAGTTTCACATACTGTGCTGCAGTGGTTTGTATCATATCTATCTAATAGACTCCAATTTGTACATGTAAATGGAGAGACCTCTTCACACACTGAGGTTAATTATGGAGTTCCACAGGGTTCAGTGCTAGGACCAATTCTGTTTACATTCTATGGAACATACATTCCCTTAGGCCAGGTGTGGGCAATTCCAGGCCCCGAGGGCCGGTGTCCTGTAGGTTTTAGATCTCACCTTGGGTCAACACACCTGAATCACATGATTAGTTCGTTACCAGGCCTCTGGAGAACTTCAGGACATGTTGAGGAGCTAATTAACCATTTAAATCAGCTGTGTTTGATCAAGGACATATCTAAAACCTGCAGGACACCGGCCCTCGGGGCCTGGAATTGCCCACCCCTGCCTTAGGCAGTATCATTAGAAGACATAGCATACATTTTCACTGCTATGCTGATGACACCCAGCTCTATCTGTCCATGAAGCCAGATAACACACACCATTAGGTAAACTGCAGGAATGTCTTAAAGACATAAAGACCTGGATGGCCGCTAACTTTCTGCTTCTTAATTCAGATAAAACTGAGGTTATTGTACTCGGCCCTGAAAATCTTAGAAATATGGTATCTAATCAGATTCTTACTCTGGATGGCATTACCTTGGCCTCCAGTAACGCGGTGAGGAACCTTGGAGTCATTTTTGACCAGGACATGTCCTTCAATGCACATATTAAACAAATATGTAAGACTGCTTTCTTCCATTTGCGCAACATCTCTAAAATTAGAAATATCCTGTCTCAGAGTGACGCTGAAAAACTAGTTCATGCATTTATTACTTCCAGGCTGGACTACTGTAATTCATTATTATCAGGACGTCCAAAAAACTCGCTGAAAAGCCTTCAACTAATCCAAAATGCTACAGCAAGAGTCCTGACAGGGACTAGAAAGAGAGAGCATATTTCTCCTGTTTTGGCTTCCCTTCATTGGCTTCCTGTTAAATCCAGAATTGAATTTAAAATCCTGCTCCTCACATACAAGGTCTTAAATAATCAGGCCCCATCTTATCTTAATGACCTTGTAGTACCATATCACCCTATTAGAGCGCTCCGCTCTCACTCTGCAGGCCTACTTGTTGTTCCTAGAGTATTTAAAAGTAGAATGGGAGGGAGAGCCTTCAGTTTTCAGGCCCTCTTCTGTGGAACCAGCTTCCAGTTTGGATTCGGGAGACAGACACGATCTCTACTTTTAAGATTAGGCTTAAAACTTTCCTTTTTGCTAAAGCATATAGTTAGGGCTGGACCAGGTGACCCTGAATCCTCCCTTAGTTATGCTGCAATAGACATAGGCTGCCGGGGATTGCCTTGATGCATTGAGTTTTTCCTTTCCAGTCACCTTTCTCACTCACTATGTATTAACAGACCTCTCTGCATTGAATCATATCTGTTATTAACCTCTGTCTCTCTTCCACAGCATGTCTTTATCCTGTCTTCCTTCTCTCACCCCAACCGGTCGCAGCAGATGGGTTTCAAACATCAGAATAAAATTCTTCTGAGTTGATCCACAACCAGCTTTGTTCTTTTATCAGTATTACTCTGTATAAGCTGTGTTTGATAGAAATGTAATGATACAGGTCACAAATGACAGCATGTGTATCAGGTGAAAAACCACACTTACCGTTCTCTTACATCCCCGGTGTGTTCTTAAAGGAAATCACTTTAAGCTTTTAATTTCTTTTTCAGGTTTCCATTGTTTCTAATATAACATATAATTTGCTTTTCTTTTCTAATGTATTTATGAGAATATTTAAGTTAATGATTCAGTACAATGTTTCAATTTGACCTCATGGTGGCAGTGTTGTCACACTGGTAAGGTTACGACTGGAACACAGACGAATCTAATAGTGAGCATTGAAGTAAATTTAGAGATTACAGTCTTCAAACCAGAAGTAGTTATCTCTGTTTTCATATGTCATGATCCTTAAAAATATAACCAATCATGAGAATAATGACAAAAAATAATGTAAGAATATAAATAAATGTATAAATAAAATATATACATAAATAAAAATCAATAAATAAAATATAGATGACAGACTGTTAATAATAAGAGTCTCCACAACAGTTATATTCAAAGGCAAAGGAAGGAAATAATTATTATTTATGTTTTTATTATTATCATTGTTGGCAGAACACTTTTCAAACCAAGAAGATCCTGTGTTTGAATCCACCACCTTTCAGTGCCTGCATGTTCCTGTGGGTACTTCAGATTCCTCCACCACAATCTGTCCAACACATCCAACTTATTCCATCTAAAGTGTTTGTTTGATGACCACAGTTTCTTTTTTAAATTTATGTTGACTCACTGCCAGCACAGAGAAAGGAAGTGAAAATTTACTGGTTCCTCTTGGTTCCACCTCCTCTCTCTTTGGCTGTTCCATCACATATTGTACTATCTTTAAATATCTTTTTGTTTGTGTCTGTTATTGAAATATAACTGTCAAACATTCACATTAGGCTGTTTGGTATATTGAACACTTTAACAAGGTGACCTCAGACACTTTTTGAAGAAATCTTTGTGTGGATTTTTTTCCATCCTGATGATCAGAAGAGTGTTTGAAGGTGTCAGAGATTCTTCAGAACAACAGTAAGTGTTTAAAATTACATCTTTCAGTCTTTTAGGTAATCTGACAGGTTGACTGAAGTCTGTGAGCTTCAGTCGATTAACACAAACATAAAAAAAAAAATCACCTCAACCAAGTGGAATTGTACTCAGTTACTCGCCTCTACTCTGATTACAGTCATGTCTGTTTCTGCTATTCTTTGTCTCTCACTGTAAATATGTTTGTTTTGTTCTGTGGAGATCATTCAAGAACTGAACCTGTTCTGCTCTTTAATGATGACGCACTTTCTGATCTTCCTGCTGTCCAGCCTCGTCACTCTGATGTGACTTCCTTCAGAGACTTTGAGAAGTGTTGAGTTTGGACGAGTGTCTGAAAGACAAAGTTTTATTTAATCCTTAAATTTAATTTCATGTAGTCAGATTTTAAAGTCAGGTTCTACTATTCTGTCACAGGAGATACCAAAGGTTCAGATTTTATGAAAATCAACGTGTCGGATGAAAATCAACGTGTCGGATCAGCAGACCTGGACAACATGGAAATGTCTGCTGTAACTGCATTGGCTTTGCTGTTTGTCGGTGTCTTCATGTTTGTCTCTGCAGGTGAGATTTATAAGGATGTTTTTATTAAGAGAAATAAACAGTGTCTGCGTTGTTTAAATGTTACTTCTCAAATGTTTATTTTCATATTTCATATTCAGTTTGTTTATGTCTTTGAGGGCATCACGAGTTGTTGTTTGTGTGAATATAAGTGCTTGGTCTGCAATTTGAACCACAGAGAAAAAGAACTGTAATGTGTGTGTCCGTGTGATGTGTTGTAGTTCCAATTGTCAGTATACAGCTACAAATCTTTTTGGTTACAGTATAAATTTAAGCTATGATACAGCAGCTGCCTGCATAATAACAATCCTATTTTTTGTAGATATTGTCATAATATTCAGATGTGCTGACGGGTGGAGGTGGGGTTGCAGTTGCACTGTAATGCATTGGCAGCATTTGCCCTCATGGTGACAATCACAATGAACACTTCATATTTTCTCCCTCTTTTATTTTCACCTACCTCCACCTCTGGAGGCCCGGCAACTCCACCTTATTGCCTCTGGATAACTCAGTATCATAGGCACACTCATTAACTGATCCCATGTGTAAAAGACAAAGCCTCCTAGTAAAGTCATTAATAATTAGGATTCTTGATTAGTGAAAATGCACAGTCACTCAGCATAGCAATAAGGTAACCACAAAAGATCAATAATGCAATACATTAAAATAATACAAATAATTCAATAACCTCTCTGCTCTGAATTGTTTCCTCTTTCAGAGCAGAAAACTATCACAGCTGAGTCTGGACAGGACGTCACTCTGACATGTCGAGCTCCGAATGACAACATCATAGTTACAGAGTGGAGCAGAGCCGATCTGGAGATGGAACATGTCCTCTTGTACCGAGATGAACAGTTTGATCCAGAAGAGCAGCATCCATCTTTTAAGAACCGGGTGGATCTGCAGGACAGACAGATGAAGGATGGAGACGTGTCTTTGATTCTGAACAATGTGACGATTAATGACACTGGAACATACGAATGTCGCGTCATCAATGGAAGACCAAACCGCGGACGGGTTGCCCTATTGAAGAACGAACCCATTTGCATCTTTTACCTGAATGTTGTTGATCCTCCAGGTGAGTGAGTAGAGTTGAGTGTGTGTGTGATCAGAGGTGAAGCTGCTTCCTGGTTGTTGATGTTTGTTTCTAAAGATGTTGTTGATGAGACTTTGTAGAAAGCAGCTGGTCTGAGTGATGTGATCAGAGTGCAGTAGATAATGTCTGACAGCAGTTTGAAGAGGAAATGGATTCTGTTCTGTTCTTCACTCATCACCTACCTGACAGCTGACACCTCACACCTGTTTCTCACCTGCAGGTCAGACAGGAGGGGACACAGAGGATGGATCTGTTGGACTCATAGTTAGTCTGTCTGCTTGTATCTGTCTTGCTGCTCTGGTTCTAGGTTTCTATAGCTACAGGAAACATAAACAACAAAAAACGGGACTGATATCAGCAGGAGATATTCTCGGAAAATGTAGAAAAAAAAAGAAAAGAAAATTCCTGTCAAAGTAAATACTGTGTTGTTTGTTTACTTTTAACCAACATCATTTGGCATAAAACTGAAAGCTTTACAAATCAAGAAATTATTAAAATTCAGTAATCAAAATAGTCAGTATTCTAAATTCAATCAAAGAAAAGAAAAATCCAATAGAGTGATGGTGATGCTGATTTTCCAGCAGATGTCTTCACTTTCTCTCATTCTACTGCATCCAGTTAGATGTGTTCAAAGATGCTGGTATGTTTGAAGAATAAAAAACACAATTTTATCGTTAAACCAAACAACATCAGATTAATTTTTTGTTTGTTTTTGAACATAGCTGACAGAGCTCTCCTCTCATAACCTTCAGCAGAACAGCTAGAATCCCATAGTTCTCTGCAGTTTTTGTTGTTATGTACATGATTCAAGTTAAATTTAGTTTTCTATGGAAAGAGCTTGGTGCAAACACGAGGTGTCATCAACATACCGCAATCACATTTCTTCATATTTCTAACCTGTCACTATAAGATGCTCTTTCAGTTTCTGAAAGTGCTTCAGTTGAATTTCAGTTGAATTTCATACCACATGATAATATTAATCTGCTCTCACAGTTCATTAATTCAAGATCAGTTTATTTTTTTAAAAAACATGTTCCTGCAAGTGTTTCACAATAAAAGACTTGTTAAGAAATGAAGCATTTTTGCACCAGAGTTAGAGGGCTTTTAATTCGTAATCAAGACATTGTGAAAAGAAATATCATGAATAAAGTGAAGTAAAAAAAAAAAAAAATATATATATATATATATATATATGTAATATCTTACGTTTCACTATACAGTGGAATAAATAAGTTCTTCCTTAGAGTTTATATTAGACGTATTACAGCCTGATCAGGAGGCAGAGACACACTTCAACAATCATAGTTATATTCCTGTTCACGTGACTTTTAATCTCTTTTAAGTTAATTAAAATGTATCCAATATTAAATGTAACACTGCCATTTTATTAGGAACAACACATCATGTTTTTCATACACAGTATGCTCACTTATAAAACATTGCTAAAAGTTAAACATCGTATTTAAACGGAAACATCTCCCTCTAGTGGCCATATATAAACACGTGTGAGGATGGTGTGAATGTAATTTAATCAAATGTGAATCATAGTGTTCCAGTCAGTCATCAGTGTGTCTCTGCACAGCTGTAATTAAAATGTGTTCAGAGGGCCTCAGTGTCTGAATGGTTCCAGTTCAGCTCCATAACAGCAGCGTCCCTGGTTTGATTCCTGTGTTTCAGCTCATATCTGCCTCTCTCACTGAGGGGGACGTCCACTACATGGACATGGATTTGTTCATCAACCAAACTACAGATCACAGAGAACAGAGGATAATTTTTCCATGCTTCTTTTCATATATGTGAACTAACAAATGTTTTAATTCTGAAAAATGAAGAATTAAGAAAAAAAGTGCTGTGTGAGTATAGGTATTGTTTTTTTAAGTTATTTGATGACTTGTGTCTATATAATGAATAAAGTTCACATGTATCGTGATCACAGTAACAACTTTCCTAGAATTAATCTCTGTTTTAGATATTTAATTCATATTACTGTTTAATTTTGTTCATTTTAATCAGATCAAGATGTTGGAGAAGATGATGTCATCACTGACATCATGTGCAGTGTCATCAACATATCAAACTGTCAGCTACAGCCAATCAGTGTTTTCATATTTTTTTTATAATGTGAGGATATCTGTAAATATATCCTCACATAATGTATCTTTGACAAGATTTAAAATATTATAATATTAGTTTCTCCCTCTCCCTTCCCCTGTTTGAGGGGCGTGGGAATAATGAGGAAAATTGGAATGAACCAACAATTTTAAAATCAAACACTAAAATGGCACCATGGAAACTGGGAGCTCAAAAGGTTTTAACATTAAATGGAAAACCCGAAAACCCCACCCTGGGAATTTCACCAAGAGAATATCTAGTTTGAATCTTAAGACAGAGATGTGGTTCAGTGTGAAAATAAAAATATTTTATTATTTAAAAAGCTATTTTATTTATTTTATTATTTTATTTGGGTAATTTTATTAGATCAAGATGCTGGAGAAGTTCTGATGATCACTGTCATCAACATATCAATATATCAAACTTTCATCGACAGCCAGTCAGACAAAGTGATTGGTTGTCACTGGCTGGTAGGGCTGGAAACGCAACCAGCCAGTGACCCCTGGGGAGTGGGATGGAGGGAAAAGGTGTGAGTCACTGAAAACGAGGGAAACAGGTGTTTTTTCAACTCTGCTAAATTGTCTCCAAAAGAAAACTCACTATGGTGGCTATTAAACCCTGGAGCTGGACCATAAACAGTCACTATGAGACCTCAATAAAAGACTCAACAACGATTGTTTCTAAAATATGTGGCCCATTGCACATGGTCAGTATTGCCCACATGCAAAAGACCCAAAACATTTTCGGACTTAAATTCATGAGACTATAATCAGTGTATTGATTGATATTGTTTATGTCTGGAGGTGTTCTGTCAGCAGTCAGAGGTGCAACGGGATCGTTTTCACCAGAAGACCAGCTGTGGCGTCACCTGGCATTTAAAAACCGTGTTGTTATGTTATGTTATGTTATGTTATGTTATGTTATGTTATGTTATGTATGTTGCTGGCCACTTTATTAGAAACACCTGTTGAAAACGTTGAACTCTCCTTTTTCTTCAAGTGTAAAACACACATTTCAGTGCAGGTAAAACATCTTCATGTTCTCAGTTCTCAGTCCCAAATAAAATAAAATAACATTTTCTTTTTTTTTTTTCTTTTTTTTTCTAAATGACATCAGAAACAGCAGTATGCGACATTACGTGATGGCAGAGCTTCAGTTCATCCTTTGTCATTTTTTTTTTTTTTTTTTTTTTTAATAAATAGGACAGGGGGAATGAATGAGAGAAAGAGGGGGAGAGAAAGAAAGAAAACCAAAGGGGAGAAGAGACGGTGAGAAGGGGGGGGGAAGAGAGAGAAAAAAAAAAAGAACTCCTGGGTCACCTGTATGGAGAAAACAAAAAAACAAACAACAAAAAAAACAAACAGAGGAGACAGCAAACAACAAAGAGCAACATAATAATAGAGAAAACAAAGCACCATCACAATAAACTAGCTAGTCATAGATATCAATATTTACTAAATAATAAACGATATTGTGCAGCACGCAAGATAGACAGCGCACAGTGTGCTTTGAGGCAGCAGCCAAGAAAGCTTTAGTCCGCGTCTGTGAATACCCATGTGTGCATACCTGTGTGGATCAGCATGCTTGCATTCCAAAGGTTTCTCCATGTAATGATCTGCTAGGGAGTGTGGGGGGGCCACAGCCCCGTCCTCCAGGGTGTGAAGCGGGTATGGAGGAGATCAAAACTCCAGACATCCAGAGGCCCCCAGAACACAAGAGACCATGGAAGACCAACAGAGGGGCAGCCGCGCCACTGTTCCAGTAAGAGCTGAGGAGAGTCCCAGATGAGGGCTCGCCCAGCAGCCGCGGAGCAGAAGTCAGGGGGAGTTGCAGTGACGCGCCCGTGAGCTCCGCCGGCCCCCAGCTGTGCCTGAGTGACCGAGCCCCAGGCCGAGAGGCCGGGGGCACCCCACCTCCAAAGGGGCCCGAGCGAGCCCCAGGCCCCAGGCCCCGACAAGCGTTCACCTGTTGAAAACGTTGAACTCTCCTTTTTCTTCAAGTGTAAAACACACATTTCAGTGCAGGTAAAACATCTTCATGTTCTCAGTTCTCAGTCCCAAATAAAATAAAATAACATTTTCAAGGATAAAAGACAAGCAGGAAAACACCAGCTTATTGCAGTCACACCTTTTGGTTATTTATCAAAAGAATTCACAAAATCAATTAGTCGTGTTAAGCTCAATTTTCAGCACCAAGGACATAGAGCAGCACCCTGAGTTTCAGCACCACTAAGTCCACAGACTGGGGAGCCGACTCAGAGGTTTCTCACACAGGAAACAGCAAACACTCACAAGCTTTAAAACAAAGTTAAAACCCTCTAAGATTTCTTCATAACCAAATTGGACTCAGTTATTATTAACGATGATGTTCCACTCTCCTGCTGCTCAACCTGTTGTACCTAAGGCCTAAAACAGACAAACAAGAAGAGAAGAGGTATGGACAAGCCTGCACAGACTCTGGTAAATCACAAGACTTGGGGTGCGTTTTTCTGGGGGTGGACATAGTAAGCAATGATCCAACCATCTTGATCTCAGGGTGGGAATTGTGTTGGATTTATTCACTCACACCTTGGTGGCTGAAATCAATGTTTAAATGCAAGATCATATAAATGACATGTGCAGTGCATTATTAGTATTATTTTTTATCATTATTATCCATCCATACATCTTCTTCAGGTTATCTGGGTCCGGGTCGTAAGGGCAGCAGGCTAAGCAGAGAAGCTCAGAACTCTCTCTCCAGCCACCTCCTCGTTTAACTGACAGCACTTTAAAGTCTGAAGGACGTCTTGTTTTGCTGAATCCTGCTGTTGATGGGACAAATTGTTCATGTGCAGTTTGGGAAATGAAAAATATGGTATTGTGCCATTTTAATCCTTCGGCATTTGTTTGATTTTATTTCTCATTTCTCATAAGATGAGTAACGGATTCAAAAAGGAGAAGATTCAGTTTAATCAGCTGCAACACGATCTCAGTAATGTAAGTGTCGGAAAGTATCCACACAAACCTCTGAATCTCAGCTAAAAGCGCATTTAAACCATTTGTACGATCAGCAAACACAGCGAAAACAACAAACAGTTAAAAGTGCTGTTGTTGTTCCATTAAATGCCCATAAACAAACACAAAGAGCTTCGTTAACACAGATTCATGGCCAACCAAGGAAGCAATACATTTTCTAAAAGCTGAGACCAAACCAGGTTTATTCTCTCGGCTGAAATGATTAAAAAGAGGTATCAGTCATGCAAATCGGCCAATAGAAGCTGAAACAAACATATTAAGCATGTAAGATAAGATAAGATAAGATAAGATAACTCTTTATTGTCATTGCACAGTCATACATAGTACAGTAGTACAATGAAATTGGAAAAACTGTCCTACGTCGGCACTACATATAACACAACACGACACGATATGACACATCACAACGCAACACAAACAACACAACACAGTATATTAACTTAGTATAAAAAAGAAGAATAAGTGTATGTGTATTGCACACTGTTATTATTGCACATTAATTATTATTGCACCTTGTTATAAATATAAATATTATTGTTATCGTTTTAAACATTGTTACCTCCCCCCTAAAAAGTCCAGGGAGGTATCCAGTCAGGTCAGCTATTTACATTGATCAGGGCTATTGCCCTGTTGTAAAAGCTGTCCTTGAGTCTATTTGTTCGGGACCTCAGCAGCCTGAACCTCCTGCCAGACGGCAGCAGCTTAAACACCCGGTGTCCTGGGTGTGTGCAGTCCCGTAGGATGCTGCGTGCCCTCTTGAGACAGCGAGTGCTGTACAGGTCCTTCAGGGAGGGAAGAGGATGTCCAATGATTTTTTGGGCCATGTTGATGACCCTCTGGAGTGCCTTTCTGTGTGCTGTGGTGCAGCTGGAGAACCACACACCGATGCAATATGTCAGCACACTTGTAAATAAAGTAAAATCATTTCTGCTGTTCAATACCTAAGACATTTCAACAGATGGTGCTAAAATGTCCCAAATGGCAAAATGCCTGGCTATTTCATTAAATTATTGTTATTCATTAAAAGTGATGTCAATTTCCACTGTTTCCCTTCAGCAGCATCAATATTTGCACAGAGAATGTTCATATGTTGATTCCTGGATTTCTGGACTTAAATGTGAAGCGAATCATATTTTGAAAGTGGTTTAAAAAAAAATAAACAAAACCAAAAATAAATTAGATGAGGAAAAAATCAAGATACTCAAATATCCCAGCCTCAGTAACTTTGACACAATAATATCTGCTGTAATATTTACACCTCTGATGAACTCCCACAAGTGTTAACTTTATTTTGATACCAAGATTGTTTACACAGAGTTCGTAATTGCAGAGAAATACTCATTTTGGACATGTGACTTTCGAGCAGGAAGCTCAGAAAGCCCCTTGGTGCTTAACATGTTTTAAACTCCGCCTGAGCAGTCAGACGGCATATTTGTAAATCAGTACATGAAGGTGTGGCACTCTCACAGTGTTCAGGTGTTATGTTACGCCTCCTTCCAGGGAGCAGCTCAACTGTGTGTCCGTGTCCGTGTCCAGGTGTGGAGTGGAGCTTGTTGTCCGCGTGTGTTTGAAGAAACTGTAAGTTTGCTTTGGTTCCTTCTTTAATACTTTGACTGTTTTTTTCTGCTCTGTGATGTTTGGACCTGATGTTCAGCTATTATATCAAGACAAACTTTAGATCACTCTTGTGTTTGAAGACAAATCCACATGATTATAGATTATTGATTGGCCGGAATCAAACAGTTTGATGTACATTCATTCATGTGACAGTTTCAGCTGCTGCTTACAAATCTGATAACATGGAGAATTTGGTCCCACACTGACGGCACAGACGAGGAAGATGCTTGTCTTCTAAATCACATGACCACTACTATTTACAGTAAAACTGATGTGATCAGTTTAGCTGCAGGGCAGGTGTGACACAACTATGCTGCAAAGCCTCATTGTTCAGGAGTGAGTCAGTATGAGAGAGAAAATGATGCGTTTGTTCATTAGGGCAGAGTTTTGAGAAGCTGCAGTTAAAATAAAGAAGATTTGTTTTCATTAAACTGACATTTTTTGTGCTTCAGCTGGAGACACTTTTGTTTTGAAAGTGTTTGGAGTATTTGCTGTTTCTGAAACATCAGCTGGAGTAAATATGATCAGGAATGCTTCTATCCTCCCTTGTCTCTTATTTACATCCTCTGTTTGTGGAAATCTCCCTCCTCTCCTTCCCGCCCCTTTTTCCTTCAGAAGTGAAGCGCTGATTTGTTCAAGATAGCAGCTCATTTCTTTTTAAATACAACATACAGCAAATTTGGTCATCAACCAAGCACAATGTGTAAGTTCTACCTCGTGGTACTTTATGTAGCGGTGATATCTGCAGTAAGCAGGACTGAGCCTAAAGGGGGCATGGGGTGTTCTTGACTATATTTATTTCAAGTGTTTAGTTACATTATTTTTAGGGCTGTCAAAGTTCATGCATTAACACAGATTAATACTTCATCATGATTAATGCAATTAAAATTTAAAATGCAATTAACCCATCTGGAGCACAAAATGGACAAACTGCAGAAACGTGGTGACATTTCAGGGATTTTGAGTCATTCTGTGCTCCAAATGGACTAATTGCATTTAAATTTTCAGTTCAGTTTGGTTGCTCACAGGAGCAAGAGCTTTCCTTATAAAACGCTGCTGTTGGGTCTGCGTTTCCACAGGCCCCGCTAGTTTAGAAACGTATTCTCGTTAACGACAGAAACAAGATGAACATCTTTTACTTGCTAGCAAGGCAAAGCTGGTCAGAACCCAAGCTCTTGGAGCTGAACGCTCCTCACTTGTCTCCTAATAAACTTCATCTAAGTAGCCTTCCTCACAGCCTTTTATTTCCATGACACAGTTTACACAACAGTTACATTTAATGTTTCTTCCGGCAGTAAATATAAACAACGATAGTATTCAGGAAGAAAAAATATTACATATATTTTTTCATTATAACTCTGGTTTTACATGGCCACATTTTACACAACTTAAAAACTGGTATATAGTTTACAGTCCACACTTTTTCTGTCAAATTTTCCGTCTGTCCTGCTCACATCTCCAATGGTTGTCATTAGCGTGTCTTTGCTAGCTTTGCTAGCTACAACACCAGTGTCGGCACATGAGGACGCTGTAATAGCTCGTCAACGGTGTTGATTAGCTGCGGATATACAAATGTGAATTGCAGTCACCGGTCACTTACTGACTCACACTACAAAATAGCACAAAATGAATTGTTATGTATTTATTTTAATTTCAATTCAGGTTGGATTTTTTGTTGTTGTTGTGTGCAACGCAGATTTTCTGTGCACGTGTCAGCAGTGTGCGATTGTGCACGCGCACAGCTTAGAGGGAACATTGCTGCTAGGTATTCCCAGCACACCCTCACTACACTACACTGATCAACATATTCACTTTACATTCACTGTGCCTTACAAAAACTTGGATACAGCATACGAAAAGCTTGAATCTTTGCCTTTTGCACCCTAACTGTGAAAGTTAAAAAATCTATTTGTTATGTATCATCCACCCGGCTCATGCTCAGTTTTTAATCTGATTTAGTGGTGAGTTCAGAATAATCTTACTAGGTGATGTTAACATCCATGTAGATGCTAGAAATGACAGCCTAAACACTGCAATTAAGTTATTATTGAAATCAATTGACTTCTGCCAAAATAAGTGCACCCACCAAATTTTAATTTAACTGTGAGTTTTACACCTGATGCCTTTCCTTAAACTAAATCCTAAGGTGAGTTTCCAAACATATCAAATGAGTACTACACAGTGGAGACACCTGATCCTGACAGTCGATGTGCACATGAATGATTTGTATTTTCTCTGCAGGTGAAGGTAGAAAGTGTGTGTGAGCTGATGTGGATGTGAATTCAGCAGCATGGATCAGTGTGAGGACAGAGAGGAGGGAGTCCCTCCCTCTGAAACTACTCTGTGTGGGGAACATGAGAGTCAGACCAAAGCTCAGAGGTGAGATGACCATCTCTAACTGTCCATGACTTTTCTCCATGTCACAGCTCAGCACTCACATCACTGCTCCATCATTATCCACAGGAACCAACCTGGACCTCCACCCAGCTGTGTGTCCTTAAAGAGTGACCGGTCTCATGAACGTTTCATTAATTTTAAAGACCAGCAGGCGTCTGCTGCAGAGAGGTGAGCTATTAGTGACATGAACTCCTTGATGTCAGTTTGGTGTCTGATTTGATGTTGTTTCCTGGCCTCTAAACTGCATCTCAAAGAAGGTCACTGAGTGAGGAATTCCTTTATTCTATAAAAAATGTCCAACATGTACTGCTGCTCATTGGACCATCAATAGTCCTGCACAGTGTAAATTACTGTGTTTACCTCAGGGTGGCGCTCTGTTTTTACCTTACCGTCACTAGTTTAGTTTCCTTCTGCTCATGGTCAGCCTGCAAATCAGTTTCTCTTTGGCATGATGAGGGTATTCTAAGTCTTCATCAGCTTCTATGACTGCAAATGAAAAACACTTTTTCTTCACTCACAGGATCAATGGTAGACCTGAATCTGGACCTGGACCTGGACCTGAACCTGAACCTGAATCTGGACCTGGACCTGAACCTGAATCTGGACCGGCACACACTGTGTTGAATCATGTCATTAATAGATTTCAACAAAAACAGTCATCAAGAAAGATGTAACTTAAAGTCACTATTATAATGTCTAAAATTCTGTCAGCGTTTTATTTTATGTGATGAGTCCTTGATTAAAGATTTGTGCTTCAATTGTCAGGATCCTTCAGAAACTCAAAACTGAACCTGAACCCAGCTGTGTGTCTTTAGCAAGTGACCGGTCTAAAAGTCAACCCATTAATTTTAAACTCCAGCAGGAATCTTCTGCAGAGAGGTGAGTTGTTAGTAACATGAACTCTTTGAGAACAGATTAAACTGCTTGATGTTGTTGGATATAAACTGCAGTGATAACATGTCATTCCCTCAATCCCAATTAAACTGTCTCTTAAAAACAAGCCTTTGGTTTCTAAGCTATTGAACTTCAGCAAACAGGAAATAATGCTCGTGCTTATGTTTTCTTCCATCAGTCATATTGTGCTGTATGTTGTAGGACGTTAGAGGAGGTAAGACTAACTTTGCTGCACAGATTTCACTTTTACTCATAAAACTCAGAGCATCATAATGACTCAAACACTGGCTATTATTTTAACTTCTAAAAAGTAAAGTCATTCTCCACTTTTTGCCACGTTTCGGAAAATCCATCAAATAAAAATCAAACTGTAATCAAATCAAATCACTTTTATTGTCACATCACATGTGCAGGTACATTGGTACAGTGTACATGTGGGTGAAATTCTTGTGTGCGAGCTTCACAAGCAACAGAGTTGTGCAAAAATACAATAACGTAAAACAAGAAAAATATAAGAATCGCTAAATCTGTGTGTGTGTGTGTGTGTGTGTGTGTGTATACATATTTTACAAATTAAATAGAGTAAACAATAAATAAAATATATAAAAATATACAGAGTTGGTTGAGACATGTGCAAAATCTGCTAAAAAAAGGTAAAGTTTTCTCTCTTTGTTTGTGCCTTTTGAAGATCAGTTCATCTTCTGCTCACTGAACTGTTGACAGAAAGAGAAATTTGAAGCTTTTTGTTCTAAATGTTTGGAGACTTCCAGCATCCATCTGTCCACACAGGCTGTGCTGTTTAACTTGCTGAGTTACGGTAGCTGGTGGCTGCTGCAGAGTCCACTGCAGATAAACAGCTTAAAGTTAGACAAACTTTTAAGGTGGGCAGGAAACTGAGAAAGCTCTAGAGTAAGATGGCCGACGTGTCAAACTGCTGTCAAGGGCAGCATGTGGTAGTAATGACGACCTGTGTAAAGCTGCTTTGTGTATGTGAGCTTTGGATAAATGCAATTGGGGGTTTTAATGTTGTGCATTCAGATCAGAGTCATGTTCAGTTGTTGACCCTTGTAGCTCTAAATGAGGCTAGCCAGCAGCTAATGTAGCTCATGCTCAGTGTTGTTGTTTGAGACTGTAACTGTGCAGCTCGGCTTTTGCAGCCTGTGGGGTTTGTGGTACTTGAAGGGTTCAGTTGTACTAATTGTGTTTGATTTTTGTGCCAGTTTTGATTTCTAGTTGGAGTTGTTAGCTGTAGTCATTTTGAGGGCTTCCTGCTACAACTGCAGCTCCCCATTATTCAGTGTGACACAGTTTCATACTGACCTTAGATGCAACACTGCTGCATCCTTGAGGCTCATTTACAATCAGCAAATGTCTGATCAGGAGGAAATGAGGGTGTGGATAAGGCATTTACAAGCACTGGGAAGTTTTTCTAATCTTTATGAAGAAAGACTGAACTAGAGTTGGTTGAATTTCAGATGCTACATAATGTTCAGATTTCTATCAGACTACTGGTTGGGAGTTCTCCAACATGTAAGATGATACAGCTTAAAATGTGATCAGTGTTATCGGTGTTAAGGAATAAAGATTTTGGAGTTTTTTTTCAATACTAAACAGAACATACTGTCATTAATCACGATATGAATGGTAGGACACTTGAATATGATTTGTATATTTGATTTTTTTGTTCATCATCTTATTGGGAAACTCATACAAGTACAAATGCAAATAAGGCCCTGTGCAGAAATGACTATGCCCACATCTTTCACCCACAAATTCCAACAACCAACAGATGATCTAATTCATGTCAAGATGTGTGTGTTTTTTGTTTGTTTGTTTGTTTGATTTTATGGTGAAGGCTTTTTTTGTGGATTAAATCTTCATGGCTCCTCCACAGAGTGGACCAGGAGAGCTCAGAGGTTCCCAGTGGTCAGCCTACCCAGCAGCATCAAACACACCTGGACTCCATATTTATGGTCTGTACATGTACAACAACTACCTTTACATCTACTCTGTTCACAGTCATCTCCATGCTGCTCTTTGTAGACCAGTGGATTGCCAGTGTGTCCAACACAGATTTGATGTGTGGCTCCATGATTTCAGTCTGATTAGGTCATTCATAAAGTATTCTGTTCCAGCTGTTGGAGGACAACATCATCACTTTTGTGAAGAACGAGCTGCAGAAGATCCAGAAGGTTCTGAGTCCAGATTACCCAGAATGCTTAGAGAGTAAGAGGGAGGATGATGAGCAGAGGAGGAGCAGCAGAGAGGCATTTGTGAAGATCACAGTGGACTTCCTGAGGAGAATGAAGCAGGAGGACCTGGCTGACCGTCTGCAGAGAAGTAAAATGATTTCTCTAAAGATTTAAGCTGCTGGTTATAACATTAACTAAAATTTCAAGAGATGAACCAACATGTATTTAAAAAGACCACATTCTGATATGGACTATGTAAAAGATGAACTGATATTCTTTCTTTATTCAGAAAGCCTTGCTGAAGTTTGTCATCGTAAACTTAAATCTGAGCTGAAGAAGAAGTTCGAGTGTGTGTTTGAGGGGATCGCTAAAGCAGGAAACCCAACCCTTCTGAATCAGATCTACACAGAGCTCTACATCACAGAGGGAGGGACTGCAGAGGTCAATGATGAACATGAGGTCAGACAGATTGAAAAAGCATCCAGGAAACCAGACAGACCAGAAAGAACAATCAGACAGGAAGACATCTTTAAAGCCTCACTTGAAAAAGATGAACCAATCAGAACAGTGCTGACAAAGGGAGTGGCTGGCATTGGGAAAACAGTCTTAACACAGAAATACACCCTCGATTGGGCTGAAGACAAAGCCAACAAGGACATCCGGTTTATATTTCCATTAACTTTCAGAGAGCTGAATGCGCTGAAAGAGGAAACGTTCAGCTTGGTGGAACTTGTTCATCACTTCTTTACTGAAACCAAAGAAGCAGGAATCTGCAGATTTGAAGACTTCCAGGTTGTGTTCATCTTTGATGGTCTGGATGAGTGTCGACTTCCTCTGGACTTCCACAAAACTATAATCTTGACTGACCCTAGAAAGTCCAGCTCAGTGGATGTGCTGCTGATAAATCTCATCAGGGGGAAACTGCTTCCATCTGCTCACCTCTGGATAACCACACGACCTGCAGCAGCCAATCAGATCCCTCCACAGTGTGTTGACATTGTGACTGAGGTCAGAGGGTTCACTGACCCACAGAAGGAGGAGTACTTCAGGAAGAGATTCAGAGATGAGGAGCAGGCCAGCAGGATCATCTCCCACATCAAGACATCACGAAGCCTCCACATCATGTGTCACATCCCAGTCTTCTGCTGGATCACTGCTACAGTTCTGGAGGATGTGCTGAAAACCAGAGAGGGAGGACAGCTGCCCAAGACCCTGACTGATATGTACATCCACTTCTTGGTGGTTCAGGCCAAAGTGAAGAAGGTCAAGTATGATGGAGGGGCTGAGAGAGATTCACACTGGAGTCCAGAGAGCAGGAAGATGATTGAGTCTCTGGGGAAACTTGCTTTTGATCAGCTGCATAAAGGAAACCTGATCTTCTATGAATCAGACCTGACAGACTGTGGCATCGATATCAGAGCAACCTCAGTGTACTCAGGAATGTTCACACAGATCTTTAAAGAGGAGAAAGGACTGTACCAGGACAAGGTGTACTGCTTCATCCATCTGAGTGTTCAGGAGTTTCTGGCTGCTCTTCATGTCCATCTGACCTTCATCAACTCTGGCATCAATCTGCTGGAAGAACAACAAACAACCTCCAAGAAGTCTAATTTATTTGGAAAAAAAAGAAATTTTAAATCTTTCTACCGGAGTGCTGTGGACAAGGCCTTACAGAGCCAACATGGACAGCTGGACTTGTTCCTCCGCTTCCTCCTGGGTCTTTGTCTTAAGACCAATCAGACTCTCCTACGGGGCCTGTTGCCAAAGACAGGAAGTAACTCACGGACCAATCAGAAAACACTCCTGTACATCAAGAAGAAGCTCAGCGAGAACCTGAGTGCAGATAAGAGTATCAATCTGCTCCACTGTCTGAATGAACTGAATGATCATTCTCTAGTGGAGGAGATCCAACAGTCCCTTAGTTCAGGAAGTCTCTCCACAGATGAACTGTCTCCTGCTCAGTGGTCAGCTCTGGTCTTCATCTTACTGTCATCAGAAAAAGATCTGGATGTGTTTGACCTGAAGAAATACTCTGCTTCAGAGGAGGCTCTTCTGAGGCTGCTGCCAGTGGTCAAAGCCTCCAACAAAGCTCTGTGAGTCATGTGGTTTGCTTTTTTTCCCTTCATCCCTTAAATTCAACTTGAAAAAAAAAATCATGTGCAACCTTAACCTTAAAAAAATGAAGTGAATGATTGTCAACAGTTGCAGACAAATTTTTGGTTTGTTTTTTTGTATATTTTTCACACTTAAATGTTTTGCGTCATTAAACGCATTGCAATATTAGACAAAAATTACTCAAGTAAATCCAAAATTCATTTTTTAAATTATGATGGCTTCTATTTCCTAATAAAATATATCAAAACTTTGTTGGCCCTGTATGCAAAAAGTAATCCAACATGCACTCTTGAAAACTGGCAATGGTGCTTTCACATTACTGTGGAGGAATTTTGAATTAATCTTCTTTGGAGAGTTTTTTTATTTTATTTAGCCATTAATTGTTTAAGGACACATCCAAAGAGAAAGTGAGGTAAGTGACAGAAGTGATGGAAAGTTAAGTGATAGAAAAGAAAATGCTGTAGGTTACATCAGATACCAGAGAGTTCGCGGGAAACAAAACAGAATTTTAGCTCAGAATTAAACACTCAAAGATTACATCAACTGATGCTTCACAGATAGTTATGAAGAAGGGTGAATGATGAAGAATTCCGTCAAGTCTCTAACTGAGAATGGAGAAAATGAAAAACAAATAAAAGAGACTGTCATAGATATCCAAACTGGTGGCTGGAGACCATGTCCTATTGCAGCAAAATACTGTAATTTCAAACAGGAACAGGTGAAGAGTCACAGGGAGCAGAAGGAACAGATTTCAGCATGAGGTGGTGCAGCGGGCTCAAGGGCCAGTACCAGGGAAGCTTAGGTCCAGGTGGAGGTAATCAGACTAATGAAATTTCCGCTTTTAGTGATGCCGGCAATTGGGCTGTGGAATATGGAGAGTGGGTTCAGTGGAAAACTGATCAGTCATGGAAAACGTCAGCTGGAAATATTGTGTGGAAGTTAAATAAACTGAAACGAAAGAGTCACCTGATCATTGTTTGAGGGCCAAGTCATTCACAGACAAACACACACAAGCCACTGTTCTATCGAAATTTTAAATGAATGTTCTCATATGTGGATATATGATATATGATATGATATATATGCCCTTGTAGAGCAAAATCAGGTAAAAAGATAATTCTTTGTTCTTACATTCATCAGGTCCCAATCAGCCCAAATAGCAAATAGAAATTAAAAATGCATGGCATCAAAGAGTTTGGGTCTTAGGAGGTTAACCAGCTTAAAAAACTACTACTGATGTAGATTGCCTAATAGGAAGACAAATATCATTCCAAAGCTTTGAGGCCACAATCGAGAATGTTTGGTCTCTTCTAAGATTCAGCCATGATTTAGGAACTGAGAGCAACAGCTGCTCAGCTGACCAGAGTAAACGAGGGGGGACATAGTGCTTCAGCAGATCGGACAAATATACAGACTCCAGACCAATTAAGGATTTAAAAAACAGTAAAAGGATTTTAAAATAGATTCTAAATTCAGTTGGAAGCCAGTCTAAGGAGGCCAGAACAAGACAAATGTATACAAATGTATGCTAACGGTTTCAGATTTTTATTTGCTTAAAATTTTGAAAACCATGTATCATTTTTGTACCGCTTCACAATTATGTGCAACTTTGTGTTGGTCTATAACAGAAAATCTTGATAAAAAAGATATAAGTTTGTGGTTGTAATTTGAGAGCGTTACATTGGTTTCATCTGAGCAATTTTTCTATTTGTTCCCGACTTAACTATGAATTGTACTGCATAATAGATTTTGTTTTTGTTATTTAGGTTATACATTAAAATTGTTTGAAGTTGTTTTTTTTAACTGTTTGTTTTCCAGGTTTAGTGAATGTTTCCTCTCAGAGAGAAGCTGTGAAGCTCTGTCCTCAGTCCTCAGCTCCCAGTCGTCTAGTTTGAGAGAGCTGGATGCAAGCAACAACAACCTGCAGGATTCGGGGGTGAAGCTTCTGTCTGTTGGACTACAGAGTCCACACTGTACACTGGAAACTCTGAGGTCAGATAAAAGGATAGTTATTTTTCATCAAATTATAATGAAACAATTAAAACTCAGCTAATAAAGGTCAAATTAATCTACTTGGTTTTGTAATTCAGTAATTTGTATTATTTGTCTTTCAAGTAAATTGCCAAATTTCTAATGTGTAAAATTAGATGATCGCAATTCTTGCTGCCTCTGAAATGACAATGAATATGGCTAAATGTACTAATTTTTTCACTGAACTATTGGTACATTTTGCATCCAGTCTTTTTGTTTTCTTTATTTTTCAAGACTGGGTGGCTGTTCCCTCTCAGAGAAAAGCTGTGAATATCTGTCCTCGGTTCTTAGCTCTCCGTTCTCTAGCATGAGAGTGCTGGACCTGAATAACAACAACCTCCAGGATTTAGGAGTGAAGCTTCTGTTAGCTGCATTGCTAAATCCAAGTTGTATGCTGCAAACTCTGAGGTCAGATCAAATAATGTTTTATTTTTCATCAAATTATATAATTTCCTGTTTTATAAAAAGCACAGCAAATAATGGTCACCATCAGCAATCCGTTGGTGTAGTTTTGTATTTTTCACAAGTTCTAAATACTAAATTAACACATTTCTGTGTTTAAAATAAAGAAGTAATAATTCAAGCCTGTCCTGAAATAATAGTAACTATTATCAAATCTAATAAGTCATCATTGCACCATCAATACACTTTAATTTCATTGTTTTTGTTTTTGTGTTCCTTTTTTAGACTGAGTGCCTGTAACCTCTCAGAGAGAAGCTGTGAAGCTCTGTCCTCAGTCCTCAGCTCCCAGTCATCTAGTTTGAGAGAGCTGGATGCAAACAACAACAACCTGCAGGATTCAGGAGTGATGCTTCTTTCTGTTGGACTACAGAGTCCACATTGTGCACTGGAAACTTTGAGGTCAAATCAAGGACTGTTTATTTTTTATCAAATGAAATTATTATTATTATTTTTTTTAAAATCATAGTTACTAATGATCGGTTTCATCATTTGTATTTTATTATTTGTCTTTATTTATTAATTACATTAAATTGCCACAGTTCTGATGTGTTTGAAATAAAGGAATAACAATTCCAGCTAGATATGAAAGATTATTATTATTATAAAACTCCCAACTCCTTAGTACTCTATCAATTCACTTTAACCCATTTTTGGTCTTTTGCTCTTTATTTCTAGACTGATTGGCTGTAACCTCACAAAGAAAAGCTGTGAAAGTCTGTCTTCAATTCTTAGCTCCCAGCCCTGCAGTCTAAGAGTGCTGGATCTGAGTGATAACAACCTACATGACTCAGGAGTGAATGTTCTGTCTGCTGGAGTGAAAAGTCCATACTGTAAACTAGAAACTCTCAGGTCAGGATTAAATCACTTCCACTCAGTATTGCATTACCAAATGAATTACTAACGCTTATAGAATTGTCAGATATTTTAGTTTCCCTTTGTTAGAGTCTAATAAGACTCTGAACTGTCTGTAAAGCTTCACCAAGCCAAACAAAAACAGCAGTGTGCTCCAGCAGATGTGACTTTTTTTTTTGTTGCAAGCTGCCACATGTCAAGACATTCTATGAGCATTATGGATCCTTTAAAATGGTTAATGGCCTGCATTTGTATAGCACTTTTCTAGTCCCTAAGGACCCCAAAGCGCTTTACACTACATTCAGTCATTCACCCATTCACACACACATTCACACACTGGTGATGGCAAGCTACGTTGTAGCCACAGCCACCCTGGGGCACACTGGCAGAGGCGAGGCTGCCGGACACTGGCACCACCGGGCCCTCTGACCACCACCAGTAGGCAAACATGGGGTTAGTATCTTGCCCATGGATACTTGGCATGCAGCCAGGAGGCAGCCTGGGATCAAACCACCGACCTTCTGATTAGTGGCTGACCTGCTCTGCCACCTGAGCTACAGCCACCACCATTTAGTTTTAGTCTTCATCTTTCACATCCTTCCCTCCTATGAAGTGTTCAAAGATAGATTGTTTTGTGTGTCTGCAGTCTGTCAGGCTGCCTGATCACAGAGGAAGGCTGTACTTCTCTGGCCACAGCTCTGAGCTCCAACCCCTCCTATCTGAGAGAGCTGGACCTGAGCTACAATCATCCAGGAAACTCCGAAATGAAGCTCTTTTCGGCTGGACGGAAGGCTCCACGCTGGAGACTGGACACTCTGAGGTATTGAGAGAATGTCTGATAGAGGTGGAAGAGCTGGAAACATTTCCTGTGTCCTTCACTCTTTGTTTGTTTTCATATGGATGTGACATGAATAATAACACTGAAGAAAAATTTTCAGGAACAGAAACACTAATCTATCTGAATGATTAAGATATTAATGTAGGGGAGTTTACAAGGAGACATTTTTCACCAACAATAACTGTCTTTTGCTCTTCACATATTCACAATTTGCAGAGATATCTGCATGTTTATACTAGTTCAGTCATTTTTAAGAAAAATCGTCTTCTGTTCGACCTGATTCAAATTAGATTAATCTCCCTACAGAAGCATTTCTCTGATGAGGTCTGCCTAGCTTCGTAAAATGACTGGAAGCAGGGGAAGTTGTTTACCTAGCTTGACCAAAAGTTGAAAAATGAATCATTTGTAAAGTGTTAATAAAGCTAACTCTAGTTGAACCTAAAAAGAACAGGATAATGATAAGTGTTATTGTAAATTTAATTAAGATAATTAACTTGTTTGATGACCTTATGCAGGTTTATGAAACACAGAGTGAGTGAGATAAAGAGTGATGGTGGAGATGGACTACATACACAGGAGCCTGATTGTAAAATGCTCTGAATTAAATGCTGAGGATTTAAAAATTAATTCCAGGTGAGGAAGTGATGAAAAGAAGCCTTAAATAGCCAAAAGGAAAAACTACAAAATCGGGAAACACAAGGTGGGAACAATTCAATTCAATTTTATTTATATAGCGCCAAATCACAACAACAGTCACCTCAAGGTGCTTTGTATTGTAAGGTAGACACTACAATAATACAAAATACAAAACCCCAACAATCATATGACAAAGTGCTATGAGCAGCACTTTGGCGACAGTGGGAAAGAAAAACTCCCTTTTAACAGGAAGAAACCTCTGGCAGAGCCAGGCTCAGGGAGGGGCGGGGGCATCTGCTGCGACCGGTTGGGGTGAGAGAAGGAAAACAGGATAAAGACATGCTGTGGAAGAGAGACAGAGGTTAATAACAGATATGATTCAATGCAGAGAGGTCTATTAATACATAGTGAGTGAGAAAGGTGACTGGAAAGGAAAAACTCAATGCATCATGGGAATCCCCGGCAGCCTACATCTATTGCAGCATAACTAAGGGAGAATTCAGGGTCACCTGGTCCAGCCCTAACTATATGCTTTAGCAAAAAGGAAAGTTTTAAGCATAATCTTAAAAGTAGAGATAGTGTCTGTCTCCCAAATCCAAACTGGAAGCTGGTTCCACAGAAGAGGGGCCTGAAAAATGAAGGCCCTCCCTCCCATTCTACTTTTAAATACTCTAGGAACAACAAGTAGGCCTGCAGAGCGAGAGCGAAGTGCTCTAATAGGGTGATATGGTACTACAAGGACATTAAGATAAGATGGGGCCTGATTATTTAAGACCTTGTATGTGAGGAGCAGGATTTTGAATTCAATTCTGGATTTAACAGGAAGCCAATGAAGGGAAGCCAAAACAGGAGAAATATGCTCTCTCTTTCTAGTCCCTGTCAGGACTCTTGCTGCAGCATTTTGGATTAGTTGAAGGCTTTTCAGCGAGTTTTTTGGACATCCTGATAATAATGAATTACAGTCGTCCAGCCTGGAAGTAATAAATGCATGAACTAGTTTTTCAGCGTCACTCTGAGACAGGATAATTCTAACTTTAGAGATGTTGCGCAAATGGAAGAAAGCAGTCTTACATATTTGTTTAATATGTGCGTTGAAGGACATGTCCTGGTCAAAAATAACTCCAAGGTTCCTCACAGCGTTACTGGAGGCCAAGGTAATGCCATCCAGAGTAAGAATCTGGTTAGATACCATATTTCTAAGATTTTCAGGGCCGAGTACAATAACCTCAGTTTTATCTGAATTAAGAAGCAGAAAGTTAGCGGCCATCCAGGTCTTTATGTCTTTAAGACATTCCTGCAGTTTAACTAATTAACCATGTGCACGAGAAAATGCTAACTTCCTGCTTTGAGACCAGATGTGGGGTTGTACATTTCCGGTAGCTTTACTTTGCGGTCTATCGCTACTCCGAAGATATACTCCAAAATCATGTCCAAAACTTGAAAACGGAAAGATCGCGTTAAGTTACAAAGAGGAGAAGGTGGGAACACTCACCACTGTTGTGTCATAAAAAAAAATCTAATGATCAATTTTGAGTTTAAAGAGTTTAGATCGATCAGTTGTTTACATCACTCAACACAAGCAGAACTGCATCACTGCAGCAGAAGACACATCATCCACATTCAGAAGCACATCTCTGTATAGTGACTGGTCTTATGATTTAAACAGGCAAATGTTCAGCATTCAAACTACAGGTGAAGAATAGTCAAACCAGATGTTTCCCCCGTTATGTCGAGATCAGCTAGTCAAGTACACACCTACACAGCATGTTAACAAACCGTGAAAAAAGCCACACAAAAAATGAATGATTGCTGGTAATGGTTTCTATACATTAGTATGTATGAAGGGTATGTTGTGACTTACCTTAAAAATTACAGCGGTCCTTCGCTATAACGCGGTTCACCTTTCACCTCGCTGTTTCACAGATTTTTTAGTGCAAGTTTGCATGCTTTTTTTTACGTCACATTGTGTCCTGCGTCCTGATCGCTGCAGACAATCTCCTCCGTGACGTCTCTCCTGTACAGTACAGAATCGCTGCATCGATCGCTAGTAGTGTGACTCTGAAGTGCAGTACTGTATATCCACGATGTCCACGAAATGTTTTGCACCGTCAAAAAATAAAATTGGCTACTTGATTTCACCTATCGCTGGTTATTGTTAGAACATAACACCCGCGATAAACGAGGGACAGCTGAGAAATATAACATTTGAATCCATTTTCTCTTTTGCTCTGAGGCGCAGGGAAAAATATCACAAGTCGATGAACATCATTTACAGATATATTGGGTAAATGCCCAAAACATCTATAGAAATGTAAATCGCCGCTTGATTCATTCACTTGCTTAACTTGTTTTGGACCGTAAACCAGTCGCGAATAGGACACCGGAAACAAAGCTCCCCACAGGAGTTTCCGCACCGGAAGTAGCATATGCTAACGTGCACATAGTCAATTGGTGTGTGTTATCTGGCTTCATAGATAGATAAAGCTGGGTGTCATCTGCATAGCAGTGAAAATTTATGCAATGTCTTCTAATGATGCTGCCTAAGGGAAGCATGTATAATGTAAACAGAATTGGTCCTAGCACTGAACCCTGTGGAACTCCATAAATAACCTCAGTGTGTGAAGAGGACTCTCCATTTACATGTACAAATTGGAGTCTATTAGATAGATCTGATACATTACAGTACCTGTAATGCGTACAGCATGTTCTAATCGCTCTAATAGGATATTATGGTCAACAGTATCGAATGCTGCACTGAGGTTTAGCAGGACAAGCACAGAGATGAGTCCACTGTCAGAGGCCATAAGAAAATCATTTGTAACCTTCACTAAAGCTGTTTCTGTGCTGTGATGAGCTCTGAAACCTGACTGAAACTCTTCAAATAAACCATTCCTCTGCAGATGATCTGTTAGCTGTTTGACAACTACTCTTTCAAGGATTTTTGATATGAAAGGAAAGTTGGAGATTGGCCTATAATTAGCTAAGACTGCTGGGTCTAGAGATGACTTTTTAAGTAAAGGTTTAACTACAGCCGATTATTAGAGATTGCGCGTATATAAAACATGTCCCCGGCTCCGAACCATAGTACAGGGACCTCTGGGTAATATATAGGGTTCCGTGTCAGGGTCGTAGCCATAAAAACTAGCTTTACTGTGTTGTCTAGAGAGAGTCGTTGAAAGGCTGCTCCAGTGGAACTTGTTGTTTCGGAGGAAAACACGAACACAGTGTACAGTCGAGTCTTAATAGCTTACTTACGACTGGGCTCGTCAGGCACTCTTTTTGGCTGCAGTGGTTATTATTATTTTTACATGCTTCATACATTCTATGCTATGCTATGTAGTGTTAATTATAATTTTTGAATAATAATTAAAAAAAATATTTCATCACATCATTATGTGGGCTGCAAGTAGAGGTGACATGGACGTTGTTTGGGTTTCCACTAGAGCAGGGCGATATGACCAAAAATATTTATCACGATATACATTTGAAAATTTGCAATAACGATATAACTGACGATATAGTTGATGCTAGACAAAATACTTTACAACTCCACAACTTTATTATTGCAAAAAACCCCATCAATGTATTTTCACTTAAACAAGCAGCTGTTTTTTATGTGCATTAAAGTTATATAAAAAAATAACAGTGCAAATGAAAATTCCTTGCTGACAGTTTAACTACAAGGCATTTCCAGTGGAAATTGGCCGACATATCCTCAGCATAACCATGTATAATATCCACAAAACTTAAAAAGAGGTTACACACACACAATACAGTAATATTATGTTGAAGCACAGTACGTATCACTCCGCGAGGCTCCTGCCTACGATTGCTGTAATGCTCTGACAATCCATCAAGCGGTGCGAGTTCGTAGCTTAGCAAAGTCGCACTAAAATATTTGACAGATTTTCGAGCGCCATGTATGACATAAAATCGTTTCGAGGTCAGTAAACACAACCAGAATTCATACATAAGGCACACGGGATTATAAGGGGCTCTGTCGATTTTCAGAAAAATCAAGGGATTGATTTTAAGTGTGCCATATTTTCCTAAAAACACGGTAATAACAACGGCCCGCTAGTGTAACATATGTGTTAAATACTTGTGAATTTCACCCAAAACACATTTTTTTTGGATTAAATATGTCATTTTTGCATCTCGGTCTCCTACCTGTGTGATCTGAGTCTGTGTGCGTTCGTGTGTGTGCGCGCTGCGTGGTGACGTAGGCGCGTGCATTTGTGCCCCGGTCACAGCTCCTTTCAGCATGGCCGGGGGAGAGGTGTACTGGCAGGCGCGTGACACACACAGATCAGACACATATTTCTGTGTTGCAGATGTGCAGTAAAGAGCCAAAGACCCAGTACTGTCTCCTGCCTCTTACTTTCACGCCAGAACACAACGCAGCAACAACAGGTGTAACACTTGAACGGGTTACACTAGCATGCTCCACCAAAAATAGTGCTTTGTTGTGTATCTGACGGACGAAAGCCAAACCAGTTCCACACCACTGAAGTTGCAGCATTTTTACAAACCAATTCTGGTTCATCTGTTTCATTCAATGATCCGCTTTCGCTCTCCTAATTCTCTGTCGCCGCCATGCTTTTTCCGAAATGTGCGTATGAAAACAAAGGCATGCGCGTTTTACCCATATTCTGTCGCGATATTTCATTTTCTTATTGTTGCCCAACGTTATACCGCTATTACCGTGAATGGTATGATATGGCCCTGCCCTAGTTTCCACTGGCGTGGAATTACCAAAATTAGAGAGGGCATAGCCTAACATATGAAACAGGAAAAGACCACAGTGTTGAACTGCTCCTTTATCAGTGTCTAACAGTGTGTGTATGACAGCCATGTAATGTCCATGTGTTCATGCTGAAAGAGACTGTGCTGGTCTGACCCTCCTCCTCCTTTCAGGGTGGAGCCTGCTGGAGTCCGATGGTTGAGACCTGGTCTGAGGAAGTGTAAGTGTGTTTTTAATGTGATTCATGAAAACAAAGCAGCACACATTCAACCATCTTCAAATTGTCACATCACTCATTCACATCTCTGGTGTCAGGAGTCATCAAAGTGTCAATCAATGAACAGATGATGGATCAATAACTGCAGCTGGATTGTGTTTGTTCTCTCCATCAGATTTCTGTCAACTCACAATCGACACAAACACAGTACACACAAACCTCAAACTGTCTGACAACAACAGGAAGGTGACACATGCTGAGGAGGTTCAGTCATATCCTGATCATCCAGACAGATTTGATGTTTATGAACAGCTGCTGTGTAGAGATGGTCTGACTGGTCGCTCTTACTGGGAGGTCGAGTGGACAGGAGACGTTGAGATATCAGTGAGTTCCAGAAGAATCAGAAGGAAAGGAGACAGTACTGACTGTTTGTTTGGATGGAATGATCAGTCCTGGAGTCTCATCTGCTCTGATGATCGTCCTCGTTCTGTCAGGCAAAATAAGACAGAAAGATCCATCACCTCCTCGTCCTACTCTGTCTCTAACAGAGTAGCGGTGTATGTGGACTGTCCTGCTGGCACTCTATCCTTCTACAGAGTCTCCTCTGACACTCTGATCCACCTCCACACCTTCAACACCACATTCACTGAAACTCTCTATCCTGGGTTTTGGTTCAGATCTCCTGGTTCGTCAGTGTGTCTGTGATGAGGTGAGTGTAAAGAAAGTCCTCCTGTTGGAGAAACACTCTGACTGTTGAGTAGAAAAGAGCGTGTGCAAACAGCATGTAACTATTGCAGTGTTTAAAGTGTGTTAGATGGAGGAGTTTTAGAGGGTGATGGCCGTGGGCAAGAATGATTTCCTGTGTCGTTCAGTGGTGCTGGAGTGGGTGGGAGGTATTATCCAACATTGTCTTTATCTTGGACAACATCTGCCTCTCAGACACCACTATAAGGGAGTCCAGCGCGATCCCCACAACATTACTGGCCTCAATCTGCTGCCCCAGCATGTAACAGCATAGAGGATAGTACTGGCCACAACAGATAAAACAAGATAAGCGTTTGAGCAGTTATGATATCAGGGACAATCTAGACATGTGTGACAATACTGAACATGTCACACGACACACCTTAGATGTCATGTGATCCACTCTCAGTGCAGACTGAGAGTGGATCATTCATGGCTTCAACATGTTGAAATGAGCGTTGAAGAAACATTCAGTGAAGTAAAGTTTCCTTCATAGGATTCATGTGAGCATCAGATGAACTTTACAAAGAATCAGTGGATTTATCTTCTGTTTGAGAACAACTTTTAGCACTTAGAGCCACCTGCCCTGTAGGTGGCCTCAATGTGTTCCCACTGTAAAAAAACAAAGAAAAAACAACAACAACAAACAGAATGAAATGAATGAAATCACTTCAATCTGATGTTTAATGAAAACAGTTCAAAGTCAGCAGATCAAATGTTCAAACCGGAAATTTCTCTGATTGTTGAAAAGTTATTTTTTGATTTTTGATGCTAGCAACATGTTTCAGATATTTGGCTCAGGGCTAACAAAAGGCTGGATCCTCATTGGCCGACCTGCCCATGAACCCTTACTATAACCCAGACACTACCATATGCATGTTTGGATATTAACCCACATAGCAGACAGGTCTGGCCTGGATCTGGTGTCAAGCCAGCACTGCTGGCTGACTTCTGGCATGATAAGTGATATGTCATCCAGATATGGGCCAGGCCTGGTGTAGATAAACCGTTTATGTGATGGCATGTCACATCTGGCCCGATTGTGGTTTGGTTTATGTTGCCCAGCTTCATAGAAAACAGGTCTGGCCCAAATCCGGCATCAAGCTGGCACTTCTCACTGTCTGGTGTCATGGCAAAGTGTATGTCAACCAGATGTGGGCCAGGTCTGGCTATGATGGCACTAGTTATGTTCCTAATTTCCTATTTTAGTTAGAAGACCCAAATGCCATGTTGCAATACTACTTTGCTTTTTTGAGAAGATATTTATTACCAGATATAAACCAGAGTGAATCCTCTCACTGCTCGTGGTGTATCGTTGGTGTTTTGTGTATTTGATAGTGACAGAGATTGGAAATTTAATGAACTGCTTCTTCATCCATGCAGTCTGGCATAAAAGGTAGATTTCCATCTCTACAGGAACATTTTGACATAATCACTCCCAACAAAACTGTCAGTGATGTTACTACTTATGTTTTATATTTGCAATGCAATGTACTGTAATAATAAGGGATGATGAATAAGGAAATGTGTTTGGTGATAATCTATGACAGATGTATTAAATTTTACCTGGAGTGCAGTTTGTTACCTGCAGTTAAATGGCAGCACTTACAGCCTCTAGTATTTTTGAGTGTGATGCTTTAAACTTGGTACAGCTATGTTTTTAGGCCCTTTCTCCTATCATTCCTTGCCGGACCTCTTAAGTTCCACCAGGTTAATTGAGAGCATTAGTGCACAGCCACTGAATCTCAGTGAGATTTTACCTGGATAAATAAATGATTAATGATATATATATATAGATTTTTTTTTTTTAAAGGACATTCACAGATTGGTCTCAAAATCACTCCCTTGATATCTTTTGCAAGTCATTCAGTTCCCTTTTGACAAACCGTAGACAGGCTATCATGTGTCTTTTCCTGAGGTGTGGCTTCCATCTGACCACTCTGCCATACAGGCCTTGTTGGTGGAGAGCTTCAGAAATAGTTGTCCTTTCTCTCCATAGAGCAAGGCTGGAGCTCTGTCAGAGTGACCATTGGATTCTTGGTCACCTACACTCAGCTCATCTTCTACCATTGCTCACATTGGTTTGGCAGCCAGCTCTAGGAAGAATCCTTCCAGACTTCTTCTATTCACAGATGATGGCAACTGCTGTGCTCTCTGGGTCTTTCAGTGCTGCAGAAATTTCTTTACTCTTCCCCAGAATTTTTTCCTAGATACAGTTCTGTCTCAGCATTCTACATAATTAATACTGTAATTCCTTGGACTTCATGGCATGGTTTGTGCTCTGGCATGCACCGTCAACTATATGATCTTATCAAATCCTAAGTTATGAAAAATCATCACCAATCAAATGAATTTTCCACAGGTGGACTCTTATCAAGTTGGGAAAGATCTGAGAGATGATCAATAGATGCACCAAAACAGGATGCATGTGAGCTCAGTTTTTAGTGCCACAGCAAAGGCTTTACATACTCACCTGTGAACAGTTAAATGAATCCATTTTGTAATAAGGCTGTAACATGACAATATGTGGAACAAGTGAAGTGCTTTGAATACTTTCTGGATGCTCTGTGTTTTTTTGTTTATTATTTTTTTTATCACTTTTAAAACGTTTAAAATTGTTTTTTATATATGTGTTTGGTTAAAGTATAAGAATGTACAAGATTTGACAGATATTTGTCAGCAAAATTCAGTCTGTGACCAACAAAAAGACTAAAAAGAAAAGTACATGTACAGCAAACATATTAAATATGTGTTTATTATTTCCTCAACCTGCATTTTATAGTTATCTCTGTGTTGCAGCACCACTCTGTGGAACGATGATGAACTTCAGTTAAAGCTTACTTCAAATCTCAAAGGTTGATGTTGGACAGCAACAGACAATTAAATAATCAATAAAATATATTCATGTGTTTAAACTCAGACTTTTCCTATGGTCTAATCATATTTGACTCAGAGTTGTTGTTTTTTTGTTTGTTTTTTTAACTGTCACCATCAGCTCACAGTGAAGCAGATCAAAAGTAGATACAAGCACCAACATGTTTGCTTGTCCCACAAAATAAAAAAGCAAAACACACACACAAACCACGCTTTATTTATATTAATTAAGTGGATCAAAACACATCAAAAACATCACTCACCACAGGCCATAGTTATCAATGACTATAAAGTCATGTATGCACTGTCTTACCATGGAACTTGCAAATGAATCCAACCTTAACCACATAGAGGCAGTCCACCAAATCATCAAGCAATGTAACTGGCAATCCATAGACCTGGACAAGAAACTCTGGCTAGTTCTAAAACTGGATTGTGGCAAAGAAAAGCAGAATAAATGCAGTTTATGTCCTCGTCATGTAACCCACAACCTGATCTTTATCCTCTCAAGAATATTTGAGGGTGCCTCAGAGTTTGCCCAACCAGTCTTTAAGTGTTTTATGGAACTGAAGAAAGCATTTTACCGTGTCCATCGAGGTATCCCAACTGCTGTGGGAGTATGGTGTGTCTGGCCTGTTATTATTTTTTTGGCATTTGGTCCCAGTACAACTGTAGTGAGAACTTATTTCATACTGCCAGCAGTAAGTTTAATTTCCAGTGTGTATTGGACTCTATCAGGGCTTCTTCTTTTTTTTTTTTCCATTTGATTCACCTTTTATTGTTTATTTTATTTTCACTTGCTGAATACGAATGAATAAAGGTTTAACTACAGCTAGCTTGAAGGCCTGTGGTACATAGCCGATTATTAGAGATAGGTTGATCATATTTAAGATCGAAGAATTAATTAATGGCAGGACTTCTTTGAGCAGTTTTGTAGGAATGGGGTCTAAAAGACACGTTGATGGTTTGGAGGAAGTAATTATTGAAGTTAACTCAGAAAGATCAATTGGAGAAAAAGAGTCTAACTTAACATCAATGGTACTAAGAGTAGCTGTAGATAATATTACATCTGTGGGATGATTATTGGTAATTTTTTCTCTAATGATAAAAATTTTATTTGTGAAGAAGTTCATGAAGTCATTACTAGTTAACGTTAAAGGGATGGTTGGCTCAAAAGAGCTCTGACTTTTTGTCAGCCTGGCTACAGTGCTGAAGAGAAACCTGGGGTTGTTCTTATTTTCTTCAATCAGTGATGAATAGTAAGATGTTCTGGCTTTGCGGAGGGCTTTCTTATAAAGCAGCAAACTATTTCTCCAGGCTAAATGATGATCCTCTAGATTTGTGACATGCCATTTCCTCTCCAGATTACGAGTCATCTGCTTTAGGGTACGTGTTTGAGAATTATACCACGGAGTCAGGTACTTCTGATTAGAGACCTTAGTTTTCACAGGAGCTACAGTATCCAGAGTCGTACGTAGTGAGGAGGTGAAATTATTAACAAGATAATCGACCTCTGTTGGGGTAGCGTTCAGATAGCTACTCTGTGTTGGTACAGGGCATTGAAGATGATAACAGTGGGTGGATTATATTCTTAAACTTAGTTACAGTGCTTTCAGAAAGACATCTACTTTGATAAAGTCTACTCTCCACCGCTGTGTAATCAATTATTGTAAAATGATCAGACAGGAGAGGGTTTTCAGGAAACACTGTTAAGGCAAGGCAAGGCAAGTTTATTTGTATAGCACAATTCAACAACAAGGTGATTCAAAGTGCTTTACAGAGACATTAGAAACAAAAACAAATAAAAAGCACGATTTAAAATTGATTAAAACAAGCAAATAAACTAACTAACTAATTAACAAACAAACAAACAAAACAGTATATAAAATCAAAACAGATAAAATCAGAACAGTAGATAAAATCAGTAGTTAATGTAAGTTTTGAAATTTAAGCTTAAAAGTGTGGATTTGGTGCTTTATTCAAATGCAGCTGAGAACAGGTGAGTCTTCAACCTGGATTTAAATAAACTGAGTGTTTCAGCTGATCTGAGGCTTTCTGGGAGTTTGTTCCAGATATAAGGAGCATAAAAGCTGAATGCAGCTTCTCCGTGTCTGGTTCTAACTCTGGGAACTGATAAAAGACCGGATCAGATGACCTAAGGGATCTGGAAGGTTCATACTGGGTCAGGAGGTCACTGATGTATTTTGGTCCTAAACCATTCAGAGCTTTATAGACCAGCATCAGAACTTTAAAGTCTATCCTCTGACGGACAGGCAGCCAGTGTAAATACCTCAGAGCTGGACTGATGTGGTCCACTTTTTTGGTCTTAGTGAGGACTCGAGCAGCAGAGTTCTGAATGAGCTGTAGTTGTCTGACTGATTTTTTAGGTAGACCTGTAAAGATGCTGTTACAGTAATCAAGCCTACTAAAGATGAATGCATGGACTAGTTTTTCCAGGTGCTGTTGAGACATCAGATCTTTTATCCTTGAAATATTCTTGAGGTGATAGTAAGCTGACTTTGTTATTGTCTTAATGTGTTTTCCTAAGTTTAGGTCTGCATCCATCACTACACCCAAATTTCTCGCCTGGTTTGTGGTTTTTAGATGTATAGATTGAAGTTCTCTGGTGACCTGTAATCGTTTTTCTTTGGCGCCAAAGACTATTACCTCAGTTTTGTTTTTGTTTAGCTGGAGAAAATTGTGGCACAACCAGTCATTGATTTCCTCGATGCATTTACCAAGAGCCTGCACAGGGCCTTGGTCTCCTGGTGACATTGTGATATATATTTGTGTGTCATCTGCATAGCTGTGATAGTTTATTTTGTTGTTGTTTATGATCTGTGCCAGTGGGAGCATGTAAATGTTAAACAGAAGGGGTCCCAAGATGGAACCTTGGGGAACTCCACATGTGATACTTGTCTGCTCAGATGTGAAGTTACCTATTGATACAAAGTATTTCCTGTTTTCTAAGTATGTTTTGAACCAGTTTAGTACAGTTCCTGAAAGACCTGTCCAGTTCTCCAGTCGTTTGAGTAATATGTTGTGGTCAACTGTATCAAATGCTGCACTGAGATCCAGTAAAACTAAGACTGACATTTTTCCACTGTCTGTATTCAGACATATGTCATTAAACACTTTGGTCAGAGTGGTTTCAGTGCTGTGGTTCTGTCTAAAACCTGACTGGAAGGCATCGTAGCAATTATTCTGTTTTAAGAAGTAATTGAACTGTTGAGAAACTGCTTTTTCAATGATCTTACTTAAAAATGGGAGATTTGAGATCGGCCTGTAGTTGTTCATTTGTGTCTTGTCAAGATTGTCCTTTTTCAGTATAGGTTTTATTACAGCAGTTTTTAGTGATTCTGGAAACACACCTGATAATAAAGAAAAGTTGACGATCTGTAACAGGTCTGACTCTAAAGTCTTTGAGACCTTTTTGAAAAAACTTGTTGGCAGGACATCTAAACAGCAGGAGGAGGAGTTCAGTTGACCTAAGATGTCCTCCAGGTCTTTGCTGTTAATAGGTTGAAACTGTTTCATGGTGTTTAAACAGTTTTTTGGTGGACACAGTACATATCCTGGATCTGCTGTTGATGAACCAATTGCTTGTCTAATTTTTTGGATTTTTTCTGTGAAGAATTTGGCAAAGTCATTGCAGGCCATGGTTGAATGAAGTTCAGCTGCCACTGACACAGGAGGGTTTGTTAGCCTGTCTACTGTAGAAAATAAGACCCGAGCATTATGGCTGTTTTTAGTGATGATGTCAGAGAAGTAGGACCTCCTTGCACTCCTCAGTTGTAAATTATAATTGTGAAGTTTCTCTTTATAAATGTCATAATGAACCTGGAGGTTTGTTTTTCTCCATCTGCGCTCAGCTTTCCTACACTCTCTTTTTTCATTTTTCACCAGTGTGGAGTTTCTCCATGGAGACTTTTTCCTTCCAGAGATAACCTTCACCTTAATGGGAGCAATAGTGTCCATTACATTTAACATGTTAGCATTGAAGCTATTGACGAGCTCATTGACTGACCCTCTGGACAGGTCAGGTGTTAATGGGAAGACCTGGTTAAAAATTGTACTACTGTGTTCAGTTATACACCGTTTTGTGATCACTGTTGTTGATATATTTGTGTGGGCTGAGATTTTACTTTCAAAGAAAACACAATAATGATCAGACACGCCCACATCAGACACAGTAACCTTTGAAATGCTCAGGCCCTTGGAGATCAGTAGGTCAAGAGTGTGTCCTCTATTATGTGTGGCCTCTGTTACATGCTGAGTCAGCCCAAAGTTGCCCAGAGTGTTACTCAGGTCTTTAGTCCCTTTGTCCTGAGGGTTGTCCACATGGATGTTAAAATCCCCAACAATAATTACACAGTCAAAATTAACACAGATCACAGACAGCAGTTCACTGAGGTCATTAAAAAAGTCTGTGCAGTATTTGGGAGGCCTGTAAACATTAAGAAACACAACTTTGGATGGGGCCTTCAGCTGTAAAGCCACATATTCAAAAGACTGAAAACTTCCAGGAAATAGCTGCTTACATTTAAATGATTCATTAAATAAGACAGCAACCCCCCCTCCTCTCCTGCTCACCCTGGCCTCACTGATAAAACTGTAGTTAGGAGGGGTCGTCTCGATGAGAACAGCTCCACTGTTACTTTGGTCCAACCAAGTTTCAGTTAAAAACATAAAATCAAGGCTGTGCTCAGTGATTAAATCATTAATTAAAAATGTTTTCCCAGCTAAAGATCTAACGTTTAATAAAGCCAACTTAAGTGTTTTAGAGCTATTACTTGTCCCCTCGTGTTTGGGAGCAGTGTGTGGCACACAAGGTATGTTTACTATATTTAAAGATCTTTTAGAGTGCAGCTCTCTGTGTTTTGACCAGGCCACATGTCTCCTGTCACCTAAAAGTACAGAGATTTTAAAACCTTCTAGTAAACAGGGTCCCAGCTTCTCCTGGGAAAAGTCACCACTGCCATAATCCTCGCAGCCCGGACCCTCCACACATCACACATCAGACTGCGGAGACAAAGCATGAAGGTGGTAAGGAGGAACTAAGGGGAGCGAGGCTGGGCAATGTGACTTCGATTGCTCTGTTGAGGGTGGGGCTCGATGGCGAACCTTTGGCCGCTCTGGTGGGGGGTTTATGGGGGACAAAAAGGGATTGGGACGGGGGGTAGATCTGAGCCCAGCAGTGACCCGCTCCATCATCTCCTCAGTGAATTTCAGGTGTGGGGAGGAGGGAGAAAGGGAGGGGGAGGAGGGTGATGGTCTGTCAGGGGTTTTGGGGACTGGGGAAGGTCGTGGTCCCTTGTCCTGGTCGTTGGTGTTGTTGAGAGAGTTGGAGGAAAATAGGGACCCCTCTTCTTGCCTTAGATGTCTCTCCTTTCTGAGGCTCTTCCTCAGATGCCTTAGGTGTCTCTCCTTTCTGAGGCTCTTCCCGGGTGGGGGCAAATGGAGCTCCTCCTCAAGGTTTCTGCTGGGCTTTGTCTGTTCTTGGAGTACTGTTTGTTCCTCTTTATGAGATAACTCCTCGTTTATCTCAGCCTTGGCACCAAGCACAGATGGATGACGTATGGAATAAAACAAGTTGGAGGTGAACAGTTTCACCCCTGACTTGTTAAAATTAAATCCATTTGCTTTAAACAGATGCCTGCGTTCCCAAAAAATATTAAAGTTGTCGATAAAATGCACTGAGTGGTCGGCACATGCTGATATAAGCCATTTATTCAGTGTAAACAACCTGCTGAATCTCTCGTCTCCTCCTCTGACCGGCGGTACAGGTCCACTGATGAATACAGCTGCATTCAGAGAGTTTACAGTATTTAATAATCCAGTAAAGTCCCGTTTCAGAACCTCCGACTGTTGTTCGGACACATCGTTTGACCCTGTATGCAGAACAATGTTTGTCACAGTTGGATATTCATCTGCAATTTGAAGAATTCTCTCCTTCAGGTTGTTGACCATATCCTTAGGAAAGCAGAGGACTTTAGTGTTCTTACCGCACATCCTTTGTACATCCTTTACGGCAGAGTCACCCACAATCAGAGTTTCAGGCCTAGCCTTTAGCTTTCCCTGTGGCCTTTCACTTTTCAACAGATTTTCAGACCTTACTTCGCTGCTTTTAGATGGATGGTTGTCCGATATAGATCCAGGGTCCTTTGATAGTGGAGCAAATCTGTTCTGCAGTTTCACATTCAGTTGTTTTGGAGGTTTGTTGTTATCCTTCCTATTCACGGTTGTCCAGTCCTGTTTCCTCCCGTATACAGGGGTAGAAGAGCTTCTCTGTCTCGTAGGAAGTGAAGGCCAGTCGGTTTCAGAGATTTCAGCTCGCTGTGCCCTGCCTGTGATACGTCCTCCCCCTTCGAGGAGACATGATTTATGTCTTGGTTTTGCACCAGAACAGTCCAAGGGGGGATTATCACTTGAGGATTTATAATAATGCACAGAGTCTACTTTCTTGGTCATGTTATCTGTGCTCCTTAGCTGTGCACTAGCTTGCTCATCGCCATTGTTTTGAATCAAAGGCAAGGTTGTTTCATTTCCACACAGTCCATTTACCTCCACGTTTACTTCTAAGCGATGAATTTTTGTCTCCAGTACTGCAATCTTCTGCAGGAGGCTGTGGTAGTTATCTGTGGAGAGGGAAGGCATCTTGTTGCTAGTTAGCCTAGCGGTTAGCCCCTTTCCAGGCTATTGAGGCTGTTCGGTGCCCAGACGCTGTAATCAGGCTTCAGCTGTGTCTAGGCCACAGACACACGGAGCGCTGAGGATAAGGTAACTATAAAAATGTTGCTGCTTCTGTTAAGAACACTTTAGTCCCAATGATCTATAAGTGTCTAGAAGCTATCGCAGGTAAGCTCATAAGGAAAAAAGGGAAAAAATCAGCATAAAAATCAATAAAAATCAATAAAAGAAGCAAAGAGCAAAGAGATGAAGCGTCCACACTCACAAAAGGGGAGGAGTAGATATTGTTAAATGTTCAGGTTCGATGCCATATGTTAAAACAAGATCTAGAGTGTGATTAAAGTGGTGGGTGGGTTCTTTTACATTTTGAGAGAAACCAATTGAGTCTAATAACAGATTAAATGCCATGTTGAGGCTGTCATTTTTAGCATCTACATGGATGTTAAAATCACCCACAATAATTACTTTATCTGAGCTCAGAACTAAATTAGATATAAAGTCTGAGAAATCAGACAGAAACTCTGTGTAAGGCCCAAGTGGACGATAGATGATAACAAGTAAGACTGGTTTCTGAGTTTCACACCTGGGGTGGACAATGTTAAGCATCAGGCTCAGTTTTCAGCACCAAGGACATAGAGCAGCACCCTGAGTTTCAGCACCATTAAGTCCACAGACTGGGGAGCCGACTCAGAGGTTTCTCACACAGGAAACAGCAAACACAGCTACTCACAAGCTTTAAAACAAAGTTAAAACCCTCTAAGATTTCTTCATAACCAAATTGGACTCAGTTATTATTAACGATGATGTTCCACTCTCCTGCTGCTCAACCTGTTGTACCTAAGGGCTAAAACAGACAAACAAGAAGGGAAGAGGTATGGACAAGCCTGCACAGACTCTGGTAAATCGCAAGACTTGGGGTGCGTTTTTCTGGGGGTGGACATAGTAAGCAATGATCCAACCATCTTGATCTCAGGGTGGGAATTGTGTTGGATTTATTCACTCACACCTTGGTGGCTGAAATCAGTGTTTAAATGCAGGAGCATATAAATGACATGTGCAGTGCATTATTATTATTTTTTTTATCATTATTATCCATCCATACATCTTCTTCAGGTTATCTGGGTCCGGGTCGTGGGGGCAGCAGCCTAAGCAGAGAAGCTCAGAACTCTCTCTCCAGCCACCTCCTCGTTTAACTGACAGCACTTTAAAGTCTGAAGGACGTCTTGTTTTGCTGAATCCTGCTGTTGATGGGACAAATTGTGCGTGTTTGGGAAATGAAAAATATGGTATTTTGCCATTTTAATCCTTCGACATTTGTTTGATTTTATTTCTCATCTCCTATGTAACAGATTCAAAAGGGAGAAGATTCCATTTAATCAGCTGCAACACAAGCTCAGTAATGGAAGTATCGGAAAGTGTGGTATAGATACTCAAATATCCCAGCCTCAGTAACTTTGACACAATAATATGTGCTGTAATATTTACACCTCTGATGAACTCTCACAAGTGTTAACTTTATTTTGATACCAAGATTGTTTACACAGAGCTCGTAATTGCAGAGAAATGCTTATTTTGGACATGTGTCTTTTGAGCAGGAAGCTCAGAAAGCCCCTCGGTGCTTAACATGTTTTAAACTCCGCCTGAGCAGTCAGACGGCATATTTGTAAATCAGTACATGAAGGTGTGGCACTCTCACAGTGTTCAGGTGTTATGTTACGCCTCCTTCCAGGGAGCAGCTCAACTGTGTGTCCGTGTCCGTGTCCAGGTGTGGAGTGGAGCTTGTTGTCCGCGTGTGTTTGAAGAAACTGTAAGTTTGCTTTGGTTTCTTCTTTAATACTTTGACTGTTTTTTTCTGCTCTGTGATGTTTGGACCTGATGTTCAGCTATTATATCAAGACAAACTTTAGATCACTCTTGTGTTTGAAGACAAATCCACATGATTATAGATTATTGATTGGCCGGAATCAAACAGTTTGATGAACATTCATTCATGTGACAGTTTCAGCTGCTGCTTACAAATCTGATAACATGGAGAATTTGGTCCCACACTGACGGCACAGACGAGGAAGATGCTTGTCTTCTAAATCACATGACCACTACTATTTACAGTAAAACTGATGTGATCAGTTTAGCTGCAGGGCAGGTGTGACACAACTATGCTGCAAAGCCTCATTGTTCAGGAGTGAGTCAGTGTGAGAGAGAAAATGATGCGTTTGTTCATTAGGGCAGAGTTTTGAGAAGCTGCAGTTAAAATAAAGAAGATTTGTTTTCATTAAACTGACATTTTTTGTGCTTCAGCTGGAGACACTTTTGTTTTGAAAGTGTTTGGAGTATTTGCTGTTTCTGAAACATGAGCTGGAGTAAATATGATCAGGAATGCTTCTATCCTCCCTTGTCTCTTATTTACATCCTCTGCTTGGGAAAATCTCCCTCCTCTCCTTCCCGCCCCTCTTTCCATCATAAGTGAAGCGCTGACTTGTTCAAGATAGCAGCTCATTTCTTTTTAAATACAACATACAGCAAATTTGGACTCAAATACTTTTCATCAACCAAGCACAACGGCATCATCTGTAAGTTCTGCCTTGTGGTACTTTATGTAGCAGTGATATCTGCAGTAAGCAGGACTGAGCCTAAAGGGGGCATGGGGTGTTCTTGACTATATTTATTTTAAGTGTGTAGTTACATTATTTGTAGGGCTGTCAACATTCATACATTAACACGGATTAATCCTTCATCACAATTAATTTTTTAATCCAATTAACCCATCTGGAGCCAGAATGGACAACCTTTGGACAAACTATCAAAATGTGTTGACATTTCAGGGATTTTGAGTCATTCTGCGCTCCAAATGGACTGATTGCATTTCAATTTTTGGTTCGGGGGTTACCACCATAGTAATGGATTGCATATAGCGCTTTTGTAGACACCGAAAGCTCAGACATGGTCCATTGAACATGGTCCCAATCTCCCTAGGAATGCTGTTGAAGCTCTGCCAAAGATGTGCATTGAAGATCTCACGGACTGGGGTCTCTGCTAGGCAATGTTCCCTCTAATTTTTCATGTGTCTGAGCAAACACACAAACTCCACGAGTCGTCCCTTGGGCCACTGTGAGCAATAGCAGACGTGTGCACTGTGGTCACGCCAGCATCAAATCCATCCAAGCTACATGGTTTATTAATTAAAATAATCAAATTAAGTGTTTACATTTCTGATAGAGGATTTTTATTATGCAATATGATCAAGTATAATCAAATGTGCTTTATATTCAAATACAATATAATCAAGTGTGTTTTACTTTCAAGTGTTCATATATTTTCACATAACCAAGCCTATTGTTAAACAAAACACAATGCATTCCTTACTTCAGTGTTTGAGATGTTTGACAAGACATGATATACGATGCATTCTTTACTTCAGTGTCTGTGATGTCAGATAAGCATGAATACTGCTGTGTCGTTATTTTCAGTTTGTGTGCAGAGGTTAGATAGCTGAGACAATGCCTAAGCTCTCCCCTTTCCGTTAAAAGAGGAAGTACTATGTAACCCATTTTGGCCTATAAATAAAGCAACCAGCCTGCGCTTGAGTGTGTGTGATTTTGCTGAGAGGCACACACCCATGCGCATGTCTTAAAACTCTCTGAGTCGGTCTGCAGTGTCTTATTTCTCTTACTTGTGAACAAATGTCTAAACCCCTGACAATTTCTTTTAGAATACTTTTAATTGTGCTTTAGCTCTCTTACAATGAAAATTAAAAAAATATATATATTTTTCATGTATGGAACGCCAGGACTGGCATAATGAATTAATTAAATACACCATTAAGAAATTAATTAAATATGTCAAAAATTAATTAAATAAATATTTGCGACACATTTAATTAATTAATTATTGAAACATTTAATTAATTATTGACATATTTAAATAATTATTGACACTTTACATTATTTGTTAACACTATTGGAAATAAAAATAACTTGAACTTCAATTTTGAAATTTTAAAAATTTAAAAAAATATATATATATATATATTTTTTTTTTTTTTGGCAAAGCTCTTACTTGTATTATAAGTATGAGTCTGTGTGAAGCTCCTGGCTGTGGTCTAAGAGACAGTCCTGTAACTCTTTGTCTGCAAAATACAGTATTATAATCCAATATTGTGCAAGTTATTTTGAAATATGAATTAATTTTTTACTAGTTACTAGTTACTAGTTACTTCTTCAGAAGAGTAACTACGTTTGCAAACAACAAAGTTATTTGCAGCTATTTGCCTAAAAATGCAGCCAGGTTTTTTAAATAACCATTTCAAACTATTTACAGAACAATCAGGCGTTCTGCATCAAATTTGATGCCACACAAATTATTTGTGCCACTCCAAAAAATAATTTCTATCCACAATGAGATAAAGGACAACGACAGCATGTTACCTGCAGGCCTGACAGCAGGAGATGTATCACCCTCACTACACTACGCTGATCAACATATTCACTTTACATTCACTGTGCCTTGCAAAAACTTGGGTACAGCATATGAAAAGCTTGAATCTTTGCCTTTTTCACCCTAACTGTGAAACTCAAAAAAATTTTTTTTTTTTGTTATGTATCATCCACCCGGCTCATGCTCAGTTTTTAATCTCTCAGTTTTTAATCTGATTTAGTGGTGAGTTCAGATAGAATAATCATACTAGGTGATGTTAACATCCATGTAGATGCTAGAAATGACAGCCTAAACACTGTATTTAATTCATTATTGAAATCAATTGGCTTCTGCCAAAATGAGCGCACCCACCATGTTAATTTAACTATGAGTTTTACACCTGATGCCTTTCCTTACACTAAATCCTAAATTGAGTTTTCAAACATATCAAATGTGCACTACACAGTGGAGTCACCTGATCTTGACAGTTGATGTGCACATGAATGATGTATGTTTCCTCTGCAGGTGAAGGTAGAGAGTGTGTGTGAGCTGATGTGGATGTGAATTCAGCAGCATGGATCAGTGTGAGGACAGAGAGGAGGGAGTCCCTCCCTCTGAAACTACTCTGTGTGGGGAACATGAGAGTCAGACCAAAGCTCAGAGGTGAGATGACCATCTCTAACTGTCCATGACTTTTCTCCATGTCACAGCTCAGCACTCACATCACTGCTCCATCATTATCCACAGGAACCAACCTGGACCTCCACCCAGCCGTGTGTCCTTAGAGAGTGACTGGTCTCATGAACGTTTCATTGGTTTTAAAGACCAGCAGGCATCTGCTGCAGAGAGGTGAGCTATTAGTGACTAGAGATGGCACGATACCACTTTTTTATGTCCGATACCGATACCGATATCATAAATTTGGATATCTGCCGATACCGATATGAATCCGATATAGTGTTTTTTAATTAACAAAACTGTTTTTTAAAATATCTTGCTGCATTTTGCAAGTCTGCAAGTTCATACTCAAGTTTAAAACAACAACTACACTAAAGCTATTCTGTTATACCTGTATACAAAAAAAATATTTCATAGTTCAGCAATACTCATCAATCTAATAAACTTAGACCTACACCATCCTCCCTATTCTGGTATTTTAAAGAGTACTTAGCGTAAATATTAAGCAACCTAACTAATAGGGTTCCAACTCCCAGCAACAACAAAAATAAATAAATAAAAAATAGGGAACCACCCCTCACGCGCCACCTCATGATGCTTAATCGACGTAATCAACCTTAATTTGATGCAGTGTGAAAAAAAATGCACAGAAATCAATTATTTTTCAAGAAATATTAAATAGATTCAACATCTTTCTTCAACAAAATTGCAGACTGCACAGATGGTACCTTCCCAAAGGAAAAAGTACTATAGCTTACTAGGGTATATATATTAGACTTAATAGTCACTATATACAGTAATTGACTTCTATTCATTTTACATCAAATTAAAACTTTGGGTGTCAGATAATTATTTATTAAAAGCTAGACATTTTAAATGAGAATAAGAAAGAAAATTATGTCTTTGTGCCCCCTTTTCCCTGTTCATGCCCTATCGGCCCCCCTGGCTAAACTTTGCTAGATCCGCCCCTGCACAGTTACCAGCCGTCAACTACGTAGAAAAAGATCCTGGTGTAGAAAGTAATATTAAATAAATTCTAACAACAGCTTATCAAGCTTAAACGTGCTGCTGTTGTTCAGCCGCTGGTTTCCTCTTTCTGGCGCAAAGTGGACCAAAAACAAACAAGAGAGACGGACTCGCGACAGAAAAGCCGATCAGCTGATCATTTAAGCAGTTTCATGATTGAAGTAGCAGCCGGAGAGCGAGAGGCAGTCGCTCGTTAAGCTTAACGCAGGAATGCTTTACAAACATTCAGAGATGGACTTACACACTTGCTTTACTTCTCTCGGGGATAACTTTGTCGGCGATGAAATGCTGGTTGCTAGCGAAGCTTCAAATGCTATCCAGACCACCGACAGGTCCGCATGCCACAGCCGCTCTATCACGTGATGCATACTGCTCCGACGTGCTAATGTTCTGAGGTGAGTTACGGCGTGTTGCAAGTTTTGTGAGGTGCTTTCGTGATATTTAATGGATTGGATTACATTTTTTATTTTTCTCCGATATCCGATCCAGTAATTTAGGTCAGTATCGGACCGATACCGATACGTAATATCGGATCGGTCCATCTCTATTAGTGACATGAACTCCTTGATGTCAGTTTGGTGTCTGATTTGATGTTGTTTCCTGGCCTCTAAACTGCATCTCAAAGAAGATCACTGAGTGAGGAATTCCTTTATTCTATAAAAAATGTCCAACATATACTGCTGCTCATTGGACCATCAATAGTCCTGCACAGTGTAAATGACTGTGTTTACCTCTCGGTGGTGCTCTGTTTTTACCTTACCGTCACTAGATTAGAGTTTCCTTCTGCTCATGATTAGCCTGCAAATCAGTTTCTCTTTGGCATGATGAAGGTATTCATAGGCTGTGTCCCAATTCAGGGTCTGCACGCTTGAAGTACGCGTACTACGTACGGTGCGTACTATAAGTACGAGAAGTGCGGAAGTGAGAGGCTTGTGAAATGGGACGGTATACGCTTCGTCGTGCTGTTCAGGTTACCTAGCAACCATGATACTAACCGCGAGACACGTTACATACAGCTTTGTTTGACAGAAATTAAGGAGAAAAATGTTTTGTTGGTCATTCATTTTTGTCATGACATCACTTTGATTAGTTGAGTATCTGAGGCTGAGACCACGGGACTGTAAAACATGATTGTTGGGCTTCATTTCTGTGCTGAACAGTCATTTAAGATTAGTTAGTAAATAACAATTAGTTAATGTTGTTCATGAGACTAAAGTCATCTCACTGTGGTAATGCAAATATAATATGGCCAATATTATTGTATTGTCAGATTATTTATATATATATATATATATATATATATATATATATATAGCTGGATAGCGTAGTGGTTAAACTACACGCCTTTGGAACAGAGGATCGCAAGTTCGATTCCTGCCTGGGGCGTCTGTATCCAGTAAGGGTCCTAAGGCTAGACCCCCTATGCTAAGCAAGCCTACCGCAGACATGAGCGAGACAGATAAATATGAAGGCATGCCGGCTCGGACGTCGCCCGGATCAACAAGGTCCGCGTCAGGTGTTGAGGAACCAGGGCACCCTGACGAAAAGTGGGCTACTGGAACAAGAAGGCATCGGTGGGCAAGGGACGAAAACAGGGCGTTGTTGGAATGCTACTACGCAAGTAACCCCGGCGGAAGGGGCTACATGAATAGGATGAGGGACCTATGGATTCTTCGATACCCAACATCCACAATGACGGCGAAACAACTAGTAGCTCAGTGTTCCAACATTCGAAAGAAGGGACTGCTCTCACAGCTAGAGATTGACGAGGTACAACACAAATGCTACGGCAAGGAGGAGTCAGGACGCCAGGTCAGGGGGGAGATATCATCACCCCCACCCGAGATTGGGTACATAGCCCCAAGTGCGATAGGAGAAGGATCGTTGAGTGCGAGAGGAACTGACCTGAAAAATAGGATCATCAGACTGACCAACCTGTGCACTGCCTGGATTGATTACAAGAAGGCCTATGACTCAATGCCCCACAGCTGGATACTGGAATGCCTAGAATTGTACAAGATCAATGGGACCCTAAGAGCCTTCATCAGGAACTCAATGGGGATGTGGCGTACAACACTAGAGGCCAACTCCAAGCCCATAGCACAAGTTACCATCAAGTGCGGGATCTACCAAGGAGATGCTCTGTCCCCACTGCTGTTCTGCATAGGCCTGAACCCCCTCAGTGAGATCATTAACAAGACTGGCTACGGATACCGACTACGGAACGGAGCAGTTGTCAGCCACCTCCTGTACATGGATGACATCAAGCTGTATGCCAAGAGTGAACGAGACATCGATTCACTGATCCACACTACCAGGCTATACAGCAATGACATTGGAATGTCGTTCGGACTGGAGAAGTGTAGTCGGATGGTAACAAAGAGAGGGAAGGTAGTCAGAACTGAGGGGATTGAACTACCAGAAGGCAACATTGCAGACATAGAGGACAGTTACAAGTACCTGGGGATCCCGCAGGCAAATGGGAACCATGAAGAGGCCGCTAGAAAGGCTGCAACCACCAAGTACCTGCAGAGGGTCAGGCAAGTCCTGAGGAGTCAGCTGAATGGTAAGAACAAGATCCGGGCCATCAACACATACGCCCTGCCCGTGATCAGGTACCCTGCTGGGGTAATAGGCTGGCCAAAGGAGGAGATAGAAGCCACTGACATAAAGACAAGAAAGCTCCTGACCATGCATGGAGGGTTTCACCCCAAGTCCAGCACCCTGAGGCTGTACGCTAAGCGGAAGGAAGGGGGCCGGGGACTGGTGAGTGTCAGCACCACAGTCCAGGATGAGACAAGGAACATCCAAGAATACATTGGGAAGATGGCCCCAACTGACCGAGTGCTCAGTGAATACCTCAGGCAGCAGAAACCCAAGAAAGAGGAGGGAGACGAGGAACCATCATGGAAGGACAGGCCCCTGCACGGTATGTACCACCGGCAGATAGAGGAGGTGGCTGATATCCAGAAATCCTACCAGTGGCTGGACAAAGCTGGACTGAAAGACAGCACAGAGGCACTAATCATGGCAGCACAAGAACAAGCTCTGAGTACAAGATCCATAGAGGCTGGGGTCTATCACACCAGGCAAGACCCCAGGTGCAGGCTGTGTAAAGATGCCCCAGAGACAATCCAGCACATAACAGCAGGGTGCAAGATGCTAGCAGGCAAGGCATACATGGAACACCATAACCAAGTGGCCGGCATAGTGTACAGGAACATCTGTGCCGAGTATAACCTAGAAGTCCCGAGGTCAAAATGGGAGATGCCCCCAAGGGTGGTGGAGAATGACCGAGCTAAGATCCTGTGGGACTTCCAGATACAGACGGACAAAATGGTGGTGGCTAACCAACCGGACATAGTGGTGGTAGACAAACAGAAGAAGACGGCCGTAGTGATCGATGTAGCGGTTCCGAATGACAGCAATATCAGGAAGAAGGAACACGAGAAGCTGGAGAAATACCAAGGGCTCAGAGAAGAGCTCGAGAGGATGTGGAGGGTGAAGGTAACGGTGGTCCCCGTGGTAATCGGAGCACTAGGTGCGGTGACTCCCAAGCTAGGCGAGTGGCTCCAGCAGATCCCGGGAATAACATCGGATCTCTGTCCAGAAGAGCGCAGTCCTGGGAACAGCTAAGATACTGCGCAGGACCCTCAAGCTCCCAGGCCTCTGGTAGAGGACCCGAGCTTGAAGGATAAACCGCCCGCAGGGGCGTGCTGGGTGTTTATATATATATATATATAATTTTTTTTTTATCTCTTTAGTTTTAAACAGTTGTACAGCACTTTGTTTGAAAGCGCTTTATAAATAAAGTTATTATTATTATTATTATTATTTTACTCATAATACTCAGAGCATCAAAATGACTCAAACACTGGTTATTATTTTAACTTCTAAAAAAACTAAAGTCAATCTCCACTTTTTGCGACGTTTCAAAAAATCCATCAAATAAAAAACTAACTGTAATCTGCTAAAAAAGGAAAAGCTAAAAAGAAAGTTTCCTCTCTTCCTTTGTGTCTTTTGAAGATCAGTTCATCTTCTGCTCACTGAACTGTTGACAGAAAGAGAAATTTGAAGCTTTTTGTTGTAAATGTTTGGAGACTTCCAGCATCCATCTGTCCACACAGACTGTGCTGTTTGACTTGCTGAGTTACGTTAGCTGGCGGCTGCTGCAGAGTCCACTACAGATAAACAGCTTAAAGTTAGACAAACTTTTAAGGTGGGCAGGAAACTGAGAAAGCTCTAGAGCAGGTGTCTCGAACTCCAGGCCTCGAGGGCCGGTGTCCTGCAGGTTTTAGATGTGTCCTTGATCCAACACAGCTGATTTAAATGGCTAAATTACCTCCTCAACATGTCTTGAAGTTCTCCAGAGGCCTGGTAATGAACTAATCATTTGAATCAGGTGTGTAGACCCAGGGTGAGATCTAAAATCTGCAGGACACTGTTGTGTGCCCACCTTATTACTAAATTAGGCAGAGCACTCTGAATTGAATCAGGACATAAAGCACGGTCTTTATGTTGCTTTATTGAACCCTGTCCATCTTACAACTAGCCACTTAATGGGGCTTCCTCCGGACAACAACATCCGGTTCAAAGGTCATCACATTAAGACAGCCATATCAATACATGACATCCCCCTTTTCCTTAGATTCAAACTTTAGTTGTAATAACATTGATGTCTTTTTTTTTTCCAACATTGAACATTCTTCTTGTCTTACTTTCTAACAATTATATAATCTGTCTCACCACACATGTTCAAGATGGCGGCGCGTGAACAACGCGAGGCTCAGTGTCTCTCCAGAATCTGCTATTTAGCGTTTTTTTTATCTACTTTTAACCGGATTTTTCATCCAGAATTGCTGTGCGTTGCTGACCTACAGCAGACAAGAGCTTCTGGACATCTGGACTCACAACTCCAACAGTTTTATCGCCGATGTCCGACTCATCCCAGAGATCTCCAGAACACCGGAGGCTGCCCACTCTCCCCGGCCGGGCGGAAGTGCACGCAGACGGCGCCGAGATCGTAAACAAAGGCGAGGTAGGCGCAGAGGGCTACGGGCTAAGCTAAAGCTAACACCACACTGGCTGCCTTTACCCAGTATTTTCCTCGCCAATGTCCATTCTCTGGCAAACAAAATGGATGAGATACGGCTCTCCATCACTAACAACAGACGGATTAGAGAGACGCCTTTGTTCTCTGTCCCTGGAGGCCGCAAACGCCGACGCAGAGGGAGAAGATCTGGCGTTCTGGTTCGACTGAGACGGCGCACTTACAGACCACCGTTACCCAGTTTATTACTGGCTAATGTGCAGTCTCTGGAGAACAAGCTGTGCGAGCTTCGGGCACGGATCTCATTCCAGCGAGAGATGCGGGACTGCTGCGTGATCTGCCTCACAGAAACCTGGCTATCGGACAAGGTACCGGACTCTGCAATACAACTGCCGCGGTTCTCCGTGCATCGCGCGGACAGGTCACAGGATCTTACTGGGAAAAGCAGAGGCGGTGGTGTATGTTTCATGATCAACAACAGCTGGTGTGATTATGCGAACGTGCACCCGGTCAAATCCTTCTGCTCACCGGACCTGGAGTACCTGATGATTAAGTGCCGGCCATTTTGGCTACCGAGGGAATTTACAGCAGTGATTATTACGGCTGTTTACATCCCCCCACAAGCCGATACTGACCGAGCACTCAGGGAACTGTACAGCGCGATCAGCAGTGAGGAAACCGCACACCCAGAGGCAGCGTTTATCACAGCTGGATACTTTAATAAGGGAAACCTGAAGAAAGTCTCACCAAAACTCCATCAACACATTCCCTTTAATACACGTGAAGAACGGCTTCTGGACCACTGTTACACCTCTTTCCGGGATGCGTACAAAGCCCTCCCCCGCGCCCCATTCGGCCAATCAGATCACTGCTCCATCCTGCTCCTGCCCGCCTACAGGCAGAAGCTGAAACAGGAAGCTCCAACCCGGAGGGCGGTGCACTGTTGGACGGACCAATCGGAGTCTGCGCTGCGGGACTGTTTTGATCACGTGGACTGGGAAATGTTTCACGTAGCCGCAAAAGACATTGATGAATACACAGACTCAGTCTGTGGATTTATCAGGAAATGCGTGGAAGATGTCGTCCCACCCAGAACAGTTAAATCCTTCCCAAATCAAAAACCCTGGATTAACGGAGATGTTCGCGCGGCACGGAACACTGCCTTTGCCTCCGCGAACACATCGGACTACAAACACGCACATTACCAACTCCGGAAGACGATCAAAGCAGCCAAACGTGAGTACAGGGACAGGGTGGAGCAACAGTTTGACAACCCTCGGAGTATATGGCAGGGACTAAACACGATCACAGACTTTAGAGGGAAAACCAGCACACCGCAGACCACGGCCTCTCTGTGTGAGGATCTAAACGTATTCTACGCTAGATTCGACACAGCGAACACCATGAGACCGCGGATGACGTCAGCGCGCACACTGTGTCTGAGGAGGATGTGCGGAGGTGCTTCAGGAAGGTGAACGCGCGCAAAGCTACTGGTCCGGACGGGATTCCCGGCCGCGTCCTCAAGTCATGCGCGGCTCAGCTGGCTGGAGTGTTCACACACATCTTCAACCTTTCCCTCTCTCTGTCTGTAGTCCCAGCCTGCTTCAAAATGGCCACCATCGTCCCTGTACTCAAATCCTCCACCATCTCCTCATTGAACGACTGGCGACCTGTAGCCCTGACCCCCATCGTGAGCAAATGCTTCGAGAAGCTGGTCAGGGACTTCATCCGCTCTGCACTACCCGACTCACTGGACCCTCTACAGTTTGCATACCGCCACAACAGGTCCACTGATGATGCCATAGCCCTGACACTATATACTGCCCTGTCACACCTGGAGAAGAGAGACACGTATGTGAGAATGCTGTTTGTAGATTACAGCTCAGCATTCAATACCATCGTTCCCTCGAAGCTGGACAGGAAACTGCAGGATCTAGGACTGAGCAGCTCCCTCTGCAGCTGGATCCTTAGCTTCCTGTCTGACAGACGCCAAGTGGTCAGACAGGGCAGCATCACTTCATCCCCCATCACACTGAACACTGGTGCTCCACAGGAGTGTGTACTGAGCCCTCTCCTGTACTCACTCTACACCTACGACTGCACAGCCACTAACAACTCCAACATCATTGTGAAGTTTGCGGACGACACTACAGTGGTGGGTCTTATCACCAACGGTGATGAGACGGCTTACAGGGAGGAGGTCAGCGCCCTGACCCACTGGTGTCAAGACAACCATCTCACCCTCAACGTCGCAAAGACAAAGGAGTTGATAGTGGACTTCCGGAGGTGCAGAGAAGTACACACCCCCATCACCATCAACGGCGCTGCTGTGGAGAGAGTGAGCAGCTTCCGTTTCCTTGGAGTACATCTGGCTGAGGATCTTACGTGGTCAGTACACACAAACAAAACAGTGAAGAAGGCGCAGCAGCGCCTCTTCACTGAAGAGACTGAAAAGATTCGGCATGAGCCCCCGCATCCTCAGGACCTTCTATCACTGTGCCATTGAGAGCATCCTCACTGGATGCATCACCACCTGGTATGGCAACAGCACCGCCTACAACTGCAAAGCTCTCCAGCGAGTAGTGCGGTGCTCTGAACGGATAATTGGAGGTGAGCTTCCCTCCCTCCAAGACATCTACAGGAAGCGGTGCCTGAGAAAAGCGGGGAGGATCATCAAGGACTCCAGTCACCCCAGCCATAAACTGTTCAGACTGCTTCCATCAGGAAGGAGGTTCTGCAGCATCCGGTCCCGTACCAGCAGACTGAGAGACAGCTTTTTCCATCAGGCCATCAGACTGCTGAACACTTCATAGACACCTCAGCTTCACTACGGGAACTGCAACACTATGCACTCCACACTGTATATAAATGCCACTTGTTTTGCACATATTCAACTCTGTATATTTTATATATTTTATTTATTATTATTATTATTTTTTTTTTTTACTATTTAATTTGTAAAATGTGTATACACACACACACACACACACACACACACACGTAGGATAATATTTAGTATACACATCCAGAAATGCATACACTATTATATATTGTACATATATTTATTAGTTTCAGATGTAGCCATTCTTGTATTTGCTGGTTTGTGTTGTTGTGTTTGCACATCTCTGTTGCTTGTGGGGCTCGCACACAAGAATTTCACTCGCATGTGCTGTGCCAGTGTGCCTGCACATGCGATGTGACAATAAAAGTGATTTGATTTGATTTGATTATGGACTCAAATGTCATGTTTTTCACCGAAACATGGTTGAACAACAGCTGCCCGGACAATGCTATCGAGTTAGCAGGACGCCACACACACCGAGCCGACAGGCTAGCAGATGACTCCGGCAAGACCAGAGGTGGAGGTTTGTGCATTTATATTAACAATGCTTGGTGCATGAACTCCACTACTACTGAGAGTCACTGCTCACCTAATGCGGAGTTTTTAATGGTCAAATGCAGACCTTATTATCTCCCTAGAGAACTCACTTCGATCATACTCACTGCCGTGTATATCCCCCCCGATGCTAATGCTAGGTTGGCCATGAAAGAACTTTCTGCAGCCATTAACAAACACCAGAATAAACACCCCGAGGCTGCTTTTATTGTTGCTGGCGACTTCAACCACACCAACTTAAAGACAGTCCTCCCCAGATTCCACCAACATGTCTCCTGCCACACCAGACGAGACAAGACTTTAGACCATGTGTATTCCAACCTGGTTGGAGCCTACAAAGCCACACCCCTCCCCCACATTGGACGATCGGACCATCTCTCCCTGTTCCTCACACCTAGGTATTCACCACTCATCCAACGTGTGAAACCTGCTGTGAGGACAATTAAAGTGTGGCCAGAGGGGACAGAGGCAGTGCTCCAGGACAGATTTAAAAACACAGACTGGAATATGTTCACCCACACAGACCTGGACCAGTACGCCTCATCTGTACTGGATTACATCTCCGAAACCACAGACAGTGTCACCACCCAGAAACGGATCACCATGTACCCCAACCAGAAGCCTTGGATGAACCGGGATGTTCGTCTCCTCCTGAAGGCCCGCAACACCGCCTTTAGGTCAGGAGATGCACATGCCTAATCTAAAGAAGGGCATCAAAAAAGCCAAACACCATTACAAAAAGAAGGTAGAAGGACACTTCTCCAACTCCAACCCCCGACGCATGTGGCAAGGACTCCAGACCATTACAGACTACAGGACCACCAAACCCTCCCCCGCATCCTCTGCTGTCTCCTTCCTCAACGAGCTCAACAACTTTTATGCTCGTTTTGAGCGAGGGAACCCCACAACCACAACCAAAGCAGACATGACGCCAGACCACCAACCTCTGACTCTCTCCCCCACCGATGTAGGAGCGGTGCTGAGCAGGATCAATGTCCACAAGGCTGCAGGTCCTGATGGCATCCCCGGGCGTGTTCTCAGAGCGTGTTCTGGGGAGCTTGCAGGAGTGCTCACAGACATATTCAATCTGTCCTTGGCCCACGCTGTGGTACCGGCCTGCTTCAAATCCACCTCCATCGTCCCGATACCCAAAAACTCCAACCCATCTTGCCTCAATGACTACCGCCCAGTAGCACTCACCCCCATCATCACTAAGTGCTTAGAGCAGCTGGTCCTAGCACACTTCAAATCCTGTCTCCCCCATACCCTGGACCCCCACCAATTCGCATACCGCCAGAACCGGAGCACAGAGGATGCAGTCTCCATCGCACTACACTCTGTCCTATCACACCTGGACAACAACAACACCTACGCCAGAATGCTGTTTATAGACTTCAGTTCAGCATTCAATACAATCCACCCCTCACAACTCATCAGGAAACTGACAGACCTGGGCATCAGTTCCCTCATTTGCAAATGGTTACTGGACTTCCTGACCAACCGCCCCCAACATGTCCGGCTGGATAACCACTGCTCATCTACCATCACAATGAACACCGGTGTACCACAAGGCTGTGTGATGAGCCCTTTCCTCTACTCCCTCTTCACCCACGACTGCAGACCTGCTAATGGTTCCAACACCATCATTAAGTTTGCAGATGACACCACGGTGATTGGCCTCATCAGTGACAACGATGAGGCCGCCTACAGGGAGGAGGTGGATCGTCTGGCTGAGTGGTGCGACACAAACAACCTGCTGCTTAACACCGAGAAGACCAAGGAGCTCATCATGGACTACAGGAGGAATGCTGACCCACATCCACCCATCCACATTAAGGGGACGGCTGTGGAGCGTGTGAGCAGCTTCAAGTTCCTGGGAGTCCACATCTCCGAGGATCTCACCTGGACGACCAACTGCTCCAAGCTGGTCAAGAAGGCTCACCAGCGCCTCTTCTTCTTGAGGACACTGAGGAAGAACGACCTGTCCTCAGACATCCTGGTGAACTTCTATCGCTGCACCATCGAGAGCATCCTGACCAACTGTATAACAGTCTGGTACGGGAACTGCTCTGCCTCGGACCGGAAGGCGTTGCAGAGGGTCGTGAAAACTGCCCAGCGCATCGCCGGAGCACCACTTCCTGCCATAAAAGACATCTACAGGAACCGGTGTCTGAAAAGGGCTGGGAAAATCATCAAAGACCCCAGTCACCCATCACATGGACTCTTCACCCTCCTGCCCTCTGGGAGGCGCCACAGGAGCCTCTGGACTAAGACCACCAGGTACCGGAACAGCTTCTTCCCCACAGCTGTCAGACTCCTGAACTCTGCCTCCTGACATCTGACCCACGTTAAACTCATGGACTGAACATACACACCCCCACAATGGACAACTGTACCCTCAAACACACAATAATAACATGGAGTGAACCACCACTCACAACCACTAGCACTTTATATAGCCTCTGTAGAAACTATCTACACCCTCACTTATCTTAACTGCACTACTGTATAGCTCTGTGTAAATAATCATTCTGTACATTCAATAATCTTTAATCCTACAACTGTTTACAACTTGCATAGTTCCCATTTCTGTATAGCTGTATATCTCAGATTTCTGTAAAGTTATTTATTTCATATTCTGTATAGTTTTTCAGATTTATATCCTGTTCATAGCCTGCACATAGCTTGTACTCACTACAGCCTGTACATACTTATAGTTATAGAATATTCACAACATACTTCATACCGTGTACATTATAACATACCATAATAGACCCATCTCTGTAATATACTTACATATCTATACTATTGCTAATATATATTGTAATATACCTATATCACTAAAGCACTTCTGGATGGATGCAAACTGCATTTCGTTGCCCTGTACCTGTGCATGTGCAATGACAATAAAGTTGAATTCTATTCTATTCTATTCTACATGTACCTTTCTTTTTTCAATATATACATGTCGACATACACATATGAACTTGAAACTTGCCAAATGTAAGTTACCTCTTCACCTTAACATATTATAGTTCATTTCACCACAAAATCACGAAACCTCTTGGGTATCTTTTTAGCCCTCTGTGATCTACTTGGTCTCTCTGGCCCCTGGGAGCCCTCTTGTGGTGTTGGAGTGAAGGTGTCAGTCTTTGTGGGTGTTTCACCTTCCTCCCTTTCAGGTATTGTGTCATAGTGTCCTTCTCTGGTCTCATTTGTCTCGTATTTCTTCACATGTGTGGTATTCCGGTGATAGCGAGCTCCTGTTGGTGACTCAATAATGACTTGGTTTCCAGTTCTGCTTACAATTTTGTGTGGTGTTGCGTTGAATGGTGTTGTAAACTTGTCCACTTTGTCTTGTTGAACCAGCAGTGTGTCTCCCGTGTCTCACGTGAATACTCAGCTCCCCTTCGTTCATCAGCATAAATCTTTGATTTTCCCTACTGTTCAGCGTCTCTGTCACACACATCCAACTCCGTTGTTTTTGCCTCACTGATGTTCAGTAACTTTCCTCTCATTTTGCGGTTGAACAGGAGTTCTGCTGGACTTTTGCCCGTGGTTGGATGTTCAATGCTACGATACACTGTTACATATTTTCTTAGCTCTCGCTTCCAGTCAAGTCCTTCAGCTTGTGCGATCCTGATTCTTTTCATCAATGATGCATTTTGCCGTTCCACTTCTCCATTTGCTTGAGCCCATTTTAGTGTAGTTCTTATATGTTTGATTCCATTAGTTTCACAATATTCTCTGAACAGCTCAGATTTGAACTGTGGGCCATTATCAGATTTGATGGTAACTGGTAGCCCATGTCTGCTAAATATACAGTCAATAGAGTCAATGACTTTTTCAGCGGGTGTAGATGACATTACATCATACTCATAGTACCGACTGTAGTAATCTATCAGTACAAGTATTGAGTGGTTCGAAGGTAGCGGTCCCAGTAAGTCTACCGCCACATCTTGCCATGGTCCATCCGGTAAAAGTGTGTTTCTCAGTGGTTCAGGTGGATCTGGTCTGGCTACTATTTGACATCCGTGACAAGCTTTACAAAACTTCTCTGCAGCTTTGTCCATCCCTGGCCACCAAACTTTTGTTCTGAGATGCTGTTTGGTTCCAACAATTCCTAAATGTCCTTCATGAGCTAGGGACAGTCCTTGAGCTCTGAGGTTTTCTGGCAATACAATGCGAGTTCCCCGCAAAACTATGTAGCCGATGACACACAGTTCATTTGCAATGGGTGCATATGTTTTGCATTTTTCAAAGTGTCCATTTTCAATAGCTCTTCGCACTTCTGTTAATTCTGAGTCTGTAGCAGAGGCTTCTTCAACCTCTCTTGTTGTGAGTGCTTTTGGAGTAGCATTAACTGCAACAAATCTCACATATTCTTCAGATTCATGCTTATGTGTCTCTTTTGACGTGGTGTCAGACAGCAGTCTTGACAGTGAATCCGCAATGTTTTGCTTTCCCGCAATGTGCACTACTTTAAAGTCATATGGTTGCAGTCTGAGAACCCATCTTTCTATGCGTGCACAAGGTTTAGATTTCTGGCTGTATATGACCTCCAATGGCTTGTGGTCTGTGATGAGGTCAAACTTCCTGCCATACACATATGGATGTAGTCTCTCACATGCCCATACCAGTGCTAGGGCTTCTCTTTCTGTTTGAGAATATCTTCGCTCACAGTCTTTTAAACTCCGACTTACGTAGCACACTGGTACCTCTTCTCCGTTCTGTATTTGTATTAGCACTGCGCCCAAGCCTACAGGGCTTGCATCTGCTATGACTCTGGTTGGGGCTTCTTTGTCAAAATAGGCTAGGGTACCTGCTCTGGCTAACTCAGTCTTTAGTCTTTCAAATTCTTGCTTTTGTTCTGGCCCGAATGTAAACATAGTTTCTTTTCGAGTTAAACGTCTAAGTGGTTCAGAGAGTGTAGCAAACTGTGGTATGAGCCTGCTACTGAAGCCTACCAGTCCAAGAAAGCTTCTCACCTCAGTAGCATTCTTCAGTTCTCGGGCTTCCACCACAGCTCTCACTCTTTCTTCAGTTGGGCTAATGCCTTTCTGTGTCAAAAGTATTCCCATGAACACGAGTCTGTCCATGTTGAACTGACACTTCTCTGAGTTTAGTGTCAGACCACAGTCAGAGAGTCTCTTCATCACAGCATGCAGGCGCTTATCATGGGTTTCCTGGTCTGGTGCGTGTATGATTACATCATCTGAAATGTTCTCAACTCCTTCAATGCCAGCTAGTGCATTGGCGATCTCATGCTGATATTGCTCACTAGCTGATGAGACTCCAAATATTAGCCTTTTGTACCGATATACTCCGTTGTGCACTGCAAATGTAGTCATCTCTCTCGACTCCGGGGTAAGCTCTAGCTGATGGTATCCCCACTTGAGATCGAGTTTGGTGAAGATTGCAGAGCCGTTTAGTCCTTGCAAGATTTCATCCACAGTGGGTGGGTATTGATAGGTTTGTAGCTTGAACCTATTTGCTGGAACGTTGAAGACAATATAATTACACAGCAAGCAAGACACGAAGTAGGCAAAGTTCTTCTTGTTACTCATGCATGAGGGAGACCTGCCTGGAGCCAAGTGTCGTTCCACCACTTGACCTCCGTCAGACTCTCAGACTCTTCATGTTCCACTTCAATCCTTTGCCTCTCCCGTCTGTGGTAGAGTGGAGAAGACGTCCTGCACGTCCTGTCCAGCCATGTGCAGTAGAAGAGCGCGTCTCCGCTGTCTGATCGCGTCTGTAGCATCATCCGTCAAAATAAGACCTTTCCCATCAGCAAACAACTCGAAGGATGTTAACCAGCACGTCCATCTCGGTCCGAGCGTAGCTGGATCAGTGTAGCAGGCGAACGGTTGAATACCCAACTTTTCCATGTTAGCCCACAAGTTTTTTCGCTAACACCGTGCCGCCGCTGGGTCTACTTCTCACAAAAACAAATCCAGGTCCGTGTCGTCCTCGTGTCGTCCTCGTGTCGTCCTCGTCGCCATTGTTGTGTGCCCACCTTATTACTAAATTAGGCAGAGCACTCTGAATTGAATCAGGACATAAAGCACGGTCTTTATGTTGCTTTATTGAACACTGTCCATCTTACAACTAGCCACTTAATGGGGCTTCCTCCGGACCACAACCGGTTCAAAGTGTCTGTGAAGGTTCTCAGTCATCCAGGTCATCGTAGTCAAAGGAGCTTGCAAAGAAAAGCGTCTGGACTTCTTTAAGTTACTTAAAGACGTTTCACCTCTCATCCGAGAAGCTTCTTCAGTTCTAAGGTCAAATGGTGGAGAGTCCCAGATATAAACCTAGTGGGAGTAACCCCCCACAGAGGGACAAAAGGACCCCCTGATGATCCTCTTATCGCCTGAGCCAAGGTGGCTGTTTGGTCTCTCCAATGTAGAGGTCTGGGCATTCCTCGCTGCACTGTACAGCATACACCACATTGTTAAGTCTGTGCTTTGGCGTTTTATCTTTCGGGTGAACCAGTTTTTGTCTGAGCGTGTTGCTGGGTCTGAAATGCACCGGGATGTCATGCTTGGAGAAAACTCTCCTGAGTTTTTCTGATACACCGGCTACATAGGGGATGACAATGTTGTTGCGTCTGTCCTTCTTATCCTCCCTCGCTGGTGTCTGGTCTTCTTTTCTGTGCCTCTTTGCTGACTTTAAGAACGCCCATTTAGGATAGCCGCACGTTTTGAGTGCTTCCTTTACATGTGTGTGTTCCTTCTTTTTTCCTTCAGGCTTAGAGGGAACATGTTCTGCCCGGTGGTGTAGGGTCCTAATTACTCCAAGTTTGTGTTCCAGAGGGTGATGGGAGTCAAAGAGGAGGTACTGGTCCGTGTGTGTGGGCTTCCGGTAAACTTCGATGTTGAGGTTGCCGTTCTCTTCAATGTGCACAGCGCAGTCCAGGAAAGGCAAACAGTTGTTCTTTGTGTCTTCCCTGGTGAACTTGATGTTTTTATCCACAGCGTTAATGTGCGCAGTGAAGGATTCCACTTCTTGTGTCTTGATTTTGACCCAGGTGTCGTCTACATATCTGTACCAGTGGCTGGGTACTCTTCCTTTGAAAGAGCCAAGAGCCTTCCTTTCCACTTCCTCCATGTAAAGGTTGGCTACAATAGGTGACACGGGGGAGCCCATGGCACAGCCATGTTTTTGTCTGTAAAAGCCTTCGTTGTATTTGAAATATGTAGTGGTGAGGCAGAGGTCTAACAGTGTGCAAATCTGATCGGGTGTGAAGTTGGTCCTGTCCTCCAAGGAGCTGTCTTCTTGTAGTCATTTTCTGACAGTCTCCACGGCCTCCGTGGTGGGTATGCAAGTGAAGAGAGACAATCAGCAGCAAATTTCTGATCAGGAGGAAATGAGGGTGTGGATAAGGCATTCACAAGCACTGGGAAGTTTTTCTAATCTTTATGAAGAAAGACTGAACAACAGTTGGTTGAATTTCATACACGGGTATTTTTCAAAACTGAGATTTTCCGTTTTCGTTTTAAAAAATAATCCCGTCCACACGTAAACGCAGAAATGAAGGAAAATGCTGCTAGGAACATGGCAAAGCAACAGGTGGCGATATATTCCTAACCGTGTAGAAATGTTGGCCAATCAGAAGTCTAGAAGCCTCGTTGGGAAATAGTAAACAAAGCTGGGGCATAGAAGCAGAACCGAGTCGTATGTGTGGAGGGACAGTAACTGTGTGTGTATATGTAAGCATTTAAACACTGCAGAGAGTAAAATTAACAGTAACAGTATTGTAGAAATTCATTTCATCGAAACAATAACGTGACGCACAGTGTGACGTCAAAAAAGGCGCACATCTTTGACGCTGCGTTTTCTCCGTTGTTCTCGTCCACACGTAAATGCAAAAATGGAGTTTTAGAAAATGTCCACCCTTGCAGGCGTTTTTAGAAATCTCAGTTTCAGTGACCGAAAACGCCATTTATGTGTGGACGAAAGGTGCAAACGGATAGAAAAATCTGCGTTTTCAAAAATACCCGGGTATGCTAGATAATGTTCAGATTTCTATCAGACTATTCTAGGTTGGTTGGGAGTTCTCCAACATGTAAGATGACACGGCTTAAAATGTGATCACAACCAAACACACGGATTTAAAATTAAGTGTTATCCAAAACAAACTTGAAGAGATTTAAGGAATAAAGATTTTGGAGTTTTTTCATTACTAAACAGAACATACTGTCATTAATCATGACATGAATGGTAGGACACTTGAATATGATTTGTATATTTGATTTTTTTGTTCATCATTTTACTATCTGAAAGGAAAACTCATACAAGTACAAATGCAAATAAGGTCCACATCTTTCACCTACAAATTCCAACAACCAACAGATGATCTAATTCATGTCAAGATGTGTGTGTTTTTTGTTTGTTTGTTTGTTTGATTTTATGGTGAAGGCTTTTTTTGTGGATTAAATCTTCATGGCTCCTCCACAGAGTGGACCAGGAGAGCTCAGAGGTTCCCAGTGGTCAGCCTGCCCAGCAGCATCAAGCACACCTGGACTCCATATTTATGGTCTGTACATGTACAACAACTACCTTTACATCTACTCTGTTCACAGTCATCTCCATGCTGTTCTTTGTAGACCAGTGGATTGCCAGTGTGTCCAACACAGATTTGATGTGTGGCTCCATGATTTCAGTCTGATTAGGTCATTCATAAAGTATTCTGTTCCAGCTGTTGGAGGACAACATCATCACTTTTGTGAGGAACGAGCTGCAGAAGATCCAGAAGGTTCTGAGTCCAGATTACCCAGAATGCTTGGAGAGTAAGAGGGAGGATGATGAGCAGAGGAGGAGCAGCAGAGAGGCATTTGTGAAGATCACAGTGGACTTCCTGAGGAGAATGAAGCAGGAGGACCTGGCTGACCGTCTTCAGAAAAGTAAAATGATTTCTCTAAAGATTTAAGCTGCTGGTTATAACATTAACATTAACTAAAATTTCAAGAGATGAACCAACATTTATTTAAAAAGAAAAAGTTCTGATATGGACTATGTAAAAGATGAACTGATATTCTTTCTTTATTCAGAAAGCCTTGCTGAAGTTTGTCATCGTAAACTTAAATCTGAGCTGAAGAAGAAGTTCCAGTGTGTGTTTGAGGGGATCGCTAAAGCAGGAAACCCAACCCTTCTGAATCAGATCTACGCAGAGCTCTACATCACAGAGGGAGGGACTGCAGAGGTCAATGGTGAACATGAGGTCAGACAGATTGAAAAAGCATCCAGGAAACCAGACAGACCAGAAAGAACAATCAGACAGGAAGACTTCTTTAAAGCCTCACTTGAAAAAGATGAACCAATCAGAACAGTGCTGACAAAGGGAGTGGCTGGCATTGGGAAAACAGTCTTAACACAGAAATACACCCTCGATTGGGCTGAAGACAAAGCCAACAAGGACATCCGGTTTATATTTCCATTAACTTTCAGAGAGCTGAATGCGCTGAAAGAGGAAACGTTCAGCTTGGTGGAACTTGTTCATCACTTCTTTACTGAAACCAAAGAAGCAGGAATCTGCAGATTTGAAGACTTCCAGGTTGTGTTCATCTTTGATGGTCTGGATGAGTGTCGACTTCCTCTGGACTTCCACAAAACTACAATCTTGACTGACCCTAGAAAGTCCAGCTCAGTGGATGTGCTGCTGATAAATCTCATCAGGGGGAAACTGCTTCCATCTGCTCACCTCTGGATAACCACACGACCTGCAGCAGTCAATCAGATCCCTCCACAGTGTGTTGACATTGTGACTGAGGTCAGAGGGTTCACTGACCCACAGAAGGAGGAGTACTTCAGGAAGAGATTCAGAGATGAGGGGCAGGCCAGCAGGATCATCTCCCACATCAAGACATCACGAAGCCTCCACATCATGTGTCACATCCCAGTCTTCTGCTGGATCACTGCTACAGTTCTGGAGGATGTGCTGAAAACCAGAGAGGGAGGACAGCTGCCCAAGACCCTGACTGATATGTACATCCACTTCCTGGTGGTTCAGGCCAAAGTGAAGAAGGTCAAGTATGATGGAGGGGCTGAGAGAGATTCACACTGGAGTCCAGAGAGCAGGAAGATGATTGAGTCTCTGGGAAAACTGGCTTTTGATCAGCTGCATAAAGGAAACCTGATCTTCTATGAATCTGACCTGACAGAGTATGGCATCGATATCAGAGCAACCTCATTATACTCAGGAATGTTCACACAGATCTTTAAAGAGGAGAAAGGACTGTACCAGGAGAAGGTGTACTGCTTCATCCATCTCAGTGTTCAGGAGTTTCTGGCTGCTCTTCATGTCCAGCTGACCTTCATCAACTCTGGCATCAATCTGCTGGAAGAACAACAAACAACCTCCAAGAAGTCTAATTTACTTGGGAAAAAAAGAAATTTTAAATCTTTCTACCGGAGTGCTGTGGACAAGGCCTTACAGAGCCCATATGGACAGCTGGACTTGTTCCTCCGCTTCCTCCTGGGTCTTTGTCTTAAGACCAATCAGACTCTCCTACGGGGCCTGTTGCCAAAGACAGGAAATAACTCACGGACCAATCAGAAAACACACCAGTACATCAAGAAGAAGCTCAGTGAGAATCTGTCTGCAGAGCAAAGCATCAATCTGTTCCACTGTCTGAATGAACTTAATGATCATTCTCTAGTGGAGGAGATCCAACAGTCCCTTAGTTCAGGAAGTCTCTCCACAGATGAACTGTCTCCTGCTCAGTGGTCAGCTCTGGTCTTCATCTTACTGTCATCAGAAAAAGATCTGGATGTGTTTGACCTGAAGAAATACTCTGCTTCAGAGGAGGCTCTTCTGAGGCTGCTGCCAGTGGTCAAAGCCTCCAACAAAGCTCTGTGAGTCATGTGGTTTGCTTTTTTTCCCTTCATCCCTTAAATTCAACTTGAAAAGAAAAAAAAAATCATGTGCAACCTTAACCTTAAAAAATTAAGTGAATGATTGTCAACAGTTGCAGACAAATTTTTGGTTTGTTTTTTTGTATATTTTTCACACTTAAATGTTTTGCGTCATTAAACGCATTGCAATATTAGACAAAAATTACTCAAGTAAATCCAAAATTCATTTTTTAAATTATGATGGCTTCTATTTCCTAATAAAATATATCAAAACTTTGTTGGGCCTGTATGCAAAAAGTAATACAACATGCACTCTTGAAAACTGGCAATGGTGCTTTCACATTACTGTGGAGGAATTTTGAATTAATCTTCTTTGGAGAGTTTTTTTTATTTTATTTAGCCATTAATTGTTTAAGAACACATCCAAAGAGAAAGGGAGGTAAGTGACAGAAGTGATGGAAAGTTAAGTGATAGAAAAGAAAATGCTATAGGTTACATCAGATACCAGAGAGTTCGCGGGAAACAAAACAGAATTTTAGCTCAGAATTAAACACTCAAAGATTACATCAACTGATGCTTCACAGATAGTTATGAAGAAGGGTGATTGATGAAGAATTCCGTCAAGTCTCTAATGGAGAAAATGAAAAACAAATAAAAGAGACTGTCATAGATATCCAAACTGGTGGCTGGAGACCATGTCCTATTGCAGCAAAATACTGTAATTTCAAACAGGAACAGGTGAAGAGTCACAGGGAGCAGAAGGAACAGATTTCAGCATGAGGTGGTGCAGCGGGCTCAAGGGCCAGTACCAAGCAGTGTTGGGTAAGTTACTTTAAATTAGTAACTTAGTTACATTACTAGTTACTTATATCAGAATCAGAATACTTTATTCATCCCGAGGGAAATTAGGGTTACAGCAGGCAGCACGCTAATGGCACATGTGCACTTACAAAGGAACCTTCTGACCAACTTTACACAAACATCACATTGTTGAGACTTGTCAGAAAGGTAGGCTGATAGGAAAAAAACAAAACTCCACTCAGACTGAGCTCCTAGTGGGAGAACAGTTTGATAACAGAAAAAACACCTCAGCACAAAAGCACATGACTATCAATACACCATAGAAACACAAGACAAGAAACAGGGGCGGGTAAAGGGTAAGAGAGAGCCGGTGTAGACAGCGCATCCGGTCCTGCAGCATATCTGCGCTGGTCCAGTTGACTGCTACGAAGGCGTTGGAAAGGGAGGGGGGATGAGTGAGTGCTTATCAGTTTAAGTGAGTGTGTGTGCGTGTCCATAGTTTAGCTGAGACAGTGTCCGTCGGCCTATCAGGCTAAGTAAACAGTCCTCCAGCCAATCCAGGTGTCCTTGCATGGGACGGGAAGAATAGCTGTAACACAGTCGTTATCAGGGAGTGATTGTTCGGCTCCAGCCTTGGGCCTGCAGCTGGCGCCGTTATGGGGGTCCGCAATCTCAATGTTGATTTGTAAATTTCCATGCGAGCAGCCCAGGAGAATTTTCAGGCTGCCCTAACACTCCGACACTAGCCTCTCGATCTCCCGTTGGAGAGTCGCGAGCCTCCCCATGATGGTATCAAACTTCTGTTCCATGGTGTTGTCATTCTTTTGATTCTGAGACCTCACAGCTGCAGTGATCCGTTCCGTGATGTCGTCCAACTGTCGCTCAAGGGTCTCATTTTGAGCAGGCCTCTCTCTGATGTATCCCCCCATACGCTCAATGTCAAATATAGAAGTAACTCAGTTCCTTCAAGTTACTCGTTACTTTCAGAGTAACTAGTTACTAGGGAAAGTAACTTTGATTTTACTCAGAATTCTCTTGTTAATGTGTTGCTTCCGTAACTGGATATCCAGCAAGAGTGCCAGTCTTCTAACTTGCTTACTTGCCACAAGTGCACTGTGCCACCTACCAATAGAAAGGAAAAAATAATGTGCATATTTCCACGAGAGAAATCCCACGCCTGATTCTATCCTAGCCTGCTTTTTACATCCAACACAAAAACTGCAGTCGTGATGCTTTCGATTGTACTCAGAACTCGGAAATTCTGCCTTCTGAATAGGAAGATGTAGGTAACAGACGACTGCAGATGAGCTGCATACAGGGCTGGACTGGGACAAAAAAATCGTCGCGGGCATTTTGACTAGAGACCAGCCCACCATTATAGGAAAAATCATAAAGCCTTTGAATGAAAATAAACACTGTTGTGACAGTGATGTACACTGTTCTGATGGTATATATGTATCAATCTATCAATTGTTTGTTGCAAGACTCAGATAATTATTATTTTAAAAGCTAGACATTTTAAATGAGAATAATGAAGAAAAGTATTTTCTTGTGTCCCCCTTTCCCTGTTAATGCCCTACCTGCGCCTTGGCAAAACTTTGCTAGACCCGCCCCTGCACAGTTACCAGTTGTCAGCTACTTAGAAAAGGATCCTGGTGTTATTTGTCTCTCAGAAACAGTTCATAACTTCCCTTCAACTCATTCATGTTAAATGGTAAACGGCCTGCATTTGTATAGCGCTTTTCTAGTCCCTAAGGACCCCAAAGCACTTCACACTACATTCAGTAATTCACCCATTCACACACACATTCACACACTGGCGATGGCAAGCTACATTATAGCCACAGCTGCCCTGGGGCGCACTGACAGAGGCGAGGCTGCCGGACACTGGCGCCACCGGGCCCTCTGGCCACCACCAACTAAAAGGCAAACCTGTTTCTCCATCACAGCTCTGATGATTCAGTAAGGACATCTCCTGGTTTCATCTTCATGTTTCCCTCTCACCAGATAACCAAACCGATATCATGACCAGCAGCTTTACAGCTGTGGCTCCAGCAAACATCAGCTGATACTAGAAATTAATATTAAATAAATTCTAACAACAGCTGATCAAGCTTAAAAGTGCTGCTGTTGTTTAGCGCGACATCCGCTGGTTTCCTCTTTCTGGCACAAAGTGGGCGATTAAACAAACAAGAGAGAAAAGCCGATCAGCTGATCATTGATCAGTTTCATGATTGAAGTAGAAACAGGAGACGGAGGCTGAGAGGATGAGAGAAGAAGAGGCAGCTGTGCAGCGTAAACACAGAATAACTCCAGCTTTGTGTCTTTGTCATTGTAGCTGAATTACGGGACAAACTGTTCCTTTTCACCTCAATACGAAATGCGTAATATTTTCTCTGAATACGAGACGATTCCGTTTTTTATGGGACAGTTGGCAACTCTAATAATTAACCTTATGAACAAAATAAAGTTCAACATCAGTAACATAGCACCACCCAGCTGTATAGAAACTCCGTCATGCTAGCTAGCACGCAGTACGAAAAAGTCAGCATAACGAAAATAAACTCCAACTAAACTTGGTTCATATCTGACCCAGATGGACTGCAGGTTATAACTTCTTATAAGTGTCAGTTCACCTGACACTCGGACGGGCAGCCGCTTCGGGTCTCTCCTCTTACCTCCCTTTTCCTTCATTCACCTGCTGGCCTCCACCACTTGCTAATGTTATTGAATCTGTGGAAGCTCCACGATAGCCACCACACGAAGTAACGAATAACGAGCCTATCTAAATCCCAGTAATGAGTAACTGTGCTCGTTACCTCAATAATAACGTAGTTACTGTAACGCGTTACTTAATAGCGTGTTAGTCCCAACACTGGTACCAAGGAAGCTTAGGTCCAGGTGGGGGTAATCAGGCTAATGAAATTTCTGCTTTTAGTGATGCCGGCAATTGGGCTGTGGAATATGGAGAGTGGGTTCAGTGGAAAACTGATCAGTCATGGAAAACGTCAGCTGGAAATATTGTGTGGAAGTTAAATAAACTGAAACGAAAGAGTCACCTGATCATTGTTTGAGGGCCAAGTCATTCACAGACAAACACACACAAGCCACTGTTCTATCGAAATTTTAAATGAATGTTCTCATATGTGGATATATGATATATGATATGATATATATGCCCTTGTAGAGCAAAATCAGGTAAAAAGATAATTCTTTGTTTTTACATTCATCAGGTCCCAATCAGCCCAAATAGCAAATAGAAATTAAAAATGCATGGCATCAAAGAGTTTGGGTCTTAGGAGGTTAACCAGCTTAAAAAACTACTACTGATGTAGATTGCCTAGTAGGAAGACAAATATCATTCCAAAGCTTTGAGGCCATAATCGAGACTGTTTGGTCTCTTCTAAGATTCAGCCATGATTTAGGAACTGAGAGCAACAGCTGCTCAGCTGACCAGAGTAAACGAGGGGGGACATAGTGCTTCAGCAGATCGGACAAATATACAGACTCCAGACCAATTAAGGATTTAAAAAACAGTAATAGGATTTTAAAATAGATTCTAAATTCAGTTGGAAGCCAGTCTAAGGAGGCCAGAACAAGACAAATGTATACAAATGTATGCTAACGGTTTCAGATTTTTATTTGCTTAAAATTTTGAAAACCATGTATCATTTTCGTACCGCTTCACAATTATGTGCAACTTTGTGTTGGTCTATAACAGAAAATCTTGATAAAAAACATAATAAGTTTGTGGTTGTAATTTGAGAGCGTTACATTGGTTTCATCTGAGCAATTTTTCTATTTGTTCCCGACTTAACTATGAATTGTACTGCATAATAGATTTTGTTTTTGTTATTTAGGTTATACATTAAAATTGTTTGAAGTTGTTTTTTTTAACTGTTTGTTTTCCAGGTTTAGTGAATGTTTCCTCTCAGAGAAAAGCTGTGAAGCTCTGTCCTCAGTCCTCAGCTCCCAGTCGTCTAGTTTGAGAGAGCTGGATGCAAGCAACAACAACCTGCAGGATTCGGGGGTGAAGCTTCTGTCTGTTGGACTACAGAGTCCACACTGTACACTGGAAACTCTGAGGTCAGATAAAAGGATAGTTATTTTTCATCAAATTATAATGAAACAATTAAAACTCAGCTAATAAAGGTCAAATTAATCTACTTGGTTTTGTAATTCAGTAATTTGTATTATTTCTCTTTCAAGTAAATTGCCAAATTTCTAATGTGTAAAATTAGATGATCGCAATTCTTGCTGCCTCTGAAATGACAATGAATATGGCTAAATGTACTAATTTTTTCACTGAACTATTGGTACATTTTGCATCCAGTCTTTTTGTTTTCTTTATTTTTCAAGACTGGGTGGCTGTTCCCTCTCAGAGAAAAGCTGTGAATATCTGTCCTCGGTTCTTAGCTCTCCGTTCTCTAGCATGAGAGTGCTGGACCTGAATAACAACAACCTCCAGGATTCAGGAGTGAAGCTTCTGTTAGCTGCATTGCTAAATCCAAGTTGTATGCTGCAAACTCTGAGGTCAGATCAAATAATTTTTTTATTTTTCATCAAATTATATAATTTCCTGTTTTATAAAAAGCACAGCAAATAATGGTCACCATCAGCAATCCGTTGGTGTAGTTTTGTATTTTTCACAAGTTCTAAATACTAAATTAACACATTTCTGTGTTTAAAATAAAGAAGTAATAATTCAAGCCTGTCCTGAAATAATAGTAACTATTATCAAATCTAATAAGTCATCATTGCACCATCAATACACTTTAATTTCATTGTTTTTGTTTTTGTGTTCCTTTTTTAGACTGAGTGCCTGTAACCTCTCAGAGAGAAGCTGTGAAGCTCTGTCCTCAGTCCTCAGCTCCCAGTCATCTAGTTTGAGAGAGCTGGATGCAAACAACAACAACCTGCAGGATTCAGGAGTGATGCTTCTTTCTGTTGGACTGCAGAGTCCACATTGTGCACTGGAAACTTTGAGGTCAAATCAAGGACTGTTTATTTTTTATCAAATGAAATTATTATTATTATTTTTTTTAAAAATCATAGTTACTAATGATCGGTTTCATCATTTGTATTTTATTATTTGTCTTTATTTATTAATCACTTTAAATTGCCACAGTTATGATGTGTTTGAAATAAAGGAATAACAATTCCAGCTAGATATGAAAGATTATTATTATTATAAAACTCCCAACTCCTTAGTACTCTATCAATTCACTTTAACCCATTTTTGGTCTTTTGCTCTCTATTTCTAGACTGATTGGCTGTAACCTCACAAAGAAAAGCTGTGAAAGTCTGTCTTCAATTCTTAGCTCCCAGCCCTGCAGTCTAAGAGTGCTGGATCTGAGTGATAACAACCTACATGACTCAGGAGTGAATGTTCTGTCTGCTGGAGTGAAAAGTCCATACTGTAAACTAGAAACTCTCAGGTCAGGATTAAATCACTTCCACTCAGTATTGCATTACCAAATGAATTACTAACGCTTATAGAATTGTCAGATATTTTAGTTTCCCTTTGTTAGAGTCTAATAAGACTCTGAACTGTCTGTAAAGCTTCACCAAGCCAAACAAAAACAGCAGTGTGCTCCAGCAGATGTGACTTTTTTTTTGTTGCAAGCTGCCACGTGTCAAGACATTCTATGAGCATTATGGATCCTTTAAAATGGTTAATGGCCTGCATTTGTATAGCACTTTTCTAGTCCCTAAGGACCCCAAAGCGCTTTACACTACATTCAGTCATTCACCCATTCACACACACATTCACACACTGGTGATGGCAAGCTACGTTGTAGCCACAGCCACCCTGGGGCGCACTGGCAGAGGCGAGGCTGCCGGACACTGGCACCACCGGGCCCTCTGACCACCACCAGTAGGCAAACATGGGGTTAGTATCTTGCCCATGGATACTTGGCATGCAGCCAGGAGGCAGCCTGGGATCAAACCACCGACCTTCTGATTAGTGGCTGACCTGCTCTGCCACCTGAGCTACAGCCACCACCATTTAGTTTTAGTCTTCATCTTTCACATCCTTCCCTCCTATGAAGTGTTCAAAGATAGATTGTTTTGTGTGTCTGCAGTCTGTCAGGCTGCCTGATCACAGAGGAAGGCTGTACTTCTCTGGCCACAGCTCTGAGCTCCAACCCCTCCTATCTGAGAGAGCTGGACCTGAGCTACAATCATCCAGGAAACTCCGAAATGAAGCTCTTTTCGGCTGGACGGAAGGCTCCACGCTGGAGACTGGACACTCTGAGGTATTGAGAGAATGTCTGATAGAGGTGGAAGAGCTGGAAACATTTCCTGTGTCCTTCACTCTTTGTTTGTTTTCATATGGATGTGACATGAATAATAACACTGAAGAAAAATTTTCAGGAACAGAAACACTAATCTATCTGAATGATTAAGATATTAATGTAGGGGAGTTTACAAGGAGACATTTTTCACCAACAATAACTGTCTTTTGCTCTTCACATATTCACAATTTGCAGAGATATCTGCATGTTTATACTAGTTCAGTCATTTTTAAGAAAAATCGTCTTCTGTTCGACCTGATTCAAATTAGATTAATCTCCCTACAGAAGCATTTCTCTGATGAGGTCTGCCTAGCTTCGTAAAATGACTGGAAGCAGGGGAAGTTGTTTACCTAGCTTGACCAAAAGTTGAAAAATGAATCATTTGTAAAGTGTTAATAAAGCTAACTCTAGTTGAACCTAAAAAGAACAGGATAATGATAATTGTTATTGTAAATTTAATTAAGATGATTAACTTGTTTGATGACCTTATGCAGGTTTATGAAACACAGAGTGAGTGAGATAAAGAGTGATGGTGGAGATGGACTACATACACAGGAGCCTGATTGTAAAATGCTCTGAATTAAATGCTGAGGATTTAAAAATTAATTCCAGGTGAGGAAGTGATGAAAAGAAGCCTTAAATAGCCAAAAGGAAAAACTACAAAATCGGGAAACACAAGGTGGGAACAATTCAATTCAATTTTATTTATATAGCGCCAAATCACAACAACAGTCACCTCAAGGTGCTTTGTATTGTAAGGTAGACACTACAATAATACAAAATACAAAACCCCAACAATCATATGACAAAGTGCTATGAGCAGCACTTTGGCGACAGTGGGAAAGAAAAACTCCCTTTTAACAGGAAGAAACCTCTGGCAGAGCCAGGCTCAGGGAGGGGCGGGGCCATCTGCTGCGACCGGTTGGGGTGAGAGAAGGAAAACAGGATAAAGACATGCTGTGGAAGAGAGACGGAGGTTAATAACAGATATGATTCAATGCAGAGAGGTCTATTAATACATAGTGAGTGAGAAAGGTGACTGGAAAGGAAAAACTCAATGCATCATGGGAATCCCCGGCAGCCTACATCTATTGCAGCATAACTAAGGGAGAATTCAGGGTCACCTGGTCCAGCCCTAACTATATGCTTTAGCAAAAAGGAAAGTTTTAAGCATAATCTTAAAAGTAAAGATAGTGTCTGTCTCCCAAATCCAAACTGGAAGCTGGTTCCACAGAAGAGGGGCCTGAAAAATGAAGGCCCTCCCTCCCATTCTACTTTTAAATACTCTAGGAACAACAAGTAGGCCTGCAGAGCGAGAGCGAAGTGCTCTAATAGGGTGATATGGTACTACAAGGACATTAAGATAAGATGGGGCCTGATTATTTAAGACCTTGTATGTGAGGAGCAGGATTTTGAATTCAGTTCTGGATTTAACAGGAAGCCAATGACGGGAAGCCAAAACAGGAGAAATATGCTCTCTCTTTCTAGTCCCTGTCAGGACTCTTGCTGCAGCATTTTGGATTAGCTGAAGGATTTTCAGTGAGTTTTTTTCCAAAACTTGAAAACGGAAAGATCACGTTAAGTTACAAAGAGGAGAAGGTGGGAACACTCACTACTGTTGTGTCATAAAAAAAAATCTAATGATCAATTTTGAGTTTAAAGAGTTTTGATCGATCAGTTGTTTACATCACTCAACACAAGCAGAACTGCATTACTGCAGCAGAAGACACATCATCCACATTCAGAAGCACATCTCTGTATAGTGACTGGTCTTATGATTTAAACAGGCAAATGTTCAGCATTCAAACTACAGGTGAAGAATAGTCAAACCAGATGTTTCCCCCGTTATGTCGAGATCAGCTAGTCAAGTACACACCTACACAGCATGTTAACAAACCGTGAAAAAAGCCACACAAAAAATGAATGATTGCTGGTAATGGTTTCTATACATTAGTATGTATGAAGGGTATGTTGTGACTTACCTTAAAAATTACAGCGGTCCTTCGCTATAACGCGGTTCACCTTTCACCTCGCTGTTTCACAGATTTTTTAGTGCAAGTTTGCATGCTTTTTTTTACGTCACATTGTGTCCTGCGTCCTGATCGCTGCAGACAATCTCCTCCGTGACGTCTCTCCTGTACAGTACAGAATCGCTGCATCGATCGCTAGTAGTGTGACTCTGAAGTGCAGTACTGTATATCCACGATGTCCACGAAATGTTTTGCACCGTCAAAAAATAAAATTGGCTACTTGATTTCACCTATCGCTGGTTATTGTTAGAACATAACACCCGCGATAAACGAGGGACAGCTGAGAAATATAACATTTGAATCCATTTTCTCTTTTGCTCTGAGGCGCAGGGAAAAATATCACAAGTCGATGAACATCATTTACAGATATATTGGGTAAATGCCCAAAACATCTATAGAAATGTAAATCGCCGCTTGATTCATTCACTTGCTTAACTTGTTTTGGACCGTAAACCAGTCGCGAATAGGACACCGGAAACAAAGCTCCCCACAGGAGTTTCCGCACCGGAAGTAGCATATGCTAACGTGCACATAGTCAATTGGTGTGTGTTATCTGGCTTCATAGATAGATAAAGCTGGGTGTCATCTGCATAGCAGTGAAAATTTATGCAATGTCTTCTAATGATGCTGCCTAAGGGAAGCATGTATAATGTAAACAGAATTGGTCCTAGCACTGAACCCTGTGGAACTCCATAAATAACCTCAGTGTGTGAAGAGGACTCTCCATTTACATGTACAAATTGGAGTCTATTAGATAGATCTGATACATTACAGTACCTGTAATGCGTACAGCATGTTCTAATCGCTCTAATAGGATATTATGGTCAACAGTATCGAATGCTGCACTGAGGTTTAGCAGGACAAGCACAGAGATGAGTCCACTGTCAGAGGCCATAAGAAAATCATTTGTAACCTTCACTAAAGCTGTTTCTGTGCTGTGATGAGCTCTGAAACCTGACTGAAACTCTTCAAATAAACCATTCCTCTGCAGATGATCTGTTAGCTGTTTGACAACTACTCTTTCAAGGATTTTTGATATGAAAGGAAAGTTGGAGATTGGCCTATAATTAGCTAAGACAGCTGAGACTAGGGATGGCTTTTTAAGTAAAGGTTTAACTACAGCCGATTATTAGAGATTGCGCGTATATAAAACATGTCCCCGGCTCCGAACCATAGTACAGGGACCTCTGGGTAATATAAATAATAAATAATAAAACTAGCTTTACTGTGTTGTCTAGAGAGAGGCGTTGAAAGGCTGCTCCAGTGGAACTTGTTGTTTCGGAGGAAAACACGAACACAGTGTACAGTCGAGTCTTAATAGCTTACTTACGACTGGGCTCGTCAGGCACTCTTTTTGGCTGCAGTGGTTATTATTATTTTTACATGCTTCATACATTCTATGCTATGCTATGTAGTGTTAATTATAATTTTTGAATAATAATTAAAAAAAATATTTCATCACATCATTATGTGGGCTGCAAGTAGAGGTGACATGGACGTTGTTTGGGTTTCCACTAGAGCAGGGCGATATGACCAAAAATATTTATCACGATATACATTTGAAAATTTGCAATAACGATATAACTGACGATATAATTGATGCTAGACAAAATACTTTACAACTCCACAACTTTATTAGTGCAACAAAACCCCATCAATGTATTTTCACTTAAACAAGCAGCTGTTTTTTATGTGCATTAAAGTTATATAAAAAAATAACAGTGCAAATGAAAATTCCTTGCTGACAGTTTAACTACAAGGCATTTCCAGTGGAAATTGGCCGACATATCCTCAGCATAACCATGTATAATATCCACAAAACTTAAAAAGAGGTTACACACACACAATACAGTAATATTATGTTGAAGCACAGTACGTATCACTCCGCGAGGCTCCTGCCTACGATAGCTGTAATGCTCTGACAATCCATCAAGCGGTGCGAGTTCGTAGCTTAGCAAAGTCGCACTAAAATATTTGACAGATTTTCGAGCGCCATGTATGACATAAAATCGTTTCGAGGTCAGTAAACACAACCAGAATTCATACATAAGGCACACGGGATTATAAGGGGCTCTGTCGATTTTCAGAAAAATCAAGGGATTGATTTTAAGTGTGCCATATTTTCCTAAAAACACGGTAATAACAACGGCCCGCTAGTGTAACATATGTGTTAAATACTTGTGAATTTCACCCAAAACACATTTTTTTTGGATTAAATATGTCATTTTTGCATCTCGGTCTCCTACCTGTGTGATCTGAGTCTGTGTGCGTTCGTGTGTGTGCGCGCTGCGTGGTGACGTAGGCGCGTGCATTTGTGCCCCGGTCACAGCTCCTTTCAGCATGGCCGGGGGAGAGGTGTACTGGCAGGCGCGTGACACACACAGATCAGACACATATTTCTGTGTTGCAGATGTGCAGTAAAGAGCCAAAGACCCAGTACTGTCTCCTGCCTCTTACTTTCACGCCAGAACACAACGCAGCAACAACAGGTGTAACACTTGAACGGGTTACACTAGCATGCTCCACCAAAAATAGTGCTTTGTTGTGTATCTGACGGACGAAAGCCAAACCAGTTCCACACCACTGAAGTTGCAGCATTTTTACAAACCAATTCTGGTTCATCTGTTTCATTCAATGATCCGCTTTCGCTCTCCTAATTCTCTGTCGCCGCCATGCTTTTTCCGAAATGTGCGTATGAAAACAAAGGCATGCGCGTTTTACCCATATTCTGTTGCGATATTTCATTTTCTTATTGTTGCCCAATGTTATACCGGTATTACCGTGAATGGTATGATATGGCCCTGCCCTAGTTTCCACTGACGTGGAATTACCAAAATTAGAGAGGGCATAGCCTAACATATGAAACAGGAAAAGACCACAGTGTTGAACTGCTCCTTTATCAGTGTCTAACAGTGTGTGTATGACAGCCATGTAATGTCCATGTGTTCATGCTGAAAGAGACTGTGCTGGTCTGACCCTCCTCCTCCTTTCAGGGTGGAGCCTGCTGGAGTCCGATGGTTGAGACCTGGTCTGAGGAAGTGTAAGTGTGTTTTTAATGTGATTCATGAAAACAAAGCAGCACACATTCAACCATCTTCAAATTGTCACATCACTCATTCACATCTCTGGTGTCAGGAGTCATCAAAGTGTCAATCAATGAACAGATGATGGATCAATAACTGCAGCTGGATTGTGTTTGTTCTCTCCATCAGATTTCTGTCAACTCACAATCGACACAAACACAGTACACACAAACCTCAAACTGTCTGACAACAACAGGAAGGTGACACATGCTGAGGAGGTTCAGTCATATCCTGATCATCCAGACAGATTTGATGTTTATGAACAGCTGCTGTGTAGAGATGGTCTGACTGGTCGCTCTTACTGGGAGGTCGAGTGGACAGGAGACGTTGAGATATCAGTGAGTTCCAGAAAAATCAGAAGGAAAGGAGACAGTACTGACTGTTTGTTTGGATGGAATGATCAGTCCTGGAGTCTCATCTGCTCTGATGATCGTCCTCGTTCTGTCAGGCAAAATAAGACAGAAAAACCCATCACCTCCTCCTCCTACTCTGTCTCTAACAGAGTAGCGGTGTATGTGGACTGTCCTGCTGGCACTCTGTCCTTCTACAGAGTCTCCTCTGACACTCTGATCCACCTCCACACCTTCAACACCACATTCACTCAAACTCTCTATCCTGGGTTTTGGTTCAGATCTCCTGGTTCGTCAGTGTGTCTGTGATGAGTTGAGTGTAAAGAAAGTCCTCCTGTTGGAGAAACACTCTGACTGTTGAGTAGAAAAGAGCGTGTGCAAACAGCATGTAACTATTGCAGTGTTTAAAGTGTGTTAGATGGAGGAGTTTTAGAGGGAGATGGCCATGGGCAAGAATGATTTCCTGTGTCGTTCAGTGGTGCTGGAGTGGGTGGGAGGTATTATCCAACATTGTCTTTATCTTGGACAACATCTGCCTCTCAGACACCACCCTAAGGGAGTCCAGCTCCATCCCCACAACATTACTGGCCTCAATCTGCTGCCCCAGCATGCAACAGCATAGAGGATAGCACTGGCCACAACAGATAAAACAAGATAAGTGTTTGAGCAGTTATGATATCAGGGAATATCTAGACATGTGTGACAATAATGAACATGTCACATGACACACCTTAGATGTCACGTGATCCACTCTCAGTGCAGACTGAGAGTGGATCATTCATGACTTCAACATGTTGAAATGAGCGTTGAAGAAACATTCAGTGAAGTAAAGTTTCCTTCATAGGATTCATGTGAGCATCAGATGAACTTTACAAAGAATCAGTGGATTTATCTTCTGTTTGAGAACAACTTTTAGCACTTAGAGCCACCTGCCCTGTAGGTGGCCTCAATGTGTTCCCACTGTAAAAAAACAAAGAAAAAACAACAACAACAAACAGAATGAAATGAATGAAATCACTTCAATCTGATGTTTAATGAAAACAGTTCAAAGTCAGCAGATCAAATGTTCAAACCGGAAATTTCTCTGATTGTTGAAAAGTTATTTTTTGATTTTTGATGCTAGCAACATGTTTCAAATATTTGGTTCAGGGCTAACAAAAGGCTGCATCCTCATTGGCCGACCTGCCCACAAACCTTTAATGTAACCCAGACACTACCATATGCATGTTTGGATATTAACCCACATAGCAGACAGGTCTGGCCTGGATCTGGTGTCAAGCCAGCACTGCTGGCTGACTTCTGGCATAAGTGATATGTCATCCAGATATGGGCAAGGCCTGGTGTAGATAAACCGTTTATGTGATGGCATGTCACATCTGGCCCGATTGCGGTTTGGTTTATGTTGTCCAGCTTCATAGAAAACAGGTCTGGCCCAAATCCGGCATCAAGCTGGCACTTCTGACTGTCTGGTGTCATGGCAAAGTATATGTCAACCAGATGTGGGCCAGGTCTGGCTATGATGGCACTAGTTATGTTCCTAATTTCCTATTTTAGTTAGAAGACCCAAATGCCATGTTGCAATACTACTTTGCTTTTTTGAGAAGATATTTATTACCAGATATAAACCAGAGCGAATCCTCTCACTGCTCGTGGTGTATCGTTGGTGTTTTGTGTATTTGATAGTGACAGAGATTGGAAATTTAATGAACTGCTTCTACATCCATGCAGTCTGGCATAAAAGGTAGATTTCCATCTCTACAGGAACATTTTGACATAATCACTCCCAACAAAACTGTCAGTGATGTTACTACTTATGTTTTATATTTGCAATGCGATGTACTGTAATAATAAGGGATGATGAATAAGGAAATGTGTTTGGTGATAATCTATGACAGATGTATTAAATTTTACCTGGAGTGCAGTTTGTTACCTGCAGTTAAATGGCAGCACTTACAGCCTCTAGTATTTTTGAGTATGATGCTTTAAACTTGGTACAGCTATGTTTTTAGGCCCTTTCTCCTATCATTCCTTGCCGGACCTCTTAAGTTCCACCAGGTTAATTGAGAGCATTAGTGCACAGCCACTGAATCTCAGTGAGATTTTACCTGGATAAATAAATGATTAATGATATATATATATATAGATTTTTTTTTTTTAAAAAGGACATTCACAGATTGGTCCCAAAACCACTCCCTTGATATCTTTTGCAAGTCATTCAGTTCCCTTTTGACAAACTGTAGACAGGCTATCATGTGTCTTTTCCTGAGGTGTGGCTTCCATCTGACCACTCTACCATACAGGCCTTGCTGGTGGAGAGCTTCAGAAATAGTTGTCCTTTCTCTCCATAGAGCAAGGCTGGAGCTCTGTCAGAGTGACCATTGGATTCTTGGTCACCTACACTCAGCTCATCTTCTAACCATTGCTCACATTGGTTTGGCAGCCAGCTCTAGGAAGAATCCTTCCAGACTTCTTCTATTCACAGATGATGGCAACTGCTGTACTCTCTGGGTCTTTCAGTGCTGCAGAAATTTCTTTACTCTTCCCCAGATTTTTTTCCTAGATACAGTTCTGTCTCAGCAGTCGACATAATTAATACTGTAATTCCTTGGACTTCATGGCATGGTTTGTGCTCTGGCATGCACCGTCAACTATATGATCTTATCAAATCCTAAGTTATAAAAAACCATCACCAATCAAATGAATTTTCCACAGGTGGACTCTTATCAAGTTGGGAAAGATCTGAGAGATGATCAATAGATGCACCAAAACAGGATGCATGTGAGCTCAGTTTTTAGTGCCACAGCAAAGGCTTTACATACTCACCTGTGAACAATTAAATGAATCCATTTTGTAATAAGGCTGTAACATGACAATATGTGGAACAAGCGAAGTGCTTTGAATACTTTCTGGATGCTCTGTGTTTTTTTGTTTATTATTTTTTATCACTTTTAAAACGTTTAAAATTGTTTTTTATATGTGTGTTTGGTTAAAGTATAAGAATGTACAAGATTTGACAGACATTTGTCAGCAAAATTCAGTCTGTGACCAACAAAAAGACTAAAAAGACTAAAAAGAAAAGTACATGTACAGCAAACATATTAAATACGTGTTTATTATTTCCTCAACCTGCATTTTATAGTTATCTCTGTGTTGCAGCGCCACTCTGTGGAACGATGATGAACTTCAGTTAAAGCTTACTTCAAATCTCAAAGGTTGATGTTGGACAGCAACAGACAATTTAATAATCAATAAAATATATTCATGTGTTTAAACTCAGACTTTTCCTATGGTCTAATCATATTTGACTCAGTTTTTTTTTGTTTTTTTAACGGTCACCATCAGCTCACAGTGAAGCAGATCAAAAGTAGATACAAGCACCAACATGTTTGCTTGTCCCACAAAATAAAAAAGCAAAACACAGACACAAACCGCGCTTTATTTATATTGATTAAGTGGATCAAAACACATCAAAAACATCACTCACCACAGGCCATAGTTATCAATGACTATAAAGTCATGTATACACTGTCTTACCATGGAACTTGCAAAGTCATAACTGAGCAATAGCAGCCCTGATTAGGCCAGCATGTGTCTAACGTCTTTTTTTCTTGGTACACATTATTTTATTCTCTCTATGAAACATTTAAAGAAACAGACTGAACATTGTTTTTTAATATAATTAATAATCTTGACTGTTTTATTTAAGTTCTGCATGTAAATCCACAGCATCGACTCCCTGTTATTCAGTTTCATGTGAAACAGCTGAACGTTGTCACCGCACTGTGCTCTGGTTTGGCTAATAACAGTCTTCATGTTGTGAGAACCTTTTATTTTGTTTTTGTTTTCTTGATTTCTGCAGGATCTCCCTTGCTTTTCTCACATGGTTCTGTGGGTTTCAAAAAGCTCTCAAATGAAAAACTTGATATGTTACAGTTTGGGTGTGGCTAACCAACACATGACACTCTTCAGTGCAGAAAACGATGAACATTGAAACACAGGTGCAGACTAAAAACAGCAGGGGCATCATTCACTGGCTGTACGATGCACAGAAAAGTTTCAGTACAGGATATGTGTGTGTTTGAAACTGAAGAGTTTAATCTCTTTATTTCTGCACTGCACAACCAGTGAGCAGCAGCTGACATGGTAAATAAATGAATTTTTTATTGATAATTTTTTTTAATTTTCAAAGTAAAAATTAAAAAAAAACATCCCAAGTTGCTAGTATTGTTTTACCTGCATATTAAATATCCGAGTGAAGCTTGAAATTGTCTTGAATGAACCAGTGTCTGTTTCAATCTTCTAATAATCCTGGGTGTTACATCAGAGAACCTGCATTATAACTGTAAATATAAACATTTTTACTAGTTTGTCATTGAATTGATTTGTGTTAAAGTTAGGTTTCATGTAACTCATAGCCCAAAGAAAGATTTTCAGAAGTTGGAGATGCTGTGTTACAAATCAGTTCTGTTATAGGATGGCAGTCCGAACAAACTCCAAGGTGATGTAGGACAGTGGGCAGGGTGCATAGTTAAAGGTCTTAGGAGTCCAGCACATGGAGAGGTGGAGGTTTTGTTTCAGGCACCAACTGAACGAGCAGACATTACATGACTGAGACTTGGGTGAAATATAATCCTGGCATTGTGTGTGCAGTGAATTACTTGAGAGTTGACTGTGGAAGGAACAAATATACTGTTAGCAAGGTCTCTTGTAGGCTCACAGTCATCTTGTTGGGCTTCACAGACCATTGAATTGGACTTCCTGTTTACACAGACAGGAGGTTGGTAGGATAACCTACTGGAAGCACCTATAAAGTGAAAAATGTTAGTAATAGACTTGAGCATCTGGCCTCATTTAGAGGTGCCGGGCTCTTTATTATAAATGAAAATGCACAAATACATATTAGTATATAGATGTGTCTCATACTGTTGTATGCACATCTCACTTTAAACTGCTGCTGCTCCATCCTCAGGCAATTCTCCCCTCATCAGGCTCCACCTTTGCTGCTGTATTTTCTTGTAATGATCACATTTAGAGGCGATCAAGTCAGACAAAGCAGAGTGCTGCATTGCCCAATAAGGAGATGCATCACAGCTACTAATTTAAACAGGGTGTTTCACATTGTATTATATTTATCTCAGTATACTAGCAAAATAGTTTTGGGATAGTCCACATACCATGAAGAGGCCAACTTTGAGTGGGTTTAGAGACTGATGAACTTCTTCCAAAGTTCACCAAACAGTGAAAAGTGCATACGGTTGTTTAGACAAGTAGGATGTCAGTGTCTAACATGTCTTAATAACACCTTTTTCTAAACTCTTTTTTGTTTAAAATGTGTTTTAAAAAAAACAAAACCATTTGATCTGTAGTTATGAAAATGTATGTTATTCAAAAACATACACTGCATTATGTTCAAATACTAGCTTGCTAGCCGGTTCTCTTCAGTAGTAAAGTCAAAAGTCTCTAAGGTCTCAAGTAAGATTTTTAATTTTATTTTATGTTATTTTATTTTTAATACAGTTATGTAATGTTCAATTATGCCCAGAATGGCATCGCTTTGTAGTCATCCACACCAACATGCACATGAAAATTCTTTGTGTCAGTGACCTGGAGTAACCCTCTTTTGAACTGAGGCCATACCTCTGGGCCAATCACAGTTGTTCTAGAATCAGGCTCTCTGCCCTCAGCCAATCAGCACTTTTGTAGTGTGTCAGTGTCAGTGTTTTTATCACTGGCAGCACTAGTTGCCATGTTTTGGGTTTTGCCATTCATGAAATTATTTTTTCTCCTAAAGCTGTCCTGAGGAGTTTCCATGTTTTTTAGATTACCATGACTTGGATGACTGACAACCTACACGGACATATTTCTCCTAAAGCTTTTGTCTTTGTGTCTTTTGAGTGTTTTTTTTTTTTAAATTATTGTATGGTGTAAGCTAGTCGTTCATTCACAAAGTAAACATTATAAGAACTCCCTCATCCCCAAGTCGACTGCTGATAATATTGTGATCAGTCTACAGACAGTCTACAGAAACATAAATATATATATATATATATATTTTTTTTTAAAAATATATATATGTTTTATAAATCATATAATATACTTGCTGGTCCTCTGAGCAACACAAATCTTTGAAAAATATAAATTATGAGCTCAGCCTAAATCTTGATTTTAAAAAAGTGAAAAACCAATAAAACTATAAGATATCCATTGTCAAACAAACAATTTACTCGAGAGCAGTCCTGAAAGTCCTGGATGAAGAAGTAGCATCAGTGAGTGGTTCAAAAGCAGCTGAGTGTTTTTAATTTTTGAAACCAACTGTTATTTTATACTCTGTGCACAATGACAGCTAAAAAACCCCGTAAAGATCAGAGAGGACAACAGATTTAGTCTGAAGCTCAGCCATCAGTGAGTCATTGTTGAACTTCTTTCTCAAACACTAAAGTCAGGCTCCATTTCTTTCTGTATATTTGAGATTAAAAATTATTTTGATGGAGAAATAAGTTTAAAAGTGCCATGGAAACTACTTCAGCTAGACAGAGAAGGGACATGTATAAACCTGCAAATGAATTCAGCTTAAACGCTGATGTTAATGTCCCTTAGTGAGGTTTTCCAAGTGATTACTTTCCTTTGAGCGCCTGAATAGGAACTGAGAGGGAAGTTATCTGTAAAACATAAGAGCATGGTACATCACACTTTCTTTGATCGTTCTTTTGAAATATATAAAAATGTTACAGTATCTTTTTTTAATTTTTTAATCCTTAATGTGTTTTGATGGAAATAAGTCACCGTTTCCACTTCATGATCCACTTTTTGATGATTCATGATGAAAAGGCAAGACAGTTATACTGAGTAAACATTTGCACAGAAGGACTGTTGCTTATGAGAATGGCATGTCTTTGTAGGGTTTGTAGGTTCTCATTGATGCCATCATTCAAATCTCAGTGTCAATGACTTGGAGTAACCCTCTTTTGAGGTGAGGCTATACCTCTCAGCCAATCAGAGTGTGAATCGGAAACCCAGCATCCACTTCCTCAATCAGGTTCTCTGGCTCATTTTTCATTCAGTGTTTTATGCACACAGATAATAAATCAAATTAAATGTAAACACTTTATGAGCACAAAAACAGAAAAGAAAAGTTGGAGATTGATTTTCTTTAATTTATAGGTTTCATTATATAGGGTTTATATAACAACAATAACAGTCATATCAAGGCATGTGATTTTTGTGGTATAAAAACACTTGTGGAATAAAAACAGGGATATGAAGGGGGAGAGCTCCAGTAGAAACAGCATCAACAGATCAGAAAGATTCTGATAAAAGAAGGCTCATGAGTACAGACAAAATTCTGAGTCATCTTCATCATTGCTAACATTACATTCAAAGTGGACATGTGCAGAGGAGGGAATGGGAATATACTGGCGCCAAAGATGTTGAATATGGAGCTGTCAGAGAGGAGGAAAAGACCTCAGAGAAGATTCTCTGATGTAGTTTATGGGGGCATGCAGCAGGAGATGGAGGTAGATGATCCGCTGTGGTGAACAGGAGCAGCTTAAAGAAGGAGATGCTGATGTGCTCTTTAACAGTACAAGTAGTGCTTAGAAAACATCTATAAATAATAGCTACATACAATAAACTTTCAATACTCTGAATTGAAACTATTTAAACTGTAAGTACAGCTTCACCTCACAGCATTCTTTTTCAAATATGAGGATTTCCAGCTGGTGTTCATGAAGCTCATCGAGCAGACAGTTTTTTTGGACTGTTTTTCAGATATTTTACAAATAATGCTGTTATTGAATGTTCAAATTTTAAATCTGAAAATGTTTGCTGGACAGATCGTTGATGTTTTGCACCAAAGAAAAAAAGAAAAGTTAAGCAATTATTTAAATTTTCTTTTCGGATGAATAAATCCTTAGTTTAAGTTCTTTAGCGTGCCTTAAAGAACAGGTTGAAGTCTTTCACAAAGATGCTGAACACCAAATACACAATGTGATGGATAATTTCAGTCAACACTGAGAGGTTGAACCACCATTAAGGTGTAAAAATCTCTGGGGCATTTCAAACATGCTACAATTCATTAGGATAATTTCTCTGTTGCCGTCTTCTGTACATCAAAAAACCAACAAGAGCAGTAACAAGAAGCAAAGCAGAAACTGACAGACCAACTTTCAGTCCAACAAATCCAGCCTCCTTCCCTCCAGCCTCCTTCCCTCCATCCTCTGTGAGTCCTCCTGTCTGACCTGCAGGTGAGAAACAGGTGTGAGGTGTCAGCTGTCAGGTAGGTGATGAGTGAAGAACAGAACAGAATCCATTTCCTCTTCAAACTGCTGTCAGACATTATCTACTGCACTCTGATCACATCACTCAGACCAGCTGCTTTCTACAAAGTCTCATCAACAACATCTTTAGAAACAAACATCAACAACCAGGAAGCAGCTTCACCTCTGATCACACACACACTCAACTCTACTCACTCACCTGGAGGATCAACAGCTCTCAGGTAGATGACGCTGATGGGGTCAGTCTTCAGATGAGCTCTCTTCCTGCGGCTTGTTCTTCTCTGGACAACACGACACTCGTATGTTCCAGTGTCATTAATCGTCACATTGTTCAGAATCAAAGACACATCTCCATCCTTCATCTGTCTGTCCTGCAGATCCACCCGGTTCTTAAAAGATGGATGCTGGTCCTCAGGATCAAACTGCCCATCCCGGTAGGAAAGGACATATTCATCTTCTATATCAGCTCTGCTCCACTCTACAACTATAACGGAGATGCCCTTGTCTGGAGCTTGACATGGCAGAGTGACATTCCCTCCAGACTCAGCTGGGATGACTTTCTGGTCTGAAAGCGGGAACACCATACAAGCAGAGAAGTTAAAGGGATCAAGTGTTCACTTCTACAGCAGAAAGTCACAGTGAGGATCACAGAGAAAGAGAGCACGAGTCTCTGGTTTATAGTGGTTGAATCCTTTAAACCTGACCATCAGACCTGATGCTGACCACAATCTTGTACACTAAGTACAGAACACAGATGAATGACATTGAGCTCCAAAATAGCTCCTGAAGTCTGCAGTAAAACTAATGTAAAAAATACATATTTCAGGCCAAACGAAGTAGCTTCATGAACCTTAATGAGGACTTGTTTTTTTAGCATGCACTCTAGATATAAGAATGTGTAAAAACAATACAGACAGGAAAGTGTTACGAAGTTTCCTGTCTTTAAACGCCTTTGTGAAAGTGTCTTATATATATATATAATTTTTTTTAAAGATATTACCTTTGTTTTCAGCGGTTGCGTGTGAAAAGAGTTGATAAGCACACAGCAGGAAAATCCACACTTGAAATGATCTTCGAGTCATTGTGTGAATGGGTTAAAATCCTCTTGAGGAGTCTTTGTAATGCTGAGGCAAAGATGTAGAAGTCAGAGTGTGACTCTTTGGTACTGTAGTGTTATTAAAGTTCACACACGCTGATCATCAGATGAGGTGCTGATTGGTCAAGCCCCGTTTGCCTGAAGCTGCTGATGTTAGTGGGCGTGGCTTTAATTTTTCGTACGTGTGATGTGTTTGTGTGTGATGCACTCTGGGTCCTGGATTACGTCACACACAGTTCACGTTTTATCGCTTGTCTGGACGTCGAGTAAACACCGACGGTGCACGCGCGGAAATAGCGGAAGTGGGAAACTGATGAAGAGTGAGGCTAGGCTAAAGAGTACTACCACTCCACACCAATGACTGTAGAAAAGACACACGCACACAAAACGTAAACTCGAAGGACTGGAGCTGCTGATCGAACAACTTTATCCTCAGCTGCAGTGGTTTAGTAGAAACCTGCTAATCCCAGACACCACCGTAGAGCTAACAGACAGAGCTAGCTACCGACAGGACAGTATTTTAGAGGAGTTGGTTATGCTACTGTCTACCCTCGACACAGCGAGGAGTGTAACAGCCGCGGGATCGTAGCCAAACATGGATCCCAAGGCTCTGGTAGTAGTATGGTCAATACCACCCGTTGCTAATGCTATCTCTGAGTCGTTGTATCAGCACGCAGCTGTCATAAACAATCAGCTTCTAAGCATGACTTAGACCAGGTGTCATCAGTGACAGTGAAGGGCCTGCACTGGACCAGACACAGTTTAAGTAGATTTGACAACGTTTTAAAATACGTGACACTCTGGCGTGCCAGGAGAACAATGCGCAGTACAAATATGCACTGAATGTTCATATTCTTATAACAAAAATGCAGCAAAATGTTGGTATTAATTAAAATTAACATCTCATCTAAAACCAGGGGCGATTTTAGTCAGCAGGGCTGGAACGTTTATTACCGCGGGGGCGTCATTGCACTGCATTTCAGCCATAACCCGCCGCGTACCATAAAAACGCCGATGGTCTCCTTTGCCGCGGGACGTGACAAAACTATGGCAACGCCAGCATGTTACGCCTCCGGAGTGAGAATGGGCGTTGAATTAGCAACAGCAAAACATGGAAGAGCTGAGTTTGTGTCTCACAAACAGATTTTAGAGATTTTTACTTTGTTATAAGACTGGTGTAAAAAAAACACTGTGACGCGTTCACTGACATGTTCTCCTTCTTTCACTTTGCTGTATATAAAGAGAACAGAGAGGCTCTGCTTTGTGCTTATATTCTCCTCCTGTGTGTTTGTGTGCAGAGTTTCTACCAGAGCCAAATGTCATCTACTCCTCACTGAAGTCGTCCACCAGTCCAACCACTGGGATCCAGCTGCTGCTCTCTAACTGGTCCACACAGCAGCTCAGACCTGACACATTCACTGTAAACACACTGGTTTATATTCTGTTTGTTCTCCTCGTGAAGTTAAGTACAAGCAGAGCTGAGAGTCGTCTGCTTATCAAACAGCTACACATTTTATAGGAACAGGTTTTATGGACAGAAATCTAAAACCTGTGAATCTGAAGTTCAGGAACAGATTTTCCTGCATCTACAGGATGGATCACAAATTACAGTAAAATATTATTTAAAACATCTGCTTCATGACTAAAGTGTTCAGCAGCAAGTTTCCATAAAGAATAAAGTAAAAAGTGACTCAAATTCGATTCAGCGATTCAGAACAGACACCGTGTTTAAGAAAATCTTTAATGTGCTCATTTAAAGTTTAGAAACGAATTAGTACTTTTAATGAATGTGATGTTTGCCTGTACGCTCTTAACACTGTCTGTTTCACTGTGCAATGTAATACACAAAGAAATTAACATGCTTTTTTTCATGTGAAGCAGCAGTACAGGTCATTTGTAATCATGTGGTTGTGTGGATTTGTTACACAGCTTAGTATCATACAAATTCACATTTCAAGGTCAAACTTATTTTAATAAATGCAAATCATTGTTTATGTAAACAAAATTATTTGCAGCACTAATAAACTTCCTTTATGTACAATGTGTTTGGTTTTCTCACATGAACTCTGGTGATGCATTTTCCTGACATTAAGCTGACATTAAACACCTCAAAAACACTTCTGTTTTAACATTCATTACTATGACACTGGCCTTGAACTATACTGTATTGTGACACATGAACAATAGACTAAACCAGAACTGTTTCTGCAGTATGTAGCTCACTCCACATGCTCATTAGTGTTTGTCTTCACTGAACTTTAAATCACGATGTCACATAAAAACACATCACACTTTCACAAACCTCCATGGATTTAAATTCATAACACTGTAATAAGTCTATTGATTTGGTGTGTTTACATTAGAAGATGTGGTAACAGGTGTGAAGGCACCTGACAGCAGCTGATAGTTCAAATAGTCTTTTCTTCTTTTTTTTAAAGCCTGTTCTTCAATCAGAAGCTGATTTAGCAAAAAAAGTTAGTTTCAAATTAGTGCACTTAAGCTGACCCCCTCTTAACCTTCTGACCAATTGTTAATAGAATAAACTGTTCGGTTGCTGCCCTCTACTGGCACTGGAGTGCTACAACACCCTTCAACTCTGAGTCTTCACCACTGAAAATGTAAAAACTCCACTTTATGAATGTGCATCAGCTGTTTTGCATCTGATATGGAGGAAACTTCATACTAATACAAGTTTTATAAAATGTCTTCTGTAAATACTTTTTATAGGTTTGTTCACACCTGCTGTTCACAGCTGGTTTCACATAAAGTCCAACCTCCTCAGTGACATCACACAGGATCAGGAGTGCTCAGCTCTTTAAAATAAAAGCCTGTTACACATGAATTTTATAGACACTGAATGCAACAACAAATAAAAGCACAACTATAGGTTCAATTTTTTTGATCTATCCATAGTAATATACATTATTGGCCACTTTATTAGGTACACTTTGCTAGTACTGAGTTGCACTCCCTTTTGCCTTCAGAACTGCCGACCAATGATCAATCCAACTTCGAAATATAGTAGAAAGATAGTCTGAAAATATAAGAAATTATTAAACAGAAAAGTACTAAACAACTCACGGTGATGATGCTGATTAGAATCATAGGTCCTTCCACTCCCTGGACAACACGGCACTCGTATATTTTTATATAGTTTCCTTAATCGTCACATCCTTCAGAATCAAAGACACGTCTCCATCCTTCATCTGTCTGCCCTTCAGACCTATTCTCCATTTCTCAGGCCTTCACTCACTCTGCAGGATCATGTTTAAATAATCTGCTAAAGGTCCACTGCCCTCTCTCCCAGACATATTCAAACCTCCACACTTATGTCATCTGAACCTTTCCAGTCCTCATCCACTTCATTGCTACCCTTATTTCCTCCTGACTAATCCTCTGCACTTCCTGATTCATTAATTGTCCTCCTCCCTCCATCTCACAACCCTGCAGAGGTTACATCTCTGTCAATGACGACATAGTACACCTATGTTGTAGTACACGTCTTAAATCCTTCTCAGTGCTAGAACGCCTGATTCAGGACAGAAGAGAGCTGCTATTATTATTAGAGGTTAATCTGCATTAAAATAATGTAAAGTCTTTAAAGTGATAGACAGAGTGGCTGATACTTTACGTGTGCACTCAGGTTTTAGACTTCAAAAGTTTTTAATTCCTGGTTTTACTGATTAACTACTTTGTAAGTGGACAGCCTCTTTGACTACAAAATAATTCATGCACGTGTCTTTGCATTTTAATCCAAAAACATTTGATTCTCATGTATTTGAATTAAAGGTTTATCCTGTCTTACTTTTTCCATTTATGAACTTTCTTATGTGAATTGTGTACCTCACTGCAGTGTTTGGACACTTGGTCCATAGTTTAGAGGGAAGGAGTGGCGACCTCTGGGTACTGGATGTCTCCATTTTCATTTTTGGGCTGTGCTTTGTTCTGTAGTCTCGTCTTCCTTATTCCGTTGTACCTTTAAGAGCTTTTTCCCCTGCTGCAATGAGAAGAGTGGATAAGCACACGTCAGGAAAATCCACATTAAAATTGATTTATGATTCATTGTGCGGATGAAATAAAATCCTTTTTATCATATGAAATGTCTTTTGTAGTCCATGATGATGTCGTATTGGACTCCAGTGGTGCTAATGCCCAGAGCAGCCGGCGTTGGTGGTGCGTTTTGTTGACCGTACGACTCCAGAAATGTGTAATTTTATATTTTTTAAGAGTTTCATCAGAGCTTTGAAGAGTTTCTTCTTTTCAGTCATCTGCTGATCTGCTGTAGGTCTTACTGGTGAAGCCTCCAGTGGGTGTCATGTTGCATTTCTGACCCTTGTGAGTATGTGCACGTCTGACCCATCTGGCAGTTATTATTGGTATTGGCTCAGTGTGTACTGGGAACCCAATTTGTTCTACTCATGTGGGAAAAGTGCATCTTCCACTTCCTTCCTTCCACAACCCAGGTCATGAACAGCCGAACCGAGATCTGGATGCGGATGCAGATCGTTTCTTTTTCACTCGGCGCAGCTTTTCTTGTATTTACGGTAGAGTGATTCTAATCTGCGCAGAATTTTTTCTTTGGTTTTACGACTCATGACACAAAAGCCCAAAGTAAAGCAGACCAATCCCGTGCACTGTAACGATGATGTTACTGAACTAGTCATATTATTTATCCAGAGTGCGTGTGAAAACCGAAAGCCCAGTTTGTTAAAGCTGAGATTAGGTTTTATATGAAATGTAGGCTAGTTAAGGAAAAAGAGAAACAGAAGCTCAATCTCGATGTTTGTGTTTATTATTATTTTAATAAGAAACCACAACTTCTTCAAAAGTTCCCTTTTTTTTTTTAAACAATTTTATGAATGCAAACCTCATCTTAATTGTTGTTGTAGCTGCTTTTAGTTCCCTCATTTCTGCAGCATCTGTTTGGGACCTACACCTGTTTGACACGGTGGGCCTGAGAGATGAAATGCACTGCAACGCAAGAAAACATAAGCAAATAGAAAAACAAAAAAATGCTGCATAAAGACACAAGTGAAGTTATTTAGGGGAGACAATAACGTAGTGGAACAGCTGTGCAAGTGACAAAAAACTGAAACATGTGAAGGAGCAGAGAGGCTCACTGAAAAGAAGCCGGGGATTTGTTTGTGTTGCGAGGGAGAAAAAGATGCAGATAATGTGTTTTCTAAATCTGAGATTCATATGTTTGTTGACCTTTTGCTTTTCTCAGCTTGCAGTGGATTTGGCCTCTCAGGGCCACCATAGTTAAATGCTTTAATCTACTTTAAACATCACAGCACAGGTACTTCTACTACTGGATGTCTAACCATAAGTTATGAATATTACATACACAAAAATGAATAGTAAAAGCTTCCTATATTTCAAGCAACATTTTAGTTTGTATGTAAAGTACATGTGAGTTGTTCTGAAAATAAAAGTGTGCTGTGAAATAGTTTTGAATTTCTAACCTCGCATATCTGTGGTTATAAATTGTGATTCATGTTAAGAAATTTGGAATCTAAGAAGAAATAAGAAGAAAAAATGTGATAATCTCAAACAGTTTGTTCCTTATGCATCAGAAAGATTTTCTTGGATAGTTTGTTGTTATTTGCATTTTTGTTTTCAGAGGTAACACAGTGCAGGTGTCTGCATTTCTAAAGGGAGTTCTCTGAGCGCAGCATCATTTTCCACCGGTGACGATTCATCAGAAAGTCGTCCTTCACGTCATTACAAGCAAAAACAAGTCAAAGTAATCAGCAACAATTAAAATATAAAAAATATATGATTAAAATATAAAATTAAATGTCTCTTGATTTGCTGGTTCAGGGGATCCAGCAACTGGGCAGTGAAAATGCTAAAGGTAAATTTATCACAAAGTTCTGTGTCTTGTTTAATCACGAGCGCTGTGCCAACATCTTATGAAGCGCTGGTGGCCACTCTGACGGCCACTCTGACGGCCACTAGGAAGAAGGTGATTGCCTTCCAGGGAGAGCTGGTTCTGCAAAGTGTCCACAACAACGTTGACATCATCCGGCTCCAAGAATGAGAAGCCGGTGCTGGGATAGGACAGCTTTCCTTCACAACACTCAGTTTTAGAACTGAACTCCAATCACCAATCGGATTTGACTTAACAGTACACACCGCCAGACTCAGCTGGCATTTCTGCATAGGATTTTTTTGCTTTTTGCTTTCAGTGTGACAAATTAAGTATTTTATGCTTCAATGATTTGGACCACAGATCAGGAATATAATACTTTTTGCTAATGCATTTGTAACCAACTTTAAGGTATAAAGGTGAATTACAGCGCAATAATTACTTGGGCTCGTAATAAGACCCTGGCCAGAATCAGAAGACACCAAATTCGTATGGAGCCAAAGTGTTGAGCAGCAATAATGACCTGGACACAATGTTAACTTTTGAGTAGCCACTCTTGTATTGTTACAAAGTATAACAGGTATTTGTCCAATTTGTACAGATAAAGTATAAAATAAAATAAATAGTGTGCACACTCAACAAAATAAAAGTACTCGTTGGGGCCCTTTAAGAATTTAGAGTTAAGCTGGCGATAGCCAACTTCAAAGGTCCTTGTGAATGTAACTGGAATGTATGAGTGTGTGGTGTGTATCTTCTTTGGGGTAGATCGTCCTCAAAGTGGTTGGCTCGCCATCTATCACAACCAGAATATCGTCCTGGTCCTTGGACTTTTCCGTCCTCTCCAAAAAACCTGACCTATAATCCAGGTCATAAAATGTACATTCTAATCAGTCTGTTTCAGATGCATTGTTTAAGGTTAAAATACAAAATCAAAATATTGCATCACCTCATATTCATTGCATCAACATCTTAAATCTTATCAAATCTCACAGTTCTGTTGTACAACATTCAATTTTCAAGCATATCAAATATGAGAACTAAACATCTAAGTTGCTCAAATATTTCTCTATTCATGTAAACATTAATTAAACAATACTTATGGTAAGTAACCATTGACACTCAAAATACAATACACCATAACAAATTCAGAACTATGTGCAAATAAGCAACAAAATATACATATGAGTTCAGTTCAGAGGCATTAAAGCAGTGTGCTTAATTTCTCCACGCTATAGGCCTATTCGTGAGAGAGAAATGCACTAAAAATTACCCTCTAGATTACTTTAAACTCACAGTGAACTGACAAAAATTAGCTTTAGAGCAGCTAAGAACATGTTGCTCACCGTTGCTCTGTTTCACAAAAGCCCAACACACACTGGCGTTGGAATTGCAGCAGCTCTCCGGATGAAAGGTGAGTGGTTAGCCTGTGAGACACCGAGCTAGCATTAGCATGATCGCGACGGTAAGTCTCTACAAGTTTTTTCCATCAGAATAACACTCGTCTTACCGACGTTGCCTCTCTCCTTTATCCAGCCACTCGACTCCGGACTTCCAGCAGGTAAGTACGCTGGCTTTCCTTCCTCTCAATCCTGAGTTTTCCTCTCTTTTGTCCGTGGATTTCTCGGTTTGAGTAGTAGATGCCTCCACTCCTCTTGCTGAGATGAGAAAAAACCCGGGAGCATCATGCACCTTCACCTCACTTCCTGGCTGACAGGGTCAATGCGGCCTGGGTAGGCTCTGATTGGTTGCTGAGCTAGGTGCCCTCACGTGGGGTGAACTGAGAGGTGCATTCAATGGTCATAGGAAATACGACGCTTGTTGATGTGGACAGTTAATATAAAGAGAATAAGTATGATATTTTTCATCTGGGCTACACCCTCCCCTCCTGAACTCATGCACGTCCCTGTGCATGGTAGACAGTTAAATGATGATTATTTGACGGGTCAAGGAAGAGGGCGAAGCAGGCTCTTCACCATCACTGATGACATCGGCCCAAACTGAAGACAGTCCTTGCAAGAATGATTTTGCTGCAGTGATCAGAGGATTGCCTAGCTCCGTATAGTCAAGCCGTCGTGGCGGACGACGGTTTCTCTCAGATCTCCTTACAGGATCATTTGTATCCATGTTTTCCCTTGTATCCACTGGGACTATCTCCTCCACTCTCTCCTCAGAATTCGCACCTCTGGTGCCAGCCTCCTGAAATGGAAGTTGCCTTTCTTGGACGTCTGGGTCATCAACAGGTGAGTCAGTTTCAGTTAAGGTTATTTCATCCACTTGTTCGGTCGGTGTGACTCCATTGGTAGATAAGTACTCAGTATCATCTGTAGTACTGTTAGGCATATCAGGTATGTTGCCAAAATCAGATTGGCTGTCAAAAACAGGTGGGTTGTCAATATCAGGAACATTTACAGGACTCTCACTCACTGTGTGGACAGGGGAACTCAACCAAACAGGAATGAGCAAATCATCTTCTTCGTCTGAGGAGTTCTCTTCCTCTAGCGCTGGATTTGCACGGGTTCTTGGCCTGCGTGACACTGGCTTCTGTACATGCTCACTGCTTTCCTCCACAGGTAGGTAGCCACATGGTAGCAACAGATCCCGGTGTAGTGTCCTTAGGGGACCATCTTTGTTTTCAGGCTTAACTGTATATACTGGGAGGTTGCCTGCCCTTCTCACCACTACATGCACAGTGTGTTCCCACTTGTCTGAAATCTTATGTTTGCCCCGGATACGGACATTCCTGACCAATACCCGATCTCCAGCTTCCAAGTCTGATGCAGTTACATGTCTGTCAAACCTCATTTTGTTCTTGTGAGCCATCTTTGCAGCCTTGTCCATAGCTAACTTGTAGCTTTCTTTGAGACGTGACTTGAGTTTTTGCACATATTCAGAGTGAGATGAGTGTTGTTCCTCTTGCACTGGCAGGTTGAATGCAAGGTCAACTGGCAACCGAGGTTGGCGTCCGAACATCAGTTCGTACGGGGAGAAACCAGTCACTTCATTCCTGGTGCAGTTATAAGCGTGGACCAGGGGTCTTACATGGTCACGCCAACAGGACTTATCTTGATCACGGAGAGTTCCCAACATATCAAGCAAGGTACGATTAAATCGTTCCACAGGATTGCCCCTAGGATGGTATGGGGTTGTCCTCACCTTGTGGATACCAGCCACCTGACAGAGCTCCTTGATTGTGCGGGACTCGAAATCTGGACCCTGGTCACTATGCAATTTTTCTGGGATGCCATAGTGTACCATAAAGTTCTCCCACAGACACCTTGCCACTGTGCGGGCCTTTTGATTAGGTGTTGGGATAGCAACTGCAAATTTAGTGAAGTGGTCCGTGATCACCAATATATCTTTGGTTCCACTCCTGTCAGCTTCCAGGGACAAGAAGTCCATGCACAAGAGTTCAAGAGGTCGTGTCGTATTAATGTTGACCAAGGGGGCCGCTCTTTCAGGCCGTGCCTTCCTCCGCACGCACCTGCCACACGTCTTCACTTTCCTTTCCACGTCCAAAGCCATCCTTGGCCAATAAAATCTTGACCTTACAAGGTCCAGTGTACGGTCGACTCCCATGTGACCCATATGGTCATGCAGGCTGGTGAGAACTGTGTTGCGAAGCTCAGCTGGAAGTACAAGCTGGTAGGTTTTCTGGGACCTCTCTTGGCGTCGCCGGTACAAGACATTGTTGCGGAGCTCAAGACGGTTAAGCTCTCGGAGGAGCAGTGGAAGCTCAGGGAACTGTGTGCGCACGGTTGGAGGTGGTGTGTCCCCATATTCGATCTGAGAAATAACATGCTTTATACACTGATCGGCTCTTTGCTCGTCTGCCAGCTCTGCCTCAGTTAGATGGGGAATGGTTGGCAGACCTCCAAACTGTTCCTCTTGCCCATAGCTATCAGGTACAGCACTAGGAGACACAGCAAGCACCTCCACCAAGGCAACACAATCTGCATCTGCCTCTCTTTCATTGTCAGGACTGACGCTGTAGGTGAACTGCCTCTCACAGATTGCTTTCACCACAGACTGATTTACAGCATTGATGTTGTCTGGATCACAAAGGTGATCTTGAGTGAACTGTTGTATGCGTTCAATCTCTTTTTGTGATTTCAGGTCGTCCGCTAGCCCTCCGTGTGGTCTGCGTGATAATCCATCCGCATCTCCATTCTGCTTCCCTGGACGATAGAGGAGTTTGAAAGAGAATGTGGACAGTGCTGCTAGCCACCTATAGCTAGTTGCGTCAAGTTTTGCTGAAGTCAGAATGTAAGTCAGCGGATTACTATCCGTTACAACAGTGAAGTGGTTGCCGTAGAGATAGTCGCTGAACTTTTCTGTAACTGACCACTTGAGCGCCAGAAACTCCAACTTGTGCGCTGGATAGCGATTTTCGCTCCGTGACAGCCCTCTACTTGCATAGCCTATGACTCTAAGTTGTCCCTCTTGCTCCTGATACAATACAGCACCAAGCCCGGTGGTACTGGCGTCGGTGTGCAGTATATAGGGTTTCTGGGGGTCAGCGAAGGCAAGTACAGGGGCAGTGGTGAGACTTTGGATGACTGACTCGAAGGCTTCCTGGCAAGCTGGCGTCCAGCGACCTCCGAAAGGGTCTTTTGGGTCATGGTACTGATGTGCACTTTGTCTTGCGTTTACTTTTGATTTCTTGTGGCTAGGTGGGTACCCCGAAGTTAAGTTGTGGAGAGGTTTCACAATGCTGGAATACCCCTTAACGAACCTTCTATAATACCCAGCAAAACCAAGGAACGACTTTAACTCTCGCAGGGTCTGTGGGACAGGCCATGTTTTAAGGGCCGAAATCTTCTCAGGGTCAGTCCGAACTCCATTTCTGGAGACCACATGTCCCAGATAACGGACTGAAGTCTGGAAGAAGACACATTTCTCTGGTGACAGCTTTAACCCAAACTCTTTTAGACGAGTGAGCACTTTCATGAGTCTTTCTTCGTGTTCCTCAAGGGTTCGGGAGAATACTATCACGTCATCAAGAAAGACCAATGCATCCTTCAAATGCATATCCCCCATGCACCGCTCCATTAACCGCTGGAACGTGCTGGGGGCGTTCGTTACACCCTGAGGCATTCTGTTGAACTCCCAGAAGCCGAGAGGGCACACAAAGGCCGTCTTCGGTTTGTCTGCTTCTTCGACCTCGATCTGGTAGTACCCTGATTTTAGATCAAGAACAGAGAACCACTGTGAACCATTGAGGGCTGAGAATGTGTCCTCTAGCTTCGGAAGGCTGTACGCATCTTTTATAGTCTGAAGGTTTAGACGCCTATAATCGATGCACAACCGGACTTGGCCGTTCTTTTTCCGGACTACCACTATGGGTGACGCAAATGGGGACTCTGACTCTCTAATAACTCCTGCATCAAGGAGTTCCTGAATGTGCTTCCGGACAGCCTCAATGTCCCGTGGGTGGATTGGCCGGGCACGTAGTTTGAAAGGCGTGTCATCCGAAAGTTTTATATGATGTCGCACCTGGTCCGTCCGGCCAAAATCCAGGTCGTGCTGTGCAAACACCTCAGGCATGCCGCTGAGCTGCTGAGTGATGCGCTCTTTCCATTCCAATGGAACTGGGGAGTCACCAAAATTGAAGGTTATGGTGGGCTCTTGGAAAGATGGAGTCTCTGGAGTTCTCTGGGATAGTTCTGACTGTTTGGTCTTGTTGTGTTCCTTTAATAGGATGGTCTGATAAGCACTAACCTCTGCAATAGTACACTTGGCAGGGATGACAATGTCGTGGTCAGACTCGTTGCTTATAACAACTGGCAACTTGTGGGGCCGCCGCTGGGGAAAGTCCACCAGACCGGCTTTAAGTAGCAGGCCACCGGGCAAGGGGGACGATGATGGGTACTCAATTACAACTGATTTTTCATCCTGAAGGCCCTCGCCAAGGGCGACTCCCTCCACCACTACAGTTGAACCAGCTGGAATGACTTGAGGCATCTTGCCAAGTAGCTTCACTACCCCCTGATGGGTGTCACTTGTCTGCTTCCGTCGCAACTCAATGATTTTGAAGACTACTTTGTAGCCATGTGGGAGGGGTTGACGATTGGCTAAGTCAGTCTCTGAGTAGATGTCGAACAGTACATCTAGGGTGTTTGTGCCTATGAGCATGAGGGATTGTGAAGTGTCAGGGACGATTAAAGCAAGTGTGTTTACATCTACTGGAACACCTATAAAGTCCTTTGGAAAAGTTATGGTCATTTCTATATAGCCAAAGTAAGGCACTAGCTGGCCATTAGCACCTTCCACTTCTAAGAGGTCATGTAGTGGCTTGATCTTTTGCTCTGAAAGGTGCTGCTGGTAAAATGACTCAGGAACAGTGGTAACTTGGGAGCCTGAGTCAAGAAGACAGTTGACTTCTTCACCTCTCACAGTCACTTGAGCTGTACTTCTGGTACCAATCAACTGTTTAGGGAGTTGGAAAGATTGGTTCTGCTCTGAACGGTTTAAGCCAGAACATGTTTGTGCTTTGACAGTCTTTGCTGGGGTACTTACTTTGTTAACCTCAGCTGTGATTTTGTCACCATTGTTTACGTCTGAGGGACGTTGTTGACTCTCCTCAGCTCCTGTTTGTCCCACAACAGGAACTGTTAGATGTTTAAAGGTGAATCTGTACAATCTCGCGCTTCCCACTGGCGTTGTTTCTCCTCCAACTGCTTCTTTTTTTCTGCTACTAGGTTGGGGTTAGCGGGGTCAACACAGCATGGAGCGATATGTCCATCTTCACCGCAGTTGAAACAATACCAGGGCTTGGGTCTGCCCCTTTGCCTCTTTGAAGTCTGTCTTTGCATACGTCCATCTACACCATGTGGCTTTGACATCTTACTCTGCGGCTTCCCTGCAGGGTCCTTGCTGTTTGCAAACTTTGTTTTTTTCTGTGACATGAATGTAGTTAGTTGACTTTGCAGACTCGCCACCTGCTTTCGCAGATCCTCAATAGCAGCAATGCTACTCCCATGTTTCTCCTCTGGTTCACAAACATGTGCACCCTGGGACTGTAACTGAGTTCTCTGCTTTGTGGTGCCAATGTGTTTTCTCATACGGTTAGTTTTTGCTTGCTGTCGATCTTCCTCAGAGCGAATCATTAACAACAGGTCTGAGAATTGGGGTGGGCTGCTCTTCTTTTGCTCAAGTTGCAGGGCGCTGAGTAGGTCGTTGTCCCAACATCCCCTGCAGAACTGTTTAAGTAGATGTTTGTCCACTTCTTCACATGCGACTCCCCCCCTCTTCGTGGCTCTGTTTAATGCTAGCTGTAGCCGGTGAAGGTAAGTGGATGACTTCTCACCTGGATCTTGAAGGGTGTTCAGGAATTGAGCGAAAAGTTCCTCACCATCTTCTACAGTGCCAAAGGCTGAATCTAGAAGCTGCAAATAAGTCACAGGTGGTGACTCAGGCCGCAAACTCTTAACTATATCAGCTGCTGGTGGGAGCAGGCTCTCATGGATCTTTCTGGATATTTGCAGGGGGGACATGCTGGGATCATTTTGGAGCAGTTCAATTTGTGTGCGCCATGTGTCATAATCAGTTTCATTGTTAGGTCTGGGAACCTTACCGGAGAAGGAACGGAGTCTCACCTGGGACTGGATGTGTGGGACAACATCTTGCCTTCGTACGATATGCTCTACCACAACCTTCTGAATGTCAGGTGGGTTCAAGTCACTTACTGAGAGGGACGCTGCTCTCCTTCCATTAGTGAGGGGAACATCATCAGTGGCACCAGTATCACTTGGTGTAACATCTGAATGTGAGGTGTGACACTGTCGCTCTTTAGAAGCGGGCGGAGATACAACAGTGGTCTCGACATACGTGGGAGAAGGTTCTTCAGTGGTAGGTCGCATGGCTTCAACATCCTCCCCAATCTGACACATCATCTCCTTCAGCACCTCACCGTAGTCTTTGCCACTCAGCTTGGCTAGTTCCTTGAGTTCCGCCAAGTAGGTTTTTGTAACATTACTCCCAACCGTGGTAGTGTACATGCTACTGAGTGTTTTAATTTCATAGACAACGCTGGGATCAGCTTGTGCTGTGTATGTGTATGGTAAACGAGGTTCTAAACCTTCTAAGGCTGAACTGCTAGAGTATTCTACGATCAGGTTTTGGTAGAAGTTGGACAGTGAATCATCAACAAAAAGGACTCTTGTGATTTTACCATACTGTTTCAGAAAGTCAATGACCTGTTCATCTTTCTCAGATACCTGTGTTATCCCAGCGACAACAACCGCATTAGGTATTTTGACACCAGACTTTTGTATGAAATCCATGCTGGTCATTGCCTCAATATTGATGCTCAAATCAATTGGCTCCTGGCTGGCTCGCCACTTCTGTAACCAACTTTAAGGTATAAAGGTGAATTACAGCGCAATAATTACTTGGGCTCGTAATAAGACCCTGGCCAGAATCAGAAGACACCAAATTCGTATGGAGCCAAAGTGTTGAGCAGCAATAATGACCTGGACACAATGTTAACTTTTGAGTAGCCACTCTTGTATTGTTACAAAGTATAACAGGTATTTGTCCAATTTGTACAGATAAAGTATAAAATAAAATAAATAGTGTGCACACTCAACAAAATAAAAGTACTCGTTGGGGCCCTTTAAGAATTTAGAGTTAAGCTGGCGATAGCCAACTTCAAAGGTCCTTGTGAATGTAACTGGAATGTATGAGTGTGTGGTGTGTATCTTCTTTGGGGTAGATCGTCCTCAAAGTGGTTGGCTCGCCATCTATCACAACCAGAATATCGTCCTGGTCCTTGGACTTTTCCGTCCTCTCCAAAAAACCTGACCTATAATCCAGGTCATAAAATGTACATTCTAATCAGTCTGTTTCAGATGCATTGTTTAAGGTTAAAATACAAAATCAAAATATTGCATCACCTCATATTCATTGCATCAACATCTTAAATCTTATCAAATCTCACAGTTCTGTTGTACAACATTCAATTTTCAAGCATATCAAATATGAGAACTAAACATCTAAGTTGCTCAAATATTTCTCTATTCATGTAAACATTAATTAAACAATACTTATGGTAAGTAACCATTGACACTCAAAATACAATACACCATAACAAATTCAGAACTATGTGCAAATAAGCAACAAAATATACATATGAGTTCAGTTCAGAGGCATTAAAGCAGTGTGCTTAATTTCTCCACGCTATAGGCCTATTCGTGAGAGAGAAATGCACTAAAAATTACCCTCTAGATTACTTTAAACTCACAGTGAACTGACAAAAATTAGCTTTAGAGCAGCTAAGAACATGTTGCTCACCGTTGCTCTGTTTCACAAAAGCCCAACACACACTGGCGTTGGAATTGCAGCAGCTCTCCGGATGAAAGGTGAGTGGTTAGCCTGTGAGACACCGAGCTAGCATTAGCATGATCGCGACGGTAAGTCTCTACAAGTTTTTTCCATCAGAATAACACTCGTCTTACCGACGTTGCCTCTCTCCTTTATCCAGCCACTCGACTCCGGACTTCCAGCAGGTAAGTACGCTGGCTTTCCTTCCTCTCAATCCTGAGTTTTCCTCTCTTTTGTCCGTGGATTTCTCGGTTTGAGTAGTAGATGCCTCCACTCCTCTTGCTGAGATGAGAAAAAACCCGGGAGCATCATGCACCTTCACCTCACTTCCTGGCTGACAGGGTCAATGCGGCCTGGGTAGGCTCTGATTGGTTGCTGAGCTAGGTGCCCTCACGTGGGGTGAACTGAGAGGTGCATTCAATGGTCATAGGAAATACGACGCTTGTTGATGTGGACAGTTAATATAAAGAGAATAAGTATGATATTTTTCATCTGGGCTACACATTCACTTGCCTCTACAGTTTATTATCATGACCCCAGACCCCCACAGGACATAACTTACAGCTTTACCACCCTGAGCACACCTAAACTTGTGTGATCCTAAAAGCTAAGCAGGGTTGGGCCTGGTTAGCACTTGGATGGGAATTTGCCTGGGAATACCAGGTGCTGTAAGCTTGGGGTTACTGTAGAGCATGTCGCCTACTTACATGAAGGATATATGTATATGAGCAATGCTCAACTTCACTTTCAGGACAGCCTGAACACAGAAAGAACTTAATAAATGAACAAAACACTAAAAATTAGAAACATACCCCACTTTTCAAAACACAATAGATTCAGAAGTCCAAAAAACACAAAACACTGGGAACGAAGCCCGGGATCCGAACAGTCTAGCAGTTGAGCTTCCTCACTTTTGCTCTTTAAATCATAACTATTATCAAAGATCCATTTCTTTATTTTTCCATTTTACTTTCATTGGGTTACACGGCACACTGCACTTTCCATGTGAGTCAGTGTCACATGATCCACAGCCACAAAGACAATACGGCCATGCTGAAATCATGGGATCAGCACCTAAATGTGAAACTGCTGTTTGTTTGTTTTTGTTTTTGTTTTATTTTTCTTCTTTTTTTTTGTAAAATGTTCAATTCAATGTAGTCAATATAATTTTATTTATACAGCACCAAATCACAATAAACAGTTGCCTCAAGGCATTTTATATTGTCAGGTAGACCCTACAATATAGTGATCCATTACTTGTTATTGTAGTCTGTTACATCACATAACATGTGGGGCTAATATGCTTAAAGTGATCTCATTTGGTTACAGTAATGTCATGAAAACCTGCCATTGTGACAGCCCTAATCGAGCATAGGGTCAGCATAAAAACAGTCTTTTCTCCAGTAACTTCAGTCTTTAGCATGGAAGCCAAATCATGTTACATTCATCATGTTCACCTTCTTTTTAAGACAGTAAAAAAAAAGGTCAACATGTTATTTCAGGACATTTTTAGATAAGAAAGCAGGACTCATGGTTCACCTTTCTATTCCTGCACAAATGATATTTTTAGAAACTGAAACTGGTTAACTAACTAAACAAAGGTTTCAATGGCACAAGTCAGACATTTAAAGATAATTTTGTTATTTATTTTTCTATTATTTTGTTTTAATGGGGTTCTGTATGGAGTAACATGACACTCATGTCAGTGGCACATAAGTTGATTCTGTTCATCTGGACGTAACGTTTTCTGTGAGAAAAACGTTTTGTCACTCATCCAAGTGACTTCTTCAGTCTGACCTCCCAGCCCATCGTTCCTTAAGTGGGCTGGTTTCAGTCATTATGCAAATGTACTGTTTATAAGATTGGGGAAACCTGCAGTCAGCTGAGACTGAAGAAGTCACTTGGATGAGCGACGAAACGTTTCTCCCACTGAAAACGCCACGTCCAGATGAACAGAATCAACTTTTGGAGATTTACTTACCTGGGTGATTGAGCATGCATCAAGACGTTACAGTTTTTCTTAATTGCTTTGACCGGCCTACAGAGACTGGATCCCCTCAGTTTTCATCATCACTATCTGAGCAGAGCAGGAGACACTTCTTGGAAATGTGTTAACCCTTTCTCATTGGCTTGACAACTTTTCCCCACCTTTTTGCAAAACAATTAATCTCATTCAAGCAGTCCAAACCCCATTGTTTTAGCTGTGGTAACCAAACAGAAATCACCTATTTCTAACTATTAGAAACTACCAAGATCAGTATGAAATCAATAAATCACCTGTTTTTGAAGTCCTTAACACAAACTTTCATTTCGCAATCAGTCTGCAGGCCTTCAAAGATGCCACATCTGTGTAGTTCTTTACCAGCATCAGTTGAGGAGGTCTAAGGTGAGCGATTGAGTATCAAAAGTGGCAATTTCTTATACTGTAATAGATTTTATTTTGGTTTATATGTATTTTTTTGTAATATTTCCAGTGTTTCAATATTCAGTCACAGTTTGAAAAAAAGTCATTGACTCAATAAAATTAGCATCAAACTATTTCTGATTCTGAATCTAAATCATTGCAAGAAAGCAAATTTGACACAGCCTATGTAGAAAGACAACACATGACAAAGGCTGTGTAATGGGCTACAATGATGAGCAGTGGTGCACGGATTCAGTACTGTGTTTTGTGTAATGATTGATCGGACAAGCTCATACACTTGTTTACAAGTTCTGATGTTTGAAAACAAAATTTGCTTTTGTTTCATATTTTAAATGTTTTGGCATTATTAGAGCCTTTTGCAAAGAAAATGTGTCACTTTGAGCATGAGTGCCTCTGTTTAGGCCTTTGTGTTAACTGTTTAGAAAAATGTGGATTTCACAATTGGAAAATTACTTTCTGTTCACCATTTGTGTGACTAACAGTTTCACGTCCAGGTGACTGTTGTTGTAATTTGGTGATATATAGATAAAACTGAATTAAAACGTCTGGTGTACAGCTTACTGAGAGGTCCTCTCATGGGCAGTGTGCAATCACAGAAAATAACAACCTAAATTTCACCGTAACCCTCACTGGAGAAAAGGCAGTCTGGAACAATTGTTGAACATTCCTCTAAAATCAGTGCTGTGAGAGTGACTTTGCTTTACCAAAAAAGAAAAAGAAAAGAAATCAGATGGTGTTTCATTGGAACAGTAAAGTACCACAACAAAGAATAAATATGTAAGAACAAGTATCACTGCTGTGGAGTTTTACATGTTTTCATGATTACACATACAATGGACAAGGTTTCTATAAAAATTACACACAGTCTAAACAAATTACAACATACTAATTATTGGAGCTTAGACAGTCCAGGCCAATATTTTACTCAAATACATCGGACCGTATTTGAGTATTTTGTTATGATCTGTAATCTGAGTTTCTAGTTACAATCTGGATTATTTTATGTTGTAATACAATATACTATGGTCCATATGCTCTAAATTTGTCCTGCTTTCTTAATCTATTGGGTTGTTGTAAAGTGGTGGTAGGTGTCATCAACACGTTCTCATTGACAAAGCGGGTGTGTTAGGCCGCAATGTGGTGGAGCAACAGTTGTTTATCGTTTAGTTATGACATAAAATAGATGTAAACGGAGCTCCACTGGAGGCATTTGTTTTGGAGTTTTCGGTTTGTGTGGAGTAAATAAACGTTTTCCTTTTTTTCTTTTTTACATTCACCTCGTTTTTGCTACCGAAAGGCCTACAGCCAAGCACGAGTCAGAAACTTTACGTCCAGCAGAAGCGACGAAGGACCGAAGATTGCCGCTACACTAATAAATGTTTTATGAAAATCTGACACTTTCAAAACAGAAGAATACATGTTTTATAAAAATCACGTTCTTTGATGATCATATTACATGTGTCACATTTTAAAAGGAACATATACTTGGACAACTGTTCACAAAACAGTTTTAGAGAATGCAACACGCCTTTACTTTTCCACAGTGCGTGTACACCTCTTCCAGAGTTTTGTGTTTTTTACAATTTTGCAATTTTACAATCTTACAATCAGACACAATAACTCACGATTATCTAAGACCTGCCATCAAATGTCCGTCACTTCTTCACAATCATTTTTTCATTTAATTTTATTTCACACATGGTTCAACAGTGGTTCATGTCCGCTGCTCTCCTCGGGTTTGCTGGATCAGATCCTAATGCAGAGGCGTCTGAACTGGGGGGTAAAAATGGCTCTTTGGCAGTTTATCAAAAAATATCTTAATTATTTTATTGACGGGTCTGGGAGGAGTTCGAGAGATTGTCATTGTACCCACACTGGCTGATGTGCGAGACGAAACACACCATCGCGTGGACTCTTGCTCCTGTGCGACCGACTCATGCAGAGGTGTGGCGTGTACCTGTGCTTCCTATGTTCCTTGTTTCGGATTAAGCAAAAGCAAATAAAACGAAATAATGCTTAACGGGGCGTGCAGCCTCCATCTCCCCCATCCTGCTCTCTGTTGTTAAGAAGCAGCTGTTTTTAAGAATAACCTTTTCCATATCTAAAAATGGGGCATTTTTGTCAGAAAAACTGCACTTTTTGTCTAAAATTAAAAAGGGCGCAAAATAATAAATTCATTTAATAGTTTTCATTTCTATCACACACATTATATTGCATTGCAATATGTTCATGGTGTTTTGGGTCATATGATTATTGATTATTACCGAGGGAGAAAGAGCTGAGTCATGATGGACTGAAATCTGAACTGAAAATCAGCGCAAACAAGTTATTATAGAGGAAGAATAAATTTGGACATTAATTTTTTTTTTTGTTTGTTTGCTTGAGGTTTTTTTTAACCATTATATAGCTTTCACGGACTCGTGATTTGGTTGGTTTTTCTTTTTTGTTTTTTTTTTCAGTTTTAGGTTCTTTTCCTTCAGCAGATATTTTGTGGTTGGTTTATGTTTATATTCATGTGCTTTCTTAGTTTTTTTACTTACTTAGTTTTACTATCTAGTTTCTGTCTATTGTTATACTTGGTTTATATTCCTTGATTCGCTTTATTCCTCCCGTGTGTTATGTTGTTGTTGAGTTCGTGTCACTTTGAAAAGTGTTCTTGCGTTTTGCTTCCCTGTTTTATGTTGGTTGTCTGTTGTGCTTTGTATTTAGTCTCCTCCTCTCACCACGAACAGCAAATAAGACGAAAGTTGGCTCTTCCCATGCAGTTTGGCACCACCGCAACTCAGCTGTGTCACCACGTGATTTCTCCTAAAACGATATCTGCTGCTTTACTCTACCTGACTTGTTTGTTGCCGTCTTCGTGTTGTCCTTCTGTAGGTGAGATTTATTTTATTTTTTTATAAAACAGAATATATATTTAAATTTTGTTTGAAGAAGTGGTAGCCTATACATTATATTTTTTTATATTGATTCAGTATGTATGAGTATGTGGATAATGGATGCTTGTGTGGCGGGTTTATGAAGCGCAGGTACTCCGAGGTGTGATTCAAAACACACATGTCACGTTGGCTGATTTAAAGTTTTTGTGCGTTTGACTCCAGCTCCAGGATTTTTTTTTTCAAAGTCCCTGCTGTCTCATATTCCTACTCACTTTGTTTGTGGATGAGGATAGATATGGACTTAGGAAAAGAGGAGCACCTGAGAACGACCTTAAAGTTTGACTACACTGTTACTTCGCCACAGCTTGTTGTCTTGGTTTAGCTATAGTGAAGAGATTCAGTGTCAGTTTTGTGACTGACAGTTAGTTTGAACTAGGTCTTAGCTTTATGGAGTATGTATTTGTAAAAGTTTCACTTTCAGAATAGCAATCTGTCTCTAACAGGGGATGAAATGTTATAAAAATGCCAATACTTTGTGAATTTGTTGTTTGAAAATAATCGTTAATTATGTGAGGATCGTAAGGACTGAATCTCATGAAGATTTTCCCATAAGTCTGTCCAAATGTTGCATTTTTCCAGCTATAAATGAAGTGTTTCTTCAATCTTTGTTGTCCATTCACATAGTACGATATCGAAGGGCTGTTGTGGTTTTTTTTTCTTCAAACGATGCCAAAGGAAAAATAGCAGCAACAAAGTGACAAAGACTATTACGGTAATTGTTAAAATTACTCGCAACCATGAGCTACTCAGATGTTAGCATTCTGTAATGCCAGAGGTTTAAGTACTTAGTTACTGTATTTAAGTAGAATTTACAAGGACTTCTGGGATGATTTTCATCTCTTAACCCAATTTTGATCTCAGTTGTCATCCTGGTTAATTATGTTTCACTTTCTTTCGAATGTAGGAGGAAGAAGAGATATTTCATTTTTATTATCGTCTGCTCATCTTCAACTTAACGGATTCAAGCTCATGATTAGAACCAAAAGTCAGACTGTTCAGTTAGCTTTGCACAAAAATAGCAGGCGACTTTAGGCAACTGTGACTTGGCGCTATTGTCGTGTTCAAATTTTTCAGAGGGAAATCAGGAGATTGTCTCTCTTTAATAATTGAATCGAATAGAAATGCCCTCCAAGGAGTTAATATGTTAATTAGAGAATTAACTTAAGTTAATATTCAGTTAATATGAGATCCATTTGAGTAAATTCTCATTATTTTTGAGGAACGATTGGTGGGGCTCACTTCTAAACACTCAGTATGAGGAGAGAAGAGTTTTTGGTAATGTCCCCACAGTTTTGAGCCATCCGCGTAAACTATCGATTACACACTTCTTCTGATTGCATCTCTCCTCCTAAAAATTAAAACTCCTTGTAGCATCTATCACAACCACAACAAGCACAAGATATGATTTTTCAATTAATGACATTTCCAGTAAATTGTGTGCCATAGACTTTCACATTTGTGCTACTCATTTAAATATTCTCCTCCTGAAAGGGAAACTCCTACAAAATGATATGCAATAAGACCAGCCTCAAAAATTCTCCTGTTCATAACTTGCTGTCACAAAACTGGCACTGTGTCTCTTTAGTAAATCTAAAAGCTTTTTAATATCAAAATAATTTAAATCTGGACCTAAACATTACTTTAAAATTCAAACCTTTCTAATAAAATATATTTTTCATAGGATATTCTCATTTTAGAAGTCACTGGAGTAAAGATATGGATTTGTATGATATGGATTTTGTAGTCCATGTTTTGCATATTGTAAGTTCAACATAGCCAACATTCAGCATCACATTGTTAGTGATGTTCCAAATTTCAGAGCATTGCTCTTCTCTTTTCTTAGTATCAATCTTCCCATCAGCCTTTACATGACCTCAATGACATTTCCATCAAGATCAAGGAAAAGAGGTTAGGAAGAGGAGACAAGAGGGAGGTTTTGAACGCAGCCAGTGTTTTGAAAAATTTGCACTTTGTCAGCTAAACACAGTGTCAAAATGTCAGTATCAAGCATCCCATCCCCAATTCTGAGCGAGCTTTAGATATTTTTGACTTTTTGCATTGTCTCAGTTTCTTCCTGAACTTTCTAAAACTTTAGATGATTGGGCATTTTTTAGACTTCTGTCCTTCATAAAACATTTGTATTCCGCACAGTAATAACAAGCAGTGAGTGAGAGAGTGTTGCGAGGTGGTGAGTTGTTATGCTCCTGCTGTTTGTATTCATCTTCTTGATAGCATTTTATACATTAATCCCTGTGTAAACCTGTTTGTGTCTCAGAATCTGTGACGTGACAATGGGACTGAGCTTTGTGCGAGCTGGAGGCATCGCTCTTTTTCTCGGCCTAGGCCAAGGTCTAGGCCAGGGTCTAGGCGTAGGCCTAGGCCTAAGCCTAGGCATCATATACCAGTTATACCAGGTAAGGAATCAGCAGGAGAAGCCTCACAGGCAGGTGGGAGGGGAATCAAGATTTATTGCAACAGGTTTTGTCTTCAGATGTTTGTTTTTTTTGTCTCACCTTAATGTGGATTAATTCTGATTCTTTCTCATGTTTAATCTCAGATTTGCTGATGTGCAGATATTACCTGATAATTTCAGAGAATATATTAATTTTGCCTTTCTTTTCATTTGTAAAGATAATGACATTTTCAGAATTATACTTTAAAAACATTTTGATTAATAACTATACAGAACAAGCTTTTGTGCAAACAAGAAAGAAGACAAGAGATTAATGATATAATTTTCCACAGTCAGCAGATGCACATAAAAATCAGTCTGAGCACAAATACCCAAACTGAATGGATTGAAGCTGCTCATAATCAGATCTGCTAGGCAGGTTTTACAGTAGGATGAACATTTCTAACAGGATGTAACCAAAAATCTGTAGGTTCCCAAAATCTGTTTCATCTCCTTTTCCTAACCTTTTTTCTTTCACCTCCATGAACGCATCAGATGTAAAGGAAGAGGGTAGGAGAATTTGTGAGGACGTAGGCAGTGAGTCCTGCACTGAGAGTCTGTTGGATTGATGCTATGACTGTAGTGATAACAGAATTTTCAGTTTACTGGCCGATCTACGTCCCTACCTTCACCTATGGTGACGAGCTTTGGATAGTGACCAAAAGAACGAAATTGCAGATAAAAGCAGCAACAATGAGCTTTCTCCGAAGGCTGGCTGGCCTCTCCATTAGAGATGGGGTGAGGAGTTCGGCCATCCGGGAGAAGCTTATTGCTTATTCTCGACTATAATTCTGTCTTTTCTTTATGGTCACATTTTAACTATCATCCTATAGACTATGGCACAACTGCTCTTCCAGTTACTTTTCTTTCCAAGCTTCTTAGATTGCCATGACCCAGATGACAGAGAACCTAGGCATACATCTTTCATCCTGAATATTTTATTTGAGAAAATTGTCTCCTGCTGATGAGGACAGTATGATCCTGACATAGAGCACAGGCTGAGCCTTTGATTTGTTTCTGCTTTTGTGTTTTTCAGACAACGAGGACAGGTCAAAATAAATCTAAAAATGTTAAACTCTCTGTGTATGAACAGCGCATTGTCACTCACCGGGTTGACCCGCGGACCATGCAGGTAATGCCACTTTACATGTTGTTTAAACTGAAGCTGTAAATATAAACCACAAAGAGCTGACAGCACACAGTACTGACAGAAACAGGAAGTGTGGGGTTAATCTTCGTGCATCAGCACTTGCAGCCAATATCCATCCAGATTTCTTCCTGTGTGCAGATCACATGGAGGGATATCGCAGGTCTGGAGGAGGTGATCAACGAGCTAAAGGAGAAAATGATCTTCCCCGTTCAGAAAAGACATCTGTTCAGGAAATCCCGGCTGCTGCAGCCGCCCAAAGGTCAGCAATCATTCACTTTGTTGTTGTTGTTCAGGATTCCCATTAGCATCAGCCTTTGCCTTAGTTATTCTGAGATGGGATAGAAAATTGCCTTAATCAGGACACCCACAGAAACTTTAATCAAAATCTACAAAGGATGCACAGCTTTTAACCATTACATTACATCTGTATTAGATATAATCGATCAACAATAACCATTTCTTGTTTGCTGTAATTTCTATTTTGATTATATATATATATACCATTTAAATTCTTTTACTTTAGTCTGTTTGTAATTGGTTGATTCTCTGTATGCGTGTCCAGAGAAATGGAAGTGTTTGTCACTGTTTATTTAAAGCATACAGGTTGTGAATGAGTTTTCAGTTTCCGACAGAGTTTAATGCACCTTAATAGTTAATAGTTTAATTATTTATATAGCACATTTAATTACAACAGGAGCGTTGACCAAAGTGCTGTACAAGAATACAACATGCATAATAAAACAACTTAGAGTATTAAAAGCAAACAACAAATATGAATTAACAAACAACTCTCATGCTGTATTAAAAGCCAGTAAATAAAAATGCGTTTTAAGATAAGATTTAAAAAGATTGACAGTATGAGCCTGTCTGATGTATAGGGGTAAATTATTCCACAGCTTAAGCGCTATGACTGCAAATGCTCGATCACCTCTATGAACCAGCCTCGACCTCGGTACAGCTAAAAGCAAAAGATCACTTGATCTAAGAGATCTAAGGGGGGTATAAGTCTGCAAGAGGTCAGACAAATACCCGGGAGCCTGTCCATTCAGGGCTTTGTAAGTCAACAATAAAATTTTAAAATTAATTCTGAAGCGGGCAGGGAGCCAATGAAGGGAGGCAAGTACCAGGGAAATGTGTTCACATCTTTTAGTACGTGTCAGAAGATGAGCTGCAGCATTCTGGACCAACTGCAGCCTTGCCAGGCAGGTCTGGCTGACTCCAGCATATAAGGAGTTACAATAGTCCAGCTGGGATATAATGAAAGCATGAATCGCTCGTTCAAAGTTTTTAAAAGATAAAAATGATCTCACCTTAGGTAAAAGCCTCAGTTTGAAGAAAGACCGCTGTACGGCTGAGCTAATTTGTTTTTCAAAGGTGAAATTGCTGTCAAATATAACCCCCAAATGTTTGGCATGTGATTTGACAAAAGGCTCAAGACTGTGCAGGTTAAAATTAGAAGTGTTGGGATTGCCGCTTGGTTTTGCTATTGTTTGCTTGTGTGTGTTGATTGTGAAAGTATTTGTTTAACAAATAATTAAACTTTCTTTAGTACTCTGGTAACTATAATTGATAGTTTCATTACATCATAGCTTAGCAAATTAGTGTGTCTTGCATTTTGTGTGTTTGCTGTGTACAACTCTTAATACTGTAGGTGCTCTGAAAAAACTACTTGACTCCCTGATATATGCAGTAAAGGACTAGGGCTCCTGAATGCAGCGTAATCTGTAATAAGAGAACCAGAAGTAAGTTTGGCTAAGAACCCTGGGTGTGTGAATAAGACACAAACATAAACGTATTTATTATAGTGGTGTGGACTTTGTCACTTTGTTAAGGCATAAGTTCAGACAGAGGGAAAAAAGAAAACTATTAAAAACAACAAAAACATAATAATAATAATAATAATAATAATAATAATAATAATAATAATAATAATAATAATAATAATAACAATAATAATAATAATAATAATAATAATAACGGTTTTCTCAATTGCTTAAACACTACAACCAATCTTGTGAACCCAAATTTCAAAACCTTAATGCCACTTCCTAAAAAGCACAGCCATTTCCCTGAACTATAAACACTATGCCGCTGCTTTACCACATGAGTCAGATATGGTGAACTGTTACTGTAAAACTCTACACACATATTCGTACATTTGTCAGTGCTGACACCATGTTGTCACTTAGAAAGCAGTCAGTAATGTTAACTCGAATCAGCACAGCTTTAGCTCAGTTACTACACAATTACGAAGTCAAAATGTATCACACACCAATCAGAAACTTTGATGGACAAAAGGGCCAAAGTCAGCTCATTCAGGTTTGAAACAATGGATCCAAAGACATGCAAAGGAAGAGGTGGAGGAGTGGAAGGAGAAGGAGGTCTAGGACACCAGGGAGAAGGAGGTGGATGAACATAATTTCATGTTTTTCTGTGTTTTATCCTCAGTTACTTTGACACAAAGGCTTCTGCTGTGATTCTCACACCCCTGATGAAAACTCACAAGTGCCAGCTTTGTTCTTATATATAAAAAAAGATATTTCTTAAATCTGTATCTGTAACTTATTGTTAAATAGTCTAGTCTGTTACTGTCTTGGAGCAACTGCAACCCACATATTTTCCTTAGGGATTAATAAAGTATTCTGATTCTGATATGTACTAATAAATGATCAGAATTATAATATCTCTCACTGTCTGAGTCAACCTGAAATGAATTGAATCTAATCAAACTGAATCAGGAAATGGGAAAAATCGGGACCTTGTGAATCAAAATCAAATCAGTCATAGAAATCAGAGCTGATACCCAGCCCTATGTGTCCACAGTGTGTGTGAGAGAGATGAGCTATTGCCATCGATGCGACATTTGAGTCCGTAGGCGAGCAACAAGCTGTTACTTTCATGGTAGTTTGATTTCTAGCAATCGGCAAAATAATACAAAATCCCACTGTCTTCACACAGGTGTGCTGCTGTATGGACCCCCAGGATGTGGTAAGACACTCATCGCCAAGGCAACAGCAAAAGAGGCGGGCTTTGCTTTCATCAACTTGAAGCCGAGCACGCTGACAGATAAATGGTACGGAGAGTCCCAGAAACTGACTGCTGCTGTGTTCTCACTGGCCTCCAAACTGGGCCCAACAATCATCTTCATCGACGAGATAGGTGAGAAAGACACACACACAGATGCGCGCACACACATACACACATACAGTTTATCTCTCTCTGATAAAGTGGAAATCATTTTGACAAATTAAGTTTGAAAAATAGTTTTTTTTTTTTGTTAAACTGTGTGCTTTGCTTACAATGCCCACTTTATGTCATGAATCGACTGTGTAGTGCAGGAAGGAAAGGATCCAAATGCAGGCCCGTAGGCAGGATGTTAACTCAAAACAGCTTTATTATATAAAGTTTTATTAGCTGAAACGAAAATAACCCATCCTTCAAATCCAGGGAAATGAAGGACGCATTTGGAGCGGCCTTTGAATTGGGACAGGCTTCATCGCTGGCTGTGAAGTAATCAGCCTTCAAATGCGGCCTCAGGAGGATGCGGCCTAGGTTTTGGGACACAGCTACAGGGACATAGGGCCTTCACAATAAAACAAGAAATAGAGGAACATGATGGAGAGGAGAGGCAGACGAGAGGGAGCGATGGGACACGAGCGAGAGGAGACATGACGGGAAACATAGAATGGAAGACTCACACAACATATATAAAGACAGACAGAGATGGAGAGCGGCACAGAGGGCAAAGACAAATAAATAAATAACATATAATGAAGGAGCTAAACAGAAAAACCTTGGCAATATAGGAATTAACTCAAGACTAACTAAAGAAACTTAACCATAAACTATAACACAAAATAACACGAAAATACAAAAACACAAAACACTGGTTCAAATGAGCCAGGACCATGACACTGTAGGATTATACAATTTAATTGGGAAGGGAAAGAAAACAAAATTCACTTGACTACAACCTGCTAACATTTAGTGGCGATATTTTCCATGTACTACCTTAAAATTTAGAATTTTCTTAAACATAAATTAAACATATAAAGAAACTGATTCTGCTTTCAGTGAATTTGGTCTGCACAAACGGTTCAAAGAGAGACGTGAATGTATTTTAATATTTGGTCTTAACTGTATACATTTTGACAAATACCATAGAAGCAAAAAAAGAGGCAAAACATTTTCAAACAATGAAATCATAACTGAGATGATAAAACTGTGTGTATGAACAGATTCCTTTCTGAGGAGTCGATCCAGCAGAGATCATGAAGTCACAGCTATGATGAAGGCTCAGTTTATGAGTTTGTGGGATGGACTCGAAACAGACCACCAGTGCCAGGTATGCACACGTCTGAAATGTTTAGGTTCAATATGGAGTCTCAAGAAATTCACTGAGCTGTGGATGTATTATGGAGGGGAATTTGTCTCAAAAGGGTTGCAAATGCATACAGGGTGATCCGCAAGCATAAATTGATTCACAAATGTTTACAGGAATTTGTGTGTAACGTTTGAGGACTCACTTCCATAGGCCATAAAGCAAAACTGTAGTTTTTAACCATTTTTGCTCCTAGTTCAGTTAAATTTGCATCAACATTTTGCAGTCTCAGAATAAGATGTTTGCTTTCATGCCAACGGCGTGTACGAGTAAATGATTTGCGTTTTATGGTTACATCTTTTTAGAGAATCAATCCATTTACCTGCTCTTTAATCGTTTGCTCTTTTAACAGTTTGGAGGTTGTTAAAATAGTTTTATGAGCTTTAAGCTGAGATTCTGCTAAAATACATTTATATTTAAAAATTGATTTTAGGATTTAATGAATCAGTATTGGATTATTCAAATTAAAATCAATTATCCATCCATCTATTTGCTTCCACTTATATTTTTCATGGTTGCGGGGGGCTTTGGAGCCTATCCCAGATGTCAGCTGACTCCACACAGAAAGACCCTAAAGACCTAAAATCGATTAGAATTGGGATTTTTTTTTTAAAACCACCCCTATTTGCAACCCTTTAGAACCCAATTTCTCTCCATAATCTATGCAATATATGTGAATCCTGAACATAAACGATCAGATAATCAATAAAATGTTCTTCGAAGATTCGGTCTGTATGTAAATCTGATTGAAAGTGTACTTTGTCAGGTGATCATTATGGGAGCCACCAATCGTCCTGAGGACATAGACCCTGCCATCTTGAGGAGGATGCCCACCAAGATCCACATCAAGCTGCCTGTATGTCCTTTTAAAATAAGTCTGACTGTTTTTTTAAAAACAAACCAACAAACAAAAAGCATACTGAACGCAGCAGTGTACCCTCTGCATTGGTCGGTTTGCGTGCCGTGGCAACATCATCACACATTCATTTCTATTTATCCTGTTAAGGCACAGGGTGCTGATGTATTCTCCTGAATGGCAGGTGTCACTACTCAGATAATATCACCACATTAGAAGGAATAAAGCAGTGAAGACGTCAAACCTAAAGAAAAGCATCCCAAGAAGTCTTGTGTTTCTCTAATGATACATCATTAAAATGCAGCAAAAACTGACAAAGCTCTAACAGTCATGTCTTCATCTGCGGTGGTGGCCATGAAACAATGTGCTAGGTTACAAAAACAGAGTGGTGCATGACCAGCTGAAGTGATACCGTAAAGGCGGCATGTACCAGCATATGAGACATAATCTATGGCTCACACCACTGTCAGACAGGGGTGTGTGAGGATAAAACTAGTCTGACAGTGTGTTTGTTTCTGCAGAACATTGAGCAGCGCAAGCAGATACTCAGACTGATCCTGGAGAATGAGACGGTAAGTTCACAGCAAAAGGGAAAAAGTCATGTGACTGAGATATTAATCCTTATGATCTTACATTATTTTACCAACATGGTTCTTCTTCTGCTCTTTTAATGTAGTTAGTACATGAAGCCAAAGAAACATTAAATCCACAATAATAAAAATGAGTGAAGAAAAGGAAAGCTTTAGTGAAGGTTACAAATGATCTTCTTATGGCCTCTGACAGTGGACTCATGTCTGTGCTTGTCCTGCTAGACCTTAGTGCAGCATTCGATACTGTCGACCATAATATCCTATTAGAGCGATTAGAGCATGCTGTAGGTATTACAGGTACCGTAATGTATCAGATCTATCTAAAATACTCGAATTTGTGCATGTAAATGGAGAGTCCTCTTCTCACACTGAGGTTAATTATGGAGTTCCACAGGGTTCAGTGCTAGGACCAATTCTGTTTACATTATACATGCTTCCCTTAGGCAGCATCATTAGAAGACCTAGCATACATTTCCACTGCCATGCAGATGACACCCAGGTCTGTCTATCTATGAAGTGAGATAACACACACCAATTAGTTAAACTGCAGGAATGTCTTAAAGACATAAAGACCTGGATGGCCTTTAATTTCCTGGCAGAGCCTTCAGTTTTCAGACCCCTTTTCTATTAAACCAGCTTCCAGTTTGGATTCGGGAGACAGACACGATCTCTACTTTTAAGATTAGGCTTCAAACGTTTCTTTTTGCTAAAGCATATAGTTAGGGCTGGACCAGGTGACCCTGAATCCTCCCTTAGTTATGCTGCAGTAGGTGTAGGCTGCTGGGGGGTTCCCATGATACATTGAGATTTTCTTCTTCTTCTTCTCACTTAATATGAGAAAATAGGGGCGGGCTTAAAGTCAACACACCTGAATTAAATGAATTAGCTCATTACCAGGCCTCTGGAGAACTTCAAGACACTTTTCCACTCTTAACAGATCAGTTAAGAGTGGCATTAAAAAATCACGCTGACTAAAAGAGTTGTTCTCTCATTCTTTTACTGAAGGTAACCATTTCTGACAATTTCAGTTCCTTTTGCAGATTATTCCAGGAGACAGAGGCGGCGTATTTCAAAGCCTAACTCCTAATTGTGTTTTGATGTGTGGGACAATCAACTGTATGATATTGTGAGAACAAGGGCTGCATTGTTATGATTTTTATGCATATAAACACATAAATAAGAGGGAGAGATTTATAGATAAAGACCAACCAATGGGAAAGCCTGCAAATATAAGAGAAGGACATGGAGCAGCAGCATACACAGAACAATAATGTAGACGATTTCCATAACCCCTTTAGTTAGTGGGCTGGTGCATTCAGAAAAAGCAGCTCACCATAATCCAATAAAGGTAAAACAGTTGCACGAATCAAGTGTTTCTCACCTGGAGGCACACACAGGATTGATTTCTAAACTTAGTTTTAGTTTTAACTTAGACACAAGCCTTTGAATGTGAGTTTTAAATGGTAAATTCGGATTTACAATGATACCTAGATTCATTGATAGACTGATTCTGCCTCTGTAGGTGGATCCACTGACTAACCTCAGCCACATCGCCAGGGAAACTGAGGGTTTCTCAGGAAGTGACCTCAAAGAGATTTGTCGTGAGGCAGCACTGCTGTGTGTCCGAGAAATCATGGATTCTGACACGTAGGTGTTTGGTATTTCCAGGTCAGAGTGGGTAGAGTGACAGGACGTTAAATGTTTTAAAATGATCAAAGTCAATATTTTGACAAATAGGTATTATCAATTACTAATAAAATAAATATTCTGATGATATTCACTTTTTCATGCTAATTAGGACAAATACAGCACAAGTGAAAATCATCTTTTTTTCCTTTTCACTCTCTCAGTGTGCAGGCATTTTTTATGATTGAACTGAGTGATGCAGAGCTGCTCTTATAAAGTTCAGAAGTTCACTTGCTGTTTGCTAAACGTCTGATTTCTTTCTCTCAGCCTTTCAGATGACTGCATCCGTCCAATTAGTCAGGATGACCTCCAGAAGGCCACAACAAAGATGAAGGAGTCCAAGAGTCCGGGTGGCCTGACACTGGATGAGGCATTGTCATACTATTCATAATGTAATAACTGAAACAACACATAGAAATGAATAAATAAACAAGGGGAACCTAGACTATATAGCTGCTCTTGCAAAAGTAAAATGTGTTCAGAACCACAGCATTCAGATCCCAATTCTGATTCCAAAAGCTTCCAGACAGGAGAGGGTTTAAAAAAAAAGATTTTCTAGATATGGAGTTTGGCAGCCCTTTCCTTTGTAGGCAGTGCCTAACTAGTGTCATTCAACCTGACCTGCAAGTCTTAGAAAACTACAGAGCACTTTATCAGCGGCTGATGTCCAATCACCGGCACACAGGTTTAAAACCTCTGCTGAGTTTCAGCTCTCATCGGTTAAACACTGGACTTCATTCACTCAGGTTCTGTCTGTCAGGTCACGTTTACTTCACTGTTTTATTTACAACTGAGCAAATTTGTTTTTGCTCAGATTAAAGTTACGTTTCATAACTGCATAGTTTTACTGACGTTTAATGTCTCACTGGAGCACATGTTAGACTCAACCATTTACTTTTCTTTATTATAACATGTTCATTTATGCTGGATTTCTTTTTAAACTGTGAATTTTGAATTTAAATTAACATTAAAAATCTTTTTTTATACAAGGAGGAAAGAGAGAGTGCGATTCCACTGAGAGGATCAGCATCTGAACCAGCATGTTGATCATGAAGACTCCAGCCTGTACATAAATGATTAAATCATCTCTTTTTAATATTTATTCAACTGTATTCTAAGCACCAGCTCTCTGTTAGAATTTTTGGAGTTTACTCAAAAATAAAATCAGAGTAACATTTGATTTGTGTGGGGTGGATTTATTTATTTGGTCCTTTAATTGTAAAACACTTGCTACAGACTATGAAACACATCACAGACTTCTGGATCTTAAAAGAAAACTAATACTGCTCATGAATGAGACTAACAGAAACAGCATTAGTGAAGGTTACAAATGATCTTATGGCCTCTGACAGTGGACTCATCTCTGCTTGTCCTGATAGACAGTGCAGCGAACAATACTGTTGACCATAATATTTTATTAAAGTGATTACATGCTATAGGTATAACAGGTACTGTGCTGCAGTGGTTTATATTATTGTCTCGTATCAAATGGAAAAACCCTCTTTTCCACTTCATACCATTGACCAGTTGAACAATCAAACAATTGAATGTGACATGAGCTACGCTACATTAGTTTGACTTCCTTGTTGTCCATTGGAAAGCCACAGCGAAATATGGAGTGTGTCCTCAGCGGCCAGAACAAGAACATCACATCAAGAAGGCCCTGAGTAAATGTGGTTATCCCAGCTGGACTTTAGTCAAAGCTTTGATATTTGTGAAAGGCAAGAAGAGCTAACATATCAGGCCAGGACTCTGCAGTCTATTTACACCTACAGGCCAGTGGACACTCTTTCAGTGATGAGGATGTAACATCCTGGACAGGGAGGAACGCTGGTTTGAGCTCGGAGTCAAGGAGGCCATTTACATGAAAAGGGAAAGACCATCTCTGAATCGAGGAGGGGCCTAAGGGGACATCTGTCACCATCTTACAATGCTGTGATTGCAGCCATTCCCCAACTCTCTGTGAATGGTACTCATGGCCATTGATCAGTGGTTGTTGATCAATGGTCATGAGAATTTGTATATTAATAATCAAGGAAATGACCTCCCAGCCCATTGTTCCTTCAGTGGGCTGGTTTCAGTCATTGTGCAAATGTACTGTTCATAAGAGTGGGGAAACCTCCAGTCAGCTGAGACTGAAGAAGTCACTTGGATTAGTGACAAAAAATTTCTCCCACTGAAAACGCTACGTCCAGATGAAGAGAATCAACTTTTTGAGGAGCGGCTGTTTGGTTTCTCCAAGGTAGAGGTCTGAGCATTCCTCGCCACACTGTACAGCACATACTACGTTGTTAAGTTTGTGTTTGGGAGTTTTGCCCTTAGAACAAACCAGTTTTTGTCTGAGTGTGTTGCTGAGTCTCAAGTACACTGGGATGTCATGCTTGGAGAAGATTCTCCTGAGTTTCTCTGATAAACCTGCTACATAAGGGATGATAATATTGTTCCATTTGTCCTTGTGTTTCTCCTTAGTTGATGTCTGACCTTCTTTTCTGTGTATCTTTGCAGATTTGTTTCAGTTTTTTTCTCTTCATATGTTTATGTTTGTGATAAATTTCATTTTAACTTTAGTTCAGAAAGCACTCAACAATTTTACTTTAGTGCAAATGAAACAAAAAAACAACCCAGTGTTCCTACACTCACAAAAACTTTGAGTCTTTCATTCGGAAGCCTCCTCACTTACTCCTACATCTGAACTTGTCAACTGAGCTTTAATGTTCACTCACAGTGACCGCTGTTTTATAAATCATCCAGTAGGTGGCAGCACAGGAGCTTCCAGCATCACATGATGTTGGAAATGTCTCAGGAGGTCTAGATTAAAGGCTTGGTGACAATGGAGTGTTAAAAGCTGTGCTGTTGTTGTTAATACTTGAGGTCACATGAGGCTGGTGCTTTCATCGTCTTAATCACAGAAGAAGAAAAAATACTGAGGTTTCAGAAAAGCTGCCAGCTGGTCCATTTGGGAGATGTTGGAATGAATTTGTCTATTTACAGTTTTCTACAAACCAAAAGAGCAGCAATCACAACAATGAGTACAAGAAGTAAAAAGCCAGGAGCTCCCAGCCCAGCTCACAGTACACACCAGCTCAGACATTCCTGTCGGTTAGTGCTCTGCTTTGATTAAATGCACCTAAAGAAAATCAAAATTGACTTTAATCATGTTAGAAATGCAAAAATCTTGCCGATGCCCTGAGACTTTGCTGGCAGTTTTTACCAAAAGTCCAAACCAAGTCTTGTTCTTCAGATTCTTGTTACCAAACCAAGCAGCAATACAGAAAGAAATAATAGGTTCAATAAAACTTCTGAAAAACAAGGACAACGTGTCAGATGATACATTAAAAGATCTCATTTTCCTTAAAAAGAACAGACTTTGGTGAACTTCTTTGTTAGTGGCATCAACATGAGGCTCCAAACACAGTTCAGCAGCAAAGCTTCTGTTAATCCATCAGAGCCACACACACAGGGATCTTTATCTCATTAAAATATTTATAATGACTGAAAGCAGACAGGAAGTGTTGGGAGCTTCCCACCCGGCTGTTAGACTGCTATGTCGCAGCAAAACAGTGAAACAGTTTGACTTTCTTTGTCTCTCTTGAATGTTGTTAATGAACAACAACTTATTAATAAATGAAATCATCTGAATCCAAAACAGCCTCAGCGTAACTACTTTTGTGTGTTTGCTCTTAGTTTATCTATACAGTAGCAACACACTGAGGAGACTGTGCACATTTCACATGAGAGCAGGAACTTGGCACTAACATATGTACAGAGCCGGTTCTGACCGGTCAGAGAGCTGATTTGATATCTATTCTTCTCCTGTTAAATTAATGATGCAGCTTCTTTTATCAGCAGCAGTTTTTCCCTTTTATTTTAAGAAGAACTGATGAAAGATTTTAATTTTGTGAAGTATGCTTAGTTGTAGCTTCATTAAAGAAGAGGAGTTTGTGAATTGGAGCCAACACAGAGAGAGAGAGATTGAAGCCATATGTTTAGAGGAATGTGGTGACATCCGGTTTTAAACAAGACAGACTGGCGCTCCCCCTCTCTCTCTCTTCCCTTTTATTGAATGTCTGCATTTCTATACATACTACCTCCTTTGTTTCAGCTACTGACAAGCTAACAGTCTCTTTTTCCTTTTATGGAAATGTTTTTGCCACTCCTACTTCCTTGAAAACTTGTATAAATAAAGCAAGTTCTGGATGCCCTGGGCGGTCTTCCCTCTCACTCATATCTGCCCTGCACACGTTGCTGCGGGATGGATCTGGGCGATGAGGGGGGGTCGTCCATGTGTGCACATGTATTAAGATATCTTGAGTCTGAGTTCCTTTGCCTTCTACAATTTCTCTTCACAAGAACCATCTGTTTCCTGTTTGGCTGAACTAAATTATTTCATACTATGCATCATGACAAGAAATACTTTTATGAAATTAAACAGAACAAGACATGCAACAACTGGCACATTATTTCAAATCTCAGGCCTGAGCTGTGGTTAAAATGCCACAAAACAAAAACATCCTTCCTTTGTCTTTGATTAATCATTTTTCCTTGACTTTGAAGAAAAGTTGTTTGTTTGTTTTTTCTTAGCCGGCTGCTTCATAAAGTGGTGGTGGACGTTTTTTATGAGGTTTAACCAGGATGAAACTTCCTGAAGTTGAACTACTCATAATTCACTGATACACAAACTGTGCTGTTTCTTGCACATCATATAAACATGTATCTATAATATAATGTCTCTATAGAGGTTAAAAAAATACACACTTGTGTTTTCCTCTCCCTGCTGATCCACTTTATCCTTTCCTATTTTAAAGCTTCAGGTATCTCTAAAGTCAAATGAGTGAATGATTAATCAACCGCACCCTATATTAGACTTTGTCAATATGGCGTAGTGGGTGTAGATTCGAAGAAAGTGAGAAAAACTGCAACTGGTTGGCAGTGAGGGGAGGAAGACAGGACAAAGACACAGTGTGTAAGAGAAACAAGTATCAATAATAACTAATAATTAAATGCAGAGTTGTGTGTAAGAACAGAGTGAAACATTTGACTGCAGAAGAAACACTCAGTGCATCATGGGAATCCCCCAGCAGCCTTTTGCAGCATAAGGGAGCATTCAGGGACAGCTGATCCAGCCCAAACTATGTGCTTTATCACAAATGAAAGTTTTAAAACTAGTCTTAAAAGTAGAGATAGTGTCAGTCTCCTGGATCCAAGCTTGTAGCTGATTCAGCAAACAACATAACTAATGAGAATAAAGTGAAGGTGGAATATGTGTGTGTTCACATGCAGACTGTGTTTCCTTTCTAAGCTGTACTAAGCAAATTTATCAGTAACTGATCACTTGACCCCACAGCAGGATGAAGATGTTTCCTGACACAGAGGCGTCTGCACAGGCTCAGTCTGACTTGCAGTTGTAATAAGTCATAAAAAACTCTTATTAGTGCCTCATCAGGCAGCGAAAACATTTTTACCAAACTAAACTACAACCTGAAACCCACAAAAGTTGGGACATTCTTTAAATTTGAACAAAATGAAAACTAAAAGACATTCAAATTACATGAACCAACATTTATCAGAACACAAATAACATACTACATTTAATGTGAGATATTTTACATCATCATCCACTGAATGAGCTCATTTCAAATCGCCTGCTACAGGTCTCAGAATAGTTGGGACAGGGGCCTGTTTACCAGGGTGTAGCATCTCCTCTTCTTTTCATATCAGTTTGAAGGTGTCTGAGCATCAAACTTATGACTTGCTGGAGTTTTGGTGTTGCTTTGATAAAGGTTTCAGTCACATTTGTAATATATACTGATTTATTTTTATCTTCTGTTTTCATTCATGTATTTGTTTTATTATTTATTTCTTTGTCTGTTTATTGTATGGTTTTTAAATTTTATTTATGGTTTTTAATTGATGTGCAGCTTGTAAGCAGAGCCTGAGCTCTTTAACTTCATGAGACTGTCACATGTTTGTCTTTGGAATGAGATGCATCTCATACAGTCAGTATCAGTGTGGGAGGCCTTTCAACTCTCTTTGCTCACAGTGTGGTTTATGCTGTGAAGCATAACTTTGCTCCCTTCCCCCCTTCATGAAGCTTCTTTTGAAACACAGTGAAGAAGGATTTAGTTCTACTCTTCTCTGACAAAGTTATGCTGTTGTAATAGCTGCAATATGTGGTTTTGTGTTGTCCTGCTCAAATACAAACAAGGCCTTCCCTGAAATAGACATCATCTGGAGGGGAGCATATGTTGCTCTAAAACCTTTATAAACATTCAGTATTCATAGTTCCTTCCCAAACATACAAGCTGCCCATACCGTATGCACTTACGCACCTCCACACCATCAGAGATGCTGGCTTTTGAACTGAACTCTAGGTCTCCCTCCTCTTTAGCTCGGAGAATGTGGCATACGCGATTACCAAGAGGAATGTCAAACTTGGATTTGTCTGAACACAGAAGTCTTTCCCACTTTGAAACAGTCCATGTCAAATGAGTCTTTTGAAGGTCTCTGCCTGTCTAAAAGAGCATTTTTGAGACTTACATTAGGCATCAAATTTGAAATGATTGGATTGTAAAATTTCTCAGTTTTAACATTTGTTATTTATGTTCTGTTGTGAAAAATGTTTGGCTCATGGGATTTGAAAGTCTTAATTTTCAAAATTAGAGATTTTTTTTTAAATTTAGGGTAATAAAATTAACTTCCTGTTCTATTGTAGTTAATTTTTAAAGTTAAAAAAAAAAAAAAAAAAGAAGAAAACAGATCACTTATTTTTTCCCCCCAATAATTTAGTTTCTTTTTTAACCAAAATGTTTTGGGTTTTTCCCCACATCTAGTTTTAGTCAAACTAAATAACTGGATTCACTGGTTAAAAGGTCTTGTAGTTCATAAAGTCTCTTAGCTCACCTTCATTAAAATCTACACCTTCCTCACATTTCCCTGCACTTGCTGGATGTGCCATCTTTCTATTCAACTGCAGTATGAACATCCTGGTTCTCTCTCCCTCATGTATTCTCTGGTGTGATGGAATAACACCAATAACCAGTAGCCAAAGGTTTAACCACTGAGAATCTGAGTTATTGATACCAGAGAGACCAGACACAGACCAAACAGCTTTTATTAACAGTTCTGCAGGACAGAAAACCAACCATGGCTCCAGTCACACTGATCACAGTCAGTATCAGGATCACACAAAGTACTGAAGAGGAGAATAATTAAAAAATAAAAAATAAAATATAAAAAAAATAAAAAACACACACCACACACACACACACACACACACACACACACACATTTCTCCAAGTAAATTTTAAACAATCTGATTTCCAAACTGCTGCTTTCAGTGCACAGCAACAATAAAACTGTACATAAATGCCAATCTAAGAATTTTGATTTCATTTCTTACTGACATGAACATACAAATCACCTGATAATAAACACAACAACATCATAGCATCATTGTTTTTTTAGATGCAGTGAACACATAATTTAGCCTGAAGTGTCCCAGTCTATAGAAAGCTGGTATACTTTCAGTGTTGTGTTAATATGACAGCTGAATTTACAGGATAAAACAATGTTGTCTTTACCTGGTCCAAACCAGCCAACATGTTGGTGTGTTCGTACAGAGTTGTGTGGTCTGGTGTTTCAAGTCTAAATCATTTTATTACATTTAACAGTTACATATTGTCCTTTCATTATCACAGGTTTTTATAACCCACAATCATGTCTTAGGTAACATTAAGTCACCAAATCAGATTTAGCTGTTGTCCACATGACTGGTACAAATGGGACAATGTTTTTTTTGAATTGCTCTCAGTCGGGCTCATCACCTGGGACCTGTTTGTCATGGGAGACCCTACCAGGAGCTGAACGCTCCAGACAACTCAGCTCCCAGGATCGTCTGAGCTCACAAACCCCTCCACCACGATAAGGTGGCAATTCAAGGAGGGGGATGAAAAGGGAAAGGGAAGAGGAAGGGAAATTATATTACTGCCGATGTTACATGAGCCTCTGCTCGTCTACAGAAACAATGTCGTATCCGTTCGTGACAAGATGGAACAAGAAATGTGTTTTGTCTTTTTGTCATGTATAAAAATCCTGAAAAGGCCACAAAAATCACCACAGCTGACAGTCCAATGATGACTCCAATGATCAGTCCCACAGGTCGATTCTCTACTGGCCGACCTGCAGGTGAGAAACAGGTGTGAGGTGTCAGCTGTCAGGTAGGTGATGAGTGAAGAACAGAACAGAATCCATTTCCTCTTCAAACTGCTGTCAGACATTATCTACTGCACTCTGATCACATCACTCAGACCAGCTGCTTTCTACAAAGTCTCATCAACAACATCTTTAGAAACAAACAACAACCAGGAAGCAGCTTCACCTCTGATCACACACACACTCAACTCTACTCACTCACCTGGAGGAACGACAACACTCAGGCTGATGTTGCAGATGGACTTCCATGAGCGTGTTTCTTCCATGAAGACAAGACACTCGTATGTTCCAGTGTCATCAGTCGTCATGTCCTTCAGAATCAAAGACACGTCTCCATCCTTCATTTTTCTCTCCTGCAGATCAACTCTATTCATAAAAGATAAATGCTGACTGTGTGGGTCAAAGTGCCCGTCGCGGTTTAAAAGTACATATCCTGGCTTTAAGTCAAATCTGCTCCACTCTACAGCTATGAAGGACGTGTTTGAAGCTCGACATGGCAGAGTGATGTTCTGTCCAGATTTAATTGTGATGTTTTTGTGGTCTGAAAGAATGAAAATACAAAGCAGAGGTTAGAAAGGTTTTAGCATAGAAAGGCTTCCTAGCTCCGCCGAACCACAGGAGGCAGAGTTGACACCGACAGTGACGTTTGGCACACAATTTGTTATCAGAGAGAGACGTGACTCTTAAAGAGGTATCAGCTGAAAACATTGTGAGAATTCGGTAAGAGTAAAAATGGAAATTTTCCCAGAAAAAAAAAAAGAAAAAAAGAAAAAAAAAAAGAATTAGCCAATCACATGGAGGACGGACACACACACACGCAAAATAACAGGAAGTTTCATTTTAATGGCATTTGGAGCGAGAATAAATATATAATATACCATTTTACATGGCTCTCACTTTGAAATCCAAAACCAGACTGACATTAATCCAGGAGCACTGTGATGATGTGTACTGTTGATTTGAAGTGAAATTAGTTTGTATAAACAGGACATTCTGAATTCAAAGAATGGCTCATAAGCACGTTCCAAGGGCTCTTACTTTGAAATCTAAAAATCAGACTGACTTGATATTGATAATAGTTCTGTGAAAATGTGTACTGTCAACTTAAGGTGAAATTAGTTTGTGGAAACAGGAAGTTCACTTTTAATATCATTTTTAATTGAGACGGGGAAAAAATAAGGCGAGACTGAAGGGCTTTTATTCTGAAATATGGTGTGGGTTTCTCTTACCACAATATCTAGTATACACACACACAAAAAAGCTTCTCGAAGCTGAGGCTGGCTTAACGGCAGCTCACGCAGTTTCGTGTCACCAACGATAATTCACACATCTCTGCTCGCCTTCTGGTTACTGAGAGCTAAAAATAGTTACAAAAATAGTGACTAAATAGTGAATAGAGACTCTGCAAATCCAAGAACCAGCAGGCCGTTTACAGAAACTTTTACACAGAGAAAACAAGCCTTCTAACTTAAACATGTGGTTTCTACTTACCTTCATGGGACGAGGCAAGGGTCCATAGCACAGCCGTAAAGACTGTGCGGATGATGTCATCCATGTTCTGTGCGTACACAGAAGGTTGACCTTTTAATCTTAATTTAGTGGAACAGAGGCACTCTCCGAATCAGTCCGATAGTTTTATGGGCAATGTCTCCTGCTTTGATCCTGTAGACGAGCTTCGGGTTTTATGAAAAAAAAAGACTACGCACTCAAAATTCAAGACCAAACTAGTGCAACCTTCAGTTATACACACAGAACACAGACGGAACAGCAACAGTCTGTTTCTGGCGCTCCTGCGGTTTTATACCAGTCTGCGGATTGATACCGAAACGTCAGCTCCCCACACTGACTGCGCATGAGAACTATTTTCTTTGATTTTAATTACAGTTATCAAAAGAAATAAAATACAAAGCAACTAAACAAAATTATTTTCTTTTCTAAACACAAAGAATCCCAAAAGAGATAATGTCTTAAATTATTACAAGCGATTTCTGACCAACACGACTCAGAGTCAACAAGTAAACTTTATCTGACTACGTTTGTTTTTATTGTGCACTCCTGTGGATGCCGTGTTTTATGTGCATAATGTCTTACTCAATGTGCGTGCCATCTGATCAAGATGTTAGAAGATATATATTAATATATATTAATTAATTAATATATATATTAACCTGAGCTAAATATGCATTTAATTAAAAATAGAGGACACAATGATGACAACAGGATCAAGTCTAAATAGAAAAATATTTCTGCATATTTAGCAAAAATGTGCCATTTCTTCACTCAGTGAGGTGATGGTTAAGCTTCAGCAGCAGTTTGCTTTCAAGGTTCTTTCTGTGAAGCTGTAACTGTTAAGCAGTGAACAGGAGTCCTGCATGACTGAGAACAAGCTCCAGATGCAGGAAGAGCTGTGTTGGTTTTGATCGACAGCTTCTTGATGTGAGGAAAGCCATGCAATAGATCAACACCTCCAGTGAAAGGACATGAAAGGTAGCTCTCCAGCTCCCCTGCTTCTGGCTTTCCTGACCCCATGGAGCCATCATCTTCGTCCAATAGGCCGCCGTTTGTGCTGGCCTCATCCAGCTCTGTGTCCAGGTGATGTCTGATGAAGTTGAGACCTGTGGAAAGATGTATGGTTTTCAAAAGAATTAGGTCTGGTCATTATAGTGCTGTAAACACTGCCAAGCTGCAGATGTTTGTTTGGAGCTAGCCTCCAAAAGCTGGCCATACACTGTGCGATTTTTGGCCCATTTTGAGCCAATTTTTCGGTCGCGCAACCGTTTTGGGGATCGGCCCAAGTTCTGCCTTAATTACGTGTCGTGCATCGTGTAGTATACATGGGTTAACGAAAAGCAGTTAACACCTCACGACCAGCTCCCAATCATCAATTGTATGGTCGCATGATAATCAAACCTGTTTGAAATCCTGTCGCCTCTCAACGCAGCCTCTCACACTGTGCACGCACAAACACAGAAATGAAAGAGAGAAGGTGGAGCAGCACGGCAGTGCAGCGTGTGATCTGGACTCAAGAGATGGAGGCACAACTTGTAGGATGAGGCAAGCTCATCCGAGTACGTAAGCGTAGCGCTGCCAGCCAGGCAAAAGAAAAATAGAGCTATATCACGTTATAACGTGAAAAGTTTATTGTTCTAACAATATACTTTTCATGTTCGTACAATATAATATTTATATTGTACGAACATGATATTATATTGTTCAAACGTGAAAGGTATATTGTGAAAAATATATATTTATTTATATATTTATAAATAAATTCAATTCAATTTCACCAGTTATTGACATCCATATTTCTTCACTTGCTGTCTGATGGGCTTGTTCTGGTCCTGGAGCTGGCTGCAGATGGGGTACTCATCTTCGTTTTGTTACTAAATGGTGCTCAACCTCATCCTCTTCTTCAAAGTCACTGTCAGACTCTGAATTTTCAGAAATGTGAAATATTCTGAACCCTCTTTGTCAACATCATCATCCGAAGCCTCTCTCTCTTCCAAAATCAATTGGATGGCCCTCGCAGCAGATAATCTTTTGCCATCTTGATCAGTTGTGATAAAGAACCACCCTGGCAAAGTCTTATTTATAGTATTATGCCCCTAATTTGCAGGTGGGACAGGGTATGAGAAAATAAAATTTGGATCCCTCAAGAAAGAGGGTAAAATGTGTGGGAATGTAAGAGCAGACGGTGTTGATAGTTGAATTTTCAACAATGTTGCAACTTTGTGCGGGAGCAGGAGGGGAAGAAAACACTATCAGCAGCACCAGAAAGGAGGAAGACAGAGTGTGGGAACACAGGACCTGCACTTTCAACACTTTTATTAGACCTGGGTCCAGTGGACCCGAACACCTTGTATGTAATGTAAATGCGTGGGGGGAGGTACAGTATGAGGTCATTGAAAATTAGCTCGGATTTATGTTCTTCACAGAAAATAAGCCAAAGCCAATGAATTTCAGGTTGAAAAAATAATTAATTGTTTAATTTTTCTTTTGAAAAAACTGAAAACGGATCTCACAGACCCGAACACCATACAAGGGTTAAGAGTGTGGATTTGGTGTTTTATTCAAATGCAACTGAGAACAGGTGAGTCTTCAACCTGGATTTAAATAAACTGAGTGTTTCAGCTGATCTGAGGCTTTCTGGGAGTTTGTTCCAGATATATGGAGCACAAAAGCTGAATGCAGCTTCTCCGTGTCTGGTTCTGACTCTGGGAACCGATAAAAAACCGGATCCGGATGACCTGAGGGATCTGGAAGGTTCATACTGGGTCAGGAGGTCATTGATGTATTTTGGTCCTAAATCATTCAGAGCTTTATAGACCAGCATCAGGACTTTAAAGTCTGTCCTCTGATGGACAGGCAGCCAGTGTAAAGACCTCAGAGCTGGACTGATGTGGTCCACTTTTTTGGTCTTAGTGAGGACTCGAGCAGCAGAGTTCTGAATGAGCTGTAGTTGTCTGACTGATTTTTTAGGTAGACCTGTAAAGATGCTGTTACAGTAATCAAGCCTACTAAAGATGAATGCATGGACTAGTTTTTCCAGGTCCTGTTGAGACATCAGATCTTTTATCCTTGAAATATTCTTGAGGTGATAGTAAGCTGACTTTGTTATTGTCTTAATGTGTTTTTCTAAGTTTAGGTCTGCATCCATCACTACACCCAAATTTCTCGCCTGGTTTGTGGTTTTTAGATGTATAGATTGAAGTTCTCTGGTGACCTGTAATCGTTTTTCTTTAGCGCCAAAGACAATTACCTCAGTTTTGTTTTTGTTTAACTGGAGAAAATTGTGGCATAACCAGTCATTAATTTCCTCAATGCATTTACCAAGAGCCTGTACAGGACCTTGGTCTCCTGGTGACATTGTGATATATATTTGTGTGTCATCTGCATAGCTATGATAGTTTATTTTGTTGTTCTTTATAACCTGTGCCAGTGGGAGCATGTAGATGTTAAACAGAAGGGGTCCTAAGATGGAACCTTGGGGAACTCCACATGTGATACTTGTCTGCTCAGATGTGAAGTTACCTATTGATACAAAGTATTTCCTGTTTTCTAAGTATGTTTTGAACCAGTTTAGTACAGTTCCTGAAAGACCTGTCCAGTTCTCCAGTCGTTTGAGTAATATGTTGTGGTCAACTGTATCAAATGCTGCACTGAGATCCAGTAAAACTAAGACTGACATTTTTCCACTGTCTGTATTTAGACATATGTCATTAAACACTTTGGTCAGAGCGGTTTCAGTGCTGTGGTTCTGTCTAAAGCCTGACTGGAAGGCATCGTAGCAATTACTCTGTTTTAAGAAGTAACTGAGCTGTTGAGAAACTGCTTTTTCAATGATCTTACTTAAAAATGGGAGATTTGAGATCGGCCTGTAGTTGTTCATTTGTGTCTTGTCAAGATTGTCCTTTTTCAGTATAGGTTTGATTACAGCAGTTTTTAGTGATTCTGGAAACACACCTGACATTAAAGAAAAGTTGACGATCTGTAACAGGTCTGACTCTAAAGTCTTTGAGACCTTTTTGAAAAAACTTGTTGGCAGGACATCTAAACAGCAGGAGGAGGAGTTCAGTTGACCTAAGATGTCCTCCAGGTCTTTGCTGTTAATAGGTTGAAACTGTTTCATGGTGTTTAAACAGTTTTTTGGTGGACACAGTACATATCCTGGATCTGCTGTTGATGTACCAATTGCTTGTCTAATTTTTTGGATTTTTTCAGTGAAGAATTTGGCAAAGTCATTGCAGGCCATGGTCGAATGAAGTTCAGCTGCCACTGACACAGGAGGGTTTGTTAGCCTGTCAACTGTAGAAAATAAGACCCGAGCATTATGGCTGTTTTTAGTGATGATGTCAGAGAAGTAGGACCTCCTTGCACTCCTCAGTTGTAAATTATAATTGTGAACTTTCTCTTTATAGATGTCATAGTGAACCTGGAGGTTTGTTTTTCTCCATCTGCGCTCAGCTTTCCTACACTCTCTTTTTTCATTTTTCACCAGTGTGGAGTTTCTCCATGGAGACTTTTTCCTTCCAGAGATAACCTTCACCTTAATGGGAGCAATAGTGTCCATTACATTTAACATGTTAGCATTGAAGCTATTGACGAGCTCATTGACTGACCCTCTGGACAGGTCAGGTGTTAATGGGAAGACCTGGTAAAAAATTGCACTACTGTGTTCAGTTATACACCGTTTTGTGATCACTGTTGTTGATATATTTGTGTGGGCTGAGATTTTACTTTCAAAGAAAACACAGTAATGATCAGATAAGCCCACATCAGACACAGTAATGTTTGAAATGCTCAGGCTCTTGGAGATCAGTAGGTCAAGAGTGTGTCCTCTATTATGTGTGGCCTCTGTTACATGCTGAGTCAGCCCAAAGTTGCCCAGAGTGTTGCTCAGGTCTTTAGTCCCTTTGTCCTGAGGGTTGTCCACATGGATGTTAAAATCCCCAGCAATAATTACACAGTCAAAATCAACACAGATCACAGACAGCAGTTCACTGAGGTCATTAAAAAAGTCTGTGCAGTATTTGGGAGGCCTGTAAACATTAAGAAACACAACTTTGGATGGGGCCTTCAGCTGTAAAGCCACATATTCAAAAGACTGAAAACTTCCAGGAGATAGCTGCTTACATTGAAATGATTCATTAAATAAGACAGCGACCCCTCCTCCTCTCCTGCTCGCCCTGACCTCACTGATAAAACTGTAGTTAGGAGGGGTCGTCTCGATGAGAACAGCTCCACTGTTACTTTGGTCCAACCAAGTTTTGTTAAAAACATAAAATCAAGGCTGTGCTCAGTGATTAAATCATTAATTAAAAATGTTTTCCCAGCTAAAGATCTAATGTTTAATAAAGCCAATTAAGTGTTTTAGAGGCATTACTTGTCCCTTCGTGTTTGGGAGCAGTCTGTGGCACACAAGGTATGTTTACTATGTTTAAAGATCTTTTAGAGTGCAGCTCTCTGTGTTTTGACCAGGCCACATGTCTCCTTCTGTCATCTAAAAGTACAGAGATTTTAAAACCTTCTAGTAAACAGGGTCCCAGCTTCTCCTGGGAAGAGTCACCACTGCCATAATCCTCGCAGTCCGGACCCTCCACACATCACACATCAGACTGCGGAGACAGAGCATGAAGGTGGTAAGGAGGAACTAAGGGGGGCGAGGCTGGGCAATGTGACTTCGATTGCTGTTGAGGGTGGGGCTCGATGGCGAACCTTTGGCTGCTCTGGTGGGGGGTTTATGGGGGACAAAAAGGGATTGGGCCGGGGGGTAGATCTGAGCCCAGCATTGACCCGCTCCATCATCTCCTCAGTGAATTTCAGGTGTGGGGAGGAGGGAGAAAGGGAGGAGAAAGGGAGGGGGAGGAGGGTGATGGCCTGTCAGGGGTTTGGGGGACTGGGGAAGGTCGTGGTCCCTGGTCCTGGTCGTTGATGTTGTTGAGAGATTTGGAGGCAAATAGGGACCCCTCTTCTTGCCTCTTCTTGCCTCAGATGTCTCTCCTTTCTGAGGCTCTTCCTCAGATGCCATGGATGTCTCTCCTTTCTGAGGCTCTTCCCGGGTGGGGGCAGATGAGGCTCCTCTTCAAGGTTTCTGCTGGGCTTTGTCTGTTCTTGGAGTACTGTTTGTTCCTCTTTATGAGAAAACTCCTCGCTTATCTCAGCCTTGGCACCAAGC